>NC_090439.1:245692363-246292363 GCF_031143425.1 Pleurodeles waltl | reverse complement strand
TTCAATGGAGAGAAGGGGGTGCCCCGGTTCCAGTCTGCCAGCAGGAAAGTACCCGCGTCTTCGGAGGGCAGACCAGGGGGGTTTTGTAGGGCACCGGGGGGGACACAAGCCCACACAGAAATTTCACCCTCAGCGGCGCGGGGGCGGCCGGGTGCAGCGTTAGAACAAGCGTCGGGTTCGCAATGGAAGTCAATGAGAGATCAAGGGATCTCTTCCGCGCTGCAGGCAGGCAAGGGGGGGCTTCCTCGGGGAAACCTCCACTTGGGCAAGGGAGAGGGACTCCTGGGGGTCACTTCTGCAGTGAAAGTCCGGTCCTTCAGGTCCTGGGGGCTGCAGGTGCAGGGTCCTTTCCAGGCGTCGGGACTTAGGTTTTCAGAGAGTCGCAGTCAGGGGAAGCCTCGGGATTCCCTCTGCAGGCGGCGCGGTGGGGGCTCAGGGGGGACAGGTTTTGGTACTCACAATCGTAGAGTAGTCCGGGGGTCCTCCCTGAGGTGTTGATTCTCCACCAGCCGAGTCGGGGTCGCCGGGTGTAGTGTTGCAAGTCTCACGCTTCTTGCGGGGAGATTGCAGAGTTCTTTAAAGCTGCTCCTTGGGATAAAGTTGCAGTCTTTTTGGAGCAGGTCTGCTGTCCTCAGGAGTTTCTTGTCGTCGTCGAAGCAGGGCAGTCCTCAGAGGATTCAGAGGTCGCTGGTCCCTTTGGAAGGCGTCGCTGGAGCAGAGTTCTTTGGAAGGCAGGAGACAGGCCGGTGAGTTTCTGGAGTCAAGGCAGTTGTTGTCTTCTGGTCTTCCTCTGCAGGGGTTTTCAGCTAGGCAGTCCTTCTTCTTGTTGTTGCAGGAATCTAGTTTCTAGGTTCAGGGAGAGCCCTTAAATACTAAATTTAAGGGCGTGTTTAGGTCTGGGGGGTTAGTAGCCAATGGCTACTAGCCCTGAGGGTGAGTACACCCTCTTTGTGCCTCCTCCCAAGGGGAGGGGGTCACATCCCTAATCCTATTGGGGGAATCCTCCATCTGCAAGATGGAGGATTTCTAAAAGTTAGAGTCACCTCAGCTCAGGACACCTTAGGGGCTGTCCTGACTGGCCAGTGACTCCTCCTTGTTATTCTCATTATTTTCTCCGGCCTTGCCGCCAAACGTGGGGGCGGGCAACTCCACTAGCTGGAGTGTCCTGCGGTGCTGTGACAAAGGGGTGAGCCTTTGAGGCTCACCGCCAGGTGTTACAGCTCCTGCCTGGGGGAGGTGTTAGCATCTCCACCCAGTGCAGGCTTTGTTACTGGCCTCAGAGTGACAAAGGCACTCTCCCCATGAGGCCAGCAACATGTCTCTAGTGTGGCAGGCTGCTGGAACCAGTCAGCCTACACAGATAGTCGGTTAAGTTTCAGGGGGCACCTCTAAGGTGCCCTCTGTGGTGTACTTTACAATAAAATGCACACTGGCATCAGTGTGCATTTATTGTGCTGAGAAGTTTGATACCAAACTTCCCAGTTTTCAGTGTAGCCATTATGGTGCTGTGGAGTTCGTGTAAAACAGACTCCCAGACCATATACTCTTATGGCTACCCTGCACTTACAATGTCTAAGGTTTTGCTTAGACACTGTAGGGGCACAGTGCTCATGCACTGGTACCCTCACCCATGGTATAGTGCACCCTGCCTTAGGGCTGTAAGGCCTGCTAGAGGGGTGTCTTACCTATACTGCATAGGCAGTGAGAGGCTGGCATGGCACCCTGAGGAGAGTGCCATGTCGACTTACTCATTTTGTTCTCACTAGCACACACAAGCTGGTAAGCAGTGTGTCTGTGCTGGGTGAGGGGTCTCTAGGGTGGCATAATACATGCTGCAGTCCTTAGAGACCTTCACTGGCATCAGGGCCCTTGGTACCAGAGGTACCAGTTACAAGGGACTTATCTGGGTGCCAGGGTGTGCCAATTGTGGAATCAAAAGTACAGGTTAGGGAAAGAACACTGGTGCTGGGGCCTGGTTAGCAGGCCTCAGCACACTTTCAATTCAAAACATAGCATCAGCAAAGGCAAAAAGTCAGGGGGTAACCATGCCAAGGAGGCATTTCCTTACACCCGCCATCTACTCCCCATTTTTCATTTCATTTCGATTACCAAAAAAAGACAAAACGTGGATATGTGACCGCTTCCTTGAGTTAAGGCAGTCGGCTTGTGAATCAAATTAAGTGGTCAAGGTAATTGTCAAAGTATGGTACAAATGTGCCCAGACCCTTATATATTGTTTGTACATAATGTGTATGAGATTGCTTTTAACCCGCTTCAGACTAGGGTCCCTTCGCTGGTTACTGTCCTTTACTCAAAGACAGTTCTCCTCCAGCACTATCTGTATCTGCCCCTGTGATGAGCACTCACCATAAATTCTGGTGCATTTTATGTTCTTCTGTAAATACTATGCACCTCTAAAACAAAAGTTGCACTTGGTACCTCTGTTACGAACTTATACCTTTACCAATTGCAGGGCTGCTTTGCTTTTTCTTCGCCAGTTAAATGATTATGAGGTATGTAGCTCCGTGGGCCATTTTTTTTTAAAGGAGAGGCGCCCGTCTTAAGAGGATGCTGTTTTAAAACAGTTGGGATGATTTGATCGTAGGCGAGGACCTGTAAGTGTTTTTAAATTTCATGTGATAGGTGTTTGTTTGAATTGACTATAGGTTAGGACCTGTAAGGGTTATTTATGTTTTATATGCCTCTTTATCTCGCATGAATTTTAGTATCTTGAACTTATGTATAGTCTTTGTGATTTGTTTGTATGTTTTTATTGGTGTTTCTTTTGTGGATATAATTATATTTGAATAAAGATTTTACTACTTCCACTGTTTGCAAACCTCCTCTCTGTGAGCACAGCCTATTCTAAATCACATGCATGTTCATCTTAATTCACATTATAGTACTTCAGCAAAGTGCCCACACTTAAACTCAAAGATCATAACCTATACTTTAAAGGTTATACCCCTGCAACCTAACAATACCGAACCTCCTGCAGCTCATCTATTAATACTGCCAACCAATTGCATTATATCACAAACACAATCCTACTTAAGATCACGTTACACATATTAATTTAATTAAATCTACCAGTGAATGGGGTAATGGTGTCCTGAAGAACACCATATTAATCATAAAAAACAACAATAACCACAGGAAAAAAAAACACCAACCTTGGTTTCCAGAGTAGTGTTCTGCCCGGCGTAAAGAGATTCAATTACTAATCAGGAATAGTAGGCCCTATAGAAATTTAATTACAATAATACTAATACCCAAACATACCCAGGAGATCAGGCATTCGATTGGGGTTCATAAAGACCACATAATAATTGTCTTATACTGCTTGGCCCTCTCACACAAGACAAACCTGCTACAGGCCATGTCCATCACCCAGTAGTGTAAAAGTCTACAGCAATAATGCACCTATCAAGTCGAAAAAGCTCTGAATAGCCGAAGAGATTTGCCACATGCCAGAGGACAACAGAAGACTAAGTTAGTCTTCTACTGCAAGCCATAACAAGCTATATACTATGACTGCTTCTTGACATCTCACAATGACAATTAGATATGGGATGATATTACCAAAGTGCATCTGAGAAGATCGCTCCACTATGTTTTGCTACAACCAATGCCTGCTCAAGAACACAAACTTCAAAGAAAATATTGCAAGTAGACAGCTGATAGATTATGATCATAAGAGATACTACAAACTGACCTGCAGAGCTTTTAAAAGCTACCAGCGTACAGGAAACCCTAAACTGCGCACCTCTACCTCTCTTGTTAGGTAATCACCCAGCTGAGACCTTTGCCCCATAAAATAACTGTACTTTGGAAACACTGCCCATATAGGATCAAATATATATGTATATATATAAATATAAAACACACTTCCAAACAAAGACCCTACGCAGTCTAACAGATTTACGATAGGTAAGCACTTCATCCCTCCACAAAGGGGTAGTCCCTGTTATGTAGTTGTTGAGATACAATTCAGTACACAAGACTTAATACATCTCACGGTTGTCTAATAAAATTAGAGGTTACTCAAAGATCACTGGTTGGGTAGGTATCCCAAGTTGTCTGACTGGATGCCTGCCTAGGAACAAATATGTCTACTTTATATCATGGAAAAAAAAAAACGTTCAAGCTACTTCGCATATGCAAGCAAGTACCTAAAATACAGGTGGCATCGTACATCAAAGCCCAAGAAATCCAGCTCCACTCTTGACTGTATGCATAAGGTAGCAGGGTTGGACAGCTGAAAGATTGCACCAGGCTTGCATAGTTAGTGCATGATGGATGCATGCAGAATGAACGCATCAGGGACTTAAGTGGCACACAGCCTTATAAACATAAGAACCCGGTAAAAAGGCAAAATTAAATGATGCTTTCACACACCCTGAGCTTATCTAAATGGATTTCTGTGAGAGGCTTCCAATTCTGCACTGCAGCGTCTGGAAACACGTTTCCCTCTCTAAAGTAAGGGATATGGGCTAATCTTACTTAAACGAAATAGGGTAAGGAAAAAATACTTTTCCCGACAAACCTGGGAAGCCTAATCACACTTATGAAGAGTGGGTAACACAAGTGGAGCAAAAGACCTCGAGGGACGGAGCCACCGATGAATAAATTACACCCTCGGTGACTAGCGTCCGGCACCAAACGAGCAGTTAAGTAGCATTTAATTAGTGTACGCAGAGTTACATTAATTTATACCGCGTTATCTCTAACTGGTCTTCCTTGTTCCGGGCGGCATCGTTTCGGCTCCTGGTTTCGCTGCCGGTTTCTACGGTGTCTACGTCCCATGGTGGGGATGCTATGGCTCAGGGACAGCCTATGCACAGAGCAAACGTGCGAGTCAGGAACGCGGCAGACTGTGGAACACAGGACACGAGGGAGTCGCAAAAGAATCAGAGAGCCAGCGTTGAGCGTCACCATGAGCGAATATGAAAAAGAAGCACTGCCGCTCTACCAATCAGCAAGGCCTTTAGCCAAGCCACGTGCGACCACTGACATTCAGGAGGTGGGCGTGGTGTAAATGCTGACACGCTCACCTAATGCTTTGCGAAAATGGTAGCCATGTTTAAAAGACATTTTGAACACATGGCTAATATTAGCTTGTTATTTTAATGAAATATCAACGGACACTTATGTTTAACATACAAAGTATATATATTCCAAATTACATATTGTACAAGAAATTAGGAGTGTGTTTTGTATTTATTTAAACAAATGGCCACAGTATGTATTACCACACTGTTGTTTTCACGCGTTTCCTTTAATCTGTTTCGGATCTGGAAGAAGTCTGTGTTTAAATTGTGGAATTCTGTCATATCGTCACAGCTGCTTCGTAGCGACACACATGAATAAGCGCTACTTATATTAAACACAATTCTGTGTTTTTTTAATTACTTTTTGCCGTTTTATCTAACGCGCACCCGAAAAATATAATATTTTTTCTAGCCACGGGGAGATTGTCCGATTAGTCCAAAATCATAGGATGGTAAACCGGGGTCACGATTTAAACCTTCTTTTCCCCAGTTCCAAATATGACTGCTCTTTGCCGCAAAGCCACCTTATCGCCAGTTTCTCGTTTTTCGATGACACTAACATCCACTGCAGAGTGGTCGCCGTAAGTTCCACCAGTGAAGGCAAAGCAGTCTTCTTTTTACGTCCAAATTTCCCACCAATCCAGAATGCCGTCGTAAACATAAAAATAACTAGACCGCGCTATTTTGTGTCCTGTGACTTATATCGGCCACGTAGGACGTAAAATGCGGTCTTTTCAATTCCTTCCATGAGTTAGGACTTCCCAAGCGCTAACTTCGTCTGCTGAAGCTGTGCTGGAAATGTCTTCACATATTTTAGAAACAGTATCACAAAAGGTCGATGAAAAGCAGCTGCTAGATTTGATGTCGGGGTTCATGGTGTTAATGGGTATCATTTCTCACGTGGCACTGCGTTGGATCCATATGCCCTATGGCCGATATTCATCCTCTGCCTTCGGATTCCCTGTACCCGTCCATCTTGCCTGGTTCCTGCAGGAGTTACCTTCCCTTTGCCTCCCCATCATACTACTTCTTTGCTTGCCCCAGACACCGCCCCTACCACATCTTCTTCTGCTGGGGGCGTTCATCGCTCACTATATGCACAGGTGAGAGCCCGTAATGCACGTGTAGGTTTGTTTGATGTGTTCGTAAAGGCGTTTCGACACGGATAATACCATGGCTTTAAGTGGGATGAAAGAACTAGGGGGTCTCTCAAAGGGTCTTTGACGGTGTAATTAACCCCTTCGCTGCCAGGCGTTTTCCCCCTCAGGTGCCAGGCCTTTTTTTGGTTATTTGGGGAAGGGCGCGCTTAAGCCCTCATAACTTTTTGTCCACATAAGCTACCCACGCCACATTTTTTTACCACATCCTAGGGGTTCTGGATGTACACAGACTTTGTGGGTTCCCCTACTAGCATGTGAATTACAGGGCATTTCTCAAATAGACGTCTTTTTTACACACTGTAATATATTCTGAAGGACAAAATGTAGAGAAAGACAAGGGGCAATAAAACTTGTTTTGCTATTCTATGTTTCCCCAAGTCTCTCGATACAAATGGTACCTCACTTGTGTGGGTAGACCTAGCGTCTGCGACAGGAAATGCCCCCAAAACACAACGTGGACACATCACATTTTTCCACAGAAAACAGGTGTTTTTTGCAAAGTGCCTACCTGTGGATTTTGGCTTCTAGCTCAGCCGGCACCTAGGGAAACCTACCAAACCTGTGCATTTTTGAAAACTAAAGACCTAGGGGAATCCAAGATGGGGTGACTTGTGGGGCTCTCACTAGGTTCTGTTACCCAGAATCCTTTGCAGACCTCAAAATTTGGCTAAAAAACACTTTTTCCTCACATTTCGGTGACAGAAAGTTCTGGAATCTGAGAGGAGCCACAACGTTCCTTCCACCCAGCGTTCCCCCACGTCTCCCGATAAAAATGGTACCTCACTTGTGTGGGTAGGCCTTGAGCTCGCAACAGGAAATGCCCCACAACACTATCTGGACACATCAAATTATCAAATAGAAAACTACCTGTTTTTGCGGAGGGGCACCTGCGTTTTTGGTCCTGGGCTCACCAGCCATGTGGGGAAACCTACCAAACCCAGACATTTCTGAAAACTAGACACCCGAGGGAGTCAAGGGAGGTGTGACTTGCGTGGATCCCCCAATGTTTTCTTACCCAGACTCCTCAGCAAACCTCAAATTTAGCTAAAAAATCAAATTTTTCCCACATTTCTGTGTGGGATCACCGGGATAAGTTTCCTACCACCCAACGTTCCCCTCAGTCTCCCGGTAAAAATGATACCTCACTAGTGTAGGTGGGCCAAGTGTTTGTGACAGGGAAGAGCCAAAAACACATCGAAATTGAGGGCGAACCAAAGTGGGTCCAAAAGGGCAGTTTGAAAAAAAAACATTTTTAGGCTGACAAGTGCAGCAGAAATTTTATCGGTATAGATGAGACAATGCTGGGTGGTAAGAATGTTGTGGATTCCTGCAGATTCCGGAAGGTTCCATCACAAAAATGTGGAAAAATGTGTGCTTTACAGCAAAGTTGCAGGTTTGCAGGGCATTGTGGGTAAGGAAATGGTGCAGTGTGTATATGAAGCACACCACCCTGGAATCAACTAGATGTTTAGTTTTCAGATATGTCTAGGTCTTGTAGATTTTTCTACATGGCAGAGTCCTAAAGTAAAAAAAAAAGTGAATCCCTCACCATTCCAAGTGGGACGATTTTGAGAGTTACCAATCTTTCATTACCCAAATGTAAAACAAAAACCAAAAATAATTAAATCTCCTCTTGCTTGCCATGGGATAAGATGTTTTAGTCTGCGGGGGAGAGCTGAAAGACTGTTTGCCCCTTCAGTTCGGGTGGGGGCATAACCATGCCCATACTGGTTGGTAACCACCACCCCACTATTTTCTTTTATTTTTTTTATTCCCTGGCATCTAGTAGACTTTCTGTCCCCCCGGGGTGTGGATCGGGGGTAATTGCCCAATCTGCCCACTGGTGGGCAGAACAACGTCGGCCCCATTTATTTGGGGTGGAGGATGGCCATACCCCCAACCTCTTATTTTGAAAAAAAAAATCTTCCCTGGTCTCTGGTGGGCTTTCTGCCCCCCTTGAGGGCAGATGGGCCTTCCAAAAATAGGCCAATCTGCCCCCAAGGGGGGCAGTTATGACCAAAAGTAATGTGCCCTCATGGGGAGCGACCCTTGCCCAAGGGGCTGCCCCCCCAAACAAAATACACGCATACACACACATCAATCTATGGTGTCTATAGTTGTTTCTGCCCTCTTTGGGGGCAGATTGGCCTAACAAAAATAGGCCGATCTGCCCCCAAGGGGGGCAGAAATGGCCTAAATACAATTTTCCCCACAGGAGAGCGACCCTTGTCTAAGGGGTCGCTCCCCATACATAAAAACATAAAGTAAAAAACAAATATATATATATCCCTGGTGTCTAAAGTTTTCTGCCCCCCCATGGGGGCAGATCCGCCTAATTATATTAGGCCGATCTGCCTCCGGGGGGGAGGGGTGTAGAAATGGCCTAAAAATCATTTGCTCCCCTGGGGAGCGGTCCTTGCCCAAGGGGCCGCTCCCCTTATGCACAAGTATGAAAAAAATCAATAATCCCTGGTGTCTAGTGGTTTCTGCCCCTTTCATGCCTCTCTGCCCCCTCCACGTGATCGGAGGAGAAATGCTTCGATCAGCGCTGGAAGCTCAGGAAGGCCTCTGATGAGGTCAGCGCGTGAAAGCGCGCTGACGTCATCAGACGCCACAAGGGGGAGGTCGGGGGGGCAGGGGTGGAAGGGTAAGCGATTTCCCGTCTATCTCTGCCCAGGGGAGGGGGGTGGTCTGCCATCTGGGGGAGCGCTAGCACTCCCCCTGGGGGCCCATAGCAGGACGAGATGGTCTCGTCTTCCCGAGGGCAAGACCAGCACGTCCGGGGCACCCTAGGGGTTAAGGTCGTAGCATAAAAATGCGTAAGCTAAAAATCTGTGCTTAGCATGTTCTACTGCCCGACTGGTATTTTGCTGCTTTTTTCTGTTTTTCTGTCTTTCTGTCATTGCATCCAGATAGTTAATACAAGTAACAGTACACCTACAACAAGCCAGGACTATTGGCTTTGTCGGTGGTTGTTAGTCGCATTGAATAAATTAACAACAGCATCTGTGTTTAAAATATTTTAAATACTTCAGTTCTGAAATGAGACTTTTTGAGAATTGTAACAACATGTTTGAAGTTACATCAAAGGCAGTGGAGGGCGTTACTGCTGCTGAGTTATGATTTCCTCGCCCCCCCCCCTGCCAGAGTGAGGGGATAAAAATGGAGAGCCCGACAGGGACTCGTATCGACACCTGCTTTTTAGAAGTGCCTTTGCTGAGCACCAGCAGGACCCGGACCACTTAAAGCCTTGGATAATATACATGTATGCCCTCTGAAACCTATTTAGGTAAGTGAATCCCAACTTTTAGCTACAAGTGTTCATTTTAAAAATCATTGTGTGATATAATTCATTGTAGACTATTTTTGACCACAGTGTAAGCTAATGGTCGTGTTTACTTCTTTTCTACATTGGTGTTGCCAAATGGTGTAATGTGGTAGAGACCTTCTACTGCATGCGAATGATGGGCTTTATCCAGTTGGTGCATGGAGAGGGCGAAGTAGTGCTTAATTTTTAAACGAATAAAGGCCGGGCCCAAAGTTTTCCTCAGAAACTCGCTACCAACATCATCCCTTTAAGGCATGGGTGTATAGTGTGTGATAAGTATTTTAAGTATTCAGCAGTAAAGAATATTTTGCATTAGCCGCGTATATGTCTCCAGGCTCCAGCCATGCTGCTCACCCCATGTTTACATACATGTTTACTTTCGTAGTGCTTTCCACCTTTCAACACCAACCTTTCCTGGAAGGTGCGTTCAACTCCCACAGACATGACGAGGACTTTCGTGATGAGGGCAGGTTGATGGTAGACTCCTTTATATAAAAACAAAAAAAAAAAGAAGCAGTAATAGCACCAGTATGCCGTTCAAGTGAATATCACAGCGTCGTAATCAGATAACATGCTCCTTACACTTGCGGTCTCACCACCACAGAACCCACTCTGCAGTTTTCGAGAAATACACACTATAAAGGGAAACACTTAAAGAGTCATAAAGACCTGTGTGGAGAGTTTTTTTTTAGTAGGTTACAGATCATATGATCCTTCGATGAAGTCCTGTTGGTAGGAAGAAACATATTGGCTGGGCTGACCATTCTTGTTTGAAGAAAGCAAACGTGGATACAATGTATATTGGCTCCTGTGAATCAATGGACTGACGGGAGAATCAACATATTTTGGGTCTCTTAATTTACTATTTGAGTCATTTTTATCATTACATTTGGGATGTCTTTATGACTCTTTAAGTGCCCCTGTTTACAGTGTTTTTTTCAGTTGTACTTAGATAATCTTCCTGGTATTTATTGTATATCCCAGCGTCAGCGCATTCTTCACATTTGGTGATGAGCACCTGACAATTTTTTTCTATTTCTTGCTGCTGCCTGCTTGGAATGTGTCTTCTTGCCTCGCTGGTGCCGCTTTACTGAAGTCTGGCCACAGTCTTTGTTTAGTTTGTGGATGCGGTTGCTGGTCTTGGTGCTTTACGATGCCTCTTTGCTCGTTCTGCCTTGTTGCCACGTCGTCCTTAAGGATCAGCGGGAAGGCAGATTTTGGCAACGGTCACAAGTGGATGACTTTATCACAATTGTAACACACCAGAGTGGCCGACATCTTGGTTAGGGTTGGCTTTCAAGTCTCAACACATTTCTCAAGTTTCAGCACATTTCTTCATATCTCAGCATTGTGTCCTACACTTCAAATTCTTAGAGATATTGGCATTTTGGATTGATGATTTACTGTACGCTTTTGTCTAAATTGTTGTTCAGGTCTGGCAAATCTCAGCAAAGGTAAAATGAGGGAGACTGTATTTCCTTGAGTCACCTGATTTCTTTCCTGTATCTCCGGCCAAGCACAGTTCAAAGGAACTATAACATTTTATTGCTGATATTGTGAAGCTTCTCATGGCATCTAGTCATTTGGTTCAAATCGCACCATTAGTACCAAACCCAGGCAAACTTACAATAAAATGGAAGTCCTGGATTCACATGTTTGAAAATTAATGAGTGGCCATAGTTGCTGAGGAATTTGAACAAAAATGCAAGGCAGCATCGTTGTTCAGTCATTTCAGTCAGGAGAGCGAGCAGAATTTCGATAATCTACATAAAGTAAATGCTATGCTTGGTCAGTCTGGTGACTGGAATAAGTATGAGGCTGTTGCCAGGTTGTGAAGCCAGTTTGCAGAGGAACCAATTGTACTTTTAGAACGTTTCAACTTCTTCAAGATAAAGAGTCCAGGTGAAAGTGTAGAAGAGTTTATTTTGGCTCTCAGACTCTTGGCTTCTACATGTAAACTTGTAGCTTCATTCGACACTTTTATCCATGACCAATTTGTCTACAGCAGTTATTCAAGAAAGGCTTTTAAGCTGCTGATATCCTCCCCCCCATTTGCAGCAGTTATTGATATTGCCAAGGGCATTGATTGCTCCATTGTCTCTAGTTGGCTTATATCCTAGGATCATAGTGTTGGATCTACTGTACCTGTGATTAATGCTATTAATGATGTTGATTCTATTAATGATAAGAAAGGGGGTTACAGGAATGGGCAACGCAAAAATAACACTGTGTGCTTCAGATGAGGTGATAAGTGTCATGTGTGTAATAAACCGAACTGCCCTGCACATGGCAAATGTTGTAACAAGTTCACAAAAGTGAGGCACTTCCATATTTTATTGCGACAGTGACATGATTCCGGTCAGTGAGCAGTGTTGATCTGGGTAAGGAAAAATGTGCCATTTATCTTTCCAACCTTTTTTTTTTTTTTACCCTAGGTATAGCCACCTATTCTGTGACCAAAGTCAAAAGTCCTTGGTGTGAAGTCACTCTGGATTCAGTTATTAAATTACATATGATGGCTGACTCAGATTATCCCATCACCATATCTGACATTTTATTCTACAAGCAGTGGGGTCCAGGCCTAGTTCTAAAAAGTCCTTATGTACACCACAAGGCTTACATAGATCAATACATTGACATACTTGGGTACTTTGTTGATAAAATTATGTCTTGGTAGACAGACTATTAATATAGCAAAACATAGAAATATAATGGGTTGGCAGGATCTTGCCAAGTTGAATCTCATGCTGGTACGTGGTTCTTATACTCCTGTTACGATTGCTGATTTACCTATTTCTCCGATGAAAATGTTGGCACTGATTCTGTTACACACATTATTGATACATTTCTCAAAATGTTAATGAGCAAATTTGGCATTCTCATCAACCACGTCCACAAAATCAGAACAAAAAATGCCATCCCTGTTCACAAAGTCAGACCTGTTCCTCTGAGCGTCAGAAGAGAACTAAAAAAAATATTGGATAACCTGTTAATGGAAGGTATTTTTCAGCTGAATGGTTCATCCAAGTGGCTATTGTATGGGGAAAAGTCTGACGAAATCTGTCTGTGCAAACCTTTTGAGGCTCAATATACTCATTAACTGCCAACCTTTACCCAAAATTCATGAACTACTTGTTAACACTGAACAAGCCAACTTTTTTTCACTGCTTGGCCTTAGATCTGCCTACTGTTAGATTCCACTAGACGTAGGACCAAATTTATAACACCTTTTAGGGCATACAAATACTGCAGGTTGCCTTTCGGACTGGCCTCCGCAGCTAGCATTTTCCAGAAGTTGAAGTATACCATTCTGGCCGACATTGTGGGTGTGCAGGCTTTTTAGGATGATGTCCTGATCTTTGCCAGCAATGCCAAGGACCATAATTCAACTTTGGATGCTCTTTAAGACGGACTGAATCCAGTTATATTACCAATGAGTGAGAAGCATTAGCATGCTGCTGGGCTGTAGTGACGTTTAAAACTTTTGTATGGGGCTAGCGTTTTGATCTTACAGATCATGAACCGTTACTATCCATGCTCAGTGCTAATAGTACTGGGAAGGGATCCTCAGGGTTTGTCAGGTTGTCATCCCAACTTCAAAAATTCAGCATTACTGTCAGGTTTATACTTGGTGGGAACCTTTCCAGAGAACATTGTTTATCCAGAACGCTTGTTGATGAAATGAAACACATAGATGATGCAGTTCAATGTGTTGTATCCTTGGAGGATGATATTTTAGATGAAAGAGTAGTAATTACCTCTCAGCAGAGGCAAGACACAATGGAAGGTGATTCAGTCCTTCAATCTGTGTTTCGGTTTATAAAGGAGGGCGGGCCAAAAGAGTGAAATATGGAGTACGCCTTAAGGCCTTTTGTTCAAGGGCCAAGCGAGTTGGCTTTTGAGAAGAGTGTTTTATTATGTCATGATGTGTGTATTTCTCCCTTTGCTGCAGAGAAATTTTGATCAAAGAAGCACATGCTGGTTATTTTGGTGTCAATGTAACATGTAAAACCCTAGACAAGTTCTACTGGTGGGTTTCCATGGAACCACAAGTGTCTAAATTTATTGATAAGAGCAGTACGTTTGTTATCTTGTCAAATGCACATATTTGCAGATACTTACAAATGCATTTACAAAGGAGTTTTGACACGGAGAGCCGGAGTGAAAAATCAATGACCAAAGGTCTGTTTATTTTTGCTGCAGCAAAGAGGACAGGTTTACAACTGGCATCCCAGGCCTGAAGTAAAGTGTGCTAGCATAAAGCGTTTAACAGTGATATTTATACTCATACATCAAAGGATACATAAAATGTGTAAATAATAATATACGTCATACAGACATTTTAAGGAGTTAATCAGTTTCCACACACTGGTTCCATTCCCAGCTTTGTCCTTGCCTCCCCTTCTGCAGCTGCCTGACTCCCCACATTCTTGAGACCCTTCAAAGGATTACGTGGTTCAAAGGTATAGATATCAGCCTTTCCCTCCCCAAAATACCACAGCCGAGGTCAGTTAGTCATTTGAACACACAATTATAATGAGTACAGTGCCCCAGTTAGGGAAAGAAACCAGCTGCAAGCCTATGGCGTGGAACCAGGCTTATTTTACCTAAACAAATATACATAAGATAACATATGTGATAGACAGTGCGTTCAGAGACAACAAAAGCTCAAACTTACACGTGTAAAAGAAACGAAGCAATTCAAAATGAATTCTAACAATCGACCCTTTTTGAGTTTTTTTTCTTCTGAACATAATAAACGTTTTGAATAGTTCTAAATTTCCTCATATATGTTGAATTTTACTCCTACTTCATTGAAATTTGCATTCATGGGGACATAAACAACCGATGGGTATGAGCAACCAGTATCTGTAGTGAGGATAGTGGGGTCAATAGCCATTAGGGAATTTATCTCTTCTCTCTGCATCATAGCTCGATTGGTTTCTAGTATTTTCACTGGCGGAAGTTTACACAATTTTAAACAGGAACAGAGAGCAGGTAAGCACTGTACTAATAAACAACTTAATACAATAGCTATTATTATAAAAAGTATGTCTTTAAACAACCAGCCCCACCCCCCAAACCAAGACCATAACCATGATAAACTCCAATCGCCTCCTTCATATTGGCCCCCCTTTTCAAATACCTGTACTGCTTCCTTTATTTTCCCAATATCCAATTCTATCTCTGATGACTTGTTGACAAAATAACAGCACTTTTGCTGGTACTGATGTTGGATTAAAACACATACTCCTCCTTGTTGTACTGTAATCAAGTCTAGGGCAAGCCGATTTTGTATCGCCAATTGGGCTGCAGAGTTTATCTCTATCTGTATACTTCCTATGGCCTCTCTGGTGGCATTAAATGCAATGGCTAATTCAGCTGACATATTCATCATTGCCAGTTGTAAATCGAAAATTCCAAATCCTGGAATAAGAACATGTAATACTTGAAATACCCAGTTCTTTCGCTCCTCCAGTATGGGTGTCCCTCGTTTGTACCTGTGTGCAAAACTCCCCATGTTAAGGGGCTGGGAAGATGATATATTTGATATCACAGTAATGTTGGGTGCCAAATATGCCAGTGAACATATCCCTTCCCAGTTTAAAGGTAGTACTTTATATGCAGTTCTTCCACATACGAAGTACATGCCTCCCTGGATTTGTGAATTTATAATGCTGTATTTTATTCGGGGCAATCCTACACCCTCTGGGGTGTCATGCTCAGAATTATTGCAATATTTGTAATCTTCCCAGATTGTATTTAGCAATGATACATTTGCCCAGGGTGCAACATATGAACATCTAGCCGTCCAGAGGGGGCCAAGGAAAATCCGGGACAATATTACAGGTGAATTTTTCCCATTTCTATCTTGTTCTCTGGAGGGATCATATAACAATCCTTCTGGATCTACTAGAATCTCATTTTCTCCCACAGTCAGGTTCCAATAATTTACAGTGTAATTTTGATGAGTCCCATTAATTAACGCTGTCCAATTTCTGTCTATTTTCTCCTCTCCTTCAAGATCCCAATTCCCTGTTTTTATATCAAATAACAAAGTGTAAACACACTGTTCAGGAGGGATCTTTCCCATGTATTTTGCCTCTGGGTTTTGCCCATAAAAATAGGTACCAAAACATATGGGAAACATTTTAAGTGTGGCATTCTCTCCAGGCATCGGGGAGAGCTTGTATTCTGCCTGGGTATTAGGAAGCACCGCACACCTAGGGTACCATTGATATTCTTGTTGGTCACATCTCCAAGTGGTATTTGGTACAAGACACACTTCCCCTCTTTCATATTCGCTTGGTGATACTGGTACTTCATAAAGGCCTATAGGATCCTCGGGGTGTCTAGACAAGTGCCGGCAAATCCAGGAGTCAGTGAGACTTAATGTCTCCGCTAATTTTCCATGAACCTTTATCAATGGATGTAAGGTAGGATTTTGCAACAATGATGCAACACCACTGGACATTATACATATTAACATAAGGGTCACTAGGTACTTCATTATTGTTTTGTAGAAATAGTTATAAGGCCACTCTTCCCTATTCTCTAGAGGGATATTTGTCCTGCCAAATGGATATATTTTCATAATTTTATTTTGCTCTCCTCCTTGGTCCTACAACCTTTCTATGATACCGTTTTACTCGTCTCAACCGCCTACGCGTGTTCAAAAATATACCCACACAATTACCAAATATGTAAATGCAAAATATTGATATCACTATACTAATAATCATATACGTATAGATACAGATAAGTAAATTTTCCTTCAATGTTCACACCCACTAGGGTTCAGCACCGCCGTGCTTTCCACTCTAGCAGTTAGGCTGCACCGGTTGGTCCATGAACAAGTTTTTTCAAATACAGGACAATAGATGTTGGCTTGATCCTAGGTCCCTTATCTTCTCCTTTTCAAGTTTTAACTCCTGGTGAGTCTCAACTCCCAGTGAGTAAGTCGCGATACTTCAAAGTTCGTCTTCAGTATAGTTTGTCAGTTTCGTTCAGTGTCTCAGCAAAAATGAGGGCGGAGGCCAGCAATTTTCAACCAGATCAGTGATGTGCTTGGGTATTAAACAGAAAAAGGGCACCTTTTTTTTTAACCGCTGGGACTACAAACCGCACCAACCCTAATGGCTGGCCGCTTCCGTAGAACTGGTACTTGGTTTTTTCTCGCCAGTCACAGAACTGTTAACTCCATTTACCCACTGCTTGAATAGCGTTGCACAAGCTGCATCCCACTATACTTGTGTTCTCGTTGAGACAATTGTTCTGACCAATGTTCTGGTGTCGTTGCACAGGCTAGTCACCCGTGTTCCTGTTCATGCTGGAAATTTAGTCATCACAGTCATTTACAACCTCGTCGCCCAAAGTGTGCGTAACAACAGTGAGGATAGCTCGTTTTAATGCTGGTACATCAATGGCATCGGAAATGCCGGTGGCGGTGAAAGCGGGGAACTGTATTTCATGAAGGCAAGCGTGCCGTATTCTGCTGAGCAAAGGATTCCTTGGCCATTCAGAAGAGACCTCAGTTTGCAGTTCCAAGCTAGGAGCTATCAGGGTGATGTAAATGTAGCTTTTCGTAGGGGTCACCACCTTACGCACCTTCAAAATTCTGTTCATTTAGATGGGCGAGGACGCAGGTTGTATCGATGAGTTTGTTGATCTTCAAACAGTAACTCTTCGTCACTGGGCAGCTGTGTCACCTCAGGAGCAGAAGTAGCACTTGAAACCTGTGGAGGTGTTTCCTGTCTCCCTACTTTTCTGTAACCAGGAGACAATGGTAATTCTGCTGTTAGAGTACTTTGTAGTGGAATTGGTGCACGCTTACAGTGGCTAGCATGTATCCAGTTTTTCCTTCCTTCCACTTTCACCGCTGTCTGTGTTGCAAGCAGTACCTGGGCTGGCCCCCGCCACCTGGGCTGAAGACTGTTGGTTCTTTGAAAATTCTTTGTCATAAGCCAATCCCCTGGCTTAAAAGGGTGACCAGGGCCTTCAAGAGGAGTCGGTAGGCTGGCCTTGACCTGTTGGTGGATCAAACGCAAATCTTTAGTCAATTGTTTACAGTAATCTACAAACAAAGGATATTGCACTTCAGAAAGCTTCTTTGGTCGTGGTACCCCCCAGATATTGGCTGGCCTTCCCATGACAACTTCATATGGGGATAATCGTGACTTGCTACTGGCAGTCATCCTGATGGACATTAATGCTAGGGGTAAAGCATCTGGCCATTTTAAGTTGGTCTCAGCACAAATCTTAGCTATTTTGCTCTTCAAGGTGTAATTATACCTTTCTACAAGGCCCGCTGATTGTGGGTGATTTGCAGCATGAAATCGATGTTTGATGTTAAGGGCGGTACAGACCTTCTCCATTACCTCATTAGAAAAATGACTGCCATTGTCACTCCAGACTAATCGAGGCAAGGCGTATCTAGGAAAATATTCTTTTAGTAATATTTTGGCGGTAGAGAGGGCACCATTGTCTTTTAATGGGTAGGCCTCTATCCATTTTGAAAACATGCATACTACCACTAACACGTATTTCAGTTTGTTACACGGTTCCATGTGGATAAAATCCATCTGTATAGCTTCAAAGGGGAGATCAGGAGGGGCAAAGTGACCAGGGGGCGTAGGGGTCCCTTTTCCTGCATTGTGCACTTCACACACCATACAACTTTTAACCAGGTTATTAGCAGCTTTGGATATCAGAGGATTACTCCAAACATGGTCCAAAGTTGTCTTGATGCCTTGGGCACTGATGTGTGCAGGACTGTGGGCCATAGTAACCATAGCGTGTACATAACAATTAGGTAACATCCATCTTCTTCTGTCTGTGTCATCTGTGTAACAACCCTCACTGTCTAGTCTACCGTTCTTCTCCCACTGTTCCCTTTCCTCTGCTGTTGCTTCTGCTTGAATATCTCTCACACACTGCATGGTATTTTCTAATACTTCGTTCTGGGGCTCTCCCTTGATGCTACTCTCAACATATGCATTGTCAACTGGTGCTCGTGCTGTTGCTTTCGCTGTAGCATCTGCAAAAGCATTTCCTCGTCCTATATCATCAGTAATTTTTTTGTGGGCACTACACTTAATGATTGCGACCTGACGGGGCAGGCTGAGAGCATTCAAAAGTGTCACAATCAAGTTGCCATGCTGAATGGTAGTGCCATGTGACGTGATAAAGCCTCTATTCGCCCAGAGTCGCCCAAAATTATGAGCTACTCCAAACGCATATTGGCTATCAGTGTAGATGTTAACACTAAGATGTTCACTTATTTCACAAGCTCTGGTGAGGGCAATTAATTCTGCAGCCTGTGCCGAATTTTGCGGGATTCTATGAGATTCAACCACTGTTTTGACTGTGGTGACGGCATAGGCTGCAGTGGTCGTACCATCTGGTAACTTGAAGCAAGACCCATCTACAAACAGCTCTCCCTGTGGGTCAGATAGGGGAGTGTCTGTTAAGTCTACCCGTCCCTTGGTTTCTTCCTCAGTGGCAAAAATGCAATTATGATCAAATTCCACATTGTCCTGAGGGAGGGGTAGTAACGTAGCTGGGTTCAAGACATTGCACCGCTTCAAAGTAATATTTGGACTGAACAATGTTAATTCGTAACCCGTTAGACGAGCACTGGTGAGGTGCTGCGTCTGTGTCTTGTTTAACAAAATATCAACGGCATGAGGAACCATCACAGTGAGCGGATTGCCACCAACAAACCCTTCACTTTGTTTCACCGCAGCTGCTGCAGAAGCCACTCCTCTAAGACAAGTAGGCAAAGCTTGCGCCACAGTGTCCAAGGTGGAAGAGAAGTATGCACAAGGGCGTTGTCTCCCACCTTGGTCCTGTGTCAAAACAGACAATGTACAGCCATGCTTTTCATGCACAAATAAAACAAATGGTTTGCTGTAATCCGGATTACCCAATACAGGAGCAGAGCACATCGCCTTTTTTAATTCTTGAAAAGCCTCCTCACATTTGTCAGTCCAAGGTACAGGAGAGGGCACATCTGAAAGTGTCAGAGCAGTCAATGGTTTTGCTATAAGTGAAAAATTTGGAATCCACTGTCTGCAAAAGGATGTAAATCCCAAAAATGCTCGGACTTCAGAAGGGGTGCGTGGTGCAGTCATTGTATGAACCAGTTTAATTCTGTCTGGATGTAATCTCCTTCCCTCCTTAGAGAGGAGGTGTCCTAGATAGGTGACCTCCTCTCTACAATACTGCAATTTTGGAAGGGACACCTTATGGCCCAGAGGTGCTAAATGATGTAATAATGCAACAGTATCAGTCTTACATTGTGTCATGGAATCTGAGGCAATTAAAATATCATCAATGTACTGCAACAATGCAGAGCCTAAAGGTGGATTGAATTGGTCTAATTGACGTTTAAGACATTGACTATATATGCTCGGGGACTCAACAAATCCCTGAGGAATTCTTGTCATCGCGAATGATCTACCAAAAATCGCGAAGCTAAACAAATATTGAGATTCTTCGGCAATTGGAATGCTAAAGAACGCATTCTTCAAATCGATTACGGTGAAAAAACACGCAGAGGGTGGAATCATGGTGAAAAGACTATTCATGTCTGGGACCACGGGAAACTGGGGAATTACTATTTTATTAATTTCTCGGAGATCAATAACTAATCGATATACTGTGTTATCAGTAAATGATTGCTCACCATCTAATCTATTAGCATCATTTCGTTTCTTTACAACAGGAAGGATTGGACTGTTACATGGGCTGCTCACTATTTCCTTTATGACACCTGCATGCACAAGATCAGATATGACTGCCTTGAGCCCTTTTTCGCTTGATTTCGGTAATTTGTATTGAGGAACACGAGGTAACCGGGCACCTGGTTTGATTTTTATTACAATAGGGTCGATATCCATAATGCCTACATCATTCTTGCCTTTGGCCCATAAGCGAGAGTCTATTTCCTTTAGCTCTGGGGGTAAGTCGTATTCCTGTGAGAACATGCACCGAGTTGGGGAAACACTATCCATAGTTACATAGACACCATCCATTGAACAGTGAATAACTGCATTTAATTTCTTTAACAAATCTAATGCAAACAAGTTTTCATTGCAACCTGATGTTAAAGAGAGTGGCGTGTGTACTGTAAATGGGCCTACAGTTACTCTCATAGGTGTTGAGATGGGGCTCACCACGGGGATTCCAGAAATCCCAATTGATGTGGTATGAAGCCCAGACAGGGGAGCCCCGGGGACTGCAGAATGTGCAATAGATGTTCTGGGGGCACCAGTATCTAGAAGAAACTTATGGCCCTCTCCTTCGATTTTTACATCAATGTAGGGACCATTTTGATCTACAGGAATACTTACTCGCCCCTGGCCCTGTCTGTGGCTGTCCTAATAATTGTAGGATTCAGAAAAGAAATCATCAGCATAATATTGTCGTTCAAATGCATTGTCAAAAATATTAGTGTTATGCGGGACCTGATTCTTATTCTGCGAATTCTGATCAGTTCTACCTCTTCCTCGTCCTCGTGCATTACCTGCCGCGTTCCCTCTATGAAGTGACATACTTTGTCTTCCTTCCAGTAATGGGCAAGTATCACGCCAATGTCCATCCTGCTTACAGTAGGCACATTGGTTGATATTTAATCGGCGGTCTTGGGGTGGTGCAGATGCACCTCGGCCTCGACCCCTTCCCCGTCCCCTTGGTGGGCCACCCCTTTGCTGAGGGGTTGTATCCCGCTGAGGGTATGCCTGCTGTAATAATACCTTTTTCTTCAATTCTTTTACTGACTTCTCATTCTTTTCTAATTCTTCCTTGTACCTGCTCTCATAGTATTGTGCCATCTGCAAAATCTCTGCCTGTCCCTTCGTCATCCACGAACTCTCTGTTGCTTTTAATTTTTGTGATATTTCAGGTAGAAGGCCATTAACAAAGCGTTCTACAAATAGTGTGACACCTGTTACGGTGGCGAGGTCTTGACCGCTAAAATCTATGAAAGCTTGTTCAATTCTAGTAAAATAATCTGGGACATCTTCACCTATTTTCTGTTTATAAGTGGCAAGTTTTCCCCAATCCACAGTCTGAAGAGGTATAACAGTTTCTAACTTAGTCAATATCCGGTTAGGTAAATCTAAAATATCCTGATGCGGCAGGGTTCCTGGTGCCCTTTGTGCTTCTCGTGCTTCTAAACCCCCCCATGTATTTCCCAAAGTAGGTGCATCATCTACTCTTCTAATTTCATGCCAAACTTCAGGACCCAATAAAACACCAAAAAAATAGTCAATGTCTTTGAGTGTCATGGTTGTGGTGGAAATGGCAATTCTAAGGTCCCGATAGAATCCAGCTGGATTCTTTCGAGGGTCTGGCAAGTCTTTCTTTATAGCCATTACCTCCTCCCTTTTCCATGGTATATGGACAAATTGGGCCACCGGCCCGGGAGCTGGTTGTCCGGCGGCAGCTGCTGCTGCAACTGCAGCTGCAGTGGGCATATCAGGGTGCACTTCCCTCATTGGGTACCCCTTGTCATATTTATTTAGAACATCTTCCCTGGCTATGACACAAATGCGTACTCCCTCATTTATGCTGTTACTATCAAGAATACAAGCCAGACTGTCCCGCCATAATTGGTTTAATTCTTGTTCATAAGGGAGAGGGGTAGAATCTGTAATACAAGACTTCCAATCCCTCTCCAATTTTTCAATCATATACAGCAGTGCTAATTGCTGTCCAAAATGTGACATCTGTTGTATTGTGTCCATAATATCGGTGTGGGTGTAAATAGGATGTGACATCCAGTTCTCTGACTGATTCTTGATAACCCGTTTTTCCCCATCCCCAATAGTGGAGCGGGTACTAGGTGGCGAAATCGACTCAATAGGTGTGCTCCATATGGGTGAAAGTGAGTGTATGGCTGTGCACTGTCGGCGTTGTCCATTTGGGGTATTAGGGGCAGGGAACATTATTTGTAACCTTGCAGTGCTGGCTGGTAGTGGTGGGGCAGGTGGTGGAGGGATTAGGACTTGGGCTATTGGGGTAGCTTGGGCTAGAGGCTGTGGTGGTTGTGGCACATGCTGCTGTAGTGGTGCACCTGGATTTCCCAAATTGTGTCCTTGCCCTTGCTGCTGTTGCTGTGCCCCCATGATAGGTTGGGCTACTGCAGGGGGTGTGTAAGGTGGAGGTGCAGTAGGGCTATTATCTAATAGCTGTAGCATTACCTCATCTTCCTCTAATGCATGTTTGGTTTCTGTTGGCTTTGATACATAACTTCCCTCCACCTGAGCCCTATGGACTCTATCTTCAGATTCAATCCCTTTCTGGGTCTGGGACTGGTGATAAAGGGCGGCCTTTTGCATGATGGTTCTCCTATTTTCCCTCTCTATCAGTTTATCTGATTTAATTTTTCTTTTATTGGCCTCCATTTCCCATTTTCTGTATACCTCAAACATATGTTGTCTAGCCTTTTTATGAAACAAACATTCCTGTAGGTAGGTTAGTTTCTTTAAATCAAAAGACCCATCCTCTGGCCACTGGAGGTCAGGACAATGTCTAGTATACCTGCGCCATATACTATTATACAAATTATTCTCTAAACCATAATCCTTTAACATGTCCCACCCTGGTGTTCCCTCTTTTGGGATCGGTTGCTTTTTATCTAAACGTGGCACATGATTTCGGCGAAAACAAAGACATAACCCTTGCAACAGTTCTTATTTCCCATATCTAACCTTTTAAATTTTCAAAAGACAACACACACCAAACTTTAAAATGTAACATGCACCAAAGAAACCCTTTTTCAAATGTGCACCAAAGAAGAAAAAAAACCTTTTTCAAATGTTTACCAACTTACAAATTGCTCCAGGCCTGGGCAAATTACTCAAACAAGAAAAACACGTGTAATACAAATTGTCAAATGGTACCTTGTACAAATGCAAATTTACCAAGAACTAATCATTCCCAAAAATGATAAGTTATCCAAAAACAATTATTCTCTCAAATGCAAGTTAAAGCAGACAAATAGCCAGCGAGGAACAGTCTTACCTGACTATCTGCTTTTTCCTGGATTTCTCTCCGGCCGCCCGTGTCCGACTAATCAGTCAAGATAAACACCGATGTTTCAGGGACTTCGCTGGGACATCATGAGAAAGCGGGGAGAGGCCTGCCCGGTGGATAAGATGCAGCTGCTTTTGAAACTAAGTCTTTGTGCAGGGGCCCCTGGAATCTACACCTCCGGAACGGCGTCCCCCCACTGGCAGCACGTCTCTTGACAGAGCCACTGAAGATATCCACTGGAAGGTCCCTGTTCGGGCGCCAAATTGTCAAATGCACATATTTGCAGATACTTACAAATGCATTTACAAAGGAGTTTTGACACGGAGAGCCGGAGTGAAAAATCAATGACCAAAGGTCTGTTTATTTTTGCTGCAGCAAAGAGGACAGGTTTACAACTGGCATCCCAGGCCCGAAGTAAAGTGTGCTAGCATAAAGCGTTTAACAGTGATATTTATACTCATACATCAAAGGATACATAAAATGTGTAAATAATAATATACGTCATACAGATATTTTAAGGAGTTAATCAGTTTCCACACACTGGTTCCATTCCCAGCTTTGTCCTTGCCTCCCCTTCTGCAGCTGCCTGACTCCCCACATTCTTGAGACCCTTCAAAGGATTACGTGGTTCAAAGGTATAGATATCAGCCTTTCCCTCCCCAAAATACCACAGCCGAGGTCAGTTAGTCATTTGAACACACAATTATAATGAGTACAGTGCCCCAGTTAGGGAAAGAAACCAGCTGCAAGCCTATGGCGTGGAACCAGGCTTATTTTACCTAAACAAATATACATAAGATAACATATGTGATAGACAGTGCGTTCAGAGACAACAAAAGCTCAAACTTACACGTGTAAAAGAAACGAAGCAATTCAAAATGAATTCTAACAATCTGACAGGCATTGGAAAACATACAAAACTGGACTTTTTATGGTCCCTTTTCCTGAGGCTGCATAGTCGAAAGCAGCTCTAGATCTGAGGTCTTCAAACAGTGGGGCGCACCCCAATGGGGTGCAGTGTATGTATTTCCAGGGGGATGCAAATGGGCCTGCCATTACATACAAATGAATATAGCCAGGAAGTGTGAAAGGCATATTGCTAGGCTGTTTTCATTTCCATGCAGCAGTTAAAGACCAGTTGAATTATGGTCCTTGGCATTGCTGGCAAAGATCAGGGACTGCTAAATGTGCTTTTTATGTTATAGTTTACAGAAAGGCTGCTTTTGGCATCTGGCATAGACATGATGGCCCCATTGAGTGGGCAGAGTAGACAGCCTGTTTTGCAGGGCTGTAGGTATCAGTGGTACTGCAGCTGCATTAGAGACCCAGGGCATGCTTCCTGTCCCAGTGTTTCTTTGAGCCTTGGAGCTATAGCATAAGGGAGGGTAAGATGCATCTAAGGAGACACCTTGATTTGGGCCTCAGAGAGATGAGAGGGAGAGGGATGATGTAAGATGGGAGCCCATGTTGTTAACAAAGGTCAGAGGTGACAACAAGGTGATAGCTATCATTAGTGAAACAGACGCAGTGACACTTTTGCCCAGGGGCCCACCGTGTCACAATTATGAATGTTTCGCAATAAAAAGTGGGGATTGGAGCTCATTTTCTTTCCTAACGTTGGGGCAGATGGGGTCCGTGGTGCAGAAAACGGAGGCAGTGTGCAGTAGCTCATTTTCCTTCAGAAAGAGACTGGACTTGTTTCAGGATTGACTTTATGGTCAAACATGGTGGGGAATGAGTGAAAGAAAAGGAGATAGCCTGCTTCTCAGGGCTAGAGCCATCATTAGAGCAGCAGGTGGAGTGTGTAGGAAAGTACCATCTTGCCTGGCATGTTACCCCCATATTTCACTGTATATATGTTGTTTTAGTGTATGTGTCACTGGGACCCTGCCAGCCAGTGTCACAGTGCTCATAAGTGTGCCCTGTATGTGTTCCCTGTGTGATGACTAACTGTCTCACTGAGGCTCTGCTAACCAGATCCTCAGTGGTTATGCTCTCTCTGCTTTCCAAATTGTCACTAACAGGCTAGTGACCAATTTCACCAATTCACATTGGCATACTGGAACACCCTTATAATTCCCAGGGTATTGGGGTTCCAGGAGATCCCTATGGGCTGCAGCATTTCTTTTGCCACCCATAGGGAGCTCTGACAATTCTTACACAGGCCTGCCACTGCAGCCTGAGTGAAATAACGTCCACGTTATTTCACAGCCATTTACCACTGCACTTAAGTAACTTATAAGTCACCTATATGTCTAACCTTTACCTGGTAAAGGTTGGGTGCAAAGTTACTTAGTGTGTGGGCACCCTGGCACTAGCCAAGGTGCCCCCACATCGTTCAGGGCAAATTCCCCGGACTTTGTGAGTGTGGGGACACCGTTTCACGTGTGCACTATACATAGGTCACTACCTATGTACAGCGTCACAATGGTAACTCCGAACATGGCCATGTAACATGTCTAAGATCATGGAATTGTCACCCCAATGCCATTCTGGCATTGGGGAGACAATTCCATGATCCCCCGAGTCTCTAGCACAGACCCGGGTACTGCCAAACTACCTTTCCCGGGGTTTCACTGCAGCTGCTGCTGCTGCCAACCCCTCAGACAGGTTTCTGCCCTCCTGGGGTCCAGCGAGGCCTGTCGTGCAGCTATTAGCACTATCACACTGCTGTGCAGGGAGGGGATGATTCACTAGCTCTGCCTCAAAGGCAACTGAGCAGGTCAGTAATGGAGCCCCTCAGTCTATCACATCGATACCCAAACCTTGCATGTAACCTGTAAGCAGCACTGGAAACTGTCTGCTTTATTTGCTTTACTCCGGTTATTACAGTCCTGCTAACTGCCACTCATTTTATACACTAATCTCAAATCCTTTGGAAGATGCAATAGCATTATCATTATGTGTTAGTGTAACATGCGATGCAGGCCACTTAGCTGGGATTAGGGGCAGTACCCTGAGGAAAGAAATCAGTAACCGCATAATGCGTTATTTTTGACAAACGTTCCTCTCAAAGAAATTGACAGCAAGCACAACTGTGACTGTAAGGCTGTTCTGATCTACTTAATAGCTTGAAAAGGCTGCATTATAAGATAGCTGAAAGGTTAAGCAGTTCTTAAAGTGGGCTAAAAGTTGGAACCTCAAAGGGGGCTGTGGTCCAAAATGAGTAACTAACAATCATTCATAAAAGGTGTGACCTCCTTTACTAAGGGCTTGCCTATATATATGAGAGCTTGAATCACATTGCACCCTTACTTCTCGTTCTCCTCTTCTTATGGTCTTTCTAATCATACTCATTGTCAACCTGTACCCCTCCTCTTAACATTCCACTTTATGTTCCTCCTGGTTCTTGTCAGGGTCCTGGTCTTTGCCTGGTACTCATCTGGTCCTCTAGGTCTTGTTAGTCTTGGCCCTTGTAGTCTTGACCCACCTTCAGGTGTTCTTCCCGCTCCTGCTGATCCTCATCCCTTGACCACTGTCCTGTTGGCCCCCGTTTTCTGGTCCTAATGGTACTGGTCCTTGTGGTCTTTCTGGTACTGACACTCAAGGTCTTCCTGATTCCCTACTTTTCTGGTGCAAGGTCTCTGTCTCCACAGTCCTCCTTGTGCTGGTCTACATCATACTGATACCATTACTTCTGTTCTGGTTTATCCTGGCTCTGCTCCACATGGTCTACCTAGTCATGGTGTTCCCAGCCCTCATCCCCTAGTTCTGGTCCTTCGGTCCCTGTTAACATGATCTATCAAACATAGTTTCCCTAGTTTGATCCTTCGAGATATGGTCCACCCAGGTTCCAGTTCTTTTCTTGGGCCTGCAGACCCTGCTCATGGCCATCATGGGCATGGTGTTCATGCATCTCTTGCTTTTCCTGCTCCTCCTAATCATAATAATTCTCCTAGTTATACTCCTTCAATACCAGTCCTCCTCATCCTGTCCCCTTCTTCTGTTCTTAGACTATATATATATTTTAAAATGTCTGCAATTATTCAATTAATTATAACTGTATAAAATTCCTGTAAAGATTGTGGAATCAACGCCAGTGTATTTCAAGGTATGAACTTATTCAAGGGAAGCTAATTTTTCGGTGTAACCTTTTTGCAATTGTTATGAAAATAACATATAATGTCTTACTATTTGTTTATTCCTCAAAAATAAATCTTCCTTTAAAGAATTCAAACCGGTAATACAGTCCTCTTGTTTTGAATTAAACTATTCCTACACAGGACATAGTTCTGTTTCTTTCTATTGACGTCTTCCCACTGCTGCAAATGGGCACTTTTTTCTTCCTCTATCTAGACTTCTGCTTCAGACCTGCTCTTTTATCTAACTCATTAGGCGTGTCGTAGTCATAACTTAAGTCTTTAAATTTTCTGTCTTTATAAAAAACGTTCATATCAATAAGTTAGGTGGTGCATATTATGTTATCCTAATCTAAATATATTCAATCTATCAGATGCCAAACAACCATTATTTTCTTTTTCGGGTTTTTTAAATCTTTATTGTAAGATTAATAGTGTACATTGGTAAGTTCTTACAGTCTCTGGTATCAAAAAGTTCCATTAAGAAAACTTGTCTTCTCAGCTGTTGATCCCTTCCATTCTCCACTCTATTAGCCTTTAATAATGAAATTAATAATAAAAACTTTTGAAAAATTTTATTTGTGAAAGTTGTGACAGTCTTTTTTTTTTCTTTCTAATCCATGTTTAGTGTCTTAATTTCATTCCTAAATTTCTAATATTTTGAAACACTACCATTGGTATTTTGTTAAATTTGCTTATTTTTATTTAATGTCGGGTTCTTTTTCATAATCGTTTTATTCTGATATTGTGAGAATTTTGACACCTGTTAAATATTGTTCTTCACTTTTTTCCTTGTATTGAAATAGTTCTTTTTTGGTAATCAATTGCACTTTAACTTCAGCTTTTTATAGTATTTGTTACTTACATCCACACGTTAAAATTTGATTTGTGTTTCAGAATTACTTTGTCTTTCAAACTCCTGATATGATTATTTTAATACTAATCATTGGGCTGTACAATAAGATCTTGGTCCTCCATTTTTTCATAATTACAATGTTTTTTTGTAATCCTCGCAACAAAAAGTTTCTTTATTGAATGCTGTACGTAGAATGTATTCATGATTAGGATTTGATTTAGTTTTTTTTAATTACATTTCAACTTTTGTTTTTGTGTCTAAACCATAAAGAAAGTTGTTGATTTATCTCCCATAAAGATCAGTCCCTTTTTCCATTCTTTTTTTTCTGAAGGTTAGTTTTCTACTTTTATACAAAGAATTAAACATTGGTAAATATATACGCTGTGCACCTTTTAGTCAAAAAGAGTACTATCGCAACTCCATGTAAGTGTCTCCATACGTCATGTAGTTAGCCTTTCGCACATAATGCCTTCAACACGTTTGCACATCTAACATAGTTAGTGCCTCACATAGGTGGAGTAGCTCTGTCCTTATCGGTGTCTAAGAAACAAATACAATTCCCAGTCCATGGTATCTCACCACTCCAAGTAATGATTGTCTTCCCTTGGTTTCTCATGAACGTATTGTGGTGTGAGCAGAGAAGAGAATTTGTGCTGGACCTCTCAAATCACATTTGTGTTTTTATTTTGAGAGCTGTCTCCTGGAGTGAAGACAACAGTACTGCTGTTGTTGCAGATATGAAAGTACTCTTAATCTCTTAAGGAGCTAATTAATAATTACCCCTCTCGTTCAGTAATAGTCACTAGAGTTCAACTATTATTGAAGGGGACTGATATATGATCTCACTTTCAACAGCTGGATTTTTAGCCTGCTACCACATATCCTTCATCTAGGGTGCATGCACTGCATTACCACCACATCTCTCTAGACAATAATAGCTTTATTCACAACACCCATCTGCACAACTGAACAAATTGGATCAAACAACAGGTATTTCTGTCAGCATGCATTTAACCTTAATTTTGGCCTCTCTTGAAACAGCTTGGGTGTGCACGTGAAAGTGTAGGGAAAAGATGTGACTCTCCACCAATAGGCATTCTCAGACAGACCACCATCCAACTTTTATGGTGCCAACCTAATTTCTAACATGTCGCCTGCCACCCCCAGATATATAAAATATATGCATTTGTGCAGAAGATAATAGCCTACGTTTCAGAGCCTGTATATTGCCATTGTTAAGTTTGGTGAGGAGTAAGATTCAGAAGAGACAAAGCCTCAATTGGTTTATTGCTGCCCCTCTTCTTGCTCAACAACTATAATAAATAGTGTTTTGCACTCAGCGGACCTTCATGTAACTTTTATGATATGCTATTTTTAGGTTTCGCCTGCTCAGCGCTTGTGCTGTGCTTGCAAAATTTATTGTATTTTATTTTTTTCTTTTAAACGTAAACGGGGCTTAGCGCCCACCCGTTCCTTACCTTCACCGACCATTGGCTGTCTCCCATGTGGCTTAGTTCCTATTAGTCAGCACTTCTTCCTCGTCTCCGTCTTCCTCCTGGCCTTTGAGTCTTATTTGTCCTGCACAAGAGCCTGGAACAAGTACTGCTTCAGGTGGGTAGTGTCATTCCAGGGGCTGCAGGCACTCTTTTGTTCATGTTTCGACATGACTCTTTTTGAGTGCGTGTCTCTGCTGTCCCTTCTCAACCCACCCCCCCGAGATGATTTCAGTCTGACGCGATCTCTGCTGCATAAAGCTTCACTTTACATGGAGCATTCTCTTGTTCGAGTAATTTGAGCCTTGTAGCTTACAAAGTGTAAGTGACAACAAGAACGAGAGAACAGCTATGCTTAATCTTAGAACCTCATTCAAATGGTACGGCTTATTATTCACACTAGGATAAGCCAGAGGATGTGCCATTATCTTCAAAGCTGCAGACTTTGGAATTGGGAGAGGTTTGAGACTCTGGGTCAACTTAACATCCTGTGATTCTGTGTCAGGACTGGAGGCGAGGATTATGCTGAAACTTGTTCACTTTACTTAACAACAGCCATTACATCAGCTTTAAGAACACCTACAATTCCCAAGAGTCACTGGTAATAAGTTAAAATAAACAGGCAACGTTATGATGCAGTATTAGTCCAGCCTATCAGGGATGGACATTCACCCCATAATCCTTTGCTCGCTCCTGTCATCACTGCCTCTTAATTTGCTGCTCGCTGCCAAACTAAGTCACTTATTTAATTTCCCTTACTAACTGCTTGTTTGTTAATAGAGTATGCTTTGTTATAGTGGTTGGAATGTTTACCTGTGTATGACGGGCCGTGGTACCGCATTTTCGCTCCTATCCTACGCACCTGAATTCATCAGTACAGCTCATGGCTATGGTGTGGTCCTCCACCTGCTTGATGGCACTGTGATCATCGTTTCTCACTGTGCGCGGAGCGCAACTTCGGCTCCTCAGAAGATGGGGACCGGAGCTGCACACTCCTAGCCTGAGCCTTGCCTCCTGGAGAGTGATGCCTCGCTCTGTACAAGGTCAGTACACACGCTCTCTGCCTACATTTATTAATTGACGCCCTCCTAAGAGGGTTAGTAGTGAATGTGTGCATGTGAGTGTCTCAGCGCCTGCGGGTCCGCTGTAGGCCACATAAGCCTCTCAAGGAACACACTCCCAGGCAGGCTTCCCCAGTGATATTGGCACCGGGGGAGTAGTGTTCCTGGGCGTGGACCCACCCAAAGTGCAGCCTTGCCCACAGGAATTCCTTGCTGGTACCCAAGCCCCATAAACTTCAGCTCTCTTCCTGCCCTCATTTTCCTTAACACTGTACATAGCGCTTGGAAGCTTTACTTGCAGCACCCTTGCAGCTCTGCTGGTGTCCTTCTTCTCCTTACCCATCCTCATGGAGCTGGAGAGTGATGCCAGGGAGATGACTCTCCCACTTTTTCCACATGGGATGAGACATTCTAAGAGGCCATGGGTGCCCCCATATATAGGGCTGTGGAAGAGGTTATGGCCCCCAAGGAACAGCGCCTTGTGCAGCAGATTGCATGTGAGTGCGCTAAGATCCCCAAATCTGCCCGGGCTCCTCTCCTCCTACGCAGCCTTGGGACCCTGACAAGGTTCTGATGAAATGCCACTGTGAGGCGGGACTTGACTATAAGGCTTTTACTCTCCTCAGAACTGCGTTTTTGGCCCAGAATCCTCCCCCTACCCTACCCACTCCACAGGGTTATCCTGGGCTGGTTAATGACCCACTTTGCTCGGCCTCTTCCGCACCCAGGTGATGACTCCCACACGGCCGAGGACTCCAGCCCATCCCAGCCTTGGTGCCCATCTCCAACAACCCTGGTTTCAGACCTCAGTGGTCCTGACGATGGGTCAGACATGCTGGACCCTGAAGAGATTCTGCTTCCCCGGTTCTCAGAGTGGGTTCCCTCGGAAATGGTGACAAACTACGTTGCTGGGCATATTAGGAAGCCACTGGGGAAGGAAGCCTGTACCTGTCTGAAGGTGAAATGCCTGCACCCCTCTTTGGATTTGAAGGTTGCCTAAACCCTAGAACTAGACCCCAGACTGGCCACTTTCTTGGCTAATTTCATAAAAGACCCTAAGAAGAGTATTGACAGGTCCTGGAGGGCATGCCAGGACAAACGTTTGGATGCCCTTGGCCTGCTGACTGAGATTCTGGATATGGCAGAGGATGCCAAGCGTTTGGGATACTTAATTTTCTCAGAAGCGCTCTCTGGCTGGACGCAGCGCGCAATCATCTTTGTCAGCAATGCCAGCTGTACGCTGTCCATGGAGTGTCGCTGCTCCCTATTAACTAAAGTGGACCCGAAGCTTGGGGACCTTGCTGAGACAAGAGCAGTAACCTTGGGATAGGGGGGAGACTCTTTGGGGAGCCCTTTATTGTAGAGTTGAGTGAATTTGTTAACACTTTTACTTCCTTTGACAAAGCCCATTCGTCCATAAAAAGAGTGTTTCTATCCAGGGTTTTCAGGGGAGGCTGGTCGAGGCAGGGGCTGCTCAGCTGGCCAAGCTTCCTCACAATATCCTAGAGGGCAAGGCTGCAGGCGAGGGCAGTTTCAAGACCAGTCTTGATTCGCCAATTTCTATCCAACCTGTGACCATAACTTCCGAGGCAGAGGCTTCTAGGGATTCATCGCTTCCTCCAATGCACGCAAGTGTTTGATGCTCTTCGTTCCAAAGGTGGGTGGTCAGCTAGCAGAATCCCCCCATGTGTGGAGGTCTGTCACATTGGACGCATTGATCCCTCAAACGATTTGAGGGTTTCAAATAGAATTTTTCTTGTTTCCCTGCGAGGTGTTGTACTCAGGACCCATCCAGTTCTCGCTACCAGGGGCTGCATTTGTAGACGCAGAGGTCTCCTCACTCCTGGCCAAAGGGGCCTTTTGTCACTCAGTTCCACATCCCGCAGCTTTTTCAGCAACCTTTTCTTAGTAGACAATCAAGACGGGGGTCAGCGCCCGTCATCAGTTTACGCAAGTTCAGCAAGTGGCTGGTGTACCGCTACTTCAAAATGGAGGGCATCCACCTTCTAGAAGTACTGCGCCTGTGCGGCTGGATGGTGGGTCTGGACTTAAAGGACGCCTACCTCTCCATCCTCATTTTCCTGCCCCACAGGCGTTTCCTTCAGTTCGTCTGGCGCCAGCAGACGTTCACATTTTCCACATTGCACATTGCCCTGTGGCCTTTTCTCCGCCTCTTGGTGCTTCACAAAGGTCCAGTCTTGGAGCACCTGTGGGCGCAGGGGATGTGCCTCATCATTACGTCAATGACATGCTGATAATTGACCAGGACCCATACAAGCTGTTGCACCATCTGCAATTGGTGGTCACCCTGCTGAAAAGCTTGGCTTTTGTAATAAACAAGAGTAAATCCCTCTTTATACCCTGTCAAAAGGCAATTTTCCTGAGGTTTGTCGTAGATTCGATCTCTGCCACTTTGAGCCTTCCTTCTAGGAAAGTTATGAAGATCCGACAGGAGCTCAGGAGGACCCTGGCCAGGCAGCGAGTCTCCCTACGAAAGATTACTCGGCTAGTGGGCCTCCTATCATCCTTCATCCAAGACATTTTCCCTGGGCCCTTTAATTGTGGGCCTCTAGAGCAACTGAAGACAGCCCATCTGTGAAAGGGTCTCACTTACTCCTAGTCAGTCATTCTGTCGACCGCGGCCCGCGTGGAGATCAATTGGTGGCTTTGCCATATGGAAGCATGGAACGGGAGGGCAATTTTTGGTTTGGCCCCAGATCACGTTATCGAGTCCGACGCCAACAGGTGAGGCTTTGGGCGCAAGGTGTGGAGATTTCTCCACAGGAGGCTTATGGTCTCCCAGGAACAGTCACTTCATATTTACTGTTTGGAGCTGCTGGCCGGTTCTTTTACAGTCAGATGTTGGACCAGAGACAGAATCAAATCGTGGGTGCTCTACAAGATGGACAATTTGTTAGCGGTCAGGTATATCAACCACCTAGAGGGCACTCGCGCCAAGGTCCTCTTAAATCTGGCAGCCAGTTTTTGGCAGTTCTGCCTATATCACCAGTTCTCGGTTATGACAGATTACCTTCCTGGGCAAGAAAACAGAGTGGCAGATTGGCATTCTCGCCATTTCAGGGTCTCCAGCTTTTTGTAAGCTACATCTGGGTGTTTTTTGCCTCTCTTCAGACCAGGTGGGGACCGTTTTCAGTGGATCTGTTCACATCCAGACTGGATCACAATCTTCCCAGGTTTTTCAGCTGGACGCTTTTCTTCAGGATTGAAGTCAAGAATGCAGTTACGTGCCCCCCACCCCTTTTGCGATGATCACCCAGGCCTCAGCCCATGTCTGGCATCAGCAAGCAGAGGTCGCCTTGATCATCCCCATATGGTGGTCTCAAGTTTTGGTTTCTGGTTCTTGTGGAACTTTCTTGGGATTTCCCAATCCATCTCCCCCTCTTTCCACATCTTCTCAGTCTGGACCACAATCCACATCACATGGTTCTGGTGGGATCCCTACACCTGATGGTGTGGCGGAACACAGGGGTTTATGGTCAGTCCTGGGCCTTTTGAGGCAGGCTGAGGAACTGTTATCCAAGCCTGGGCCGACAGTGCTATCAAGCGATACAGGTCTTCTTGGACACAGTGGTCTCATTAGTGTTTGCAATGGCGTTTTGATCCCATGGTTGCAGAAGTAGTGCAAGTCCTTAACTTTTTGGGCAGTTTGCACAGGAGGGTGTGGCTTATTGTTCATTAAATACATTTCAGTCAGCCATATCTGCGGGACGTGTTCCTGTTGACATTCTCCGGTTGGTGAGCATCCTTTCGTGTGCAGACTCATGAGGGGGATTAGGCTGTTCCTTGCTCTGTAGTTACGGTACTCATCGCTCTGGGATGTCAATCGGGCACTTAACCTCTTTTTATCCTGGCAACCCAGTTTGTTCTTGTCACAGAAAGAAGTCTGAGCAAAATTTGCTATGCTGCTTTGTTTGGTGTCCTGTAGAAGGGTCTCGGATGTTCATGTCCTAGACATTACTGATAGAATTTTTTTCTTTGGTGGGCGTGTCCTTCACGGTTAGCAGGCACAGTAAATCTAACTCAAGGGTCATTAAATACCTGGCTTTTCTGGTCCCCTATGCTGTGTGTCTCCGTTCAGTGCCTCGAGTTCTATGAGGAAATGTCTGTGGAGTTCCGACCTTTGAGAGAACAACAGCTTCTAATTGCTCTACAGAAGCCACATAGGGTGGTTTCCTCTCGCACCATTGCACTAATGGTAAGGTGGTTCATGCAGGAGGCCGGAGTGGATTTGAAAATCTTTACAGCGCATTCCGCTAGGGGAGCTATGGCTTCAAAAGCTTTAACTCTGGGAGCCCGCTTGGATGATATCATGAATGCAGCGGACTGGTACTTTGACTCTGCTTTTAAATGGTTTTGCTTTAAGCCAGTGTTGAAAGTGACTCATCTGGTTGTGAGTAAGCTTTAAACTAACATAATCCTTGCCTCCGATCCTGACATAGAATGAAAAATTGTAACGGAAAGTTTCAGTTCTATTAAGGACACAGACGTGAAGATTATCCCACCCATAGGGATTGGAACCCTGGTGACACTCCCCGCACATAGTAAGTATTGCTTTTTATGGAACATCTGCTGTAACACATATTAATGTGATATTAACCTGCTTAGTTGGGATGTACATAACTTGCCTTTTTGCAGATCATTTCTGGTTGCTTGATTACCAATTGTTTTATTCCAGGAATGGAAATGGGAAAACAGAATTTGTGAGCCTAGACAAATCAACCAATCAATCAGGGATTTATAAAGCGCACTACTCACCCGTGAGGGTCTCAAGGCGCTGAGGAAGGGGAGAAGAAGGTGGGGGGGGGGAGGTGCTGCTACTGCCCGAACAGCCAGGTCTTGAGAAGTTTCCTGAAGGTAAGGAGGTCTTTGGTCTGGCGCTGGTGGGTGAGAAGAGTGTTCCACGTTTTGGCAGCAAGGTGCGAGAATGATCTACGCCGGTTGTAGTTCTGCGGACGTGTGGGACGGTTGCGTGGACGAGGTCGGCAGAGCGGAGATGCCGGGGTGTAGAAGGAAAGTCGTCTGTTGAGGTATTCTGATCCGATGTTGTGCAGTGCTTTTTGAGCATGGGTGAGGAGTTTGAAGGTGAATCTCTTTTTGACTGGGAGTCAGTGCAGGTTTTTCAGGTGGTCTGTGATGTGGCAGTGTGGGGGGGTGTCCAGGATGAGGCATGCGAAGGCGTTCTGGATGCGTTGCAGCCTCTTCTGGAGTTTGGCCATGGTTCCTATGTAGGGGGCATTGCCGTAGTCCAGTTTGCTGCTTACGAGGGCTTGGGTGACTGTTCTTCTGGTTTTGGTGGGTATCCATTTGTAGATCTTTTGGAGCATGCGGAGGGTGTTGAAGCAGGAAGAGGAGATTGCGTTGACTTGCTGGGTCATGGATAGTGAGGGGTCCAGGATGAATCCTAGTTTGGATGCGTGGTCGGTGGTAGTCGGAGCAGTTCCAAGAGTGGCAGGCCACCATGAGTCATCCCATGCAGAGGGGGTGGAGCCGAAGTTGAGGACTTGCGTCTTGTCGGAATTGAGTTTGAGGCAGCTGCTCTTTATCCATTCGGCGATTGCCTTCATTCGTTCGTGGAGGTAGGTCTTGGAATCCTTGGTGAGAAAGAGGATCAGCTGGGTGTCCTCGGCATATGAGATGATGATGTGGGATCAGGCGATGTTAGTGAGCGGGGTCATGTAAACGTTGAAGAGGGTCGGGCTGAGGGACGAACCCTGGGGTACACCGCAGATGATTTTGGTGGCCTCCGATCAGAATGGGGAGACGGACTCTCTGCGTTCTGCTGGTGAGAAAAGAGGTGACCCAGTCCAGGGCTCTGTCGCGAATTCCGGCATTGCTGAGTGGTGAATGTAGTGTGTGGTGTCAGACGGTGTTGAATGCGGCCGAGAGGTCCAGGAGGATGAGGGCTGCGGTTTTGCCACTGCCCAGTATGGTTCTGATGTCGGTGGTGGCAATGAGGGCGGTTTTGATGCTGTGGTTGATGCGGAATCTGGATTGGGAAGGGTCCAGGGTTCGGTTCTCCTCTAGGAAGCCGGTTAGTTGTCTGTTGACAGGAAGCGGAGCAGGGACATAGGTTGGACGTTCTTGAGGTCCTTTGGGTCCCCCTTGGGTTTTTTGAGGAGGGTGTTGATCTCTGCCTGTTTCCAGCTCTCCGGGAAGGTGGCGGACTCGAAGGAGCATAACTTGTGGCATAACTTGCACAACAAAAGAGGCAGTGATGACAGGAGCCAAGGACTATAGGGCGAATGTTGATCTCTGATCGGCTTTTCTGATACTGCATCAATGTTGCCTTTCGTCTGTTGTTTATTTTAACTTATTCCCAGTGACTCTCCGGAATTGTAGTTGTTCTTAAAGCTGATGAAATAGCTACTAAGTAAAGCGAAGGAAGTTCAATCATAATCCTTGCCTCCGTGTCCTTAATAGAATCAAAACTTTCCGTTACAGTAGCTAGGAAATTCTTCATTCTTAGAAAATCACTTTAATCTCCTTTTGCCTAAAAATGAATGTGACCTTGTGTCACGTGGTAATTTCATGGATAAATGCGCAAATAATCAACAATTTAGCTTAGACATATTTTACGCTTTGAAAAGGCCTTTCTTAAGCTCATGTCTGGAATTTGTTAAAATTAAACAGACTTTGTAATGTGGGAAAAGGGGAAAATCTGCACTTGTTAGGTGGACGTGGCACCGCTCATATATGGCAGCCAGGCAAAGGTCGTTCCTTCCTCAGTCCTCTTTCCATTATGAGCATCCCGCCCTCGCTTGGCGTCTGCGGTACCTATAAACAATCGTTCAACTCTGGTTGTTGCTGTGGCATTTGCAGGTGAAAGAAGAGGGTTGTAGGTTATGGCAAACATGGGATGCAGGTGGAGCCAGACGTTCTATTCCTCTGTGCTCATGTTGCAGATGAAGTGGGTCTGTATGTTTCCTAAGAGTTGCTTTATCTCTTTGGCAGCTGAGTGCAGTAGACTCCACTGCTGATCACTTGGAGATCTTTGAGGGCCATATAGCATTTGAAGACCCTACACCTTCCCTGTGCCTTATGGGAAGCGAACTCAACAGACAGTTGACTCCCCCCCTACCCCCACGTTATAGACAGCCGAGGTAGTGGGTGAGCTTTACTAATATTAACGGTGTTTTTTTTTCTTTTTTTTCTTTCGGTTTTTTATTCCCCACCCCTTCGGCACCCTTCCACATCATTTTCACATACACACACCCACCAGTATACTAAGGCTCATTAATTCAGTTTAGTTCTGCTTATTTTTTTTTTTTTTCTATTGACCGTCAATTCCTTTCTCCCCTCCTCATTCGCCAGGACATCAAGACTTTCCATAAGCTCTGGGTCACGCGAGGCTAAAAGTAGCTGCCTCCTCACACAAATTTGCTCTGTATAAACGCTTTTCTTTTCAATTTCACCCTAATCAGTTAATGACCAGTTACACAGCCTAGAACAAAAGGAGGACGATTTAAAGAACTGGGACGCAAGTTTGCCTTCATTTGCCAGTATTAGTTCAACAAGCACTGGCAAAGCCAATAGGTTTTGCCTATGCAAATCTGTTGGCTTTGACAATGTTTTTTTACATGCTGCACAGCAGTTTAGCTTCTATGCAATCTGGCTTAAAGAAATAAAAACGCCGTGACTCAGTCAATGCTGGCTGTGTTATAGCGCCTTTGGCAACACAAAAGTTTAAGCCATATTGCACAGAAGATCAACTACTGTGCAACATGTAAAAAAAAAAAAAAATGACAGCCACTAGCTCGTTCATAGGAGAAACCTGGTGGCTTTGCTAATGCTTGTTTCATGTGCAGTTACTGCGAACAAAAGTCATTAAAACATCAACAACACAATGGCTACATCTGCGCTCCTAAGCTTTGTGAGTGTGGCTTTAGCAGTTTTCTGTGGTAAACTGATTTTTGACCTTTGCACTGGCGTAATAACCGAGTGAAGGAATGTTTATTACTGTGCTTACTCCAAGTAACGTATTGTTAGGCCATATCTGGTTTTCTGGCATAGCACAAGCTGGTTCTCCCACTTTTCATTAGTACTTCATTTATCATGTCTCGGAAAGGGTACAAGTATAATAATGGACACAGAAATAGAAATATATGACTGGTTGAATTTAAAACTTTTAGAGAGCACTAACTGTATTTGGCAATTGCCCACTGCGGAATGGAAATATAAGCTGGAGCAGATGTGAACTGCTACAGGTGATATACTTTGTTGGTGCATTTTGGAGATTCTTCTCTTGCATCGGGAAATTACCTTCTAGCATCCGTAGCCAGGCAATTTTGTCATCTACAGAATTCAAACTACACACCTGGCATTACCAGGATGATCACTTTGTATTCACATCGTTAAACAAGCATTGGCAACGCCAAAATATCTGGCAGTGGCTGTCAACAATTTGACTTTGTCAATGTTTGCTTTGTCATGCATTTTCCAAAACATTTTTGTTGAGGCAGCCCAGTTCTCTTCAAGCTAAAAAAAAAAAAATGGCTGAAAGCAAAAATATGTTTTATTCTCATAAGTAGACATTGCCATAGTATTCCTTGGGACTGAAAAAAAATCTTTGTGTGATTTTTTTCCTTGTGAGAAGGCAGAATGCCGTCACTCACAGTGAAATTAGGCAATGTCTGCAGGGGGCTGACCTATTGCCCCAAGTTGTATGATGTAGTGGGCGGAATAAAAATGTGAATGACACAATAATAGACAAATCGACTGGCTGAAATCCTCTCTACGTTAGAATAGTATTTAAAATCAGCAGGTCTTGGCTGGCACCAGATTTAAAAATAGCCACCCGTTTCCTAGTGCTTGAACAGTGCCCAACCCCAAATGAAGCAGAACAGAAACTTTCAAAAGGCCTCGAATATGAAAAACCAGCAACCCTTAACCACTGATTATAAGCTTGTAAGTGTTATATAATAGGTAGTATTTATCACTTGTTCAGTACTCAAGTCTCTATGACTGTCTCACTTTATTGCCTCCTTTCACTATATGTCCATATGATCAGCAATTCCATTCATATAATCTACTCTCTTATCTGTCCCAGAAGCCCATAGTCCTTTCATTCCACTTTCCCACTTGAGTTGAAGAAACTACTGTCATTAACATTTAATACCATGGTACTTTATTTTTAAGTTTCCAATGTAAATAGCTATCCTAACTTTCTTGACTCTTTATTTACCAACACAAATTGATAGCATAATTTGTCTTTTGTCATCTCCTATTTTCTTTAAAACACATTTCCTGTGAAATATTCAACCATTATTCCAGAACTACGTGCTAAAGCAGCTAAAGAACTTATATTTTGTATAAAGATTTCTTACTCTTAAAGACTATTTGCTCACATTATTTCCTCTTTTTGTGACTCACACTATTAGTTGTATTATAGACTTTTTTGGTTTGTCTACAGAATGAACTAATGTTTATTTTCCCAAAGCTGTCAATCTCCTTAAGACTAGAACTAAGCTCTGTATTAATTTCTGTGTAACGCACACCTGCTATATACTGCCTACATCGAAACCCCAACCTGTTCAAGTATTTCAGGTAGTACAACTATAAAGCCAAGATGTCCAGTCTAATCTTTTCTGGAGACCATACTGCTTCTAGGTGCATTCTGATCTGCATCTAAGGGTCCGCGCCCACACTGCCATCTTAACCCGACAAAATATTTTCCTCTTGAAATAGGAGCTGTTGTCAAAGTGTGGCTAGCACTACAAGTACCCTGACTTTTAACATTTTAGGAAACCTTTGTCCTAAACTGAAAGTCAAATTATGCCTTCTTGTTCAGAACACTATGTGGAAAACTCAAAAGCGAGCATTTGTTATATACCTATGTATAGGTGACTGGAAAAAAAACTAAACTTGAAGTAAAGTTATGCTTTTCTTTGGTAATGAGACCTTAAGATGCTTTAAAAAAAACCTCAGCAGTTCACTGAAAAAACACAATAAAACTAAAATTATGGTTACAAAACAATACCTAACCACTTCTGAAACTTATCAGCTTAGTTTGGGTAAACTGTACTGCTTATGACCTAACATGTGAGAACACTTATGACTTGCTAAATGATATCTCAAAATACATCATAGATGACATAACTGATAACATTAGAAAAATGGCTGTTCGGAGAAAAAGCTCCTTTGTGAAATCAAATTTGAATATATTTCTAATTTTGGGCATACATGAAGTCCGCAAACCTGGGTTTGCTGACCCTGCTGGATGAAGCATCAAGATATGTATATGATTTTCCCTCCTAATTCCCAGACTAAAATGAGATTTGAAAACTAGTTTCTCAGATTTACTGAACCAATTTATACTAAATCAAGCAAAGCTGTTCCTTCAGTAAAGTTCGATTCATGCCAAGTTTAGAGTAATTTCGTCAAGTTCTTTTTTTCCTTATCCAGGAGCAAATAACCCTATTGGGGTTAAATTTAAAATTTAACTTTTTATCTTTTTGCACCCTCTCCCCTGCATAAAACTTGCCATGCTGAACCCAATTAATTGTAAGGTTTCATGCAGAATAAATAAATGGCACCTAAGTTACTAAGAAAATAATAAACACCTTTGTAAAATATATATGTGTATGTTTTTTAGTTTTTTATCATGGTATTCATTGTTACATCAAATACAAATAAACTGTTGTGGTTTTGATTATGATAGTGACTGCGAACGATTGCCAGCTGCTTTGTCAGATTAATTGGCATTCAGATTTCCTCCGACTGACTAAAATTGGTCTGTTTAATATGATAGGATTGCTGCCTTTAGATTTATGAAGAGTGGTTTACCTCTATCTTGATAATCGAGATCAAAGTGGTTCTCCTGAACAGTAGAATTTTAGAGTAGCTTAAATGCTTCTTTTTGATGATTTGTTATGCAATTGTGATAGGGAAACCTGCAAGTTAATTTTCCTATGATGCCCCAGCTTACAATGTTCGAGTTTTCCACCTTTTACATGGAGGTGTTAGGGTGTCAAGAGTCTGAAGAAAGACATTGACTGTCACTGTCCCAGAAGTAATTCCATCAGGTTCATTATAGCCAGGTCCCTGTGGGTTTGTAAGGCAAGCTTCCTTGAAAACTGGGCTGTTCATGTAGGGAAAGAGTTGGAGTGGTGGATGACTGAGGACTGAGGAATCCAGGGGATGGCAGCAGAGGAGGCAATGTGAACCAGGACATCAAGGGAGGAAGGCGGCAGAGGAGATAAGGTGAGGACCACAGAAAAGAGGATGTCTTTGGAAGAGGCAAAATAAGCGATGGTGTGCTGGAGAAAAGTGGCAGTGGATGTGAGGGACAATGGTTGAGAGGAAGGCAGCAGGGTGGGTAAGGAGAGCTAGCACTCCAAGAAGCCAACAAATGCACTGGCCCCTACCTTTACAAAGATCCAGTGTTATCAGGAGACAAACCTTGAGATCCCAAATGCCATGGCCAAGGACTGGGACAATGTCTAAAGATAGGTTTTGAGAGGGTAGTAGGCTTGTCTTAAATTTGCATGACTGAACACTGAATTTTACTGACAAGGTATTATATGCTGTGTGGTAAGCAACAAAATCCCATATCTACCAATGTAAGCATGTCAGGAATCGTTTTCTTACATAGAAATACTACTACTTTTGGATCCTGCCATCAGTAGTTAAAGGCAGTTTTGCCATTTCACAAACATGGACACATTCCTGACACATGTCTTTTCCTCTTTTTCCGAGGTTGAAGAATTTCCTGATGAGCCTTGGAGACAACCCAGAATGAAGCAATCAAATGTCTCTTCTATGTTTCCATATGTTTTGAAGAAACATTGTATCGGATCGCTAAAGTCCTACGTTTCTAGTTACATGTAATAATTATAAAAAGGGAACCAATTCTCCTGTATACTTGTAGCTCGTGTCTTCTGACACACGATACAGCGATTTCTTAGTAAAGTGATAACCCTTGCTGGACACTCCTTTTTTAAATTCTGATTGTGATAAGAATGCTTTCTGTAGGGAACGAGAAAACACTCCCCAGCACTCCCTGATGCTTAAAGAACCAGTGAAAATGTCTGCTACGAAACCAATCAAAATGCAGCTTGGGAGTGATATTATGAAAAGAGGGTATAATGAATTTGAGTGAGAAGAGAAAGCAGCAATATGAAACATGCACTGTAAGGACCTGTGCTATCTCTGTAAATAGGTTGGCAAAGAAGCCCTCCAAGGAGAAAATACAAATTCTTCATCCTGGCCGGGAGTCCAACAACTGATGGGGCGAGAGAAGGGAATCCATGTCCATGGAACCTGGGTACATTGTGGAAGGGTGGGGAGGGGGGCATAGGGGAGGCATTTCCGGCCTTGTTCTGATGATAAAAACTATTTAGATGCTTTGGTGGTGGTAAAGGCCATTGAATAGCAACTGTGCAGAGAAGGCCAAGATTGGATGAAGCAGGTTCCCACCAATAGTTCACTGAAAGATTGTCCATGTTTGTGTGAGAAATAAATGTTCCATTATTGAAAATGTATAGGAGCTTGTTGGTTCTTCTCTACCAAGTACACCATTTACATGACAGCATGAAAGACTAACTTGGTAGTGGGAGAGCAAAGATCTGGGCTCTAGGAAATATAATAGCAGCCATTGAATGCTTTTGGTAAAATGGGATGGCAGGCTATTTGTGATAGTGACTTCTGCTTTATGCTGCAAGATATTGGGAGAGGGGCACCAGAATGACTTGGTGTAATAAAACTCCTCTGTTCCCACATTTACAGTATGCATCTGAATGTCTTAAACCGATTTTAGACATCCTTTCAGGAATTCAGAGCATGCCATGCATAACATGATTGTATTATGAGACTGACTTAAAACCACCTAGAATTTCACAACAGCCAGTTCTAAGCCCCTTTCAAGATTTTTTTTTTTAATACAAGAGATTTTGCAAGCACAGCGTAAGAAAAACTACAATAATTTTCTTTTCTTCAGGTTTATATCCCACAAGGCATTGTCTTTGTTGTTGGGAATGTATATGTGGCTGGTTGTAGAGGTACCACAACAGGAGGCTTGGTGACTGGTAAGACCTTGATTTGAAGGGATATTAATGTGTTGCTAACTAGCTCACAAGCAAAGCTAAACATATCCCACTAAGCTGTGATTCAGTCCCACTTCACATTAAAAAGGCATTTCGTTTGCCTTTAACTCTCATGACCTTGGATCGATCAGCAGAAATTTGGCATATGAAGCTAAGGTCTTGCATGCCATTTGTCATGCATTTCCATGCATGGAAAAAAAGTTTAAGTAGAGTTTGGGGAGAAAATTATGTGTTTTCCCATTTAGTTCCATATAAAATATAGCATGCTTCCAATTACTTTGAGTGCTGTGACATATAGTGCATAGAGTGCAGTGTTGCAGAGTGGCGTAGAGTACAGTGACGTACAGTGTATTTATGCAGAGTAGATTGATGTGGTCTAGACTGGAGTGATGTAGAGTGGCAAATTGTGCACTGTCATCGAGCAGAGTGGTACAGAGTAGAGATTAGTAGCGTGAAGTGGCAGTCGTGCAGATTTCAGTGGGTGGTACAAAGTGGAGTATTCATGGTGGGGTAGCACACTGTGACCACAGACTACACACTTTCAACTGAAATGACCATTACATTTGCAGTGACATACAGTTTCACTAACAAAACTACACAGCGCATAGGAAATAATTTGTGGAAATAGCATCACTTAGTGTAATGATTTGTTTGATCATGTTAAAATATTTGTTTACAACACACTTAAGAAACAACAAAGTAAGTGCTGGATTTGTGTTTGTAATTCTGATACATTCTGAAATACTTACACGGTCAGCCCCTTCCAGCAAGGTTATCTCATCAATCCTCTCACTTTAAAGTCAGAGACAGAAAAGTGAACAGGCGCCCTGAGAAAACATCATCTGGCATTTTACCTTGGTCTTTGAAACCACAGCAAATATAATGAGAAAATAACATGATTTACAGCCCTGTTTACAAAGAGGGAAGACTTGGATGGATATTGTAAAGGTTTTTGCTGGGGAATGTACGAATTCAAGCTGGACTGTCTAAAACAAACAAAGCCAGCAAATGGAAAGCAAGAAAATGTGAGTTACAAATCACAATGGCAAGCAACGGGCAGAAAGCGTTTCTAGATCAACTTTCTGAATGTCTCTAAGATGTCTTTAGCAAACCACACAGCAGTGGCCTAAAGCATGCAGGACAAAGCAGGAACCTGCAATATATGGGTTAACTATCCCCTACCGTAGATAAGGATATTGTGTGTCACTGAGGATTTCCATGGCCATCTAGAACATTGAGTGCCTTTATAATGATATGGAACTCCGAGATGAATTGCAATATCCTTATCATAAAAGGCTGGTGTACTTTATTCTTTATAAAACATGGACACACCCTCACCTTTCCCACAAACCACTTAAGTTCTGGGTGCGTAGCTTTCCATATGAAAGAGGCAGAATATTTACAAACTTTTAATATTAATTTTAACACCCCAAAAAAGCTGTTAATATTTGTTGCAAAAAAAGTCAGTTTAAAAAAAAAATTGCAGTAGAAACATGACTTTCCTAGAACTACCATATGCATGCAAACAATAACAGGTTTTTATAAATTTCCCATTTCTCTTTGCCATGGTACAGCTAGAACAACAGAACAGACCAAAGAGCAGCAAGGTTTTGTTTTCGTTCTTTAAACAGCTGCTTCAATTATGCTATGTGACATGACCTGATTTCCCCTTCCTGACGCCAGAACGCAACTGCTATAAGTTACCATTGAGTTCTGATGTCATTTCTTTATAATCAGCAGCAAGGTGCATCACAAGTTGCCGATTATTGTCAAAAGAAAAAAAAAATATTGAATCAAGTTTTTAATACAGGGATTGCAGGATATAGTTATAGTGAGATAAAGGGCCATGGAGTGTCTCATAATGGATTGAAGAGACATGAGGGGGATTCAAGACTATGATTTCAGCACGCTGATATTTAATTGAACCGGCCCTGGGCTTCTGAGCGGAATTTAGGGCATGGCACTTACTCTTATAAATTAGGCACTGGTTATGGTTCAGCAAGAAATCATGTTTCCTGTCTTGTTTTTTAATGTATTAGCTAACTTCTTTTTGGGCCATGTTCAGAACTACATTGTGGACTTTTTGAGAAGGAAGTAGTGAGTCATTATAACACCAAGGTTTTTTTTTTTTTTAAGTGACAACTGTAACAAAACCTTTTATTGAGATGATCATTGAGAGGTACAATGAGTGCAAATTCGATCGCACTTCGTCGGTTACCAGAGATTATTCCACTTTTCACAATTGTTTGACAAGAGGTAAGTAACCATTTTGAAATACTAGTTGGGCACATACAGACTGGGGCCATTGACAGCTAGTGATCTTTGAAAATGTGAGGGCAAAAATACTGGTCCAGAATTGAAGCAATTGAGCTCCAATTCTTCCCGGGATGTTCAATACATTTCTCAGTCAGAGAAAACATTGAAAAAATGGGGACAGAGTATGCATTTTATGTAGTTTTAGGACACATTTTCATAAAAAGTTGTAGGTTCTGAAAGGGCACTCAAGAAATATTCCAGTACTTTTATGATATAATAGAGGAAGTCTGACTCTCCTCTGTGTGGAAGGAAAGTCCATCTACCAACAAGAGTTTTTTTTGGTTTTTTTTTTAAATGGTGAATATTTTGGCACAATTTTCCTTGAATTGCAAAAAGCCATAGGCGATAAAGGCAGAAAATAAAATGCATTTTTTCATGACTAGTCATTTTTATGGCATCTGTATATCTCCTCTTTAATACTTTTTACTTTCATCCATCATCTCCTCTACCTCCACTGTGACCCTTCCCACACCTCATTTTAATACTGTGATCTCTCAAATAATTCTTTCTGGATTTTTCCCTTCTCTATCCCTCATTTATCCTATTCAGTATAACTAATAGACTCACTTGCCCTCCGCTTCAATTAACAACTTATATTTCCCTCTATTAACCACCATTAATCCACTTTTAGTTCCGGAGTAGCATGCTACTCACTGAAAAGGGCTTCAACACCTTGTCAGTGGTAGTAAGCGCTACATAAATACTATTACAGTACCATACAATTACAAGAACGTCAAAGTTGTTTGAAAAATCAGGACTGATATTGCATGGGCCTGGGACACAGCACATCCCCCACGAATTGAAGATTGGAAATCCGACTTGGACTGGTGCCAGCAGATGGAGCAAGCAGTCTATCTAAGCAGAGGCTAGCCAAAAAAGTAGGAAATGGTATGGGCCACTGGCTGATATTTCGAGGGTACTAAGGAATGAGGGTTGTGATGGGGTGGGTACTACAGTCTCAATATATTACTGTCTAGGGAAGTGGTGCCCAACTTGTGGTCTGGGGTCCACAAAGCCTCCTCAGGGTGTCTGCGACTGCTTATAAAATTATTAATCTTAATAGATTAGGTCCCCAGCTTTAAGTAATGACTCAGCGGGGTAGGGAGGGGTCCCAGATTCCAAAAATTATTCAGTGGGGTCCCCAAGTTCCAGTAACAAAGTGAGGGTCCACAGAAGTGAAAAGATTGGGAACCACTGGTCAAGGGACTGATGCTGCCAACAGCTAAATAGGCTTCACCTCAAACGTGTAAACCTATCCCTTACAAATTCCACAGGAAGTGTTGTTTTAGTAAAAAGTGTACAGCAAGGCCGTGCAACTCTCATATAAGTGTAAACAGAATATATCTCAGATAGTGAGGTGCAAAGTGGCAGGAGATTGCTAAACTATTGGATGAACCAGAAATAACTATTCTGCATGATACAAATATTCAAGTATCTGGTATCTCACGACTCAAATATTTAGAGGCATTTGTTTGGGGTTATGGGGGAGTCAGTGTTTACTTAGCAGTGTTCTTTGTGGGTGCTTTTGTTTACCCAAGGTGAACTTTGTAGTTTTATATTTCATGTTTCTTCAGCTACAGTACAATTACAGGTTAAACAGCACAAATACTTGTCCAAATGCACTCTGCTCATTTTAGTTATTAAGCTGTCAAACATGTTCTCAGAACAACAGGGCCCACTTTACAAAAGAAGACCAGAAGTAGGGAGGGAAAGGACTAGTAAAGCCAAGTTTCTCCAGGAGTCCTTAATGCTGGCTTGTTGTATGTATTTGCGTTCAGTTATTAGCGTTCTAGGAAACAGTGGCTACCCTTTGGGATAGAAGTTCCTTGGCATCACAAGCTGATGTTTGAACACCTGTTCAAACAGTCAGTGCTGCAAGAGAAACACCATGCGTCTGAAAATATAAATCCTTACTGTGAGAAAGTGGATTATTAGTTGGGGTTGATTGTAGTTCCACTACAAGTAATGATGGCACTGTTCTTGCTAGGTCGAATAAAAGTTTCAGTAATTTAAACCTGAGCTCAACCACTACATATCATAGCACATAGACCAGCTTTATGTGTAATGTGTTCATGTGTAAAGCATGTAGAAGTACCAAAACAGTTATAAAGTTGAGAACACAACATGATAAAAGTTGCCATTCAGTCTATAAAAATGAAGACTCTTTTAACTAACATAACAACACAAAAATGACAAAAAAATCCAATTAGGTGAACCAGAAATTAGATTTTTTTAAAGTTTTACATAAAAATAGTGCCAAAAAGTGCAAAGTGCCAAACCTTGGCAACTGTCTGTGCTAGACCAGGTCAAAGGTGAGGTTTATGTCACGGTTTGGGGCGGGTCTGATCAGGACTCTGGTTGGGGCACCCCTTGAGGTCACCGAATATCCTAAAGAGGTAGTGTACTGGGGCAGAAGAGCAGCTAAAGGCATACACAGAAAGGACAGCTATGGACAGGCACAGGAAAGTAAAAGCAGAGCAACCCTTGTGTGAACAAATAGGAAACTGATTACTAGTGGACAAACACGCTGGGGTTGTACACAGAGTAAGGCGCAGAACATCCCACAGTGACAGGGAATCTCAATGCCTCTGTGCAGTTTGCTCTTACAGATAGTCACCCTGCCAGCCCCATAGAAAGGAGGCAGCAGAAGTGATTCTATCTCTGGACCCTAGAGCACAGACAAGGATAGTACTTACATACACAGGACACGCTCCTGTGGGTCCAGCTGGAAACACAGTGGCGATTCCTGAGAAAACAGCAATAGCACACTGTCACTGTTAGGCACGAAAGACAACGTATAACACTAGACAAGGATGGGGGCTGGAATTGCCTCCTGGAAACCAGGAGACAACCCCAGTACAAAGGAGGACATTTATACACTGGTGAAGACTGATAGAACACTTACCAGACACAAAGAACCAAGAAGAAACGGAAACAGAAGGGAACAAACAAAGAGGCAGAGGCAAGAACTGGGAACAGGCTCAGGCTGAAGTAAAGGCAGGACTAGGACTTGAAAACAGGGTGCAAACTTCTGGCTGGAACAAACAGAGATAGGACTGGGAAACAGAGAGCAGGCTCTGGCTGGAACAGGCAAGGACAGGACTGGAATACAGGGAGTAGGAATGAGTAGTAAACAGGACTGGGAAACAGAGAGCAGGTTCAGGCTGAAACAAGGCAGGAGCAGGGCAGAGAAACAGGTAGCAGGCTCTGGAAGAAACAAACAGGTACAAGGCTAAGAAGCAGGGAGCAGGCTCTGGCTGGAACAATCAGGAACAGGGCAGAGAAACAGGAAACAGGATCAAGCTGGAACAGCACAGGAACAAAACTGGAACACCATCCGACAAGGGGTCTGTAACACAAAGGAATCGCAGTCCAATGCACGACGGGGAGCTTGAGGAAATGGCTGCTTATAAGCAGTTCCAAGCTGGGCTGCACAGGAGAGGTCACAGGTGTGTGTAGTTTCAGACACTTCCAAGTCCTGGAGGAGAGGATCCGGTGAAAAGGAGCAACTGGACTTCTCCCATTGAAAACAATGGGAAACAGAATCCGGGCTTTCCTGACTAGCAGGCTGTGCATTATGGGATTTGCAGTCCCAGGAAGCAAATGTAGTACTACACAAGTGTACCATGGAGAAAAGAGAAACAAACAGGAGTCAGCAAGGGACTCTTGATAGGTGTTCAAAGTGATTCCCAGGCTTCCGACAGTCCTCTTACAGCGCCCCCTGGAAATGGGACAACAGAGTCGTAACAGTTTAAGGCTGACCTCGATGGAGCTTGTGTCGGATATCCTGGCTGGATTTGTCCTGGTGGGAATAATACCTTCATACTTAGGAAGTCTTCAAAAAGGTAGAGTGGTTATCTGGGCAAGGCTGCAGGCTGGATCTGAAGGTGGGCTCGTCAATGAGTTAACAAAGGACAAGGTGTAGGTGAAAGTATCAACAAAGGCGGTAAAAGCTCTGAGCAGGAGAAGTCTGGGGTTTGTGATAAGCAAGTTGTTCACATTGATTGGATGCAGCTCACTGTTAAGCCAGATGAATATTTCTGGCTTCTGACTTAGGCTCATGTCTGGATGTCTGAGTTCCTTAGTGGAGCAAGGCTGCAGGCTGTAGACGAATAGGGCAAGATGTTGTCAGATTCTTGATGGTGTTTGGCCTGCTGCCTCTAATTTTCTGCTGCAGAGAACATAGCATGAGCTCTTAAAAAAAAAAAAAAAGAAGAAGAAAAAAAAAAGTAAGACCCACCGGCGATGCGCCCTCGGCAGATCGGCTGGCAGGTTTGTCCAGGTCCCAGAGCTGTTCTCCTGGCAAAAATGTAGCATAAAGTCCCAGTGTTTAGGTGTGTTCAGGCGTATACTTTGATACCAGCCAAGAGTTCCAGGAACCTTAGGAACAGCAGTCAGAACTCACTACAGCAAAAGCCACCTGCAGGGCCCAGTGCAGGTCCAATGAAAAGTAGTCAGCCAAACTCTTCCAGAGAAGAGGGCTTCTTGCAGATTTTGTCTCCTCTAGCATAACTGAAGTTCAGCCAGCTGACCCTTGGAACCCCCATTACTAGTTATGGGTACAATTGGAAGTAGGTCCGGCTGTTAGGATTCTCTTCACAGATTTCAACAGCTGGTACAGTCTTTCTTCTGTCTTTCACAGGTCCAGTAGTGTCTTGATGGAGGGGGGCATTTATGCCAGGCACTCTAGCCCACAGGTGAGAGTGACTCCTGGCCCTTCCCTATTTAATAGGAAAAAAGTTCCCAGGGGTTAGTCTACCTATTTTTTGCAACAGTTCCTTTGTGCCCTACTGCAAACAATGCCACAGTGCCCCTGTCGACCTAAATCGAACATGGCAGAAGCATTCTTTTCTTGTGAAGAGCATCTGTACCACTGGTTCTGAGGGCAGCTCCTCACCCAGTTGGATTAGTGCTGGGTTGGCTAATAGTACAAAAGAGATGGCACGCCCAGGTTTTAGCTACATCTGCCTATGACAGGGTAACCCTCTTTAGAGATTATTAAGTTCCTGGGCAATGCCCAGATGTTTGTCCTGTCAGTTAAGCAGGGCACCTCCCTTCATCCAAGGCCTTTGTCTCAGCTCTGGGCACAAGTTCACCTCATTGGTAACATTTGGAAGCTCCTGCACATGGGTATCTTTCTAGAGACTTTAGTCAGGCAAAAGGTGACATTTTAAAACTGCCATTTGTAGACCCATGTCTGACTTTAGCAATGAATATAAAAATTCTTAGATTTAGTAATGAAAAGTTTCAGTTCTTTTAAGGACACTGAGGTGAGGATTATGCATTCTTCTTTCTCTACTTTATTAATCGGCAGCCTTATCATATAGAAAAACTACCTTTCCCAGAAACCTCAGGGAAGGAGTAAACAATGGCAACCAATCAACATGTGTATAGTCCTCTTTCTCTGATTATGCTTCCTCTTTCTTCATGTGATCTCAGCCATCAAGTCTTTTGTGTTCATTTTTGCCGGGAACCGTCATTCCCTAGAAAAAGAAGACAAGTGGTAACAAAACAGTCCAGAACCAGAATAAAATTAAGTTGGAGGGCAAGCAAAAACACCAGCATCAATACATCTTCTAATGTCATATACTATCTTCAAAATGCCTGATTGCAGCAAAACATTAATAGTTATGCCATAGGGAAATACCAATCCTATCAACCATCCTTGGTATCACTGGGAGGGCAAAAGCCTCTGGCTGCTGGTGGGGATAATTCTCGCCTCCATGTCCTTAATCGAATTGAAACTTTCAGTTATTAAGGCTAGAAAATGTTATAATCTGTCAGGACCAGAGCAGAGGATTATGCTAGTTGAAAGCTTATTGAGGACCATTGTCGCCATATGAAGCACGGGCTTGAAGTAAAATGTTTTGAACATTCATTCAGATGACCAATTGCCCGCATGTGAAATGTCCTCTAACTGTGCTCCTGAAGAAAAAGCCTTGGATGCAATGGCACTCCTCACAGAGTGGGCCCCAGACATGGATATATCAAAACCAGCATCCTGCATAACATATCAGACCCATCTGGCTAAAAGTGACTGAAGGCACTGCTTTGTATGGCTTACGTAAGGCTAGGAGTTGGTGTTTCCCGGCTGGACGGGCCTTCTCTGTGATGGCTTTGTAGGCCTTAATGCATCCCACCACACATCCCACCACACACAACTTTGGTTTATCCTGAAATGCGGGATAAGATACCACCTTTGCATTATATTTAGTGCGTCTTGAAACATGGAAAGTTACCCTTTCAGGGGTAAGTATTCTACCTTCAGCGTCTAAGGCTCACACTTCCAACATCCGTTTACAGGATATGAGGCTTAGCAACATGACCAACTTCTGATTTGTCTTTCCTAGACAAGTACTTGTTCCATGGCATGAATGACAAATATTGAGCACTTTATTAATATCCCAGAGTGCAGAGTACCTTGGCTCTAAGGGAATGGAAAGTCTGATGCCACATCTGTTTGTGGCCCAAGATGTGTTCTCCCATTGGGGAACCGTCCACGAGCAAGTATCCAGCCAATATGGCAGATCCAAAAGGCGTTAACGTATCTGTAGGCCAACCCTTCCTACAGCAAAACCACAGGAAAGTTGCAATGTGGATGGTATCAAATTCCACAGGATCGTCAGCCTTTTGTACACACCAACAAAACCATCATCCCCAAGCAGAGCGATAACTCTTGTTCGTTTCATCTGCCCATGCTCTTAACAGAAGCCACCCAGCATGCTCCAAAAGTCCTCTGACTGCCCATATACCCCAGTAAACCTTCAAACCATGAGACATAAGAGAGCCATCCAGAATCATGTGAGGATTCCCTACATTCCAGACAAGATCCTTCCTGTGAGGTATATGGATTGAAAAATCCCAAGAAAGTTCCATCATCACAAGAAACCAATTTTTAGACTTCCAAAAGGATGTGATCACTACCAACTCCACCTTCTGTCTCCTGTATTGTGCTGACAGGTGCATAAGCATGATGAATGGGGAAAAGGCATACCTCTCCTCCAGTCCTGCAGGAAAGCATCTGTTGCTGCTGATTGCGGGTCCAGCTTCCAGCTGAAGACTCTATCACTTTTGATGGTTCAAGTGGGAGGCAAACCGGTCCACCAAGGATTGGCCCCAGATGTTTTACAGCACCCGAAACACTTTGGGGTGTAATTGTCAAGTGCTGAGGTCCCTCAGATGTCTGGAATCGGAGTCTGCCACCTCGTTGGATGCCTTTGGATGATACACAGCCATCACAGAGATCTGATGATCCAGACAGCATTGCCATAAGTACTTCAGTAGGTCCGCTAGCATCTTGGATCGAGTACCCCCAGCTGGTTGATATTGCAGACAGCTGAGATGTTGTCTGTGTAAGGAAATGCCTTTCTTGGCATGGTTACCCCCTAACTTTTTGCCTTTTGTTGATGCCAGTTATGATTGAAAGTGTGCTGGGACCCTGCTAACCAGGCCCCAGCACCAGTGTTCTTTCCCTAAACTCTACCTTTGTTCCCACAATTGGCACAGCCCTGGCACACAGATAAGTCCCTTGTAAATGGTACCCCTGGTACCAAGGGCCCTGTGCCCAGGGAAGGTCTCTAAGGGCTGCAGCATGTCTTATGCCATCCTTGGGACCCCTCATTCAGCTCATGCACACTGCCTCACAGCTTGTGTGTTATGGTGGGGGGAAAATGACTAAGTCGACATGGCACTCCCCTCAGGGTGCTATATCCACCTTTCACTGCCTGTGGCATAGATAAGTCACCCCTCTAGCAGGCCTTACAGCCCTAAGGCAGGGTCCACTATACCACAGGTGAGGGCATAAGTGCATGAGCACTATGCCCCTACAGTTTCTAAGCAAAACCTTCAACATTGTAAGTGCAGTGTAGCCATTAAGAGTTTATGGTCTGGGAGTCTGTCAGTTATGAACTCCACAGTTCCATAATGGCTACACTGAAATCTGGGAAGTTTGGTATCAAACGTCTCAGCACAATAAATGCACACTGATGCCAGTGTGGGATTTATTGTAAAATACACCCAGAGGGCATCTTAGAGATGCCCCCTGAATACCAGTCTGACTCCTAGTGCTAGGCTGACCAGTTTCTGCCAGCCTGCCACAACCAGACGAGTTTCGGCCATATGGAGTGAGTGCCTTTGTCACTCTGTGGCCAGGAACAAAGCCTGTAAAGGGTAGAGGGGCTTCTCACCTCCCCCCTGCAGGAACTGTAACACCTGGCAGTGAGCCTCAAAGGCTCATGCCTTTTGTTACAGCACCCCCAGGGCAACCCAGCTAGTGGAGATGCCCGCCCCTCCGGCCACTGCCCCCACTTTTGGCGGCAAGGCTGGAGGAGATAATGAGGAAAGTAAGGAGGAGTCACCCACCAGTCAGGACTGCCCCTAAGGTGCCCTGAGCTGAGGTGACCCCTGCCTTTAGAAATCGTCCGTCTTGAGATTGGATGATTTCCCCAATAGGAATAGGGATGTGCCCCTCTCCCCTCAGGGAGGATGCACAAAGAGGGTGTAGCCACCCTCTAGGACAGTAGCCATTGGCTACTGCCCCCAGACCTAAACACACCCCTAAATGTAGTATTTAGGGGCGACCCTGAACCCAGGAAATCAGATTCCTGCAACCTACACCAAGAAGGAGGACTGCTGACCCAAAAGCTGCGCAGAGACGACAGAGCTGACAACTGACTTGGCCCCAGCCCTACCGTCCTGTCTCCAGACTCAAAGAACCTGCACAGTGACACAACCAACAGGGACCAGCGACCTCTGAGGACTTGGAGGACTTCCCTGAACCTGAAGGACCAAGAAACTCCTGAGAACTGCGGCACTGTTCAAAAACTGCAGCAACTTTGCAACTTTAAAGCAACTTTCAAAGTACTCTCTCTTTCCGCTTGAAGACTTCTCACGCTGCACCCGATGCCCCCGGCTCGAGTTCAGGAGAACTAACACCGCAGAGAGGACTCCCAGGTGACTACGACGACGTGAGTACCCTGAGTCGAACTGAGTAAAAGTACCATGGTGTCGAAGACAGAGTAACTAAAAGGGGTAAGGAACTTGAATACCTTGTGGTTCCACACAAACTGCAGGAATCTGCTATGTGGAGGGAAGATGGGAACTGTCAGGTAAGCATCCTTGAGATCCAGTCTCACCAACCAGTCCCTTGGTCTCAGAGGGTTGCGCAACAGATGAATGCCCTCCATCTTGAAATGGAAGTAGACCAGCCACCCATTTAACTCCTGAAGGCTTATTATCTTGCGATGTCCACTGTCACATTTTCAACCAAAAAAGGTTGCTCAGGAAACCTGTGGGATGTAGTTCTTTAGGAGTGATTGCCACCTTTGATCTCTTGCTTTATAAGAGCGGAGTGTTCTTTGGAAAAACAAAGGGGTTTTAGGTCTTGAAGCTTGCACCAGAGTGCCCATGAATTCTGTCTGGAACTCCCGTTCGGGTGTTACAAACTAATGTTTGTAACACCCAAACATTGGACGTCAGAGCCTTCCAGTTCTCTAGAAACTGCACCAGATATCATCCCGCTTTTAGTTGAGATAAAAGGAGTGTCCTCACCTTGAGAAGATCCTTGGGTGCCTCTGCTGCTTGGATGGGTAGAAACCTCTGTACTTGTTCTAATCCTGCCATTGTCCTGCACGGGAGCCTTGGCCTCTCTGCGGGGCGTTGATATTGGAGCAGATTGACAAGCACCGCCTGACACGTCCAGCCCCTTCAAAAACCTTCAAAGAGAAGATCTTTTTCAATAGCGGTCTGTGCCTTATCTAAAGAATTAAAGGTGGCAACAGACTTCCAGTGCTCGCCAAACAAACCACAGTGGGCAGTGGGGCCTGCCTCAGAAGTTGCTAAGTCGCCCAACTTGGTGTCGCCCTTAATCAACGAAGCGTGACCTTGTTCTGTTGACGGGGCACATTTCGCATTTCCAAGAAATATGACTTCCTGCTGTGCCCAGCCAAAGAGATCCTCTGGAAATATGAGGGACCCTGATTGCTTGGCATCCTCTGCCATATCTATGATCTTAGTCAGGGGCCCTGTGAAGTCTAGTAGCTTGTCTTGGCATGACTGTCAAGAGCGGTCGATACCATTCTTGGGTTTACGCATATTTAGCCAGAAAGGTGGCCATGAGTGCATCTTGAGATGGACGCGGGCACTCAGCCCAGAGACTGGCCCTCACTTCCTAGTCAAGCGGTTTGCAGAGGCGCCCGCCACACAGGTGCCCACTTTGTCACAGAGAGACCATGGAGGATCTGGGGTGAAGTAAGTTCTCCGGCTCCAACAAATCCATCACCAGGCCGTCTGTCTGTGTACCAGGGCTGGACTTGGGGTGCAAAGAATCATCCCCCAATGGGCACCGTGGATGCAAGGAGCCCGGTTCGCCATCTGACTCACCTAGTGGGTCGTCTTCTTCCTCGCAGTGATTTGGGGACTCTAGGGACACAGAAGTAGGGTCAGTGGCCACAAATTGAGGGTTAGCTTGAAGGAACGCCTGCTTGAGACATTCAAATGCATCCCTGCCTACCCCCTGTTCATAGGACCTTTTAGGCACTACATGCTTGAAAGGATGATCCCCAGGGGCCCCACGGGGTTCATGGCGGGCCTGTGTCAGCGGATTAATTTCTTTGTTCAAGTGGTGCCCGTGCCGTAGAGAGCACGCGTTGAATCCAGGCATTTACAGCCTCACAAAACTCATTGTCCAGTGGAAGGACAGAGGAGGATTCCTTCTCACTATAGAGGCAGTGAGAAGCCTGCATAGTGATGCTAGGGGACATAGCAATGATAAGGAGTTGCAACTCAATCAAGGGGACCACCCACACACTCAAAATCTGAACAAATATGGGCAGCAGCCTCAGCTGGTCCCTGCGGTGCAAAGTATGCCGCTTTCTAAGCGGTGAAATTCAAGGAGTACTGACCTGCCTCAGTAGGCATCATGGTCACTGCACTAAAATGAAGCTTTGAAGGGAATTCCTTCTACAGGCCTGTCTGCCAGGCGTCATGCTACAGGCTGCATTCGAGGTTTAGTGAGGCCAAGGCTCCACAGCGCATGCTACTTGAATTCCGCTGGAATATCAGGAATGCAGCACGAGGTACCTGCCAAGTATCGCTATGGTGGAGTGGAGCACCCTCTGGTGGCCTGCCAATACAACGTTATCTGATTCCTAGTCAGAGATCACATTTAATTTTAATATTTACACCCAGTGCTTTCCTATGGAACAGTTAACCCTGCTACAGTGAAAATATCTTTAAATGCCTTGTCACTGTAAGGGCGTGTTTTGCATTAAACTTTTACATGCTCTACTTTTAAATATTATTCACCCTGTCTTTTTTTTAGGTTTCCTTAGGGGTTACGGATTATTATTTCAAAAGAGGGGTTTAGGCCTGTCTAAATGTGTTATTTTCATAGGTCAAATTTGCAGTTTAATTCTGCGCAGCCAGGTTACTGGTGGCAAACCGTCAGTCCTATTTTGCTTTGTAACATTAGTGGGTGTACAATATGTGCTTCTCTCAACTAGTGACATTTAAATTGCATTCTCTGGTACATTGTGGTACCACTTACTAGGGACTTCTAGTGCCAGTTAGCAGTTTAGCCAATTTCAACGTTGGTTTAGGGATCAGCACATGCACTGGGGGCTGGTTAGGAAAGTCCAGGTGCACAGCCAAACCCAGCAGCAGCAGTTCACAAAAATACGGAAGATCACAGGAAAAAAGGCATCCTCTTATCTTACACTTACAAACTGTAATGAGCCCCAAACAGAGTGAAATGAAATACAAGCTATGTGCACTAGAGTAAAACGTAAGAAAAGCTTTACCACAGGAATAACCTGTAACAGATAAATTATACAAATGAATATACAACTACTAGGTCCACAAAGTAATGGAACTCCAGAAAGAGAGGAATGATTATGAAAGTGAAGTTGTAGTTTATCCCTTTTGCCCAAGTTCTTTGAATACAAGGAAGGGAATGAGCGGATTGTGGTATTGTTGTACACCTGCACTACTAGACTTTGAGCATAGCAGAACTAAAACTCTGCTATGAATTTACTGAACCACTAGTGGGATTACCTAGTTGTGATTATTGTCTCTTTGGACAACGAACCTTCACTTATCTAGTACGGCTTGCTTGATCTTTGGGTTCTCCACCTCGCATTGGGAACCAACCTAAGGTGCTACTGTTCGCTAATATTTCTGCCTGTCCGACAGTCAGAGTTGTCACTGTGAAGAATGGTTGCATTTCCTAATGCAGTGCTTCCTAAACATTTTGGACCCATGGCACACTTTTTAGCATGAAAGTTTTGCGACTCACATAGCTTTAATGGACATGAGGCAGGTCATGTTATTAATGTAACTAAAGCAGTGGCATACGAACATTTTAATGCTGCAAAAAAAAAAGAATCATCGCCCACCCCCTGAGAATTTTCCACACTTCTATTAAGTTGGCAGTATTTAAATATTTCTTGAATTATTTTAACATTGCAGTTAAGTTCGGTTACTCTTTTAAAAATGCAATCAAATGCTTCATAGTCAAAAATAATATTCTGGTCATGCAGGCCTTACTAATGTGTAGAAGTATCCACAATGGGATTATTAGAAATGGAGGAGGAGGTTTTGAAGAATATTTGCAGTCCCTTCCCTTTTGACACATACTTCCAGCCAGGATATAAATGACAAACGTTTTAGTGATGGCCCATTACAGAGCGGTTTAACGCTGCAAATTTTTTTCCCCTTAAAACAAAGCAGTGTTATCAGCATAGTGCGTCTTTTGACCAGAGCCTGGCACCCCCTACCCATCACTTCAGGCTCACCTAAGGCCCCTCCCCCACCCAGCTTGAAGACCCCTGAACTAAAGTTTTGTGTTTGTAGCGCACTGTCATTTACAGACAGCACAATTCCCATTGAAATAGGCACTACATTTGCACAGACGTAGGTTTACTGATTACAAATATATTATACACACTTGATGCTGCATGTCTATTTTTGTCAACATGTTTCAGCATGCAGGGACGCCATGTTTAGTTCAAGCACTCATTAAAACACAAGGCCATAGTGTACCACTAATCTAGTAGTATCTTATTCATATAGAAATAAGAATGGGGTTTGAGAGATTATCACAGACCTACAGTGATATGAAAAAAAATATTGTATCAGGAATATTGCACTGTAAAAACATTGTGCGGATCTGGTGACAACTGTTGGTGCTTGGAGCATGCTCTACTTTGTGCTCAGTGGTGCATAAATAATTGTCTAAATGTCAGCAAAACGTTATGCTCCTTATACTGATGCTGCATACACACTGTCCTATGTATCATTCTGTGCACTGCTCCTTAAGTATTTGGCAAAGCCAAAACCCAGAATATTTAAATGTATAAATCAGACTCCCATAGTAATAGTCGGTGAAGACTGCTGAAAGAGTTTTTCTTTTCTAATCCTAACAATACAAGGTAGTTAATTTTATATGATTTTTTTAACTTTTGGTTTGCAAAAATGTCTCTTGATTGTTTTGCTGGGGCAGTGCTTGTTGGAAATTACCATCTTCTGCATATTCTTCCTTCAGATATTAGGCTGCAATACCCTATTTTTTTCTGAACCTTTCTATGTTGGTTTTAGAACTGTGCACATAATACCTGCTAACCAATGGTAACGTGCTCTTTCTTCCAAACATGGTACAATTGGCATACAGTCAGTTGGCACATTTAACTTACTTAAGCCCCACGTATATGGTACCATATGTACCTAGGGCCTGCAAATTAAACACTACAAGTTGTCTACAACAATCACTGTGCCATCCACTATTGTAGCACTGTAAATATCAGGCCTGCCTTTCCAGCCTGTGGGTGCAGTTTTAAAACTTCTATTTAGACCTGGCAAATTTAAACCATTTTCCAGGCCAAAACTTTCCTTTATAGTCACCCCTAAGGTAGGCCCTAAATGCTCAAAGGGCAGAAAGTATGGTATTTAAACAGTAGGAAATATATATTTATGTAAAGCTTCTCATGTCCTGGGAGTGAAAACTCTCCAAAGTAGGTTTTCACTTTGGCAAGGCTGGCCTCCTACAGATTAACAATGATTTACCTTATTATGTTTAATATATGCTAAATTCAGTTTGGGAACAGCTAGAGAAATACTTCTTCCACTCCATTTAAATGCTATTTTAAACTGTCTTTAATGGTGAAGCCGGGTTTTAAATTGCTGTTTTGAAAATAGCCACTTTTAGAAAGTAGTTTTTTTCCTGTCTAAGCTAAATGTGCCATTCTGTCCAGGTTTACCTGACAGTTAATGGCTGTCCTGTAGTGTGATGTCTGTTAGCCCCAGACAGGGGCTAAAGGGCCTTGGGTGTGGTTAACGGTGTTCCTCTCTAAAGCACAAAGGACTATAGGGTTTGTACACAGCCCTTTCCTGAGCTTCGAAAGATAGCTGTAGGGCTGCACCCAGCCTATTCCTGACATCAGAAGATGCCTGCCTGTTACTGGTACCTGCCTGCCATTTGTTGCATTAGACAGATGGATCCAAATTCAGGGGAAGAGGAGGAACTGACAAGCACCAGTTTTAGAGTTCGGCAAACGGGTGTCTTCCACCCACAGTCTGGCACTTGGTATAAAAGTTTTGTTTACAGAACCTTAAATCAGAACACTCTTGGACCCGAGAGGATTTAGAAGAAGGGCTGCCCTGCTGTCTGAAGAAGGAAGACTAGACCTGCTTGCCTTGACTCCAGGACCTCAGAAGTGTCTCAAAAGGTCAGCCGACTGACCTCCTGTTTGAGCTCAGGGACACAACAAACTTCCAGAGGCCTTTCCAGCTGACTAGACCTGACCTGGTCCCCTCCTGTGACCTTTGTGGGAGTGAGTCCTGACCCCTGAATGCTGTCATCAAGGTCCTGGACACCTTGCTGGAGTCATAGTGTACTTCTCCCTGCATAACTGAAGGTTTCACTGGAATTGATGTAGAGCAACGCAGGGCCTCACAAGGCAGCACCTCACTGCTCCTGATCAGTGGCTTCACTGGATCCAATGCATAGCCTCACATCGCAGCCCTGAGCAGCTTCTGATTGCTGATTTCCATGGACCTGATGCAGAGCCTCGCATTGCAGCACCATGCAGCCAACACACTAAGGACAAAGTACAAATCACAGTAGACTGAACCTGGTCCAGTGCCCAGCCGACGTTCCATTGCAGTCAGTGTGAACATTAGACTTTATCTTGGTCCGCCCAAGCCTATACCCGCAGTTTGTGATTCACACCTTGTGACAGTATCTTCATCTTAAACTTTAGAATCTCTTCACTCTGGTTCAACTGACTGAATGTTTGTTGTTTCGGTGTCATTATATTTATTAAAATATCCTCTATTTTACTAAATTGGGTTGGGAGTCTTCTTGTGTTGTGTTTTTACTTTTTTCCTGTTTGAGTGTTGCATAACTACTTTACACATTGCCTCTAAGTCTAGCCTGACTGCTTTGTGCCAAACTACCAGAGGGATAGGTAGAAGCATTGGCATTTGTGGTTCACACTGAGAGGGATTGTGATTATTTCTTAGTAGGTTCTCACCCACTTTAATAAATACCATTTACAGCTGTGCTATATTTAAAATATCTTCTATAATAAGTTATTACTGTGCCATATTGAAAACATCTTCAATACCAGAAGTACACTACTTCTGGAGTAAAGTGTTCCATGGAGATTAAGATTATTCAGAACACATATTGGCAATTCCCTTTTATGTGTACTGTATTAGAACACATGCTCAACTTAAGGTGGGTGGAGTTACATCTTACTCCAGTCCACATAATTATTGTGGTCTGCCTTATTAGCACAAATATCCTCCCGAGCAGCCAAAGTAATGTTCAATCAATCAATCACTTTTTAAGCATGCTACTCACCTGGTAGGGTCTCAAGGCGCTAGAGGGATGGGCGGGTTGGGGTTTGCTACGGCTCAAATAGCCAGGTCTTGAGACGTTTCCTGAAGGTCAGGAGGTCCTGGGTCAGACGTAGGTTGATGTGGAGGGAGTTCCAGGTTTTGGCGGCGAGGTGGGAGAAGGATCCGCCGCTGGTTGTGGTACGGTGGATGCGGGGGGTGGTGGCTAGGGTGAGGTTGGCTGAGCGGAGCTGGCGGGTGGGAATGTGGAAGATGAGACACTCGTTCAGGTAGGCAGGGCCTGCGTCATGGAGTGCCTTGTGAGCGTGGATCAGGAGTTTGAAGATGATCCTCTTGCTGACTGTTAGCCAGTGAAGGTTTCTGATGTAGGCTGAGATGTGTTCATGGCGAAGCAGGTAGAGGATGAGGCGTGCGGAGGCGTTCTGAATGCACTGAAGTTTCCTCTGGAGCTTGGCCGTTGTTCCAGCGTAGTGTGTTGCCGTAGTCCAGTCTGCTGCTGACGAGGGCGTGGGTGACCGTTCTTCTGGTTTCGATGGGGATCCATCTGAAGGTCTTGCGAAGCATGCGGAGGGTGTTGAAACATGAGGATGAGATGGCATTGATTTGCTTGGTCATGGTGAGCGATGAGTCTAGTATGAAACCGAGGTTGCGTGCATGGATGGTGGGAGTTGGAGCAGCTCCTAGTGTGGCAGGCCACCAGGATTCGTCCCATGCTGATCGGTTGGAGCCGAGGATGAGGATCTCCGTCTTATCCGAGTTCAGTTTGAGGCGGCTTATCTCCATCCAGTTGGCTATGGCGTGAAATCCGTTGTGGAGATTGATCTTGGCAGTGGCGGGGTCCTACGTGAGTGAGAGGATTAGTTGAGTGTTGTCCGCGTAGGAGACATTGTTGAGGCCGTGGGACCGGACGATGTTGGCGAGCGGCGCCATGTAGACTTTAAAAAGGGTAGAGGATCCTTGGGGGACTCCACAGATGGCCTTGATGGCTTTTGATAGGAACGGAGGGAGGCGGATTCGCTGAGTTCTGCTGGAGAAGAAGGATGCGATCCAGGGCCTTGTGCCGGATTCCGGCGTCGTGGAGGCGTGTGCGAAGTGTGTGGTGGCAGACGGTATTGAAGGCTGCTGAGTGGTCAAGAAGGATGAGGGCCACTGTTTTACCTTTGTTGAGCATGATCCTGATGTCGTCGGTAGCTACGATGAGGGTGGTCTCGGTGCTGTGGTTCTTGCAGGAGCCGGATTGGGAGATGTCGAGCAAATTGTTGTCCTCCAGGAAGCGGTATAGTTAGCTGTTGACTATCTTCTCGATGACCTTCGCTGAGAAGGAGAGGAGGGAGATAGGCCGGTAATTCTTGAGGTCTTTGGGGTCTGCCTTGGGTTTTTTGAGCAGGGCGTTGACTTGGGCGTATTTCAAGCTCTCCGGGAAGGTGGCGGTCTCGAAGGAGCTGGTGATGATAGTACGGAGTTGGGGGGTGATGATTTGGCTGGCTTTGTTGAAGACATAGTGAGGGCAGGGGTCGGCAGGTGATCCGAGTGGATGGTGCTCATGGTCTTGGTGGTGTCCTCGTTGTTGGTGTGCGTCCAGGCACTCAGGAGGTTGGGTGCGTTGGGGTTGGTGTTGGCCATGGTGGTCATGGGGATCGGGGAGGTGAAGCTGCCGTGAATGTCCTTGATCTTGCTGTGTAAAAAGGTGGCAAGAGAGTCGCAGAGGTCTTGCGGGGGGGAGGTCGATGGAGCAGGACTTGGGGTTGGTGTGTTCTTTGATGATGCTGAAGAGCTCTTTGCTGTTGTGCGCGTTGTTGTCGATTCGCTCTTTGTAGAATAATCTTTTGGTGATCCGGATGAGCTGGTGGTGCTTGCGGATGGCTGTCTTGAGGGCGGCGTGGTTGCTCTCCGTTTGTTCGTGGCCCCATATTTTCTCGATTTTCTGGCACTCCCGCTTGGAGGTCTGAAGGTCGGCGGTGAACCTGGGTGCTTTCTTGCTGGTGCGGGTGTTGGATGGTTTCCTGAGTGGAGGGAGGGTGTTGGCGCAGTCGTCTAGCCATTGTTTGAGGTTGATGGCGGCAATGTTGGGGTAGTTGGTTTTGGGTGGCGGGGCGTGAGTGAGGGTGGAGATCAGCTGGTCCTTCGAGATCTTGTTCCAGCTGCTGCAAGGGATCCGTTGCGGGTGGTGGTGAGCAGTGGGTTTCCGTAAGGAGAAGTGGACACAGCGGTGGTCGGTCCAGTGGAGTTCGTGGTATGGGAGAAGGTTATGTGGCTGCTGGTGGAGAAAATGGGGTCGAGTGTGTGGCCGGCTGAGTGGGGTGGGCATTGTGACGAGTTGTTTGAGACCGAGGTTGGCGAGATTGGCGATCAAGGCTGAGGAGTTGCTGTCGTCGGTGTTCTGTAGGTGAAAATTCAGGTCACCGAGGAGCATGTAGTCCGTAGATGGGCGCTGATTGTGTCGGCGATGGCGTTGCAGAACTGTGGGAGGGGGCTTGGGGGTCTGTAGACAAGGGTTCCTCTCAGGGTGGTGTTGGCGTTGACGTAAATCTGGAAGTGCAAGTGTTCAGCGGCATCAATGGTGTCATGGGTGTTGGTTGACATCCTGATGGTGCTCCTGTGGACTATGGCGATTTCTCCTCCCGGTTTGTTGGTGCAGGTAATCTTGTAGCCTTCAGGGATGGGTATGGCGATGTCAGGTTCCGAGGAGGTGTTCATCCAGGTTTCGGTGAGGAAGGCAATCTCTCTGGAGTTTGAGGTGAGAAGGTCCTAGGCGTGCTTGTGGATGGAGCGGGTGTTGAGGAGGATGCAGCTGAGGTGGTTGTTAAGGGTGGAGCTGTTGTGGTGCTTGGTGGCTTGGGTGCAGGTGAAGTTGCACATCCGGCAGGATAAGGGTCCATGGGTGTGCCTCAGGGAGGCCTGGACGCAGGCAGTGGAACGCCAAGGTTGAGAGCCTGGAGTTCTTTGGCAGTGTAACGGCGTCTGGTGGCGTGAGGAGCACGTGGACCAGGGGGACTGCCACTGGACGCGGTCCAGGCGTGGACGGGTGCAGATGGGCTTTCCTCTGGCGCGCCAGCGGCGCGGCCGCCATTAAGAAGGGGCAGTGGGAGGGAGATGCAGCTGGGAGGGGGGAGGTGGGGAGCGGTGGGCAAATAAGGGTGCGAGGGGAGCGCGCCCGCAGGGGACGCAGCGGCAGGAACGATGAGAGCGCAAAGAGACGAAAATGTAAAAAATCGCCGACACAAGCAAAAAGACGAGGAAAAGGCACAAAAAGAGAGGCAGAGAGCAGAAAAAGGCACAAAAAAGAGGAAAGACGGCACAAATAACGAAACGAAAGACGGCACAAATAACTAAACGAAAGACGGCACAAATAACAAAATAACAAAAGATTACAGGACAGGCACACAATACTTATGGCATCCACTAGATACCAGGGATGAGGCACAGGCGGGTCCCTGCGGGTGGTGGAAGGCCTTGAACTGGCAGCTAGGGCGGGGTCGGGGCACGGAGGCAGACAGGAGGAGCTGTGCAGCGTGTAGAGTGAAACCTGGCCTTAAATCGGGTCAGGGATCACTCTGTGCACTGCGCAGCGGCCGCCATTAAGATGGGGAGGTGGGAGGGAGGAGCAGCTGGGAGGGGGGGAGCGGTGGGCAAATGGGGGCGTGAGAGAGGTGGGGCGGCAGGGGATGCAGCGGCAGGAACGGGGAGAGCGCAAAGAGCCGAAAAAGTGAAAAATTGACAAAACAAGCAAAAAGATGAGGAAAAGGAACAAAAAAGAGGAAAGACGGCACAAATGATAAAATAACAAAAGATTACAGGACAGGCACACAATACTTATGGCAACCACTAGACACCTGGGATGAGGCGCAGGCGGTTGCCTGCGGGTGGTGGAGGGCCTCGGACTGGCAGCGAGGGCGGGGTCAGGGGCACGGAGGCAGGCAGGAGGAGCTGCGCGTCGTCTAGAGTGAAACCTGGCCTTAAATCAGGTCAGGGTCACTCTGTCAATGTTCAACACCAAATTGTCCATATATTTCAACAAGTTCTTTTATTCATAGTCCTAGTTTTCTGCAATGTGATAATGTAGCCACACGTGTTTCGTCACTGGTGTGGTAACCTACAACTTTGTCAGGGCTCTAAAAATCAAGTTACAAACATCCTAAGATAATCACTAGGGATACTTCATTGTATCCTTCACCAAGGACTCTGTATGGTGTAAATTAAAGCTATTTACAATATAGATAAGTGGTTTGTCATCCAGCATTCAACACAAAACCAGAGTAACCTACTTCTAAGCTAAATATAATAGAAATTCTAGATCAGGAGAATATACTGGGTAAAGAAAGTGTGACTCAAAAGGAGTAGGTAAGAAGATAAAAAGATAAGAAGCAAAAGTAGTGTCCTTTACCAGATCATAAATCACAATTGTGTAGGAGATTTGGTGTGTCAATGCCGGTAATTTAGGTTCACCTAATCACACCCAAATAACCAGTGTCAAGTAATCATGAGTCAATCCTTTACCATTAATACTATCCCTCCATAATTTGTCCCAAAGTCATCAACAAGAAAATCTGTCCATATTCTAAAAGAAAAAACAACCATGTGTATATGTAAGTCTTTATGTCTAAGAACATTTGTGTTTTCAAAATAAAAATAGTCATTCTTGACCTACCCAAGTAATTGTTCTGAAATCATGTGTATTGAGCACAATGTCCCATTCCTGAAAGCATACGAGTGTTCTGTGGTCCTAAAACCCCCAAGATCATCAAAAATATATATATCTTAACAAACATGCATTTTTTTATTTGTCAGGAACCTAGTATAAATACTATACATCACTGTTTAAAAAATTCTGAACTCGACTGCCTGTAAAATACTTGCACCAGTCAAACCTTACTGACTAAGTACATACTGAAATAGTACTTCGTATATGAGCCATTAGTTATGATTGTAAGTCAAAGCCACATACTCTTAAATAATAAAAATCCCCGTTAACAAATTGAATACTTGCGTACTATTGAGCTAATTGTAATATAAATTCTAATGTTACATCATAAGCCAAAAACATTTATTATTTAATCTGTAAAAATCAATTATGAGCATGGAGTGACATACTACACACAAATACTTTGAAAATATATGTAATCAAGGCCCCAAACAGAGAGTACTCCGCATGTTCGACAGTGTGTTTGTTGTGTGCCATATTGGAATCCTTATTTATCTCCGCAAAATGGGAAGTCCATATGACAGGCAAACCCGAGAACCCCAGACTAAAAAGAGAAGACTGACATATCCTAAAATGTCCTAGTCCCTCCTCAAAATATGGTGTCCATTTTGAAGCAGTGAAAGTTTTACTCTTTTTACGTGACCCTTGTATATAAAAGAAGCAACAAACCTGAATGTGACGTAGTAGGTGGAAATAGAAGACAGTTTATTGCTCTACCACTACCCTATTCCAAAATTGGGATTTTCCTAGCCTTGGTGACTGAAAGGCAAAATTTTATTAATGACACGGAGGCAAGTATTATGCTTTCTTTTCTTGCTTTAATAATATATAGCAGCCAAGAAAAACTTCAATACCCAGAAACCCTGGGAGCAAAACTACAATGTTACATCACAATAGAATGACCATTCACACAACGAGTACGACCATAACAATCTTGACTGAGAGCAGCAAGCCCTCTTTTCTTGCAAGAGTCAATCAATATGGTATTCGGAAAACAAAATAATGACTAAGCATAAGGCCAATAATGCAGTTATCATGTCCTTAAAGGTGTCCATAAAGAATGCTGTAGGCGAGAATGGAAGTGAAGGAGTAGGTCTGGAAATCAGGAAGGAGGAATCCAGGTGAGGAGATACTCCATTTGAGTTAATTGTATCGTCCGAGCTTGTTGAAGGCGCTGGGACTGCGGAAAAAAGAACAGGGTGGGTTAAAAAAAACTGTGGTGGGATACTACTCACCTCCGTGTATTTAATAAAATTTAGTGTTTCAGTCACCAAGGATAGGAAAATATAAAGTTTATTACAAGACAGGAGGCTCATATTATGCTTGTTTAAAGCAACTATATAATAGAGTCTGATGGATGATGAATAGGTTTACAATTAAAAGTTTGACCAATCTGCTGTAGTGGGCGTAATTGGAAGGAATGTAGAATGGAGGCAGTGGAACGGTCTGAGTCCCGTAGCATTCTGGCAATGACCGGTTTGTCAGTTGCGACCAGAACTCTGTGAGAGAAGGACTTCGGAGGATCTGGTGGGCATGTACATTTAATAAATCAAAATCAGAACTTACCAATTCCCGCCTTGTGACTCGTTTCTTCACATTTGGCGATGAGCTGCAATCGTACATGCCCACGGGAGCGACATTCTTATTTTGGCACCGGCTGCCTCGGAATCGTCTGGAACATTGCAGTTGGAACTGTGCATCTGTTTCAACTTATCAAATCGTTGTGATGGGAACTGTGAGTAATCTAATCTGCGCGTCTTATCCAATTTATTCCTATTAAAGCAATGCGCATACAGCACGCACAGCAGTGCCTCCTGTTGCTATGCGACGCACAGTGGTTCCAATTTCATTATTGCTACCCACAGTGGTTCCTGCTTCTACGCGACGCATGTACACGCACAATACTTTCACTTCAATTAGTCTACCTCGATGCGTTTTGGAGCAACCTTTGCAGCACGCTTTGCCTAGTAACAACGTTTTAAAGAGACACGTGCTGATTTCTGCATGATGCAGAGAGTCACAAGTCATTTTTAGAAGGAGTTCACATTTGAATTCATACCAGGAAGCATTTCGCACGACAAATACAAATATTTTACGTTTTGTTCTTGTATTATTACATTTTTAAACTTACCTGGTACAAACAGCTTGTTGGAACCTCAGTGATAACAGACATGGCTTCATCACTTTCTATTCAACATCAGTTTATTCAGCCTCCACCTTTTCTACAAAGGCCTGGAAAACCACCAATAAAATAGAAGCAGTGGTTTAAACTCTTCCAAAACTATCTTGTTGCAATAGATGCAAATGCATTTTCTCCGGCAAGAAAGTTAGCTTTATTATATGGTAGCTTAGGACAAGCTGCTTAAGAAGTGTTTGACAATTTACCTGTTGTGAATATCACTTGAGGGCAAGCAGGAGATAACGCCGTGGAGTTGGACCAATATCAAGAAGCAATTGAGAGACCTAGTAAACATTATTGCGAGGAACCCAGCGTTTTGCTTGAAAGACATACATTCGTAAAGAGAAAATAGAATGCTGATGTAAGTGTAGAAGAGTACATCTCAGTGTGGAGAATTTTATCTGCCACATGTGAATTTGGAGCAAACATTGACGAATTTGGAGCAAACATTGACATGGCTATTCATGATCAATTTGTGTTTAATTGTTTTTCACATAAAATTCAGGAAAGAATACTAGCATGTAGGAATCCTACACTTGCAGAGGTTATTGAGCCAGCTAAAGGTATTGAACATTCCATGATTTCTTCAAAAGCTCTAAACGAAGAAGTCCCAGTAAACTTATTAGAAGAGTCTACACAAATGTTATGGGCTGTCAGTATGAATGATAAGACAGGAAGACAATTTGCAAGAAAACAAGTCATTCAATGTTTCATATGTGGGTCCAAGAGTCATATTGCTAATAATCCTTCTTGTCCAGCAATATCAAAGCGTTGTATTTTATGCACAAAAGTTGCCCATTTTCAGGTAGTGTGTAGAATGAATAAGACTAATGTTAAGATCAACAGTGTGGAATGTAATGACAATAATGTTGAAACGAAAGAAAGTGTACTGTTAACTGTGGAATGCAATTCAGTTACTGAAACTGGCAGCATTAAAGGGCCAGTGGTTGATGCCAGATTTCATAAAGTCACAATACAAGTTATGGCTGATTCAGGGTCGCCCATAACCATTTTGCGAGATTCTACATTTTTAGAGCTGTACGGTGGTAAAATACAATTATTGCCTTCTGATGTTAATCCTTTCCCATTTAGAGAGAAAGAAATTGAAATGCTTGCGTATTTTGTAACTGACATAGAATGTTTGGGACGGAGTACAAGTTAGAAAGTATATGTTGCCATTAAAGGGAGAAACAATGTTGGATGGAAGGACTTAGCCTAAATGGGTTTATATCTAGACCCTGGTTCTTACAATCGAATTAGAAGGGGTGATGTTAATGTGGAATGAATTGTGTGAGAAAGTAGCCTCTTTCTAGCCTTGTTACCCCCACTTTTGGCCTGTTTGTGAGCATATGTCAGGGTGTTTTCACTGTCTCACTGGGATCCTGCTAATCAGGGCCCAGTGCTCATAGTGAAAACACTATGTTGTCAGTATGTTTGTTATGTGTCCCTGGGACCCTGCTAGCCAGGACCCCAGTGCTCATAAGTTTGTGGCCTGTATGTATGTGTTCCCTGTGGGATGCCTAACTGACTCACTGAGGCTCTGCTAACCAGAACCTCAGTGGTTATGCTCTCTCTGCTTTACAAATTGTCACTAACAGGCTAGTGACCAATTTCACCAATTCACATTGGCATACTGGAACACCCTTATAATTCCCTAGTATATGGTACTGAGGTACCCAGGGTATTGGGGTTCCAGGAGATCCCTATGGGCTGCAGCATTTCTTTTGCCACCCATAGGGAGATCTGACTATTCTTACACAGGCCTGCCAGTGCAGCCTGAGTGAAATAATGTCCACGTTATTTCACAGCCATTTACCACTGCACTTAAGTAACTTATAAGTCACCTATATGTCTAACCTTCACCTGCTGAAGGTTGGGTGCTAAGTTACTTAATGTGTGGGCACCCTGGCACTAGCCAAGGTGCGCCCACATCGTTCAGGGCAAATTCCCCGGACTTTGTGAGTGCGGGGACACCATTACACGCGTGCACTGCACATAGGTAACTACCTATGTACAGCGTCACAATGGTAACTCCGAACATGGCCATGTAACATGTCTAAGATCATGGAATTGTCACCCCAATGCAATTCTGGCATTGGGGGGACAATTCCATGATCCCCCAGGTCTCTAGCATAGAAACCGGGTAGTGCCAAACTGCCTTTCCGGGGTCTCCACTGCAGCTGCTGCCAACCCCTCAGACAGCCCTGGCCCAGGAAGGCAGAACAAAGGACTTCCTGTGAGAGAGGGTGTAACATCCTCTCCCTTTGGAAATAGGTGTGAAGGCTGGGGAGGAGTAGCCTCCCCCAGCCTCTGGAAATGCTTTGATGGGCACAGATGGTGCCCATCTCTTCATAAGCCAGTATACACTGGTTCAGGGATCCCCCAGCCCTGCTCTGGCGCGAAACTGGACAAAGGAAAGGGGAGTGACCACTCCCCTGACCTGCACCTCCCAGGGGAGGTGCCCAGAGCTCCTCCAGCGTGCCCCAGACCTCTGCCATCTTGGATTCAGAGGTGTGCTGGCACACTGGACTGCTCTGAGTGGCCAGGGCCAGCAGATGACGTCAGAGACTCCTTCTGATAGGCTCTTACCTTTCTTACTAGCCTATCCTCCTTCCTAGGTAGCCAAACCTCCTTTTCTGGCTATTTAGGGTCTCTGCTTTTGGGAATTCTTCAGATACCGAATGCAAGAGCTCACCAGAGTTCTTCTGCATCTCCCTCTTCACCTTCTGCCAAAGGATCGACCGCTGACTGCTCAGGACGCCTGCAAAACCACAACAAAGTAGCAAAGACGCCTACTGCAACCTTGTATCGCTTCATCCTGCCGGCTTTCTCGCCTGTTTCCTGGTGGTGCATGCTCTGGGGGTAGCCTGCCTCCTTCTTGCACCAGGAGCTCTGAAGAAATCTCCTGTGAGTCGACGGAATCTTCCCCCTGCAACCGCAGGCAACAAAAGACTGCATCACCGGTCATCTGGGTCCCCTCTCAGCACGACGAGCGTGGTCCCTGGAACTCAGCAACTCTGCCCAAGTGACTCCCATAGTCCAGTGACTCTTCAGTCCAAGTTTGGTGGAGGTAAGTCCTTACCTCCCCACGCTAAACTGCATTGCTGGGTACCGCGTGATTTGCAGCTGCTCCGGCTCCTGTGCACTCTTCCAGGATTTCCTTCGTGCACAGCCAAGCCTGGGAGCCGACACTCTAACCTGCAGTGCACAACCTTCTGAGCTGTCCTCCGGCGTCGTGGGACTCCCTTTTCTGACTTCAGGTGGACTCCGATTCACTCCTCTTCCAAGTGCCTGTTCCGGTACTTCTGCGGGTGCTGCCTGCTTCTGTGAGGGCTCCCTGACTTGCTGGGCGCCCCCTCGGTCTCCTTATCCAAGTGGCGACATCCTGGTCCCTCCTGGGCCACAACAGCATCCAAAAACCCTAACCGCAACCCTTGCAGCTAGCAAGGCTTGTTTGCGGTCTTTCTGCATGGGAACACCTCTGCAAGCTTCTTCACGACGTGGGACATCCATCCTCCAAAGGGGAAGTTCCAAGTCCTCTTCGTTCTTGCAGAACACAAAGCTTCTTCCATCCGGTGGCAGCTTCCTTGCACCTTCAGCTGGCATTTCCTTGGCATCTGTCCACTCTCGACACTGTCGCGACTCTTAGACTTGGTCCCCTTGTCTTCCAGGTACTCAGGTCCTGAAATCCACTGTTGTTGCATTGCTGGTGTTGGTCTTCCTTGCAAAATCCCCCTATCACGACTTCTGTGCTCTCTGGGGGTTGTAGGTGCACTTTACACCTACCTTTCAGGGTCTTGGGGCGGGCTATTTTTCTAACCCTCACTGTTTTCTTACAGTCCCAGCGACCCTCTACAAGCTCACATAGGTTTGGGGTCCATTCGTGGTTCGCATTCCACTTTTGGAGTATATGGTTTGTGTTGCCCCTATACCTATGTGCTCCTATTGCAATCTATTGTAACTTTACACTGCTTGCATTACTTCCTTTTGCTATTACTGCATATTTTTGGTATTATGTACATATATCTTGTGTATATTTGGCATCCTCATACTGAGGGTACTCACTGAGATACTTTTGGCATATTGTCATAAAAATAAAGTACCTTTATTTTTATTATATCTGTGTATTGTGTTTTCTTATGATATTGTGCATATGACACCAGTGGTATAGTAGGAGCTTTGCATGTCTCCTAGTTCAGCCTAAGCTGCTCTGGTATAGCTACCTTCTATCAGCCTAAGCTGCTAGAAACACCTCTTCTACACTAATAAGTGATAACTGGACCTGGTACAAAGTGTAAGTACCCCTTGGTACCCACTACAAGCCAGGCCAGCCTCCTACAAATTGTAAGTGTGAATTCAATTTCTCAGGATGTAGAAGTTATTTGTAAGAAATTTGACAATGTATTCCAGGAAAGAATAGGTCTGGTTAAAGGATTTGAACATCATATTAGACTTAAATCAGATGCAAAGTCAGTTATTCAAAAAGTACGCAACGTGCCTCTTAGTACTGGAAAGGATTTGAAGAAAACTTTAGAGGATTTGTGTTCGCAAAATATTATTAAACCAACAGAATTTTCTCAATGGGTTTCTCCAATCGTTGTAGCTAAGAAAAAGTCAGGTGAACTTAGGTTGTGTGCTGATTTTCGTACATTGAATAACAACATTGTTGCGGATTGCCATCCCATACCTAAAGTTCAGGAGTTGTTAGCAAACTTAGGTGGTGCAGAAATTTTCTCTCTGTTAGATCTGCGTTCTGCATATTACCAAATTCCCCTGTCTACTTCTAGGGAACTTACCACATTCTTAACGCCGTTTGGAGTTTTCGAGTATTGTAGGCTTCCGTTTGGTTTGGCATCAGTGGCTAGCGTTTTCTAAAGATTAATGGAAAAGTTGTTTGGTGATATCCAGGGTATACAGGCATATCAAGACGATATACTGATTTATGCAAAAAGCACTCTTGAACACAATCAGATTTTGGAGAGAGTACTAAAAACGTTGTCTGAGGTTGGAATGACTGTAAGGCGAGACAAATGTAAGCTTGGGATGATGAATTTGGAGTACTTAAGTCACACAATTTCGTCACATGGTATAACAACTAAATTCTCTTTGTTAAGTGCCATACAGGAAGCCAAATCGCCAAAGGATAGAGATAGCCAAAAGTCATTCTTAGGACTTGCTGAGTATTACACATGGTTTGTACAAGGATATTCACGTGAAGTAGAACCATTGAGAATGTTGTTAAGGAAAGGAGTGACGTTTGAATGGACGGAACAATTGGAAGACACATTTAAGAAGGTGAAGAATAGGATAATTGAAGCTTCTGCATTGCACCCTTATAAATCTGAATGTAAGTGCATCTTCACTGTGGATGCCAGTTTGACAGGGTTGGATGCAGTTTTAAGTCAAACGGTTAATAATAAAGAGCAAATGGTTGGATTTGCTTCAAGGACTCTCACACCATCAGAAAAACTGTATAGTACTATAGAAAGGGAAGCGTTAGCAGCTGCATGGGCAATTCAAAAATTTTAAGTATACATATGGGGGGGTGAATTTGATTTGTACACAGATCACAAACCCTTGATGCATGTTCTTTGCTGTAAAACTTATAGCAATTTATCTTCCATATTAGTAAGGTTATTATTCAAACTTCAAGATTACAGTTTTAACGTAAAACATTTATCTGGAAGTCAACATTTTCAGGCTGATTGCTTATCTAGGGTGTTAGTAGAGAATAATGATGCAGAAGTTTTAGATGATACGGAATGTGTAGTTGCGATTCTAGATGCAATTCAGGAAAGTGGTGGTAAAATTACAGAAGAGAAGTTGTTAGAAGCAAGTCAATCTGATGCGAACGTATCTAAAATAGTCCAATTTATTTCACAAGGATGGCCTGAAATAAAATATTTATCTGGTGACTTAAAGAAATACTTCAAAATAGCTAATGAATTAGCGATAGTTAATGGCATAGTGATGCGTGGAGAGTTGTTTATTCCACCAGAAGACATAAGACATAATTTGCTTATGATTGTGCATCAGGGGCATTTAGGATTGTCTAAAACATGTAAAAGGATAAAACATTTTTATTTGTGGCCATCCTTGGAGAATCATGTAAAATCTGTGATTGACAACTGTCCCGATTGTTTAGTCTCAGATAAACATTGGAAGACAAATGAACATCCTCTGCAACCTGTTCCTTTTCCTGTATGTGCTTGGGAAAAGGTAGGTTTGGATTTTTCTGGACCATTTTTGATGTTACCTTATGATATGAGATATCTCATAGTGTTAATTGACTATCATTCTAAATGGATTAATCATTCGTTTGTAGATGCTCCTAATACAAATTCTTCTATTACATTTTTGGAGTCTGTATTTAAAATTGAAGGGGCACCTAAAGTGATTGTAACTGATAATGGGACTCACTTTGTTTCAGAGCGAATGATGAACCTTTTGAAAAGACATGATATTATACATAAACAAGTTGCTTTATATTCACTGAGTTCTAATGTGTTCGTAGAGAGAGTGAACAGGATTATGAAGGAAGGAATACAAACAGCGCTTAATTCAAGACGTAATGTAATGGAGTTCTTAACAGAGAAGATATGGCATTATAATGTCACTCCACATTGTACAACTGAAGAGTCACCTTTTCAGTTATTAAGGGGGCACAGTGTACACACCAATTTAAATCCTAGTTGGTTAGAAGAAATAACTGGTGTTCAGCAAAAAATACGGAACATTGATGAGATTTCATGCAAGGTAGCTTTGAAACAAATTAAAATGAAAAAGCATTTCAACAGGAAACGTTGTTGTAGTAAAGAATTCCAGGATGGAGATTGAGTCTTGATCAGAAACCCAGGAAGAGTTCAAAAAGGAGTCTCAAAGTTTTCCATTCTTGTGAAAGTGTTGAAAGTTACAATAAATTCTTTTCTACTGGAAGGGAAAGGTTGGTGGAATAAAAGACAAGTGGTTAAAATTTCGGCAATGCAAGTAGACATAATTAAAAGTAAGAGAGGAATGGAGGATGGGTGTGATTGGCAGACCTGGTTTCAACCGTGAGTGGATATCAGCAAACAAAACAATAGGGATGTAAATATTCAAGAAGAAGGGAATTTACATCAGGCTGATCATCCTAGAATGGTTTTTTTCTCTGGTGAGAGAACTTAGAGTACTGAAAATGTTTCAGGACTATGTCATCTATTAGAGGGGGACTGTCAATTTATTATTATAAAAGAGGGAAAAGATGTAGTGGGCAAATTTGGAAGGAATGTAGAATGGAGGCAGTGGAATGGTCTTAGTCCCGTAGAGTTCTGGCAGTGACCGGTTTGTCAGTTGCGGCCAGGATGCTGTGAGAGCAGGACTTTGGAGGACCTGGTGGGCATGTACTTTTAATAAATCAAAATCGGAACTGAACGATTCCCGCCTTGTGACTCATTTCTTTACATCTGCATATCCGAGAATGTCATGTGAACTAGCTGCTGCCCTGAAAGACCCAAACGCTATAGCACCTCTGACTGAATGGGCACCTAAGGAAGTGGTAGAAATGCCAGCCAGAGACATGACCCATCTAACCCAATGGTCTAAAGTAGAAGCAGACACCGGATTATGAGGTTTCTGAAAGGAAATAAGGAGTTGGGAAGAGGAGAGACTTCTGAGATATGCAGTTCGAGAAACTTATGTTTTCAAACAATTGCCAATGCATAACTTAGGTTGAGAAGGGAGAAAAAGGTAATGTTCGGACGATAAATTAATCTTGGTACGCCTATTCACCTGAAAATAAACTTCTAAAGAGGAGTAATGGAAAGAGGTAATTTTCAGTGCTTTAACATCAGATACACGTTTGATAGAAACCAAACGCAAAAGCATAATAAATTTGCCAGATAAATGTTTGAGCAATAAATCAGCTTTGTCTGGCCATGAGATAAATAATCAAAGCACTAAGTTACCATCCCACATAACATTATATTTGGGAACAGGAGGTTTAGCAAAATGTACTCCTTTTAACATACAACACACCAGCGGGTGTTCACCAATAGGTCTTCCATCCACGCTGACATGTTCTGTAGAAGTTGAGGACCTGTAAGAATTAATGGTACAATAAGCATGAGACACAAGGGAAGCTAGAAAATTCACTACCAAGGTTACATTTGCTGAAAGGGGATCTGAACCTCAAGAAAAAATGCCCCATCTCTCTTATGCCTTTCCCAGCCAAGGACATCAATGCTTGGCTCTGTAATCACATCGAGGACAACAACCTCCTGGACACTTCCCAGTCAGGCTTCCTGAGCAATCACCGCACAGAGACCACCCACGTTGCCGCCACAGATGACATCCGCTCGGTCCTCGGCCACCTTCAACACAGTCTCACACCTCACCCTCACCCTCTGCTCCATGCTCCAGGCTGCACGCAGCCGGCATCTGCAGAAAGGCCCTACAATGGATACGCTTCTTTCTGTCTGGCCGAACACAGAGAGTCAGACTCCCACCTTACCTGTCAGAACCTACGGAGATCAGCTGCAGAGTTCCACAGGGCTCCTCCCTGAGCCCCAAACTCTTCAATGGCTACATGGCCTCTCTTGCATCCATCGTCAGGGACCACGGACTGAACATCATCTCCTATGCCGATGATACCCAGCTGATCATCTCACAGACTGAAACCCTCTACTGCCAAGAGGAAGTTCCACAATGGCATGGAAGCCTCAAGCTCAACTCTGCCAAGACTGAGATCCACATCCTGGGACAATCCATATCAGCCTGGCATGTCTCCTGGGGGCCATCAACCTTTGGCTCCACCCCTCTCCCACCCCAACAAACCACACACTCAACCTCAGAGTCATCCTGAACTCAGTGCTCACCATGACCTGCCAAGTCAACTCAGTCACACCCTACTGCTTTCACACACTCCAGCTTCGCTGGAAGATCTTCAAATGGATCCCAAAGGACTGCAGCAAAACCTTAACCCATGCCCTGGTTACTAGCAGACTGGACTATGGCAACGCCCTGTACGCCAGTAATACCCAAAAGAGCATCAAGAAATTACAACACATCCAAAACGCATCCACCAGACTTATCCTGGACATTCCCGCCACTAACATATCTCTAATCACCTAAGAGACCTCCACTGGCTCCCTATCATGAGGAGAATAACCTTCCAGTTCCTTATCCATGCTTATAAGGCCCTCCACTGACAGATTGTCGCCTTACTGTACATTAGATCGCATAGGGATGTAAGCATATACACTACAAAGTCAGAATTATTATTTGTGTAAGCCCTGTTGTCCCAGGACATGCATAAACCCAAATTCAGGATTTTAGAAACTTATTTTTGATTGCACATAGAACATCTAAACCCTCAAAGTGTCCTTGGACTGCAGGTATTCCCCCAAAGTGTAGACAGTATTTCTATAAATATGTGTCTCTTTGGTCTGGTGTACATTAGCTCTTTAAGTTTTTGGCCTCTCTTAAAAGTATAAGGTGTTTTTTAATAACTATGTAAACCTCAAATAAGTATTCTCCAGTGTTTGATGACTTATTTTTTTTCAATGCATCATACGATGATTTCTTTAATATATTTATCTATGTTGAGAAACTTGAGACACTGCCCATTTGAGGTGTCTGTAGGGTGTAAAAGTGTTCCTCTGCTATTAAATGTTATTTCACATATTTTTCAAACAGTTTTTTGCTTTAATTCTTAAGACCTTTGATTGTTCTTCAGAAGTACCTATAACAGTGCATTTGCGCCATATCGTAAGGTACAATAGGGCAATTCTATGTCAGGACAGGAGGTGAGGATTAAACTCTACTTTCTTAACTTTTATTCAGTACCGCAGCATTCAAACAACATCTAGAACTACCTTTCCCATGAACCACAGGTAAAGGAAATAGAAAAATGTTCAATCAATCACAGTCCATAATGACTGTTATAATCCATCATCTTCATCTATGGACCCTCTTTCTCAGCTGCCCAACAGCCTTCAGGCGTGTTAGCGTTCTTGTTATCTCATTATAGCTCCTGTGTTTTCGTAATTGTACACAACTGTTTATGCACTGAAATAACCTTGTCTTCGTGCAGGTTATCCTGCAACAAGGCCTTCAGCACTCCATATGCTGTGTGATTTATGCAGTTGGGCCAGAGGGCGTCTGCAACATAGCCGCTCGCCATAGAGACACATCTTTTAGAGCTCCACAGGCAGTGCGCCTGAACTCTAGTTCTTGTGTCGAAAGAGCAGCATGCCCACTGCAGAGCCTCTGCCTTCGATCCCACCGCGGCTTGGAGCCGAACATCGCACTTGGGATCTGTATTGTTTCCCTCTCTAGTACTGTGGTGATGCTGATGCCCCGCTACACAGGTCTGTAATTGAGGCCCAGGGGGATTTATTACTTTATCACAATGCACTACTTAAACTGCGCCCAGGCCTGCCACCCTTATTGACAGTAAGGGGTGATTACATCCCTGAGCTAGATCCTTTACAAAGTCCTTCAGGCTTTTACAAACAGCTTTACTTGTCCAGTGCTATAAATAGCTTTCCAGGCAGTATAAATAATCTCTACAGAATAATGCACAGGGGGAGGAGGAATCTGTTTCCTTCCTCACTTTTAATGATGATTTCTGTAAGGCGGTGGATGCAGTGGCGTAGCGTGGGGGGTGCAGGGGGGGCCGGCCGCACCGGGCGCAACATCTTGGAAGAGACTAAATCCACGGGTTAGGGGGTGCAAATTACTTGCCTTGCCCAGGGTTAGGGGCGCAAATTATTTGCCTTGCCCCGGGTGCTGACAACCCACGCTACGCCACTGGGTGGATGCCTCCACCCATCAGGCAGTTGCTTCAGCTATTGAACCCATGGAGAGAAAACTCATGCAGTTGTCCAATGCATATGCAGAACCCCTATATTTGGGGCTAGATCGCACTGGGTCTGCGGTTGTTCTTCATCAAGGGCAGCAGAATAAAGCCCCTTCTGAAAAGCTGGCAAAGAGAAAACATGACCAACGGGTAGACTTGTATGCCTTCGATAGATTAAAAAGGGCATTCTTATCTCTTTACCTCTCGATCCCTAAGGTTCATGATGTGGGAACGACGGGAGATAGCTAACCTGGTGATGCTATATCGCCCTCTGTTCCGCCAAACGAAGGTATCCATGACTCCCATGGGGACTGCGATGGCGATGCAGGTTCTTTTAGATGACCCAGCGCTAGACATGCCATTCTAGATGTCAGAAAGTGTCCCGACCAGAGGCAGTGCTGCCTCCTCAGACATGCTAGATCCAGAGGACGTATTGCACCCCCACTCCTCAGAATGGCCTCCAGTTGAGAAGGTGGCCACCTATGTGGCGAGCTGCTGGCTTGAACCTCTAGAGAAGGAAGTTTGCCACTACCTCCAGGTGGAATATCTCCATCCCTCCTTGGAATGAAAAGTGGCCATGACCCCAGAAATCAATACTGGGATGGTCACGTTCCTAGGCAAATATATCCTGGACCTAAAGAAAGGCATTGACCGCGCACAGCAGTCCTGCCAGGTTAAACTACTAAACATTACAGGACACATCACAAAATGTTTAGGGATGGCTGTGGAGGCCAAGCAGTCTGATTCTCTCATGACCCCTGAGGTGCTGGGGCCTAGTACGCTATATTCTTTCTGGGCAACCCTAATTGTGTGCTGTCCTCTGAGAGAGGGCAATCCCTTCTGATAAAGGTGGAACCAAAGCTGGGGGACCCAGCGACCTCGGAGACAGGTGCAGTCACTCAGATTTGCCTGTTTATTAAAGAATTAGGATAGTTTATCTGCCCATTTACATGACTGGACAAGGCACCAGCCACCAAGAAAAAGATTTTAGTCCCTATGCTTTTATAATGGGCCGAACATTGTAGAGGGCGCTCAGCCAGCTGATTCCTTTCCCAAGACACAACAAGAGGCCAAGTTTCCTGATGAGGCCACTAGCAGGATCCAGCCTGGTTCGGAGGCTTCTTCCCCCTCTAGAAGTTTCCAAAAACGCTGCAGCACAAGGGAGACCCTGTGTGGACATCTGCAAGGATCTAATCCAGGTGAGAATTCTCCCTTCCCTACTAAGAGTGGGAGGACAGTTATCAGGTCTTATCCACAATTGGAGGGCACTGATATTCAATGCATGGTTTCGCGCAGACCTTAAAAGGGTTTCACATATAATTCTGTGGCACCCCTTTCCAGCCACACAGAGGGAGACTCCTGTTCTTCCCTGATCTAGAGGTTTCCCTCATAGATCGAGAGGTGGCAGATCTGTTGGAAAATGGGGCTGTAACCACTACTGACATTCATCCAAAAGGGAGGAGGACATTAACCAGTAATAAGTCTCAGAGAATGCAGCAAGTGGCTGGTATATCTCCACTTCAAGATAGAGGGTTTATATCTGCTGAGGGATTCTCTGACTCCCAATGACTAGATGGTTCGGTTGGTATCTCAAAGTCGCATATCTAAAGATCCCCATGTACCCGTCACATCAGAAATTCCAGCAATTCGTGTGGAGATGCTAGGTCTTCGAGTTTCAAACGCTACCATTCAGCCTGTCCTAGGCACTGTTATGCTGCATTAAAATGCTAAAGCATGCCATGGAGTATCTTGGAGCCCAGGGAGTTCGTCTTATAAACCTGGACAACATTTTGTTGCTGGACCAATGCCCAAGTAGACTTTCCTATTATCTTCAGATTGCCCTACAGTTGTTGGAAGGCCTGGACTTCATCATCAGCGAGAAAACATCTCTTGTCTTATTACTGCTCAAAGAACTTCATTTCTGGGATTTGTGATAGACTCCAGGGAAAAGACTTTGAGCTTCCCTTCCAGAAAGTTACCTAAGATAGGCCAGTAAATGCAGAAAACAGTTGTCCAAGAGGCCACATCACTGAGGCATATTGCCCGGGTGCTGGATCTGTTGTCCTATTCGATACAAGCAATATTTCCATGCCCTGTCCACTACAGGGTATTTCAGAGGTTGAAGGGCCACCACCTAAGCAAAGGACTGACATACTCCGAAGTGGTACATTTGACAGAAGAAACCAATGAGGGAATGAGATGATTGTTCACTCATATGGAGGCCTCTAACGTGGGAGCCATCTTCAGCTCAGGCCCAGACGTTGTGCTAGAATCATATGCCAGCAAGAACCGTTGGGGCTCAAGACGTGGTGAATTGTACACAGGAGGACAGTGTTCCGCTCAAGAGCAACAACTGCATATAACTTGTAAGTTGCTATCAGGCTCCTTTGCAATACCGTGCGGGACCATGGAGAGAGCAGTGCTGTGTCTTGCTGAACATGGACAACATTTCAGTGGTACGCTACATAAGTCACCTGGGAGGATCTTAGTCAAAAACCCTGGCACACCTGGCCGGGCAGTTCTGACTTTTTTGCCTGGCCAACAATATTTCCGTCAAGGCGGAACATCTTGCGGGCAAGACCAACAAAGTAGCCAATTGGCACTCGCAGAACACACAAGGCAAGGCAACAGACGGCAACATTGGTGGTTGTCACACCGATTTGGAGATCTCAAGTTTGGTTTCCAGTCCTGATGGAACTTTCTTGGGATTCTCCAACCTGTCTACTCAAATTTCTAAGCCCCTCCTAGATCCCTTAGGGGAAACTCACCATCTGGTGAAGAAAGGGAACTTACAACTCACAGCCTGGAGGATTAAAGGGAACAACGGAATGTCCCAGGACTTTCACAAGAAAACTCTTGTTAACGGCATGGGCAGAAAGGTCAGTTAAACACTATAAGTATTCATAGACACGCTGGATGCATTGGTGTAATCAGAGAGGTATAGATCCTGTGGGGCCGATGTTTTCCATATACTGAATTTCTTATCCTCACTACTCCTGGAAGGGATAGCTTACTGGTTACTAAATACATCCTGAGCTGCCATTTCAGCTGGGCATCTCCTGATAGAAGGTTCTCTCGCAAGGGAACATTCTCTGGTAAGTAAGTTGATAGGGGTAATTCTGTTGTCCCTTCCCCTGGAACCTACATACTCATCTTTGGGAGATGTGAAAAGAGTTGTTAATTGCTCTGTTTCTTGGCAGAGTAACAAATACTTCTCTAGGAAGGTGCTATCAGGTAAGCTTGCTATGTTGTGCGTAATTTCCTACAAGAGTGTCAGACGTCCGCACTTGATATGTTACAGGTAGGGTATTTACTCCAGAGGGGATGACCTTTCATATTTCTGGGAGAATGAAGCGTAATTCCAGTAGGGTTTCATATCCGGCTATTGAAAGTGTGCCCTGTATATGTGTGGTCAGATGCTTAAAAGCTTACGAGAATATGACTGGAGAATTGAGCCCCTCACCTCCTCCCCGGGTGAGCATGAACTCCTAATTTCGATCTGCGAACCTTTCAAAGCAGTGTTGCCGCTACTATAGTCAGGTGGGTACTGTGGATTACACAGGAGGCTTGTGAAGATATGTTAATCTTTGCAGTGCACTTAACCCGTGGAGCATTGACCTTGAAAGCGTTTTCTGTAAGTGCAAGAGTAAAGTATATCATTATTGCTGCAGACTGCTCTTCAGATTTTATGTTTAAAAGGTTTTATTTTAAACCCGTTTTGGATACGGCATCTTTAGTGGTCCACGAGCTTTGAGAAAGCATATTCCTTGCTTCCGGTCCTGACATAGATTGTAAACGTTTCTAGCTTTAGTAACAGAAAGTCTCAGTTCTGTGAAGGACACAGAGGCAAGGATTATCCCCCTCCCCCCACTCGATCTCAAAGGCTTGTACACCCATTCCTGAGCAGAGTGAGTATTGTATAAACAGGAATTGCTTTTGGCAACTGCTAGCGTAAGGTACAAGTGCAAATTTGATGGTTCACGTGTCAATATGTGGTGTATGGATAGTTCATGCAAATCATTAATGAGAACAACATTTTGCCTCTTGGAAAATTTGTGTAAAGAGTATTGTGGACGTATCCAAGAGTGCAAATTGCGTTCTTATCTTTGTAGGGAATGATACCTACAAACAAGAATGAGGTGATGAAGGAGACTGAGTACTGTCACATGAAGAAAGTGTGGGGGCATAGTGGAGGACGATGGATTATATGGAGTGTGATTGGCTGGAGTTTTTCCTTTTTCTCTTCACTGTGGATCATGGGAACAGTAGTTCTAGATGTGGTTTGAATGATGCTGTACTAAATAAAAGTGTAAACAGTTGTGCATAACTCTGGCCTTTATACCCTTAATAGAAATGAGTTTCCATTACGAAAGCTAGGAAATATTACATTCTTCCTTAAAGCCTCTGCATGGAACTTGACAAGTTAAAATAGGAAGTTTATGATCATGTGTGTTTTTTGTGGACTTTCTATTTTAAGCAAGCATCTTATTCTGCCATGGACAAAAATGATCTCTGTTCTACTAATAGTTGCTGTAAAGCGTAAATGTTTGTTTTGTAGTTCAGCCACTGGAGGGGATCCTGTGTTGAAGCCTCATTGTTTCCCAGGCAATCGGTATTCCATTAGTATAATAGCTCCATAACATGATGCTCTGATTTAAGAGGTATTCTCAGTTCTGTTCAAGTGCATAGAATCAAAGATTTGCCTTGTGCAGTGTAAATGTTAAGCCTATCGAAGTGCCATTTGTTTGTTGCCGCATGTCATCTTCATATTGTAAGAGGTTTCTTGTAAAATATAGCTCTCCACGTCCCATTATGAAACTGATGGTTTTGCTGTAGGGCCAGCCTGTGTCTTTCAAGATGTCTTCTATGGTGTCTAGTGTTCTTTTCATATATGTACTGCTTTCATTGCATTGTGAAAAAATTTAAAATGCACCTGCATGTATTAGTATCACTGTAACCTTCTTTGGCCATGTTTTCTTGCTCAGGCTAATATTGCCCAGAGATGTGCTTGTCTCACAATGAGGCGCTTTACATTTTGGCTCTTGAGGTGTGAAAACAATGACGTAGCTCATGTGCAGCCGAACATGTTTTTTTGTGCTTTGTTAGGTGTTTTTTAAATTGTGATTGTTATGCATTTATTAGACCTAGTCATTTTTTATATAGTGATGGAGACGACAGTTTTGACATTCTTTTTCAAGAATCCCCACTAACGTAGCAACCAAATTGTTTTGCTCTATTGATGATAGGTGTGAGCCCGTCTCCCGTGCATTTCCAGGAAGTGTGACTCCAGTCAATCCTAAATGCCACTTAATCCATAAAGATGCGCATTTTGTTGGTTACTTTTAGACTCTGTGTGCAGCTTTTGTTTGCCAATATTCTGTCATGATTGGCCGGTGTTAAACAGTTTTATTTAATTTCTTGATAGCTGTGTCAAATATCTCATTCCACAGTGTGGTTTGTTACCATGATGATACCAGCTACCATTGCTTATTCACATGAAAGGCAGCTGCCTTCTGACAGGATTGTTTGGGGTATTGATAAGGGATGCAAGGCGATGTGGAGTGAGTATTCAGTAGGATTGTTTTTGTTAAAATTCTGCTTCTGTGGATACCCTTGACTAACTGTACCTATGGTAGATCATATTCTCTAGTTTCTTGCAGTATTCCATTTTGTTGCTTCTTATTGGTTGTGTTATTTATAGAGCCCTGAATGCATTCAATTTGTAGGACTTTTTGTTTGTAAGAAAAAATACAACCTCTACAAAGGATACAGTAGTTTAATGTAGAATTGAACGTTTCAGTGCAGAAATTAGTAGGTTTACTTAAAGATATATATGTCACAAACCATTCTTTCTCTGTTTTATTTTAGGACACTCATTTTTCCTTTGTTGATTCGTGGAGGAAAGCCAACACCGTTCATATCCTTTGCCCTAGCATTGATATTCTGCGTCTATAATGGGTATTTGCAGGGACGGTACTTGTGTAGTTATGCAGACTACTCCCCAGACTGGACAACGGAACCGTTTTTCATTATCGGTGAGTACAACAAAGATACAGCATTCGGACATTTTGAAGTTTTCTTAAATATGACCTCTCTGAATTCTGCATTCGCTGTTACAACACCTCTACTGCTACAGCACCCTTGGTTTATAAACAGTGACGAGAGAAATAAGGTGTTGGGCTCCTCTTCTCTTTTGAATGGCGTGCATAAATTGGTCTTTATTTACATTTCTGAAATTAGTTGATCAGAAAGCCGCATTTTTATGCCACAGACTACAGAAAAGTGTATGGGTTCACAGGGTAATAAAACATTATAAAATAAATGTGTCATAAAGGCAAATCATTTCATGTAGGGAATGTGCTATTTGTTAGCAGAATGTATGATCTGCATTAGAGGAATCTGGCCAATTACCAAACTGCTAGGAAAAACAGCATTGTAGCTAGTTGAATTGTAGACTACGCTAAAATTAAATGAAAATGTAGCGGCCTTAATCAAACATATTCATTCTGCCCATTGAGGATTTTGGTAGTTGCTCACATATTGAAGTATTTTAAAATATTTAAAATGTATTTCAGACAACAACCCTCTTAGAAACTGGCTAATGGATATGAGATAATGGCTACAGGATTAAATAATTCCCTTTAGCTGAGCTGTCACACCACTCACAAGCAGTTCCAGATAGAAGCAGATCAATGGCCTCCGTGAAGTACTCTTTTTGTTGTGTAGATGCACAAGTCAAGCTTAAGACTTCACGTAGCTGGAGGTGCTAGAGATACATAACATAACACAGCACACTTGTGAATATAGGGCCTTATGTTAAAAGAATGGTCTCAAAATGTAGTCAGTAATTACCAACTTTTTGCAACCCTTCTCTTATTTTGCAGTGTGACGTATGTACTGTTGGGTGGCATTGCAAAATTGCCAGTCCCATGAAGACTTGCCAAATTAATATTAATTACGTGACTTACTATTTGTAACCCCCTTACGCCCTCCCCCTTTCATAGGCTGCAAACACAGAACCCCAAATCCTAAACCGGTGCTGCTCGACGGGAGCAAGCACTAGTCTCCTGGATGGCTGTCTGCTACCACTAAGACTGTCCTACACGATTCCCAAAGGGAAAGCTGTCCAATGTGCACAGCTTCGCCTTTGCAAATCCCTTTCGACCTCTAGCGAGGAGTCAGTAACTGTTGAACTAGTAGCGACCAGGATCATTCGACTCTGACCAAGAGAAAAGGTTGTCCTTCTTGGTGGAACTGTATTGCCAGGTTTTTACAGTTCAAATGTATTAGGGCTTCCAGCTTTGTCCAGCAATTAGCATCCTTTGCCCGTATCCGTTTTCAGCAGACTCTTTTGTCTTATGACAATTCTATGGCGTAAATGGCTACTTAGAGTTTTTATGAGCTGGACCGTTTATTCATCGCATAACTCTCTGAAGATTTGTTTTAAGTTATTTTATATACAAGTGCTAGATTACCTTGATGGTTGGTCAAATATTGCATTGCATTTTAGCACAGTGCAGTTTGCATGTTTATCAATAGACAAAAAGCAATATCATAGAATATCTGCAAAAACTCTTGTCCCCTCTCTTCGGGATAGTTTTGTAGCTTCCCTACAGTAAACATTTATGATACAGTTAGAGAAACAAATTAAATGACCAAAGATGTACCATAACTATCATCCCTCTGTAGTCTCAGGACATTTAATTATAAAATACACACCATTTGATGCTGAATTACTTTATCAATTACTGTAAGTAATACATTATCTGTTCCGGTGAGGTGTTAGTTGGTTCTCTTTCATCTTAACCGGCAGCAAAATCCAGCTAGCACTTTCATAAATCATGTACACGGAAGATCTGTGTTGTGTGTCTGACATCATTTGTACTCTGATGCTGATTGGAAGGCGTTGATGCGCGTTTGCTTATAATCTACAAAAAACTATTCCAGAAAATTAGCACCCTACTTTATTTTACTTAGAAGTTGGGGATGTCCTTGACCTATGACAGCTCAGTTTTTTGCCCCAGGAGAAGCACAGAAACGTGTCAGCTCTCATTGTATACAAGCTTCATGGCTGTTACGACAATTGTGATGCTGAATGAGTTATTCAATTGAATGTTTCTGCCCCTTTTACATGGTTGACGCTGGTGAACAGAGCCAGGAGGGAATGTCTGGCTCCATCTAAGCTCAGTTCACCCCATTTATTTCTGAGCTGGCTCAGTTCCTGAGTCTATTCCCTTTTCGTTCCTAAAGGTTCAAGGTTGACAGTGGTATTTCGCAAAGGTTTTAATATCCTTACACTCTTCAGAATATGTATGTCAGACTTCTTGCATTGATTATTAGATCTTTTGACTGTAAATCCGTCTCCCGCACTCAAGTTACCCAACTGATGTTTTTCATCAGGACCATCTGCCTCTATTCTCATTCTTCCTTGCACAGCTGCCTTCTAGGTATTCAGAACTGAATGACCACTATCTTTGTTAAATTAAACCTTAATAAAAATGAGCTGCTGCTTGTGTGATTAATGCTGGCTAGAGCAGATGGTAACTCTTACAAAAAGTTCTCATATGATCGAGACTTCTAGTTGCAGATTCCTTACCTTCTAATTTTCCCCCAGGCGTTAGACTGGATCCAGAGATTTTTTCTTTGAACAATACCCTTGTGTTTAGTTTCGTGGTGTCTGTCGACTCCTAGGGCGTAGTTGCCGTCGTAGTCGCTGTGATGATGTCGGGAGTAGTACATAGATGCCGCCTCAGCAACGTGATATCAGTTCTTTTCTTTCCGCGCCACGTACTGATCTGGAGAGACCTACCCTGGGTAAATTTTTGGACCGACTTTGACTCTCTTGGGAGTTTTTGTGAAGTTTTTGGTGCGTCGAGGATGTCCCAAAAGACCGTCTTCAAACCTTGCGAGTACTGTCCCCGCATGATGTAGGTGCCAGATCCGCATCAGGTCTTTTTAGGGTGTCTGGAGCACGACCATGTCCCGAAGTCGCGCTCCGATTGCCAGGCCAGGCACCCAAATGCCTTGAGGGAGCGGTCCCTCAAGCTTATGGCGGGCCGGCGCTCAACTCTGCGTGGGTCCCGGTCTCGCACAAGAGGAAAGTCTCAAGACGTGCTAAGGAGCCACCACCACTCATCTTCCTCAAAGTCTTCAGGTCAAGATAAGAAGTCAAAGAAATCCCATCATCCTTCAACTTCACCCCGTCGCTCTTCCGATGCCACGCGGGAGGAGCGTCGACGCTGAAGGCCTCTGTCTTTGGAGTCTGCTTTTGGGTCCGCTCCGCCCCTCCCTGAGTTTTTGGGAGCCGGTACGACTCCTCCCAATTAAAGGAATTCCATGAGGCCATGCACCTCATTTTTGGGCAGGTCGACCCCACAATGGCGCGTTTGGGCCCAAGGGGTTCGGTTGGGGGGCCTTCGGGTTCCGCACCGGTGGCTCTGGCTCTGGCCACCGAAGTCCCCTCCGGATCTGCTCTCAGATCCGCACCGACACCGGTCGTACCATCGAGACCTTCTCTGGCGCCGGTTCGATTGTCGACGCTCCCAACGTCGGTGGTACCCTCAATCGACGACGATCCAATCCTGATCCCCGACAACTCTGAGTTGGAACGGCGTTGGCCGCCGCCGCCTTTGATGGGCTTATTCACGGCAGGTTGGACTTTGACCCCTATTTTTATGGGCTCGAATGCAGGGAAGGATTGTAGGGGTCCCTGGACTCTTATGAATACCAGGATGACCCTAACATGGACTGGGCACAGGAGTTGGGCAAGGCCAGTAGTCTGGATACCTCTCCAGACACCGCATGCTGTCTCCTCCTACTGTGGCTACGGCGGAGGGAGCTACTTGTTATAGGGTGGTCAGTAGGGCAGCTGAGGTCCTCGGCCTTGAGCTGACTACTCTTCAGGTCAGTTCTAATCTCCTGACGGAGGTGCTTCAACCAGGGGCTTTCACCTCTGAGCCTCTTCCTCCATTCAATGAAGCCCACACTGATGTCCTTTTGGGTACTTGGTCTAGACCCAACACAGGGGCTCCTGTGAACAGGACAATCGCATGCTGCCATCGGCCCGCCCAGAACAACCCTAAATTCCTACCCCAACACCCCACACCTGAGAGCCTTGTTATCCAGGCATCCTCATCCTCTAGCACATTCCCTTCTGCATCTCCGGATTGAGAAACAAAAAGGCTAGAACAATTAAGGCAGAAGATGTTTCCTTCCTCCAGTCTAGCACTGCAGTCAGTGAACACTGCATGCCTTTTGGGCCGTTATACTCACTCTCTGTGGGATATGGTCACGCAAGTTCTGCCGCAGATACTGGAGGAGGCCCGTGCTATTGTCTCCCAAGCTGTCACCAATGGGAGAGACGCAGCAACGTTCACTCTGATGTGGGCTGAACACAACCGACTCTCTGGGTAGATCAGTTGCGACGACGGTGGCCTTGTACGTCTGGTTTCTTAGGGGATGTCCAACAGACTTCTATGGACATGCCTTTTGATGGCTCCCATCTCTTTGGAGACAAGTCAAACTCAGTGCTGGAAATGTTCTAGGACTCCAGGCCTACCGCTCAGTCCCGCAGCCTTTCCTCTGCCCCTCGTCCCTAACAGTCTGCCTTTCACCCCTTTCGTGGCTATGGAAGGGGCTCCTTGTCGCATCCCTTTCACAGCCACCATGCCACCCATGCTGTTTAGCTACGGAATGCCATGTGGTCGTGGGACAGGGAACCAGAGGTCTGCCCAGTCCACCCCTGCCCCTTCTGCAGCCTCCAAACCCTCCTAGTCCGTCCCCTCACTCTGGTCCAGGTGGCAGCAGGATTCGCCATCACCTGCCCCACAGGGAATCCATCACTACGGACAGGTGGGTTTTTCAGATCTCTCGAAGGGGCTACTCCCTCGCCTTTGAGTCTGCCCCACCAGCCATGCCTCCATCATTCAGCCGTATACCGGAGGGTCATTTGGCACTTCTCTGCCAGGAAGTCACGGCTCTCTTGGCCTAGGGAGCCATAGAGAGGGTCCCTGCGCCAGAAATAGGTTATGGTTGTTATTCCCGCTACTTTCTGGTGCCCAAGAAAGACAAGGACTTAAGTCCTATCCTAGACTTTTGGGCCCTCAATCTCTTCCTCAAGAAGGAGAAAATCAAAATGCTCACCCTGGCTCAGGTCCTGTCTACCTTGGACCCAGGAGACTGGATGGTCGAGTTGGACTTGCAGGACGCTTATTTCCATAGTCCCATCCTTCCTTCCCACATATGTTACCTATGATTCGTGGTAGGTAACGAGCACTTTCAATTTACCATGCTCCCCTTTGGCCTTACCACCACCCCTCTGGTGTTCACGAAATTGATGGCAGTGGTTGCAGCTCATCAGCGCAGCTGGGAGTTTGTCTTCCCCTATCTCGACGACTGGCTGTCGAAGGCTGACTCGCCCCAGAAAGTCGTCTCCCACCTTCAGACTGGGGGGACCTCCTGCACACGCTTGGGTTCACTATAAACACGCCAAAGTCACACCTGACTCCCTCTCATATGTTACCTTTCATCGGAGCTGTTCTGGACACAATGCAGTTTTGGGCCTATCCTCCTGGAAAGCGAGTCCAGAATATTCAAGCTATGATTCCTATCTTTCAACCTCCATCTTGGCTTTCGGTGAGACTGACTCTGAGGCTGCTGGGCCTCAATGCCTCCTGCATCCTGCTAGTGACACGTGCCAGATGGCATATGCGGGCTCTGCAGTGGGACATGAAGTTCCAGTGGGCGCATCATCATGGAAGTCTCTCTGACATCATCCAGAGCTAGTAGGGGAATGTGAAAGACCTGCAGTGGTGGCTTTCGAATTGTCATTGGGTCAACAGCAGATTCCTCTCCCTGTCGCGTAGGCTCTCATTATCCTAATGAGACTACTGGATTTTGAGCAACAAGATCGTCCACGATGTGGGGGACTGAGTCTAACCCACAGTGAATGACACTTGGCACTCTAAATCCGGGTTTTGCTCCGGCTAACTAGCAGTGCCTCATCTCTCCCAAATGGAAGAGACAAATGGGCAGCCGAGCGCATGACATCTTAGTACTTCTCAGGGAAGTCGTGGTCACTCAGGTCACAAACGGTTCTCTCATACACAGTACGGTCTCATATATAAATGACAAAGGTAGTTTAAGTTTTAAAGATTGGTTTAATAAAACAACTGCATTTTAGATAGCAAAGCGTGAGCTGCATTAACCAGAACTATACAACACAGTAAGATTAAAATAGTAACAATTAGAGTGAAGCACAAGAATAAGGCTGTCATAGTGCCGCTATATTATTTTCTCTCTAGGTTATATTTCGAGCACAGCATGTTAAGCTCTAAGCCTGCCTTTCAGGTTCCCCCGGGAGGACATCAACCCTCATACCTGAGCAAAGACCTGTAATCTGGATCAGCATCTGCAACGGGGCATTCAGCATCTAGTTGTAAGTCCCTGGCTAGAATCTCCCTCTTGACGTGTACTAGGACTAGGAAGTGTTTTTATAACTAACACGCAGATATTCTAAGAAAACATCCCTACGTAAGAATATGTATTTTCTACGAATGCTGCAGACTAAACTTCTACCACGTTTACCGGCAATGTACCAGACTGTAGCCTTGACTGAAGCACAGGGCGATCAAGAATGCATTATTTGAGAACACAGTGCTGAACTATGCTAAACAGTGTGATAGAGGAAATTAAAACAAGACCGTAAAAACTGGTTATTGTAAAATAACAGTGCGAAGCTGAATAAAATATATCGAGGGCAAAGTGCACAGCGGCTTAGTGTGTCAAACTAGCGTGCATGAAGCTATATGTAAAATGGCTACACTACATCCCTTCCCCAACCAGATCTATCCAAAGTGACAGACGTGTCACTTCTGGGATGGGGCGGGCACATATGAGAGGCAGAGATCAGAGGCTTCTGGGCTCCATATCAATCTTCTGGAGCTCTGGGCGATCAGTCTTAGCATTTCTCCCCTCTCTCAATGGGAAAATAGTGCAAGTGTTCACGGACAACACTACCACCATGTTGTACTGCAATAAACAGGGCAGAGTAGGGTCCTGGAACCTTTGTCAGGTGGTGCTGCACATCTGGATGTGGCTGGCGTATCAGGACATCATCCTGGTGGTTCAACGTCTGGCGGGCTCTCTGAACGCCAGACCAGAAGAACTCCGTCGTCAGTGCATAGCCGATCACGAATTGCGTCTCCATCTGAAGGTGGCGCAATGTCTCTTTCAGCAGTGGGGAGAGCCTTGGTTAGATCTGTTTGCCTCCCTAGAGAACACGCAATGTCAGCTGTTTTGCGCGTTGGAGTTTCCAAGGTGGCACTCAATTGGAGTTGCTTTTAGTCTCCAGTGGAATTCCGGCCTCCTTTCCGCCTATACCCCTTCTGTCCAGAGTTATCTTGAAGATTAAGAACAACTGGGCCCAAGTAATCTTAGTGGCTCCGGACTGCGCACTGAAAGTAAGGTATCCAAAGCTACTGAGCATGCCCACTGATTCTCCACTCAGACTGCCCCTTCGGGAGGATCTTCTTTTGCAGCAACAGGGGACGGTTCTCAACCCAAACCTGTCCAATCTTACCTTCATGTGTGGAGATTGAGCAGCGGCAGTTGTCGGCATTTGACCTTCCACCCGAAGTCTGTGATGTAATCTTGGCAGCCAGGCATCCCTCCACCAAAACGATATACGTCTGTTGGCATAAATTTGTGGCATGGTGTACCAACAAATCTGTTGATCCCCCTCTGCTCCTCCTTCTGAGGTTCTTTTGTTCATTCTTTCTCTGGCCCAGCAGGGCTCTGCTTTGGGCACCCTTAAGAGCTATTTATCAGTTATCTCAGCCTTTCTTAGGTTGCCTGATCAGCCTTAACTCTTTAAGTCTCCCTATTGTTAGTAGATTCCCTAAGGGCCTCACCCACTTATTTCCTCCATTTATCATGCCTCAATGGGACCTCGACCCTGTCCTTCCTTACTTAATGTGTACTCCTTTTGAGCCGATGCACAGTTGTCTCTTATGGCTCCTTACTTTCAAAACTGTTTTTTTTTGTTGCCATCACTTCTCCTCGCAGAGCGAGTGAGCTTCAGACTCTGTCTTCTAAACACCCATTTTTGTCTGTGCACCCTGACAAAGTGGTGTTACGCACTAAGGGCCAGATGTAGGTAGAACACAAATTGCGACTTGCAATTTGCGAGTCAAAGCGACTCGCAAATTGCAACTCGCAATTCACGATGCAGAAAGGTGTCTCAGACACCTTCTGCAACTCGCTATGGGGTCGCAAAGACCCACCTCATAAATGTTTATGAGGTGGGTCGCAGTTTGCAACCCCATAGCGAGTCTAGGCACTCACGGGGATGGTGGCCTGCTGGAGACAGCAGACCACCATGTCCGTGACTGCTTTTAAATAAAGCAGTTTCTTTTTTTCTCTTTGCAGCCCGTTTGCCTTAAAGGAAAACAAGCTGCAAATAGAAAAAAATACCAAAACCTTTTGTTTCTTTTTTTTTCAGAGTAGGCAGTGGTCCATAGGACCACTGCCTGCTCTGAAAAAATAATTTTGTGAGCATTCACAAAGAGGAAGGGGTCCCATGGGGACCCCTTCCCGTTTGCGAATGAGTTACCATCCACTTCAAGTGGATGGTAACTGCAAGATTATTTGCGACCGCTTTCGCGGTCACAAATCAACTTACACCGCGGTGCGAGTCGCAAATAGGAAGGGAACACCCCTTCCTATTTGCGAGTCGGAAACACATTTTGCGAGTCGGTTCCAACTCGCAAAATGTGTTTGTGCATTGCGTGAGGGCTTTTGCACCTCGTAAACGGCGTTTTTTGCCGTTTGCGAAGCACAAAAGCCTACCTACATCTGGCCGTAAGTCATTAGCCCCTTTTCATGTAGTCCAGTCCATCACTTTGTCTACTTTTTACAGACCTCAACATCCGTCTCATGAGGAGGAGAGACTCCACTGCCTGGATCGAAAAAGAGCGTTGGTGTTCTATCTCAATTGTACTAATGATTTCCGGGCGTACGATCAAATCTTAGTTGGATATATGGATGCGAAGAAAGGGAAGTCAGAGCAAAAACATACCATCTCTCGCTGGGTACTTCATTGCATCACAATGTGCTACGCTTTGGCAAAGAAGCAACCCCCTGAGGGCTTGTGCACTCATTCCACCAGAGCAATTGCTACTTCCGCTGCGTCCGTACGCGGCGTTCCTGTCATGAATATCTACCAGGCAGCTACGTGGGCATCCTTGCATACGTTTACTAAACATTACTGCCTGGACAGTCAGGTCCTTAGAGACGGCTACTCCGGTCGTTCGATCCTGCAGGACTTTCTAGTATGATCTTGGTTTGCAGCCCACCTCTGAGGATTGTAAAGCACGTTTTAAAGATACTTACAAATGCATTTACAAAGGAGTTTTGACACGGAGAGCCGGAGTGAAAAATCGATGACCAAAGGTCTATTTATTTTTGCTGCAGCAAAGAGGACAGATTTACAACTAGCATCCCTGGCCCGAAGTAAAGTGTGCTAGCATGGAGCGTTTAACAGTGATATTTATACTCATACATCAAAGGATACATAAAGTAAGTACCGTATTTATCGGCGTATAACACGCACCGGCGTATAACACGCACCTCATTTTAAGAGGAAATTTCAGAAAAAAACCCATTACATTTTATCGGCGTATAACACGCACACATCATTTGCCCCCTATTTTCAGGGAGAAAAAGTGCGTGTTATACGCCGATAAATACGGTAAATAATAATATACGTCATACAGATATTTTAAGGAGGGAATCAGTTTCCACACACCGGTTGCATTCCCTGATTTGTCCTCGACTCCCTTCTGCAGCTGCCTGACTTCCCACATTCTTGAGACCCTTCAAAGGATTGTATGGTTCAAAGGTATAGATATCAGCCTTTCCCTCCCCAAAAATACAACAGCTGAGGTCGGTTAGTTATTTTTACCACATGATTATAATGAGTAACGTGCCCCAGGGAAAGAAACCAGCTGCAAGCCCGTGGTGTGGAACCAAGCTTATTTTATTTAAACAAATATACATAAGATAACATATGCGATAGGCAGTGCGTTCAGAGAGATAACTCAAACTACATGTGTTAAAGGAAAAGGAGCAATACAAAATGGATTCTTACAATCTATCCTTTTTGAGTTTTTCTCCCTGAACATAACCAACGTTTTTCAAAAGGAGTTCTAAATTTCCTCATATATGTTGAATTTTACTCCTACTTCCTTGGAATTGACATTCATGGGGACATAAACAACCGATGGATATGAGCAACCAATATCTGTAGTGAGAATAGTGGGATCAATAGCCATTAGGGAATTTATCTCTTCTCTCTGCATCATAGTTCGATTTGTTTCTAGTATTTTAACTGGAGGAAGTTTACACAATTTTAAACAGGAACATAAAGCAGGTAAGCACTGTACTAACAGACAGCCTAATATAATAGCTATTATTATAAAAAGTATGTCTTTAAACAACCAGCCCCACCCGCCGAGCCAAGACCATAACCATGATAAGCTTAAATTGCCTCCTTCATATTGGCCCCCCTTTTCAAACACCTGTACTGCTTCTTTTATTTTCCCAATATCCAATTCTATCTCTGAAGATTTGTTGACAAAGTAGCAGCATTTTTGCTGGTACTGATGTTGGATTAAAAACACACACCTCCTTGTTGTACCGTAATCAAATCTAGAGCAAGCTGATTTTGTATCGCCAATTGGGCTGCAGAGTTTATTTCTAGCTGTACACTTCCTATGGCCTCCCTGTTGGCATTAAATGCATTGGCTAATTCAGCAGACATGTTCATCATTGCCAGCTGTAAGTGGAAAATTCCAAATCCTGGAATAAGAACATGTAGTACTTGAAATACCCAGTTCTTTCGTTCCTCCAACATGGGCGTCCCTCGTTTGTACCTATGAGCAAAATTCCTCATGTTAAGGGGCTGGGAAGATGATATATTTGATATCACAGTAATGTTGGGTGCCAAGCATGCCAGTGAACATATCCCTTCCCAGTTTAGAGGGAGTACTTTATATGCAGTTCTTTCACATACAAAATACATGCCTCCCTGGATTTGTGAATTTATAATGCTGTATTTTATTCGGGGCAAACCCACACCCTCGGGTGTGTCATGCTCAGAACTATTACAATACTTGTAATCCGCCCAAATTTCATTTAGCAATCATACATTTGCCCAGGGTGCAACATAAGAACATCTAGCCGTCCAGAGGGGGCCAGGGAAAACCCGTGACAATATTACAGGTGAATTCTTCCCATTTCTATCTCGTTCCCTTGAGGGATCATATAACAATCCTTTTGGATCTACCAGAACCTCCTCTCCTCCCACCGTGAGGTTCCAATAATTTACAGTGTCATTTTGCTGAGTTCCATTAATTAATGAAGTCCAATTTCTGTCTATTTTCTCCTCTCCTTCAAGATCCCAGTTCCCCGTGTTAATATCAAATAACAAAGTGTAAACACATTGTTCAGGTGGGACCTTCCCCATGTATTTTGCCTCTGGGTTTTGCCTGTAAAAATAAGTACCAAAACATATTGGAGACATTTTAAGTGTGACATTCTCTCCAGGAATCTGGGAAAGCTTGTATTCTGCCTGGGTATTAGGGAGCAAAGCACACCTAGGGTACCACTGATATTCTCGTTGGTCACATCTCCAAGTGGTATTGGGTACAAGACACATTTCCCCTCTTTCATATTCGCCTGGTGATACTGGTACTTCATAAAGGCCTATAGGGTCCTCAGGGTGTCTAGACAAGTGCCTGCAAATCCAGCAGTCAGTGAGACTTAGTGTTTCTGCCAACTTTCCATGAACCTTTATCAATGGATGTAAGGTGGGATTTTGCAACAGGGATGCAACACCGCTGGACATTATACATATTAACATGAGTGTCACTAGGTACTTCATTATTGTTTTGTAGAAATAGTTATAAGACCACTCTTCTCTATTCTCTTGAGGGATATTTGTCCTGCCAAACAGATATATTTTCATAATTTTATTCTACTCTCCTCCTTGTTCCTACTACCTTGCTATGGTGCTGTTTTACTGGTCTCCGCCACCTATGTGTTTTCAAAAATACACCCACACAATTACCAAATGTGCAAATGCAAAAATATTGAGACCACTAAACTAATAAATATATATATATATATATATATATATATATATATATATATATATATATATATATATATATATATATATATATATATATATATATATATATATATATATATATATATATATATATATATCCACAAAGAAAGGTAGTCCCAAAACTGAGGTGCACTCTCAACAGGTTTCATTTGTATTTATTTTCAGATCCTGCAAAGCCGATAACAGACATAGAATTCATTCTCTCCAGGCCAGACGCGTTTCAGGCATCCTTGCCCTTGTTCACAGGCCAAATACGAGGCAAATCATTAGGTCAATTGCAGGCACATGATTAACCATTAAATACTCCCCTATAATGGGCCTCCAGTGAGTCACAGCCAGTGCATGTTGGTATGCGTAGTCCTGCAAGTTCGTTTTTTCCCAAGTGGGTGTAATTTTCACAAGCCTCATTGTTAAAACACAGTACATTACCCTCCAGTGAGCTGAATTCAAAGTCAAGTTAGCAGATTTGCTTGTATTTTCTAACCTGTTGAACTAATCGCGACGTCAAGTGAGGTCACGCAGCCCTGCTCCTTCTGCAGTGGTGCTCCCTCCATGGCTGGACAGGCCGTTATTAATCCACAAAGAAAGGTTGTCCCAAAACGGAGGTGCACTCTCAACAGGTTTCATTTGTATTTATTTTCAGATCCAGCAAAGCCGATAACAGACATAGAATTCATTCTCTCCAGGCTAGACGCGTTTCGGGCATCCTTGCCCTTGTTCACTGGCCAAATACGAGGCAAATCATTAAGTCAATTGCAGGCACATGATTAACCATTAAATACTCCCCTATAATGGGCCTCCAGTGAGTCACAGCCAGTGCATTTTGGTATGCGTAGTCCTGCAAGTTCGTTTTTTCCCAAGTGGGTGTAATTTTCACAAGCCTCATTATTAAAACACAGTACATTACCCTCCAGTCACAGATCATATCGTTGCACAAGCTGCATCCCACTATGCTTTTGTTCTTGTTGAGACAATTTGTTTTATTTTTCTTTTTTTTTCTGACCAATGTTCTGGTGTCGCTGCACAGGCTAGTCACCCGTGTTCATGTTCATGCTGAGGTTTTAGTCATCACAATCATTTACAACCTCGTCACCCAAGGTGTGCATAACAACCGTGAGGATAGCTCGTTTTAATGCTGGTACATCAGGGGCATTGGAAATGCCTGTGGCGGTGAAAGCGGGGAACTGTATTTCATGAAGGCAAGCGTGCTGTATTCTGCTGAGCAAAGGATTCCCTGGCCATTCAGAGGAGACCTCAGTTTGCAGTTCCAAGCTGGGAGCTATCAGGGTGATGTAAATATAGTTTTTCGTGGGGGTCACCACTTTACACACTTTCAGAATTCTGTTCATTTGGGTGGGCGAGGACGCAGGTTGTATTGATGAGTTTGTTGATCTTCAAATAGCAAACCTTCGTCACTGGGCTGCTGTGTCACCTCAGGAGCAGAAATGATGATACTTGAATTGTGTGGAGGTGTCTCCTGTCTCCCTACTTCTCTGTAGTCAGGAAACAACGATAATTCTGCTGCTGAAGTAGATTGTAGTGGAATCGGTACACGCTTACAATGGCTAGCATGTATCCAGTTTTTCCTTCCTTCCACTTTCACTGCCGTCTGTGTTGCAAGCAGTACCTGGGCAGGCCCCCGCCACCTGAGCTGAAGACTGTTGGTTCTTTGAAAGTTCTTTGTCATAAGCCAATCCCCCGGCTTGAAAGGGTGACCAGGTCCTTCAAGAGGAGTCGGTAGGCTGGCCTTGACCTGTTGGTGGATCAAACGTAAATCTTTAGTCAATTGTTTACAATAGTCTACAAACAAAGGATATTGTACATCAGAAAGCTTCTTTGGTCGTGGTACCCCCCAGATATGGGGGATAATCGTGACTTGCTACTGGCAGTTGTCCTAATGGACATCAATGCTAGGGGCAAAGCATCTGGCCATTTTAAATTGGTCTCGGTACAAATCTTGGCTATTTTGCTCTTCAAAGTGTAATTATACCTTTCTACAAGGCCCCACTGATTGTGGGTGATTTGCAGCATGAAATCCCTGTTTGATATTAAGGGCGGCACAGACTTTTCCCATTACCTTATTAGCAAAATGACAGCCATTGTCACTTCAGACTAATCTTGGTAATCCGTCTCTAGTTAAGTACTCTTTGAGTAATATCTTGGTGGTAGAGAGGGCACCATTTTCTTTTAATGGGTAGACCTCTATCCATTTTGAAAACATACATACTACCACTAACACGTGTTTCAGTTTGTTACATGGTTCCATGTGGATAAAATCCATCTGTATAGCCTCAAAGGGGATGTCAGGAGGGGCAAAATGGCCAGGGGGCGTAGGGGTCCCTTTTCCTGCATTGTGATCTGCCCACACCATACAATTCTTGACCAGGTTATTAGCATCTTTGGATATCATGGGATTACTCCAAACGTGGTCCAAAGTTGTCTTGATGCCTTGGGCACTGATGCGTGCAGGACTGTGGGCCATAGTGACCATAGCGTGTATATAACAATTAGGTAACATCCATCTTCTTCTGTCTCTGTCATCTAGTCTACCGTTCTTCTCCCACCGTTCCCTTTCTTCTGCTGTTGCTTCTGCTTGAATATCTCTCACACACTGCAAGGTATTTTCTAGTACTTCGTTCTTGGGTTCACCACTGATACTAATCTCAATGTATGCATTGTCAAATGGTGCTTGTGCTGTTGCCTTCGCAGTAGAATCTGAAAAAGCATTTCCTCGTTCTATATCATCAGTAATTTTCTTGTGGGCACTACACTTAATGATTGCGACCTGACGGGGCAAGCCGAGAGCATTCAAAAGTGCCACAATCAAGTTGCCATGCTGAATGGTAGTGCCATGTGATGTGATAAAGCCTCTATTCGCCCAGAGTCGCCCACAATTATGAGCTACTCCAAACGCATACTGGCTATCAGTGTAGATATTAACAATAAGATGTTCACTTATTTCACAAGCTCTGGTGAGGGCAATTAATTCTGCAGCGTTTGCAGAATTTTGCGTGATTCTATGAGATTCAACCACTGTTTTTAATGTGGTGACGGCATAGGCTGCAGTGGTTGTACCGTCTGGTAACTTGAAGCAAGACCCATCTACAAACAGCTGCCCCTGTGGGTCAGATAGGGGAGTATCTGTTAAGTCTACCCGTCCCTTGGTTTCTTCCTCAGTGGCAAAAATGCAATTATGATCGAATTCCACATTGTCCTGAGGGAGGGGTAGTAATGTAGCTGGGTTCAAGACGTTGCACCGCTTCAAAGTAATATTTGGACTGAACAATGTTAATTTATAACCTGTTAGACGAGCACTGGTGAGGTGCTGCGTCTGTGTCTTGTTTAACCAAATATCAACTGCATGAGGAACCATCACAGTGAGCGGATTGCCACCAACAAACCCTTCACTTTGTTTCACCGCAGCAGCTGCAGAAGCCACTCCTCTAAGACAAGTAGGCAAAGCTTGCACCACAGTGTCCAAGGTGGAAGAGAAGTATGCACAAGGGTGTTGTCTCCCACCTTGATCCTGTGTCAAAACAGACAAAGTACAGCCATGCTTTTCATGCACAAATAAAACAAATGGTTTGCTGTATTCCAGATTACCCAATACAGGAGCAGAGCACATCGCCTTTTTTAGTTCCTGAAAAGCCTCCTCACATCTGTCAGTCCAAGGTACAGGAGAGGGCACATCTGAAAGTGTCAGAGCAATCAATGGATTCGCTATAAGTGAAAAATTTGGAATCCACTGTCTGCAAAAGGATGTAGATCCCAAAAATGCTCAGACTTCAGAAGGGGTGCGTGGTGCAGTAATTGTATGAACCAGTTTTATTCTGTCTGGATGTAATCTCCTTTCCTCCTTAGAGAGGAGGTGTCCTAGATAGGTGACCTCTTCTCTACAATACTGCAATTTTGGGAGGGACACCTTATGGCCCAGGGATGCTATATGATGTAGTAAATGCAACAGTATCAGTCTTTCATTGTGTCATGGAATCTGAGGCAATTAAAATATTGTCAATGTACTGCAACAGAACAGAGCCTGAAGGTGGACTGAATTGGTCTAGTTGACGTTTAAGACATTGACTATATATACTGGGACGCTCCACAAATCCTTGAGGAGCTCTCGTCATTGAGAATGATCTACCAAATATTGCGAAACTGAACAAATATTGGCTTTCTTCGGCGATCGGAATACTGAAGAAAGCATTCTTCAAATCGAAGACGGAGAAATAACACGCAGTGGGTGGGATCATGGTGAAAAGACTATTCATGTCTGGGACTACAGGAAACTGGGAATGACTATTTTATTTACTTCTCTGAGATCAATAACTAATCGATATACCGTGTTATCAGTAACCGATTGTTCAACATCTGATCTATTAGCATCATCTGATCTATTAGCATCACTTTGTTTCTTGACAACAGGGAGAATTGGGCTGTTACAGGGGCTGCTCACTATTTCCTTTATTACACCTGCATGCACAAGGTCAGTAATGACTGCCTTGAGCCCTTTTTCGCTTGCTTTAGGTAATTTGTATTGAGAAACACGAGGTAACCGGGCACCTGGTTTGAGTTTTATTACAATAGTGTCGATATCCATAATGCCTACATCATTTTTGCCTTTGGCCATAAGCGAGGGTCTATTTCCGCTAGCTCTGGGGGTAAGTCTTATTCCTGTGTAAACATGGACCGGGTAGGGGCAATACTATCCATAGTTACATAGACACCATCCATTGAACAGTGAATAACTGCATTTAATTTATTTAACATATCTAATGCAAACAAGTTTTCATTGCAACCTGAGGTTAAAGAGAGTGGCATGTGTACTGTAAATGGACCTACAGTTACTCTCATAGGTGCTGAGATGGGGCTCACCACGGGGATCCCAGAAATCCCAATTGACGTGGTATGAAGCCCAGACAGGGGAGCCCCGGGGACTGCAGCATGTGCAGTAGATGTTCTGGTGGCACCAGTATCTAGAAGAAACTTATGGCCCTCTCCTTCGATTTTTACATCGATATAGGGACCACTCTGATCTACAGGAATACTTACTCGCCCCTGTCCCTGTCTGTGGCTGTCCTAATAATTGTATAATTCAAAAAAAGAATCATCAGCATAATATTGTGTTCAAATGCATTGTCAAAAATATTAGTGTTATGCGGGACCTGGTTTAGATTCTGCAAATTCTGACCATTCCTGCCTCTTCCTCGCCCTCGTGTATTACCTGACGCATTCCCTCTATCAAGTGACATACTCTGCTTTCCTTCCAGTAATGGGCAAGTATCACGCCAATGGCCATCCCGTTTACAGTAGGCGCATTGGTTGATATTCAGTGGGCGGTCTTGGGGTGGTGCAGATACACCTCGCCCTCGACCCCTTCCCCATCCCCTTGATCGGCCGCCCCTTGGCTGAGGGGTTGTGTCCCGCTGGGGATATGCCTGCTGTAATAGTACCTTTTTCTTCAATTCTTTTACTGACTTCTCTTTCTTTTCTAATTCTTCCTTATACCTGCTCTCATAATATTGTGCCATCTGTAACATCTCTGTCTGTCCCTTCGTCATCCACAAACTCTCTGTTGCTTTAAATTTTTGTGATATTTCAGGTAGAAGGCCATTGACAAAGCGTTCCACAAATAATGTGACACCAGTTATGGTGGCGAGGTCTTGACCGTTAAAATCTATGAATGCTTGTTCAAATCTTGTAAAATAATCTGGATCATCTTCATCTGTTTTCTGTTTATAGGTGGCAAGTTTTTCCCTGTCCACAGTCTGAAGGGGAATAACAGTTTCTAATTTAGTCAATATCTGGTTAGGTAAATTTAAAATATCCTGGTGCCCTTTGTGCTTCATGTGCTTCTAAAACCCCCCATATAGCTCCCAAAGTAGGCATCATCTACTCTTTGAATTTCATGCCAGACTTCAGGGCCCAATAAGACACCAAAAAAAAAGTCAATGCCTTTGAGGGTCATGGTGGTGGTGGAAATACCAATTCTAAGGTCCCAATAGAATCCAGCTGGATTCTTTCGAGGATCTGGCAAGTCTTTTTTTATAGCCATTACCTCCTCCCTATTCCATGGGATATGGACAAACTGGGCCACAGGTATGGGAGGTGCTTGTTGAGCTGCAGCTGCAATTGCAGCCGCAGTGAGAAGGTCAGGGTGTACTTCCCTCATTGGGTATTCCTTGTCATACGAATTGAAAACATCTTCTCTGGCTACAACGCAAATGCGTACTCCCTCAGTTATGCCCTTACTATCAAGTTTACAAGCCACACTGTCACGCCAAAATCGGTTTAATTCCTGTTCATAAGGGAGAGGGGTAGGGCCGCTAATACAAGAATTCCAATCATTTTCCAATCTTTCAATCATGTACTGAATTGCTAATTGCTGTCCAAAATGTGACAGTTGTTGTACTGTGTGCATAATATCGGTGTGAGTGTAAATAGAATTTGCCATCCAAGTCTCTGACTGATTTTGGATAACCCGTTTTTCATCTTCACCAATAGTGGAGCGTGTACTAGGGTGCGAAATCGACTTCATAGGTGTGCTCCACATGGGCGACAGTATATGAATGGCTATATATTGTCGGCGTTGTCTATTTGGGGTATTAGAGGCAGAGGACCTTATTGGTAAACTTGCAGTGCTGGATGGTTGTGGTGGAGCAGGGGGCGGAAAATTTGGACTTGGGCTGGGGTCTGTGATTGCTGTGGCACGTGCTGATGTGGTGGTGCACCTGGATTTCCCAAATTGTGCCCTTGCCATTGCTGCTGTTGCTGTGCCCCCATGATAGGTTGGGCTACTGTAGGGGGGGTGTAAGGTGGAGGTGCAGTGGGGCTATTATCTAACATCTGTAGCAATACCTCGTCTTCTTCTAATGCATGTTTGGATTCTGTCTGCTTTGATGCTTAACTTCCCTCCACCTGGGCTCTATGGACTCTTTCTTCAGACGCAATTCTTTTCTGGGTTTGGGAGTGGTGGTATTGTGCCGCTTTTTGCATTATGGTTTTTCTTTTTTCTTTTTCTACCAATTTCTCCACCTTAATTTTTCTTTTGGTACCCTCAGTGTCCCATTTTCTATATACCTCAAACATGTGTTGTCTAGCCTTTTTATGAAACAAACATTCCTTTAGATAGGTTATTTTCTTTAAATCAAAAGAACCATCCTCCGGCCACTGGAGGTCAGGACAATGTCTAGTATATCTGCGCCATATACTGTTATACAAATTATTCTCTAAACAATAATCCTTTAACATGTCCCACCCTGGTGTTCCCTCTTTTGGGATCGGTTGTTTTTTATCTAAATGTGGAACATGATTTCGGCGAAAACAACGACATAGCCCTTGCCAGCATTTTTTATTTCCCATATCTAACCTTTGAAATTTCAAAATGTAACATGCAACAAAGTAACTTTCTCAAACCCCTTTTATCAAATGCTTACCAACTTACAAATTGGTCCAGGCCTGGACAAAATATTCAAAATTAACAAAACACGTGTAATACAAATTGTCAAATGGTACCTTGTACAAATGCCAATTTACCAAAAACTAATTATTCCCAAAATTGATAACAGTTATCTAAAAACAATTATTCTCTCAAATGCAAGTTAATGCAGACAACCGGCCAGCGAAGAACAGTCTCACCTGATTATCTGCTTTCCTGGATTTCTCTCCGGCCGCCTGTGTCAGACTAATCAGTCAAGTTAAAAGCCGATGTTCAGGGTCTTCACTGGGACGTCGTGAAAAGCGGGGAGAGGCCTGCCAGGTGGATAAGATGCAGCTGCTTTGAAATTAAGTCTTTGTGCAGGGTCCCCTGGAATCTACACCTCCATAACGGCATCCCCCCACTTGCAGCACGTCTCATGACAGCGCTACTGAAGACATCCACTGGAAGGTCCCGGACGGAGCCCCCAATTTGTAAAGCACGTTTTAAAGATACTTACAAATGCATTTCAAAGGAGTTTTGACACGGAGAGCCGGAGTGAAAAATCAATGACCAAAGGTCTATTTATTTTTGCTGCAGCAAAGAGGACAGATTTACAACTGGCATCCCTGACCTGAAGTAAAGTGTGCTAGCATGGAGAGATTAACAGTGATATTTATACTCATACATCAAAGGATACATAAAGTAAGTAAATAATAATATACGTCATACAGATATTTTAAGGAGGGAATCAGTTTCCACACACCGGTTCCATTCCCTGCTTTGTCCTCGACTCCCTTCTGCAGCTGCCTGACTTCCCACATTCTTGAGACCCTTCAAAGGATTTTGTGGTTCAAAGGTATAGATATCAGCCTTTCCCTCCCCAAAATACAACAGCCGAGGTCGGTTAGTTATCTTTACCACATGATAATGAGTAACGTGCCCCAGCTAGGGAAAGAAACCAGCTGCAAGCCCGTGGTGTGGAACCAAGCTTATTTTAATTAAACAAATATACATAAGATAACATATGCGATAGGCAGTGCGTTCAGAGAGATAACTCAAACTACATGTGTTAAAGGAAAAGTAGCAATACAAAATGGATTCTTACAGGATGGCATTGCTTTGGTATCTATTCTAAGGTAAAGAGTCTGCAACTAGAAGTCTCTATCAGATGTACAAGTTACTTACCTTCTGTAATGATATATCTGGTAGAGACATATTCTAGTTGCAGATTCCTTACCGACCCACCCATCCTCCCCGCTTGCGAACTCATTTCTAGGGACAGGGCTTCCCCATTCAGGGCCTTAGCTCCGGCGCACCAATTTCCGTGTTATTCACGGCTCTGCGCTTTGGCATGGAAAGTCGTGAAAATAAACTTATGTCAGTGCACTGAGGTGGCATATTTGTACTACTCCCGACTACGACGCCAAAGGCACCTGCAGAGTCGACCAACACAACCTAACGAAGCACAAGGGTTTTGCTCGAAGAAAAAATCTCCAGATCCTTTCTGATGCCTGGGGGAAAAATCTAAGGCAAGGAATTTGAAACTAGAACAGATATATCATTACCGAAGGTAAGTAACCTGTACATTAAATTAAATCCCTTGGACAATAACTGGACAAATATCTCTCCTTTAAGGCTCAAATTAGCTCTGCAGTCATCTGGTTCTTCACATTGAAAATCATGGGCAGAGTGCTCCCCTTCCTGGCCCATAACGTGCTTTTCCAGTTGGTCTGTGCTTAATGACCAAGCACAACTGGATTATTGCAACATCATATTTTGGAAATGACCATCTTTTGCATGGTATTCTCCGAGAATGTTTGCCTTAACCGTTTTGCTGGCTGTAGAACTTTGTGTACTTTATCACTGTTAACCAGTGGTAAAGTGCTTGTGTTCCCATTTCAACATGATGAAATTGGCATACCCCAAATAGGCATATTTAACTTACTTATAAGTCCCTTGTATAGACCTAAAGTATACCAAGGGCCCATAAGTTACATGTCACAAGTGGACTGCAGCACTCATTGTGCCTCTCACTGTGGTGGCAATGTAAATATGACTGTAGGCCTGCCACCAGTAACCTAGTTATGCTGGTTTCGATCATTGGGCTTTCACATTTCCTGCATTAATCGGTTTCGGTCTGGAGCCAGTCTGAGTCCTCTTCTGACCTAAAGCCTAGATAGATCTTCCCATATCCTCACAGACTGTCCAGAATTATATGTCTTTCAAGAAAGCATTGAAAACCTTCCTTTTCTGCTGAGCTGCAAATCATTTTTTCAGTTTCTTTCCTGCAGTTGTCCTCTTCCTGCCTACATGGCCTTTCAGATGGATATTTGTGCTCCTTCAGTTATTAAAAAAATAAATAAGTATTCAATATCCTAGTGGCCTACAACAATTGAGTGGGACTTTCTCACTTGCTTCACAAACTGGCAATCTCAAGGCTTCCCAAGTTAATAACTGGTTGCACAGTATACTGTATTCTATAGACAGCATCTACTCATCCTCAGTGTGGCCACCCAACAAAATAACCAGTGGATTCTCTGGTATTTTTGCTCAGATTTATTCTCCCACCACAGCCCTAACCACCTTCCATTATGAACCTGTTTTGGGGACTGTTGATTGGGTGTGAATGAAATCTCCTTTCCTTCAGCAACCGCTCCCACATCTGTCTTGCATGTATTTCTTCATCTTGATGATCATCCCACATATAAATGAAATCCATAAACTCATAATAATCGGGTTGGTAATTAGAGTTAAGGAGGTGCTGTCTAGGCGGCTATGCATTTTTCCACAAAGGTTGTAAAGTATAACTCAGCACACCTATGGACCAAATAAATACATGGTAAATAAGTTAAGAACAGGAAACAGAGATGATGTTTCAAATCTTCTCAATGAGAATAGAACAAAGTACAAGGTGATCCAATTACTCTATATGGAAAATCTTTATTCTCAATTCATTATTCGTTCATAGTCATATTCTGCTTGCAGCCTGAACAAACTGCAAGTTTTGTAGCCAACACTTTTTATTCACATAGATCTTCTTTAGGGATACACAATTAGACATGCATAAAAATCATTACACACAATACACTATAATACAATTTAAAATATTCCATTTAAAAATTTAAAAAAGCAATGCATTCATAACTAGACAAATCCAGTTACGTCAGACAAATCCAGTCATACTGATTAATCTTCTTCAAGCACACTGATCGATATTCTCACAATCGCCAGTCCATTGATATAAGGAAATAAAATTCTTTTTTCTATATATATTATCTATCGGATCATCTTTTCATGTGGATTCTGACCAAAATCTCAATAAAAGCAGAAGGACAATATATAGCACAAAAAAAACAAATTAATCATAACATGTTAAGTTGCAACTCAATATTCCTACAGTACAATAGTGCACCTCATAAGAAATTTAACACATCTTCGTCATGTCCCAAGTTAGAAGACTTGAGCCAACACAAAAAACAATCTGAAGGAGTTAAGGTACTATTGGTGATATAATAAATTGTTATAATTTTATATGTCTGTTTACCACTGGTGCCAGTGATTATAAATACCAAAGAACCTTAGCAATAAAATATAACATATACATACCAGCCACAATATCTCATGAAATGAACCTGTTTATATACAGAAACGTAATTCATTATAATGGTGATAAAAATAACAAAGAAGCTAGCATAACCGTCCTATTGTAATCAACTTGAAGTGCGTAGCATTTGTAGCATAACTGCACATTTCGATCAAGAATGTCACATGGCTTGAATATCATGCTATTCACTTCATTGGCCTGAGTGTCTTGAATGGCTGACATTTTTTTAAATAGCTTTTATGTGAAAATCAATGCATAATATACAGTGTGTAAAAAAGTAAACAGTTCAGCTCACTCTGAGATATCCCCTCTGTTAACAAGGAAACCATGACAGTTGAAAATTCCTGGAGCCCATAAATGTCAATTGCCCAACTCCCATTCCAGTAAACCCTTCCATCCCCTAATGAATCATATTCCATCGTGGAGACCATATTTGTATGTGTTTGTGTGGATATCCCTGCCCCAAATATAACCTTTCCACTGCAGCAGCACAGAAGTCCATTGCTCTAGTCTACTCGACAGTTGTCTGTGAGGAATGCCATTTCGCAATCATCAGGCCAATTGTAACCAGTCTATACCTGCCCAGTTTCCTTCCCATTCTGACATTATTCCCAAAGTTGCCAGCTGGGGAGTAGCTATGGGGTGCTCTCTAATAATCCTAGTCAGTGTTTTGTGCATTCTTGAGCAGTATCTGGATATCACTGGACACTCCCAGACCATATGAATAAAAGTGCCTGTCTCTTCCACAATTGAACTAAATAAGGCGAAGCCTCACCGAGATCAGTAGCTCCCTGGCAGCCATTTTCACCTTAACCCAATCCTCCTGCAGGGGGCCCAGATCCCCCGCACACCTGTCAATAAGAGTCTGCAGTGGATCCAGAATATTCACAAGTAGTGCCCTATATGTGCAGGAGATGTCCTTCGTCCCCTGCCATTCTAACATCAATGTGGATTCTAATGGGTTAGACTCGGAACCTCCTGCGGATTCTCAGCCAATTTCTCCAGTGCATGTCTAATGTGGAGGTAGCGTACAAATTGTGTCTTGTGGAGATTAAGCTCCTTCTGCAGTTGATTAAAGGATTTAATGTGAGATGTCTCCCAAATATCACATATCCCAGAAATTGGAATAACGTTCCATTTAGAGAATCCACTGAACTGCGGGACCTCGGGCAGCCCTTTTCCATGGGAAAGTATCTTTTTCTTCTTGTGCTTCCCATGCCATTTGCTATCCTTAAGTGCCAGATCCCAACATTCAAGTATGATTCTGGTTACCTCGAGGAGGTCCCTGGTCACTGTAGAGCTATATAGTTCTAACAAAAGCATTGGTATTTCCACAGATGTCACCTCCAGTCATTGGGCTGAGTTTGCCCTATCCGCATAGAGCCTTTCATTTATGGGCAATAACTGGGAGGCCAGATAGTATCGTCTGATGTTTGCCACTCCTAGACCCCCCATCAAGTGGAGATTATATATATTTGTTTAATGCTACCTTTTGGTGTTTTCTCAGCCAATATATAGTTTGTGATGGTAGCTTGCAAGGAGTTCAGGTAGTCCCTCAGGAGGGATCAAGGGTACTTTTGAAGGATGTACAGCAATTGGAGCAAAGCAATCATGTTGACTATGGTCCCCTGGGCCATCTTTTGTAACATAGGAGTTATATTGAGCTCCCAACTACTTGCTGGGACTACGTGATATGCATCAGATCAAATCCGTACTGCTAGTGGTTCTACTCCAAGTGTAAACAGGAGGAGGGAAGGGGCCAGCTCTGCCTTGTTCCTCGCCCTACTGGAAAGGGGAAAGACAGCACACCATTCACCCTTATTACAGCTCATTGGAGTTCATACAGGAGATTTACATATGGACAGAACCGGGACCAATTTTCTTGCCCTCAAGGACCACATGTAAGAAGGACCATTCGACAGAGTCGAACGCCTTCTCAAAATCAATAGAGTATTGCCTGTGGTTCTGTGGAGCACTGTGGCAAGGCCAGGGCCACATGCAGATGACGTATGCTGTGTCCATTTCCTCTACTGGCCAGGGTACGTACCAGGGTTCAGATGACCCCTCCCCCCCCCCCGAACCAGGATGTTGCCCAGCACTTTGGCAAGGATTGTAATTTCAGTATTTATTACTGATTTGACCTCTGACAGAAGCCAGGTAGGCCAATGCCAGTCCCCCCTGTTCCTCCCCCACCACCAAAATGGCTGCCATCTTAACATCAGATTCTTACTAATGCCATCAATAAATCCAATGAACGGAACCATGTAGTGTGACTTTCACCGTTAAGTTAGATTCACATCCACAATCTTGAGTGGAACCTACCTGTTTCACTACATTAGATCATTAGATCGTAATTTAAAAAAGATTCCTTAGAAAACTCACAATACCCGATTGAAATAAGACAAATACAATTATTTCAAAAACCATCACCCATACTCTGTCAAGTCTTGTCTATGGTGTCCGATGTAAATTAAAGTGTCAAAGGGGCATGCTGACAGTGTTTAGCCTGGCAGCCATCTTGTATCCCCTTTATATAACATCCTCCTGCTGATTGGTATTCGGTAATCGAAAACAGCGGACTAGAAGTCACCTAAATGTTGACACCATCTTGTTGTGTGTGTCTTGTATCAAAAACAATCATATAGCTATACATGATAGCTAAACAAATCGATATGAGGAAAAAATCTTCCTTATGCCAAAAACAGGGGCAGGGTCTTGCCTATACTGTAAAGGCAGGATAAAAGTATGAAAATAGCGTGCACAAGTTCTTCAATCAGGCCAGTATCTTAATGCACCTTTATTTAAAGCTTCCTTCCACTGTTTAGTGCATGATTCCTCCAACCAAAAGGAAAGATGAAAATGATTTCTAAAGTAAAAATTCCTTATTCAAAAAAGTGCATTATTCTATTGAGCATAATCAAATAGTGGTTATAGAACAAAGGACAGCTTCCTATAAACAAATTAGTCGATAAATTTAAATAAATGAGTTTTCATATTCATAACCTCAGTGAAGCGAGTACTTGGTTAAAATGGGTCATATCACATCTGCATCTCACGCTAATTACTTGTTACTAACCCATCCATTGATTAGAATTAATTCATGATAACTACTTATGCTACTTGACAAAGTTGTCTGTCTTACTTATTTAGCATTGCATAAACCACTATATAGATACTGCTGTCAATATATTATAGTAGTAAATCACCACATAGGATATGTCACAAAGTAATATTACAGCTACTACAATATTAATATTTCACTGTCAATTCAGTGACACTCAGTTCATTTGTAACACACTGAATGATCACAGTATATTTATAAAAAGGGATGTAATTCATGGAAAGCATTATACACCTGTTCAACACTTCTGAGTCTACTGATCCACTTAGCTTCTGTTTTTCTTAAATATACCTCCCTGTAGCTTCCGCTCTCATTTTGACATGATTCAAAGCACAAAACCATATTCTATTGCTCCCAGGATGGACTTCATGATAATGCAGGGCCACATGATAATCCTTGTACATTTTTAGCCCTAATGTGAACCTGTATCTGGATTTTCAAAGGACGTATGCTACTACCAACATATATTTTGTTGCATACACAGCCCACAACATAGACCATTTGGGAAGTTTTACAGGTGATGAAATTATTAATTTTATATGTCCATGTACTATTATATTGTTTGTTACTGCCAAAACCACGCACAATGCAATACCTCAAATACAAAAAAGGTGCCAGTGTATCATTGAGCAGCATTTCTATATCCTCTTCGGAGAGTGACCCTGGAGAAGGTACAATTTCTAGTGTTCCGCTTTCTAAGAACTCTGAGTTTTTTTTTTTTTTTTAGAAGTGCAGAAATACCAAATGGGAAACCAAAAAAAGAAGGCGAAAAGAAGAACCATAAAATCAAACAGGGGCAAAGCCAGAAGAACATGAGTTCAAACAATGCAGGAAGGGGCAGTCCAAATCATGAATCAGTCTAGTAACATACTGGTGAGAACAGCATCTTAATCGACGCAACAAGTGATGCTGGCTTAAATAACCCGGGGGTTACTAATTTTTCTTTAAGGTCATTGACGGAAGATGTAATTGAGATTGTTGATAAAGGCTTACATTTGTGCTGTACTCATTCATGTGACTTCGTTAATGTGCATGTTGATTTATTCAAATTCACAAAAAGCTCAAACTTACAAATAAACAAATCAGCAAAAACCTTCCTTGACCCTTTCTCTTGTAGATTTATTCAAATTCACATAAAGCTCAAACTTACAAATAAATAAATCAGCAAAAACCTTCCTTGACCCCTTCTCTTGTATGCTAACCTGTGCAATCTGTATATTCAATTTCTGAAATATATGCAACTCAGACATTGATATCATTGGATGATGTAATGGGGGAGTTATGGGGGAGTTAGGTATTCAGAGATCATGCAACATTTGGATATGTATGAAGATAAGACTATAAATATACATAGCGGTTTCAAGTCATATTCATGGCTCCGTGGCTCACTGATCAGACTACAATTGAATTTGCTAGTAGATTCACCACTGACTTATACAAATTAAAAGATACTTACCTGGCTCACAGTAGGCGCCATTGTAAACAAAACATTACTAAGAGAGATTAGCTTGCTTTGGAACATGTCAAAAGTAATGAGATTGGAGGCAATAAAAAGACATATTCAAGAAAAACAGAATCCAAGTGGATCAGTCCACAGTGTTGAACAGGGGTCTAATTCTTTCCATGTATTGCATCACTTTTTGTAAATACACTGTGACCATTCAATGTGTTACAAATGAGCTGACAATGAAATGACAATGCAATGAAATGTTATTTTTGTAGTAGCTGTAATATTACTGTGTGACATCAGATATTGATTGCAGTATCTATATTGTATAGTAGTCTATGCAATGCCAAATATGTAAGATAGGGCACTTTGTCAAGTAGCATCAGTAGTTATCATGATTTCATTCTAATCAGTGGATGAGTTAGTTGCGAATAATTTCTGTGAGATGTAGACATGATGAGACCTATTTGAACCTAGTAGTCACTTCCCTGAGATTGTGAAGATGAAAACACATACAAAAAAATTAATCGATCCGCTTAAATAGACAAGAGACTGTCCCTTGTTTCATTAACACTATTTGATTATGCTCAATAGAATAATGCAGTTTTTATAAGGCAGTGTTACTTTAGAGATAAGTTTAGCCCTCCCTTGTGGTTAGCAGTCATCGAGTACTAGCCAATAGGAGGGCGATGTACTAAGATAGCAGCCTGATTTGAAGATCATGCACATGTTATTTTGATCCTACCTTTACAGTATAGGCCAGACCTTGCCCCTGTTTTTGACATAATAAAGATATCTTCTCAGATCAATTTGTATAGCTATCACAATTGTTATATGGTTGTTTTGGACACAAGATGCATCCACTACAAGATGGTGTCACATTTTAGGTGACTTCAAGTCCTTTCTTGCTGTTTTTGGTAACTGAGTACCAATTAGCTGGAGAATGTTCTGTAAAGTATGTTGGAATACCTATATGGTTAATTTCAATTAAATATTGTGATTTTTCTAAGGAGTGTATCTTCTTATGTTGGGATCTAGTGTAATGAAACAAGCGGATTGCACTCAAGCTTTTGGATTTCAATGTCCTGTATAGAATCTTCATGGTGAACGTCGCTTTACAGGTTTGCCTCATGACATGGTTCCTTTGATTGAATTCATTGATAGCATTAGCAAGAATCTGACGTTAAGATGGTGGCAATGCGAGAAGCTCAGGCTGATGAAGTGAATATCATGATATTTAAACCATGTTACATCCATGTCTCATAATGTTTTCCTGGTGCCTATTGCTTCTGTACTACAGAATTGATCAGCATGTGCAGTTATGCTAGATGCTCTACACAATTGCATTTCTTTCCCTTAAGCTATTGTATTTCGGCAACAGCTCTGAGTTGATTACAATATGACGGTTATGTCAGACTCCCTATCTTCTTTGTAGGTCGCAGCCTACCAGACAGTGAGGCTGTTTGGTTTACTAAAGTCATCTTGGGAACATTCAGAAAGTTGACCTAGGGATGCATTCTGCCCTTTGCTTGCCATTGGCTTTGTGGTTTGTAACTGACATTTTCTTGCTTTCCATTTGCTAGCTTTATTTGTTTTAGGCTGTCCAGCTTGAGTTTGTACCTTAATCTGCCAAACCCTTAATTACAATATCCTTCAGAGTCTTTCCTTTCTGTAAACAGGACTGTTAATTTTGTTCTTATCTTATTGCATTTGCTGTTCATTCAAAGTCAGAGGTTAAATACCAGGCTCTATCTTCAGAGGTAGTTTCTTTAACTTTTTTTCTCTGACTTCAAAGTGAGATTATTCATATGACAATCTTGCTGGTTGGGGGTAGGAAAGTTTTTTTTCTAGCACACAACATTTAAATGAACTGCGTTAGTATTTCAGAATATATCAGAATTAGAAACACAAATGCAGCACATTTTTTGTTATGATATTTCTGAAGTGTGCTGGAAACAAATACTTTAATATGATCAAGCAAATCATGACACTAGGTGATGCTATTTCCACTCATTTTCACTGGGCACTGTATAATTGTATTAACAAAACTGTATGTCTGTGCAAATGTAATGGTCATTTCAATTGAAAAGGTGTTTTCTGTAATGGCAGTGTGCCACCACACCTTGAATACTCCACTCTATGCCACTCCACTTTACACTGCACCACTCCACACAACTGCACTCTACTCTGCACCACTCCACTTTTCACCACTCCATGTCACTGCACTCTATGCCTCTTCATGCTACTCCTCTCAACTCTATCCTGTACCACTTTACTTTATGCCAGTGTACTCTTTGCCATTCTACTGTACACCACTGCACTCTTCACCACTGCACTCCACACCACTCCAGTCTAGGCCACACCAATACTCTGCACATCTACACTCTACACCACTCTGGAACACTGCACTTTACGCCACTGCACTCTACGCCACTGCACTTTACTCTGTAACACAACTCTTTGCCACTGCACTCTACACCACTCTACTCAACATCATTAAACTCTATGCAATTGCACTCTACCCTGAACCACTCCACTCTATGCCACTTCACTCTGAAACAGTCTTGTCTAAGCCACTGTACTCCACTCTGCGCTATTCCACTCTATGCCACTACACTCTACACCACTCTACTCTTAACCACTACACACTATGGCAATGCACTCTACACAAATGCACTCTTTTACTGCACTCCACTCTGAATCACTGTACTCTATACCACTGAACTCTGACATTCTACTCTGCGACACTGCACTCTCCACCACTCTACTTTGGGCTACTCCACTTTACACCACTGCTGTCTACGGCACTGTACTCTACTCTGCACCATTCTATATTACTCTAGTCTGCACCACTCTATGCCGCTGCACTCTACGCCATTCTGCTCTGCGTCACTGCCCTCTGCACCACTGCATTTTACTATGCACCACTCTAATCAACACCACTGCATTCTACAACGCTGCATTGTATGCCACTGAATTCAATGACACGGCACTCAATGCCACTGCACTCTGCAATACTGTAGGCCAATTCACTCTACACCAGTCCACTCTATTTTATGCCACTCCAGTGTATGCCACTAAACGTAACTCCACACTATGCCACTCTAATACAAAACCCTCTCTGCCTCTCCTCTCTACAACACTCTACTCCACTGTTTGTCACTCCACTCTACAACACTCCACACCGCTCTCCTCTATGATGCTAACTTTTAGCCATGCTGAACAGCAGCCACGCGGGTGTGCAACATGCCTAATACATATTGACAAAGTCAATAGCTCTTGCATAGATGAGACTTATTGGCTTTGCTAATGCTTGTTCATTTTTGACACCATCATAATGAATTACTTAGTACCAGTATATAAACAGATTAATTTCATGGGTTGTTATGGCTTGCATGTCTATGTTTTACTTTATGATTTAGGCGCTTTGATTTTTGTAAGCACTGGCACAAGCGGTAAACCGGCTAAGAATATGAAATTATAATAATGTATTATATAACCAATAGTCCCTTAACACCAGCGCATAATTTTCGTGTTGGCCCATGTATTGTAATTTGGGACATGACGTACAAATATCTTAGAAGACAAATTCACTCTGATATTATTTAAGGATTACACCCATATCATTTTGGGGAATGTTTACATATTTGTTTGCTGTTCATTTTAGGAAAAGGAGGATAACTACCCTTTGGTTACAACTACACATTTTTTTTTATTCCCTCTGGGAAAGGGAGTATTCAGATACTTATAGGTTACATCTGTACACAGTTTGTTTTATTGATAAATGCTTATTCGTGCCCCATATATATGATTAGATCCCTTGTCCTAATTGACATATAGACTTTTCAATTTTTAACATTCTAGATGGATCTATTTGTGATGCAATACGAGATGAAGACAAAAAATGTTTGGTATCAACCAATGGTAACTTTGACATCCTTGCCAATGTGCTGAGATGTATAAATATTTCATTTTTAATCTAGGTAAGCTTGTTAGAAACTAAAGAGGGGTATTTATGCACCATAGGAATAATTAGGTTAAACTTAACATATTCATTTGGTGTTGTTTTGTTATATCTTGTCCTTCTGCTTTCATTGCAATTTTAGTCATTACCCACATGGAAGAATGATAGATAGAAAGAAATGGATATTAGTTGCTCAGATCAATTTTCACAATAGAGATTAGTATGCTCGTTGAGGCTTAATCAGCATGACTGGGTTTGTCCGGTGTGCCTGGATTTGTCCAGTTCTGGATGAAAGGGCCTTTGATTTTGTAAATGGAATGTTTTAAATTGTATTATATTGTTTGTAATAATGTTTTATGCATTTCTAATTTGTAGTCCTGAAGACGTTCCATGTGAACGAAACGTGTTGGCTACAGAAATTGTAATTTGTTCAGGCTACAAGCAAGTTAGAACACTGAACAAATAAAGAATTGGGAATAAAGGATTTTCCATATAGAATCGTTAGATAATTTTGTACTTTGTATTGTTCTCTTTGAGAAGATTTGAAACCTTATATATTTGTTTCTGTTTTTAACTTATTTAGTGTGTATTTGTATGGCACATAGGAGTATTGAGCTATACTTTATAATCTTAATTGGAGCCACGATGTGTGGTCTCCAATTTTGGGATTGTGGTGGCTGTTCCCTATTAACTTGTGCACTCAGTTTACATATTGAGGAATGTTATGATTGATTGTGAGTACAGTGGAATGTGCTTCTTTTCTCCCTGGAGGCCATCAACCCTCTTGCCTGGTCTAGCTTACTTCCCCCACATAACCCTTAAAAATGTATTTTGTGACCTTTGCATAATCTGTCGCCAGAAGACCACTGGTAGGCTTAGAAAATAATAAAGCAATCTTGTGACAATAACCTTTTTAGAACCACTGTTCTCTCTAACCATAATATATAATGTCTCTTACATTTACTAAGACCCATTTCTGTGTTTATAATAGGATAACTTACCTTTTAATTCACAAATACATTTGAAGTTTAATCAGAGCAATTTTATGTTCACAAATATGATGGTCTATTTAATTTATAGCTTTATAGTAGTAACATTTTCAGTCATTTTTTTTACTGTTGAAACGTTCCTGTTTTTTTAAATATGTTTATTTCCATTTTTCCCATGCCTTTACTGTATTTTTGGTACATATGTGGTATTTGTTTACTGCAAACATAACCAACTTCAGATGAGCACTGTATAGGGTCAAAGGCAACATTTGATTGAAAAGGTAGCTAGATCCTTAGAGAAAAAATGAAGTTACTGTTTGATGTTGCATTCTTCAAAAAAGTACATCTTGAGCTCTTTTTCCTAAATTGGAGCATAGTTAGGGCGGTCTTAGTGGCTTTAAGGAAGTTGTTCCAGATCCTGGTTACGTAGACTAGAGAAGGCATGTTGTGTTTTCTTTTTCACATATCTTTGGTTCCTCGTTGTTTTGATTTTTGCCCTTTTCTTTTTATAAATCAATGACTTTGTACAATAGATAACAAAAATTATAATAGATTTTCAGACTGTGTTTTTTTTTATTATTATTTTTGCAATCATCTTTTTAAGGGTTTTTCCACACCCTAGGATCCAATTAATATGGTACCAGCTTTTAATGGTCTGGCTTGACAGCGCAGCCGTTGCCTGACAATTATGTGAGCATCACTAGAGAGGGGCTTTGGCTCCACCCACATCTTGAGAGCCAGAAGTACATGTTTTGATTGAGCAGAAGCTGTATGCTTCTTAAAAAAATGCTTGCCCTTTACGCAACTGTTATCATTTTGTTTATTTATCCAGCTGCCTGAGCTTCAACTTTCAGGGGCAAACACATGACTTTCTAATGGTTTAAAAGTGTCTTAGATAACTAGATAATTTATGGTGTTTGAATTTATCTGCACTAAATCAGGTTTGTTTTTGAGAGAAATATAGAATACCAAGGGCTACATTAATTCTACTGGGATGCTTCGATCTGTTATGAAATGTTATAATAAAGCCAGTTGACCCGAACTACTTATTGTGAAAATCACACATTAATGACAACAGGCTTTTGAGGATGAATTTTTATTACACTGCACTAAAGTATTTAGTTACATGAAATTTCACAGATTACAGTATACTAGGCAAGGGTATGTGTGTTAGTGATTCACCCAACCAGACATGGGGATAGATGGTATGCAATACCATCAGTGAACCCTGGCTTATGTAGTCCTCACTTTAGGCTCTCTTTGGAGGGATAGTATTTTGCTTTGTCAACTGTAATTTTGTACACATTTGTATTTTCATGACTACTCTGGATGGTTGCCTTGTAGAAAGCTTGCACTTAGAAGAGTAGACTTGTGTTTGTTATGGTGACATGCCAATGATAAAGGCTATAAGCCTGATTGTTCATTAATAAAAGTTACAATAAAGGCAGTTAGCATGGCATATGGATTGTGAAAAGCATATGTTAAGGTTAATATGCATTTAAGGATGGATTGTTGTTAGTCTGAATTGTCACTTAGATTTTCACAGGTTATCTTAGTAGGCAATGCTTGTGGTGTTGGTTACTCCCTCTAACAAACCATGGGTACTGAAGATTTGCATTGCGGGAATCCTTGTTAAACCATGGTAGGAGAGATCGTAATTTGCTCTGCCAACTGTAATTTTATGACTGTATGCCTGGTGGTTGCCGTGTGGGAAAAGGTATAGTTAGTATAGTAGGTTTAAGTTGATTATGGTGATGAGCCAATGATAACCACAATAAGTCTATAGGTTTAATTAGTGTCAATAGAAATGCTGTACCAGATTCCTTTTTTTTAGTAAGGAAAAGTTATGTTAAAGCATGTTGGTTGTACTTATGCTGGTCTTTGTATCATGAAAAGGTATTATAAAGGCAGTAGGCCTGACTGGCTTATTTATTCTTAAAAGCCTACAGAAAACCAATAGGCCTCAACCAATGGATTGTTGTCACGTTATGTTACAAGTCAACGAAAAGTATTTGATTCCATGTAGTCTCACAGAGTACCATAGTAGGCAAGTGCTTTGTTGATGGATACCAACTCTGACGAACCCAGGGAGCAGAATTTCACTGTGTTGATTCTTATTAGTTCCTATTAGAGGGGTTGTATGTTGTTTGCCAAATTTAATTTTGTACATATTTGTAAGTTACAACTGTATTCATAATCGTTGCCAGTTTATACATACTTCGGGAGTTCTGTGTTCTTTGTAGTGTCATAGATATTGGGAAAGGCTAGAGGCCTTATTGGTTTACTGGGATACATTATATCAGATTCCCTAGGAGTGACATTTTTATAAGAAAAAGTTATGATAAAGCAAATTGGTTGTACTTATTGTGCAGAACATGTGTTAAAGGCAGTAGGCTTATTTAAAAAAAGTATTTTATTGCTTTTCAAAAAACAACAAACGTAGATGCATTCTGCAGTATACAATACAATAGTGAAACAAGAAACGCATTGCATCTGGCCAACATGTACAGTCATAAACACATGCAAGGCATTATACACAAGAACAAATAAAGGGTTATGAGTCAGATACAGGTTAAAATGGTGGGGTCAAATCTTGAGCCAATAAGTAAGTGTGAAGTGGAACCCAGATATCCTTGAGGCTGGATGCAGGAGGCTGGAGGAAAGCATTTAGTTCACTTGTGTTATCACGATAAATGAGATCATGTAGCCAGTCATTTGTGATAGGTATTCTACTGCTACCCAAAATATGGCAATACACCGTTTAGCTAATAATAGTACCATAGCCGCAGAATTTCTGTGCTCAGGGATGAGAAGCTTGACATAGCCCAGGAGTGTCAGAAGAGGGTCAGGGTCAACAGTGTGTTCGAGCATAGCAGATATAAGTGTGAATATGGCTTGCCAGTAATCCTGAATAATAGTGCAGTTCCAAGTTTGATGGGCAAAGTCAGCTTAGTCGGCTGCACTTCGGGACATTTGTGAGAGCACAATGGGTCAAATTTGGCAAGAGCATGCAGAGAAATATATGCTCAGTGCAAAAACTTATAATGCAGCAGTTTTTGTCGACTATTAATGGAAACCAGCTTAGTCTGCATGCAGCAGGTTTGCTAATCGGAGATGGGGACATTCAGATCCCGCTCTCAAGCTACCCATGATGCAACATTGCGTATCGGTCTCAGTTCCAGGCTGGCATCGTAAAGACCGGAAACAAGCCTAGTGCTTTTCACAGTCAAGATCACCATGGTAAGAGGAGGAAAGATGTTTTTCAGGAAATGTGGGCAATATTTCTCAGTGCGTACTGTGCAGTCGTAGAAGGACGAAGTGATCCAACAGCCCCGAAAATAGTGTGGAGATCTAGCTTTCCATTAGTGAAAAGGTCACGCAGAGTGCAAATCTGGTGTGTGGAGAGTGTGCGTTACACCTACATTTCCCACGTCATTGGAATGGGTTTCGCTAAGAGGGATATCCGGTGAGTAGTGGTGCGGCAAAACCTAAATATCTTCGAAGTTTAGACCATGCTCAACACGTGGTGGAGAGGGTGTGTACTTCCTGGAGTTCTTGGGGTAGTCCCTTAGGAAGAAGGGAGGACTGCCTGGTGTCTTTCGGGTTTTAGGTAATGAAATCTAGCATCAGTGTGGTGCCAATAGTATGAAAAGTGGCATTGTTCCACCAGTAGTAGAGGTGGAAGTCTGGTACTCCGAAGTTGCCCTTGGAGTAAGGGAGAGTGAGCATTTCCCATTTAATTCTGGGATGGCCACCCGCCCATATTTAGCGTGTCAGAAGGGTACACGGTGTGCAGAAGAAGACAATGTTTAGCGCAATCGGAATATTGATGAATAGATAAAGCTGGGGAACACCACCATTTTAATGATCGCAGTGCATCCCGCAATGGATAATGGACTACTGATCCATTTACCAGTTAGGAAAAAAGGGTGTCAATGGCAGGCCCGTAGTTAGGACGGACTATCTCATCCTTCTGTCTGTGAAGTAAAATGCTAAGGTATTTAGAGCAATCGTCACACCATTTCAGGGGGTACTCAAGGGGACAGAGGCCTCAATTAGTGAGAAGAATTCAGAATTGTGCCATTTTATTGAGAGGTCTGAGAAAGCTCTGAACCAGATATTTTCCCTGAATATAGGGGAGCAGTGCTCGGCGGGCCCCTCACAGAGAGAAGTATATCATCAGCATATATAGTGGCCTGGGTATGACCTTCCTGAAAGAGCAGTCCCCTGTGCAAATGTCTTTCCTGAAAATATCAAATTAGTGGGCCAAGGGCGATGATAAAAAGTAAGGGGGAAAAGGAGCATCCCTGACGGGTACCTGGGGAAATGGGGAAAGAGTGTGTAAGGTGACCATTAGCCCAGAAGTGGGCCATGGGTTGGCATATAAAGGTATGATACAGTCATGAAATCCCTGCGGGATGCCCAACATTTCAAGCATTGCTCTTCAGAGCGACCATTCCAGGGAGCTTTTTGTGTGTCAAGGAGGGCAACACCCTCAGGGAGGGTTAGGTTGAGTTGGTTTATTACTGCCCATATTGTGCACAGGTTAATGGTGGTAGAGCGATGGGGCACAAGGCCCGCCTGAAGAGGGGAAACTATGTGTTCCATGAGGAGCGCTAGTCTGTCACTATGACTTTTGTGAGGATTCTGTATTCGTAATTGATTAGAGAGAGGGGTCTATAAGAGGTGCAGGTGTTTGCCAGGTTTAAGTAAAAGAGTAATAATGGCTTCCCGTAAAGAAGGGGGAGAGTGCTGTCTTCGAGGGATTGCGCATAGCCATTTGAGAGGTCCGGAACCAGAGCATGCTTAAAGGACTTGTAAAAGTGACCTGTCAATCCATTAGGCCCGGGGGCATTAGAGCCTCCTAAGGCATCAATGGCCTGCAAGATTTCTTCCTGCGTGATGGGGGCCACCGAAAACTGTTGCTGGCCAACCATGAGCCAGACCATGGCAATCTCAGAAAAGTATGTAACAATTTCCCCAACATCACCCTCAAAAAGCGAGGTGTATCATGTTTGATAATAACGGAGAAGTGTGCTGGTGATATTATCATCTGTGGCCGTCATGCCGTCATCAGTATGAAGGCTTTTGATATAGGTGGTGTGGTAGTTAGGACGTAAAAGCCAGAGTATGGCCTGGTCGGTCCCCTTCTCTGTAACAGCTGGCACAGGTATATTTGCCAAGATATGCCATCTCTCGATTTGCCAAGTTGCGGAATTCTTGTAGTAAGAGCGATCGCCTATGCTGAAATTAATCTTGGGCTTCCCCAGTTATGGCAGAGTCAATAGTCTACAGTTCCTTCTCCACCTAGCAAAGTAATTGTGTATACATTTTAATTTGCCCGTATGGATAGAGATGGAGACCCCTCTATTATAGACTTTAAAGGCTTCCCACACTGTAACCTGTTTGGTAACAGAGACTGTGTTCAAGGCAAAGTATTCATTAATGGCTGCAAGGAGGTGCAAGTGGAAGGCAGCACCATGGAGTGCCAACTCCGAGAAGTTCCACTATCTGGCAGTGGAGCATGAGTGTAGCATCATGATTGTGCGATTAACAGGGGCATGATCTTAAAGCATGCTGGGCATGTGTGTCACATCTCACATCCAAAGTAAGAGGTTTGGGGAAATAAACCAGTAATCAAGACACAACCAAGTATCATGAGGAGCAGAGTAGAAGGTGTAGCCCTTAGTGTGTGGGTAGCAAGTACGCCATGCATCAGATAGGTGTCAAATAGATCTTGAAGTGCCCGTAATAAGTGTTGTTTAGTGCCTATGGACGCTCCAGTTGAGTCTAGCGGAGGGTGATGTGTAATATTAAAATCACCACCTAGAATAATGAGGTCTGTTTGTATATGAGGTATCAAGCCAGCAAGGTTGTAATAGTACTCAGGAGTGTCAATATTTAGGGCATAGACATTTATCAGTAGGGTTGCCCTGCCTGCTAGGGTGCCAGTAACAAGTAGGTACCTGTCATTCTGGTCTGTGATGTGTTCATGGTGAATAAAGGGTAGAGATTTGTGGACGAGTATACAGACACCACAGGGGAATGAGCTATGGTATGCACAATACCCCATGTATGAGCAAACTGACAGTTGTCTCAAGTTGATAAATGAGTTTCCTGTAGGAATGCTAGTGTGATATGGGGTCTGGTAAGAAACGCCTACGCCAATACCTGTTTCCCTTTTCGGGGATTGTTTAAACCACAAATGTTCCCTGTGCTGCATTGCAGTTCACGGGCCCTAGGAAACTTAAGATACAAAGGGGTGTCCTGTGATAGGAAAGTGCATACCGTGTATGTGAGGGCAGGACAATATGATGGCAGGGCATGGAGATCGCACAGCGTCAAACAATGCAAAGAAACAACATAACCCACCGCCTCCCGCACCAGTAATCCAGAACTGGTGAATCCCTAAAAACAGTAATGAAACAAGAAATAAACATTAAGCTTTCGCCTGAGGGTAGTGGCAATGCTACGGGAAGGGTGACACCCTTCAAAAGGTGTATAACAGCAATTATATCTGCAGCAACAAGTACTGAAGCATGGCGGAGGTATACATAAACAAGGGGATTGTCAATGAGGCCTATGCAGAAAAGGAGGCTGGTCGCTAGCACATCCAGGATCCACAGCCATGGGGAAGAAATAAATCGGGGGGGGTTGCGTGCCGGTGATTGTGTCGCAGCAGAAGGCAAGCATTCCGGAGATCGAGTCTCCAGAGGAACTGTGTCCTCCACGCCATTTTCAAAACTGGATCATTGCGGCAGGATTAGTGAAGATTTGGTGGCGTCCATCCACTTCTAACCAGAGGGGGGCCAGGTACAGCATACAGTACTTAAGGCCATGTTTACGGAGGACACTTTTAGCATCTGTAAATGTATGCATGGCATCTTGGATAGCTACGGTGAAGTCAGGCAAAATGGAAATCGGCGATCCTCAATATTGTTTGTTCCCTGGCCTGACGTAGCGCAGGGTCCCTATCACGGAAGTTGAGAAGGCGCGTGACAATGGCGCTCAGGGAGCCCTACGGGGGTGTGGGGGTCTAGTGATCCATGCATGCATTGCACAATAAAGGTGTCTGTGAAGGTTGAACGTCCATAGAGGTCAGTGAGCAGTTGTGTCAAGTCACCTCAAGTAGGTTTCTTGGCAATGCCCTTGATGCGAACATTATTCAACAGATGCTCCACCTTCTCCAGGCACTTCAGGATACTGGATGAGCCATCCTTCATCTCGGACAGTCGGTGTGCCGCAACCATCTAGGCGTGTCACATGGCTATCCAGGCTCTCACGCATCCAGTCCAGTTAGATACCAAGAGCGGCAAAATGAGTATCAATTGCCTGGAATCCGGCCCAAAGCTCTGCCATAATGGCAGCTGCACCGTCATTGGCTAGAGGGTTGGAGATTGTGGAGGGTGAGTTCTCAGTTTCAGAATTCGTGTGCTGCTGTCTCTGAGCACAGACATAGTCAAATGCCAGTTTCCAATGCTCGGGGTCTCTGCCCCCCATGAAGCCCACCGAGGAAGGAGGCAGGATATCCCAAGGTGGAGCCACGAGGAGACGCGATCCGAAGAGTGTCGTCAGTAGTGATGCTGATCCACCCGATGGGCAGGAAAGTATGAACGTGTTTATACACGACCTGAATGTAGTCAGGTATCAGGACGGGACCACCAGGGACCTCAGGAAAGGATGCAGCAAGCTAAGTCCCTGTACAGTATCGCTGGTGGACTACACATAAGGGGGAGGATGAAGATGCCCCCGTGTGTCCAAGCACGCTGGGTCCCAACAACAAGCACATGGGGGAAAGCATCTGAGTGCCTATGGGCTCATCAGCAGGCCTCAGCGGGAGAGCACAGCAAACATACTGCCTGTATTGTCAGTAAGAAGGCCATACACCGCAGTCCGCAGGTGCCTCATAGATTGCAGCTAAGAGGAGCCCCCCAGGCCAGTCATCGGGCCTCGAGGGAAACAGCTACACCAACAGGGCTGGGCCGCTGCCCCCACCATCGTCGCTCCAACGGGCAATGGAGTCCTCTCTCCTCAGGCACCAGTAGGAGAGGAGAAGCAAGCAGTTGTGATGAGGAGGGCCGAGCCTCAATGCACTGGAAGGGCATGGCATGGGGACAGCAGTGCCGATGGGTGGGGCCCAGCACAGGCACCACTACCACGCCCGCGGCTGCCGCGGCCTGCCAGTCACAAGCGGCCGATGGCAATGATGTAGCACCGGGAGCCAGCAGCGCCAATCCTCATCTCCAGCGAGCTCCGTCAGTAGTCCAGGTGATAGATGAGACGCCATGGCCCAGCTCCCAACCTTGTTCTGCAGCCCTGTAGCTCTGGGGCCTCCAGGAGCTCGTCAGGCCACAGCGGCACACCGATAGGGCACGGCACTCACAAGGTTTCTCCGGACAGTATTCTGTGTCAGGAGGGTGCGGGAGGAGCCGCCCATCATCCCAAGGTCTCCTGATGCAGCAGCCAGTGCCAAATTTAGGAATGGCTGCTAAATTGTGGGCTAACCATCCCGGAGTTTCAAAGCCTTGCAGCAATCTTGGTCATTGGCTTGGCCACACCCCTCAGGCAGTAGTCTTATAAAGATAAATTATTACACATCACTAAAGCTTAGAAGAGGGTATTTTGTTACATGGAATCTAGCAAATTACCAAGGTTTAGGTGTTGGTGACCCTCCCAAACTAACCAAGGTGATGCACAATTTCCGCTATGGTAATCCTTATTAGGCTTTATTAGGAAGGATGCTATATTGTTTTGACAACTGCATTTTGTACACATTTGTAATAATATTATCATCTATCTAATAGTTGTCTTGTTGAGAGGATTATACCCAAAGTAGCAGGCCTGAGTTGGCTTGGTGACAAGCCAGTGACAACAGCTAGAGGCCACATTGGTTCACTAGAAGAAATGCTATAGAGCCGAACTGTTCATTATGAAAAGTTATGATAAAAGCAGTATGCCTGGCATATTGATTGTGATTCACATGTTAAAGTCGATAGATATTTAAGGGTGGATTGTTATTTCTCTATATGAAAGTTTGTAGGTGCATATTTTGTTAAATGAAATGTCATAAATTACCTTTGTAGGGAAGGGTTATGGTGTTAGTTACTGTCTCTGACAAATCCTATGGGGAAACGAATTGCACTGTAATTATTCTTTTTAGAATCTCTTCTTAGCTGTCTGCTAGGTGCTTGTAACAAAGGAAATCAATAAATAATACGTACATCCATATTTATAAATATATATATATATATCTAAATAGGTACATAGAGGACCTTTGAGTCAGCTCTATTGTGCTACAAGTCTATCGGAGTGTCACTTAAACTTTGCGTCCTTCTATGTCAGCGTACAGCATGGGATAATGGTTCAGTCCACATCAGTCATTGGCTCTCTTGCACTATGAATGATGCCATTTTATGATCATGTGTACATCTACATGAAAATGAGTGTGCTTTAGTGTCAGGACTAGTTGTCCAGTCCTTTAGCATTCAAGTTTCTCTTTTTATAGTTCTGCTTTCATTTCTTTGCTTCCCCTCTTTTTATTTTAGTATTTCATATGATGATACTAAAACTCTCCAGGCTGTCCTAACGGGTCTTTGCTTGGTGCTTATTCATCTGCAGTGCACAGCATTCCACGTGGCCACTTCCCCAAAACCAGAAGACCACAATGGAATGCTGTTGTCCATAGCGTATCATTGTTTTACCCTTCCGAGATAGCCAACATGTTGATTCTAAATGTGGCTGCCATGATGAAACGTTAAAACAGTGATAGACTATTTAAAATACCTCAAGCAAGACGGGCACTCACTGCTATGTTTAGTTTTGTTATTGCAAGCATATGTTCACAGTGTTTGACAGCAGCAAGTTTTCTTTCTTTTCTACATGTAATTTTTTATTTATTGTGCAAATGTTGTTTAATTTGTGTATGTTTTGTTGCATTTGTCTCAGAGGGTAAATGTAAGAATGAGTCTGTGGATGGATAAATTAATGCATGAGTGTCAGAGTACATGTATGATGGTTTATTGAGTGTCTGAATCAGTGACACAAGAGGCACTTTCATAAGCCAAACCGTTTGGCATTGCCAGTCCTTGTTAATATATGTTTAACTAAATGAACCTTTCTCAATGTAGTGTCTCCGTTGTCCCAGAAACTCTTTCAAGTTATGTAAGCCTAGGCAGTAGACTATAAGTTCTTAACCTTATAACTTATCTGGAACTTCACTGAGTCCCTCTTGGAAGCTGTGCAACCTGCCCTGTGCAATTTCTACAATTTGAACTTCAAAACAATACAGAAAAAGCATACATCATACAAATGTACAAATTATGAAATATTTAATTCACAACAAAAAAAGTATACAAGAATCGTAATTTTAATGGAAAGGTTGAAGATTATCAAAATGTGGCTTTATTACGAAAAGACAAAACAAAATGCTATATTCAAGCCTATCACTTTAATTTTTGCTCCAAATGCATGTTGTCTTTTTGTCAATATGTACCAACACTTCAGCTGAGAGGATCAATCGTGCATACTAGATTCTGTTTGCTGTACTTGTACTGCTCTCATGAATGAAGGGAAGGATACCAAGTTAATTTTTAGCCTCAATTTCAAATTCCTTTAAACTTGCCAAGCACTTTTAATTTGAAATTGTACATTTTTTTATATAAATATACTTAATCTGCTAATATTGAACTTTCTGAATAATCACATGTGCCTGAGTAGGCTTTGAAGACTCCAGGTTGAGACCATTGCAGTAGACCAATAACCATTGAAAACTCTTGCTTATTTTCAATGCACATTGCCGTACTGTCTCAAACTGCAGTCTGAATGCCCAGTTCTCTTCCCCGTATATAACTCTGATGGGTAAAGTTCTTGTGAGAGTTGGTAATTTGTAAAGGATGTACCAATAGGAAAGCGGAGTAAAGGCAATGTCTTTGCAGGAGCTCACAGTTTGGCATTTACAAAAATAACAAACTCTATCCAAGCCTGTTGTAGATAATTAGTAAACAACTGCCTGTAAAGAAATCCAAATGCAAATTGCATTAATCTCTGTTTGGCTTGTAATGAATTGTTGTAATTTCTGCTGATGTGTTAGTGAATTTCTCTTCCTGTTTATTGACGACAGAGTGCTATGAAGGGAGCCCTCAAGGTGTCAACGCTGGACAATTATCCTCCCTCTGCCCTTTGAAATTATCACTGCCTTCTGTCTTGGGTTCTCAGGATAAATTTTATTTCACGGCCGGGAGACCCACTCTAGTGCTGCATGCAAAGTCACATACAAGGGAGAGTCTCAAAGATAATCTGACTACGTCCAATATTTAGTCACTTCAACAGGCATTGAATACAATAGCTGATGCATATGTTACAACCCGACAAGCACATCTGTTAGTCATGCGAGTTCTTTCTCAGCCTCTATCTTATTTGTAAGTGACGCCCCACACTCCATGGGCTGGGGGTGTTCTCCTTCTTCAAGATAAGATAACCGTTCTGTTTCTTGGAACTGTTTGTGCTCCTTCTCTGCCTACACCTTGTGACTATCTATGTACTGAAACTCTTTAATAGGTTTGTCCTCTGCAGGCGCATTTTGTTGAGTGCCACAAAATGGAGTCTCTTCACAAGATGGAGTTAAGTTTCTGTTTCCTATCTTCAGAGTTCATAGACAAGTGCTAGTTGAATACCAAATCAGAATGATAGTTAAAGTAATACCTCCCAAGGAGAGCTTTCATAGTGTTTAAATGTGGAAAGCTAATGTGTCTGGCTGGCATTACTTCAGAGTGGTTTCTCAGTGTGTACAGAATTTACTAGGATTCATGGAGCGCTTACCATGCACCATCTCTAGGACAAACGCTAGAACAACTGTTTACCCACCTTTTAACAGTGGAACCGCTACCTACTACAGGGGTAAGTCTATGTATCTGATTACCCCCGGTGCACTGAAGAACCCTTTATGGCGTTGGATAGGAGGAGCTCCTGCTAATTCCTGATTTGGAAACTGATATGGAAGAAAAGAGCCCGAGATTCTACAAAAGTATGTATTGGCCAAACCATTAGGTCTGGCCTTCACAAACTAGTGCCTTAGGTATTTTTTTTTTATTTTCTTTGCAAACATACGTAACATAAATATGAAGAAAAACAATACAGCTTTTTTTTATTGTGGTGCCATCCCACTGTAATAATAATAAAAATAATCATTGCATTTTATTTCAAAACAACAATATGGGTGCTTCATAGCAGGTAGGTGTAATAAGAACAGGCATAGAAACCCTTTTTAGTTTTAATGCACACTGCAGAATAGTATGATTAATACAGGCATAAAGAAAAGGAAATATTGTCTTGAATTATTGTAACCTGAAGACATGTTTAAACACATAAGAATGACTTAAAAATAAAAAAGATGCACAACGGAAATGAAAAAACATTAAGTGCGCTTCTTTTTAGGTGAGTCGGAAACAATACTGTCAGTCACAGTACAAGAGAGCCAAAGGTTGAATTGTAATGACCCATTGTCCCATGCTGAATGCTTTGGTGAGCTGAAGCAAAATTTGAATGACAGTTGAACAGGCCAGTAAATAAAGAGGGATAACCCAAATTCACTCCATGTATATATATATATGTAAGTTCGATGGCATGTGTAGCTGCAGATACACATGCTATGCATATTGATTCCGACATCTAGTGTTGGGCTCGGAGTGTTACAGATTGTTTTTGTTCGAAGAAGTCTTTTAAAGTCACGGGATCGAGTGACTCCTCCTCTTCGATTCCATTTCGCATGGTCCTCGACTCCATTGTTAGATTGTTTTCTTTCCGCCGTTGTGTTCGGACGTGTTTTCTCTAGGTCCGAGATTTAGATTCTGAAAACTTTAAAAAAGCTTCCTTTTTGTCGGTATTGTATCGATCGCGTTATTCAACTTCCATCAAAATAGCAGTACCGTCGTAAAACAACTTTGTTAGGTGTTTGGGCGGGCGCCCAGCTCGGGCCTATTCAGGCCGACCACGTGGAGAGCCTCATGGATCGGACTCCATTCCGATTCTGCCCTCTGTGCCACACTAAGCACCCATACAGAGGCCAACATCTGGTTTGCAACCTCTACCTTTCTCCAGACTATCGGGAGGAAAACTGCGAGGCTTGTCGATCGTTCCGATCGAAAAAGACTCTTTAGTGACAAAAGAGCAAGAAGGCTTGAAATGGCTTCGAAGAGCGGATAACATTTCAACATTACAGAAGAGGAACAAATGCAAACAGCAGTCTCTATCCAAGACACAGAATCAGGAGAACCAATACAAGGAAAACAGACCCATCACAGCCGGCCAGCATGTGAGTACTTCTGCCCCTGCACCCCCACATAAAAACAACAGAAGGCCTTGGGTACGCCACATTGCCGGAAGGCCTTCGCTTGGCCCGGAAAAACACGGTCGGTGACCGACCCTCGCGTTCGGCACCAAAAAAGGCCACGCCTCTGACGATTACGGAGTCAACAAAGACTATTAAAAGCTCCATTTCAGACTCCAGTAGACAACAACAATTTTCCTAGTCGAAAATTTGAAAAACTGGCTCGTAGCTGAGATCTTCCTAATCATTTTCGATCCCAAAAAAACATCGAACTTCGGAACCGAAAAAGGCAGGTTATACAGAGGAACAAGGACTTTCCAAAAGACTGCGAGAAAGCCGTAAAACCTCTGAGGAAGAGACCGAAATTGAACCAATCCTTCAAATTATGGATGAGAGGCAGTCTAGGGTACACATCCATAGAGAAACAGGGAGAATCATCACAGCACCTCCTTTAAAAACAAAGAGAAAGCTGGCATTTCAGGAGGAATTGGACACTGCACAGCCCCCAGCTAAAGTGCCAAAACAAAAAGAGAAGCCAGCACCTCCTCAGTCTTCTCCTCATTCTCCTCCTTATTCACAGCACCTATCTATCTCTCCTCAAACAAGTCCTACACCAATGCATTCCCCAATGCATTCTTTTGACTCACAACAAGACACTGTTGATCCATGGGACCTTTACGACCCTGATCCCATCCCAAGCAACGACCCTGACACCTACCCCTCTAAGCCATCTCCACCTGAAGATACTACAGTATATAATCAGGTTATATCCAGGGTTGCAGCCTATCATGGGGTTACAATGCACACAGAACCACTAGAGGAATAGTTTTTGTTTAATACATTATCCTCAACCCATTCTAGGTACCAATGCCTCCCAATGCTACCAGGCATAGTAAAGCACCCTGACCACATTTTTAATGAGCATGTGAAAGCAAGAATAATAATGCCTAGAATAGAGAAAAAGTATAAACCCGGACCTTGTGACCCTGATTACATCACACATCAGGTGCCACCTGATTCTGTAGTGGTTAGTGCTGCAAGAAAAAGGGCAAATAGCCAGTCCTCAGGAGATGCACTCCCTCCTGATAAAGAGAGAAGAAAATTTGATGCTGCAGGAAAGAGAGTTGTGTCCCCAGCAGCAAACCAAAGGAGGATAGCTAATTCCCAGGCACTACTAGTTTGTTACGATAGAGCCCATTGGGATGAGATGCAGGATATCATACAGCATCTCCCAAAAGAGCCCCAGAAGAGGGCGCAACAGGTAGTATAGGAAGGGCAAGCTATTAGTTACAACCAAATAAGGTCAGCCATTGATGCAGCTGATACCGCTGCAAGGAGTGTGAACACGGCAGTTACTATTCGTAGACATGCATGGCTGCGCTCCTCTGGTTTTAAACCAGAAAAACAACAGGCTGTGTTAAACATGCCCTTTGATAAGAAACATCTTTGGGCCAGAGGTAGAAACAACAATAGAAAAACTACAAAAGGACTCAGACACAGCCAAGGCAATGGGTGCACTCTATTCTACATATAGAGGGTCATTTCGTAAGCCTCAGTTTTGAGGAGGTTTCAGACCACAACCCTCAGAGGCATCAACTTCCCAAGCAAAACCAACTCACCAAACCCAGTACCATCGAGGACGGGTTTAAAGGCACATATAGAGGACAATACTCTAGAAATAGAGGTAAATTCCAAACCTCTAAACAGCCTGCAACACAGCCAAAACAGTGACTTCCCTCACTCCCTTCCACTCCACAAATCTCCTCTGGGGGGAAGACTATAGCAGTTCCACACACATTGGCAAAATATCACCACAGACAACTGGGTGTTATCAATTATCCGCAATGGTTATTGTCTAGAATTGATAAACACTCCTCCAAATATTCCACTAAGGTATCACAAGTTAACCCCAGAACATAGAGTTCTGTTACAAGAGGTTCAAACTCTACTACTCAAACAAGCAATAGAGTTAGTTCCACAGTCTCAACTAGGAACAGGAGTTTTTTCACTATGCTTTCTAATTCCCCCAAAAGATGGCACCCACAGGCCAATATTAGACCTCAGGCTCCTCAATTTTCACATCCTACCAGAATATTTTCACATGGTAACTCTGCAAGATGTTATCACACTGCCACAAAAACAAGATTGTATGACAGCCCTAGACCTCAAAGATGTGTGTTTCCACATACCCATCCACCCAGCTCACAGAAAATATCTCAGGTTTGTCATACAAGGAAAACACTACCAGTTCAAAGTGTTACCTTTCGGTATAACAATAGCTCCAAGGGTGTTCACAAAGTGCTTAGCAGTAGTAGCAGCTTACCTAAGAAGACAACATATCCATGTCTTTCCATATCTAGACGAATGGCTAATAAAATCAAGCAATCGTACACAATGCCAAAATCATACACGTTACGTGATAGAAACTCTACACACGCTAGGATTTTCGATAGAATACCAAAAGTCACACCGTCAACCAGCACAAGTACAACCCTATCTAGGTGCTATCCCAAATACTCAACTAGCTCTAGCGTATCCAAATACACAAAGGATACAAGCTTTTCAAAATATAATTCCACTTATACAACCAGATCAACAATACACGGTACGATTTGTCATGGAAATCTTAGGAATGATTGCTTCTTGCATAGCAATAGTCCCACATGCAAGACTAAACATGAGGCCCTTACAACAGTGCCTTGCACAGCAATGGTCACAGGCACACGGTCAACTTCAAGATCTAGTGTTGATAGACCGCCTAACACATATGTCCCTTCAGTGGTGGAATTGCAGCAATTTAATGAAGGGGCAGTCGTTTCAAGACCCTGTGCCTCAGACCATAATCGTGACAGATGCATCAATGATTGGTTGGGGAGCTCACCTAAACAATCACGATATTCAAGGGCAATGGGATGTCAAACAGAAACAGCTACACATAAACCATTTAGAGTTATTAGCTGTGTTCTTTGCCCTCGAAGCATTTCAACCTGTTCTCACACAGAAGAATGTTCGTATCAAAACAGACAACATGACAACCGTGTATTATCTCAACAAACAAGGAGGGACACATTCATCCCAACTGTCCCTTCTAGCCCAAAACATTTGGAAATGGGCAATTCACAATGACATTCATCTATTAGCTCAGTACATTCCAGGAATAGAAAATCAGTTGGCAGATATCCTAAGCAGAAATCACCAACAAACACACGAATGGGAGATTCATCCTTAAGCCCTTAAAAAGTACTTTCAAAAGTGGAGAACACCAAACATAGATCTAATTGCAACAAGCGAAAACACAAAATGCCAAAACTTCGCATCCAGACACCCACATCCCCTATCCAAAGGCAATGCTCTATGGATCAATTGGTCAGGGATAGTTGCTTCGCTTTTCCCCCTCTCCCACTTTTTCCATTTCTGGTCAACAAGTTGCGTCAAACTTCACTCAACATGATACTCATAGCACCAGCATGGGAACGTCAACCATGGTACACAACACTACTAGACTTATCTGTAGTACTGCACTCCAAACTCCTGTTCAGACCAGATCTGTTAACACAAAACAAAGGTCAAATCAGACATCCAGACCCCAATGCTCTCAGGCTAGCAACTTGGCTCCTTAAGTTATAGAATTGGGATATTTAAAACTCCCATCAGAATGTATGGAAGTTATTAAACAAGCATGAAAGCCCACTACTAGACAGTGCTACGCAAATAAATTGAAAAGATTTGTCTATTATAGTCAATCTAAAAACATAGATTCTCTTACAGCATCAATACAAGACATTGTATGCTATTTACTTCATTTGCAAAAATCAAATTTAGCATTTTCCTCAATAAAAATACACCTTACTGCAATATCTGCATATTTACAAACTATTCAACATAGCTCTTTATTTAGGGTGCATGTCATTAAAGCTTTAATGGAAGGCTTAAAACGCATCATTCCACCAAGAACACCACTAATTCCATCTTGGAATCTAAATATAGTGCTTACAAGACGTATGGGACCACCTTTTGAAGCTATGCACTCTTGCCAAATTCAGTTTCTGACATGGAAAGTTGCCTTCCTAGTGGCAATTACTTCTTTAAGAAGAGTAAGTGAAATACAAGCTTTTACTCTTGAGGAACCTTTCTTTCAAGTACACAAACACAAAGTTGTACTAAGAACAAATCCAAAATTTCTACCAAAAGTAGTCTCACCATTTCATAGCAATCAAACATTGGAACTGCCAGTCTTCTTCCCACAACCAGAGTCTTTGACAGAAAGAGCTCTACATACATTAGACCTCAAAAGAGCTCTAATGTACTACATAGACAGAACTAAACAATTTAGGAAAACAAAAAAGCTTTTTGTAGCTTTTCAACAACCACACACAGGCAATCCTATATCAAAACAAGGTTTAGCAAGATGGATTGTAAGGTGCATACAGACATGCTATATCAAAGCAAAAAGACAACTTGTAGTCACCCCAAAAGCACATTCTACATGAAAGAAAGGTGCAACAATGGCTTTTTTAGGAAATATACCAGTCGTTGAAATATGTAAAACATCTACATGGTCAACACCTCATACATTTACTAAACACTACTGTGTGGATGTATTATCACAACAACAAACCACAGTAGGACAAGCTGTTCTAAGAACATTATTTCAAACAACTTCAACTCCTACAGGCTAGCCATCGCTATTTTGGGAGGACAAACTCCTTTGTAGTTTATGCATAGCATGTGTATGTGCAGCTTCACATGCCATTGAACGGAAAATGTCACTTACCCAGTGTACATCTGTTTGTGGCATGTTGTGCTGCAGATTCACATGCACCCTCCCTCCTCCCCGGAGGCCTGTAGTCGTTTAAGTTACATTTGTACATATGTATATACATTTACATTTGCATGGACATCTTTTTCACTTATATACTATATCACGCCTTCTTTTACACTCTGCGGGAAAACAGTCTAACAATGGAGTCGATGACTATGTGCAATGGAACCGAAGAGAAGGAGTCACTCGATCCCGTGACTCTAAAAGACTTCTTCGAACAAAAACAACTTGTAACACTCCCAGCCCAACACTAGATGTTAGAATCAATATGCATAGCATATGAATCTGCAGCACAACATGCCACGAACAGATGTATACTGGGTAAGTGACATTTTCCTTACATTGTTTTTTTTTTATTGCATGAGGTCAACAAGACAGCTTAAGCTGTCTCTCAGCCAGACCTAAATATTGTAATCTTTTTAAGAGACTATTATTTCAATACCACCTTTTTATTTGGTGAAGTTGTTTTTTTTGTATTATTGTCATTCACACAAATGCCCGGTACCCAAAATATGGCAATAATTAACCCGGTCCATTTACATTTGTGTTCACAACAGCACTATAACTTAATCTGAGCATGCACATAATGCAATTCAAACCTCAAATATAGGTGTGTTACCCTTTTTCAACACAGCATCTCGGCAACCAATATAATGTTTCTTGTTTATACAATTGAATGTCCTCAGATCTGGATTTAGCCCAAAAGTAATTAAATCTCCACTTCCTGGACTTTATGTGTAATTGAGCCAGTACATACTCATATATAGTGTGGCTGTCTAGTCTGTATCATCGTGCTTTTTATTTAGATAATCCCCTGAGGAGTTCCCCCTTTATTCTATAGTCTAGCTATTTGTGGTTGCAGGGAGCATAGTTCTTTGTTAGCATATTACTCATGGCTACATCAGTTAGCCATATTTTACGTGTAGGGTGGGCTTTATGTAGCCATAGAGAAGCTACTCTGCTTTAGCCAACAGCAGCATAATTACAGACCCTATTCCAACTTGGATCCGCACATCTCCCAACAAGGCAAAGTTCTAAATCGCATGCCCCACCCAAACAGAACCTCAACAACCCATTAACCACCTCCTCCTCCTGTCACCCAAGCCAAGTGGATGAAATGTGCCCATGGAACATGATATCCCTAGCGTTTATTACTCTGCACTGGTTCAGTTCTATGCTTTCATGCATATAATGGAAGCAAGACAAACATTTGAAGTGTAGTAGCTTGTGTTTGTGATTGGGTGAAATCAGCATAGTTTGTGTACATCAGAAATTCTAAACCGGGTCTGTAATCACCCTACATAAGTCTTCCCCATCTCTTCCTGGTTGTCAGTGTGAAACCCATATGTGAGACTTTAATCATGCCATGCAGCTGAACTAATCAACGGCTTGTATCTTGTCTCTTGTGAGTGGATCCTGCTGCAGAGGCTCTACAGATAGAATGTGGAATGGGTCTAGAAACGTAGCTAATGGAGTGGTTTCTTCCATCTTGTTAAATTGCTCGAGGCTCATGAAAATGCCATCCTGGTACAGTTGTCCTGTTAAGTGTTATCCCTGCCTTCTCCAGGGTTTGCTCCAACTCACTTTAACAGATGATCTGTATCCCCAGGTCGTAATGACATCCATGGGGAACATAGTCTTGGTTTTGACACTGGTCTTATTAGTACATAAAATGCACAGTTTGTGGATGCTACAGAGACTATACGCTCTCACCTAGTCATCATTCTGGGTGACAGATTAACCTGAAAGCTACCATTTTCACTCTATCCCTTTCAGTGACCATAGACGGCAGCCCTTGACATGTTGGAACTAGTAGATCGCAAAAAGTGCATGCACTGCATAGAAACGCCTCTCAAAATTCTGGACTGAAAAAGATCTTTTATTGTAAGGGAACCTCTCCCATCGAATCCTAGTCTGCTCTCCCATCCCCTTAGACAAGTCTAATCATTAGGGACCAAAGTGTGCCAGAAAGCTTCTTTTCACAGTGAAAGTATGTTATTCAATATATATATGTAAGCTTTGGCAGTTATACAACTTGTATAATTGCTACACTGTCTGCCATCTAGAGTGGTAGTTGTATCCATCCATATATTTGCATCGTTAATGTGTCCATCACTGGGCAATATTTGCTTCTCATTATAACCTCCCTTAAGCTGTGAACTTTAATCCCACTTCGGTGATAGAGGCTGTGCCCTTTGAGAATGGGTATTCCATCTCGACCAGCTCCATAATGGCAGACAGAGGCACAATCTCAGATTTGCCCGAGATGATGCATATTCAGGAGTATTTCCTCAAAGTTATGATTTACCTAATCACTGGAAGAAATTTGCTTTACGGGCTCTTAAGGAAGAGTAATAGGTCATCTGCATAAAATGAGTTCTGTATGTGTTGATTGGTAAATGCTATTCCTGTATGAGCATGCAATTCATGCCACTTACACGCCAACCGTCCTAACCTTGTGGCAAAGACGAGTGGAGTCTGTGGACAACTGTATCTAGTAACGCTGCTTGTTGATATGGAATGTGACAGCTATCCATTTATTGTTATTGTGGCAGTAGGTTTAGTATATATCAATCTTACTAGCCTCAAGAAATGGGCACCCACTTCCATTCTCTTCAGTACCATTACTAGTAATGACCACTTCAGGGAGTCGAGAGTCTTTCGCCATTAAGAAACACAAAACCCCCTGGAAGGTCTGGGTTAATTTGGTACATATTGGTTAAAGGGTGCGCACATTGTGTGACATTGCCTTACCTGGGATAACCCCAGATTGGTCAGGCAATACCATCTGACTTAGTAACGGTGTTAGTCTGTTGGCCACTAAGGGGGTCATTACGACCTTGGCGGGCGGCATTAGCCGCCCGCCAAGATCTGACCACCATGCGGTTGCCAATGCGGCCGCACCCCCGCCGCAGCCATTTGGAGATCCCCGCTGGGCCGGCGGGCGGAAACCTGGTTTCCGCCGGCTGGCCCAGCGGGGATCACGGCCGCAACATAGGAGCCGGCTCCAAATGGAGCCGGCGGTGTTGCGGCCGTGCGACGGGTGCAGTTGCACCCGTCGCGCTTTTCACTGTCTGCACAGCAGACAGTGAAAAGCCGCATGGGGCCCTGTCAGGGGGCCCCTGCACTGCACTGCCCAGTGGCATGGGCAGTGCAGGGGCCCCCAGGGGCCCCACGACTCCCCGTACCGCCAGCCTTTTCCTGGCGGTTCAGACCGCCAGAAAAAGGCTGGCGGTCGGGGACTCATAATCCCCTGGGCAGCGCTGCAAGCAGCGCTGCCCTGGCGGATTACATCCGCCGGGGCCGCAATGGCCCCGGCGGTCAAAATACGCCAGGAGGCACCGCCAGCCTGTTGGCGGTGCTCCCGTCGTTTTGGCCCTGCGGTTATAATACCGCCAGGGTCATAATGACCACCTAAGTGTTCTAATGTTTTATTATTATAGAGATAAATTAATAACAAAGGTCTGTAGAATTGACACAGCAGTTTATATTTGCCTGGTATCAGTGATAAGTGATTACAATCACCTCTCTGGTGGAGGGAAGAAGTCAGCCTATTTCCAGGGCCTCACCTTGTAGTATCAGTATATGTAGAGCCACCATAGTTTTTTTTATTGCTTTACAGCAGTCGGGGCTTTCTCATTTAGGAAGTTATCTATATCTGAGTAAATTTCAGCCATCTAAAGTGGTTTCTTTATGATCGGTCTCTATTCCCATCCCAACTAAGCTAAACAACATATTCTAGGTTTTCTCCAAAGTTCATCAGATCTAGAAATCCCATTGAGAGAAGGTAGGATTTCATAATACAAGGCAGACACTCAAGAAATGTGCTTACTTTGATATTTGCATTCACTGTATTGATATTTTATAACAACAATTGTGTTTGACCCAGAATGTGGCTGTAGTAAAAGCCATGCCAATGTCCAGCCAGGCAATTAATCTTCTCCGAGATTCCTTGCCACTGCATCTTTCCCTAGAAAGTGAATTTCAGTCTCGGTGTCTCTTCTTTCCATAGCTGCATACTTCTCTCTGACTCTCTAAATCTTTGTTCCAGCACGACCAGCATTGTATGCGTAAATGTAAGCACTCCTGCATGCCTTTGAATACTTCCCTTACTGTGGCATTTCTCGTAACAAACCCTGTGTTCATCTTGACGGCTCTTATAAAGCCCCCATTTTCCTTTGCTTGAATACTGAGTCATGATAGATGTCTGGGGAAATCTCTGCCTAGATATCTGTAAAGTCAGAAGGACATTGTCATTTGCTTTGGAGAATGGTCCAAAAATAAGCATGGACGTAATTGTGCCTTCTCAGCCCATACCAACAAGGGACCATACATTAACCAGAAATATGTTTTTGACAGTGAACCCTGAACAGTTAAGTACACTTATGGCACTCCCACCGAACATCTTCCGTATGTAGTATCTCCAAAGACGACTATAATTGCACTTCGGGCCTTTAGAGGGGTAACAATGATTTTCATGATCTGCCCAAGTAAGGTTTCAGCACCAAATTGAAGTCCCCATCCGAGACAATATTCCTAGCTTTGAGCTGCTTACGTACTTTTAACAACATTTCCTAGCATTCTGGAGTGTCTACATTCGGCCCATTTGTGTTCATCATGAATCGTGGGTCCTACAGAGAGCCTTGAAGCACTATGTAGCAGTCCTCTGTATCTTTGATAAGCACTTCACATTTTAAATATAGTTTTACATATTAATGTGGCTACCCTTCTAGATTAGGAGCCATAAGAAGCCAAATATCTATTGGGAGCCTCTTTCTAAGCAAACTGCATAGTTCTTGTGTAGTTTTGTGTCTTCTATTAACATACTATTAACTCCATGTATGTGATCTCAATGTATGCCAGGAATGTTATGTATTTACTTACTCATATTCTTGTATAGCACAACAAAGCCAAACTCTGTCACCGCGTTTACAATAAACCAAAGCAAGGACAGTAAAGAACTTTAACAAAAAAACATGAGGAGCACAGGAGAACTGAACACTGACTGTTTCAGTAGAGGTCAACCATTTCACTAAACATTGTTCCATAGACTTTAACAGATACGGTCAGAACCAATGAGATCAGTGTTAGAAAGAAGGAAAAGAAGACTGCTTCGCCGGAACAGTTGATGCTATTGCGTATGGAAGATTATTGCGTATTAAATACAGGAGTCAAACAGATAGGGAAGGTTAGAGAGTAAGAACTAGAAATGTAGAGAGGGATGTACAGAGAGCGAAAACAGACCATGGAAGCACGTATAAGCTAAAGATTTAATGGGACTCAAAAAATAATGTAATACTATCAACTGAAGAAACGGAACTGAAGAAACGGAATAAGAGGGGGAATCAGTTGTGCAGAGGGTAATAGTCCAGCTGTTGACTCTGTGTAAGACGTCAAAGAGTCCTGGGGGAGGAGTGAGTACAAAGGAGAGGAAGTCAGCGCAGAGTATATATATTCAAGACTAAAATAAGACTGAGTAGGATGCAGGTAGCAAAGAGACTGGTGAGTGCTGAGGGAGAGAGGCTAATTGAGCATGACGAGCTGCAAGAGATGTTTCTTAATTTGTTTCATAATGATAAGAATGTATCTGGTACTTTGATGTCTTCTGGCAATGTTTGGCATGTTATGCGGTAGAAAGGGACATAAAACTAGTCCAGTTCGCCTCATAAGAGAGACATATAGTACATGGGGCTCTGTTCCCCCACAGTTCTTATACATTCTTTCTCTGCTGGTGTATTCTGTTTATTAGGAAATGTCTGCCTTCTGGTAGGAATACTGAGCTTCCCAAGCATTTGCAACATGTGCTCAGTTTCCACTTGTAATATCAAGCCCCAGAGGGTAGGTAGATTTGTCACCCCAGTCTCGCCAACAGTTGTTTCTACAGTATGTTTCTTCTTGTGCCCCAGGGTTATCACCAAAGGGGAGATCAAAATACCAGGGTCTTAGTGGGAGTCCTTTAGGGAGACCCCTTCCCATGTGGAAGCCAGAAAGCAAAGTAGGGCTGCCCCAACCTAGGGAAGGACTTTTGCCAGTCAGGAAGTCAAGGATGCCCCCAGTCTAAAAACGGATTCACACCTGCTCTTAATAATGCTTGGCTACTTCAAAGACGTGTTGTCACACTCCAGGATGAAGGGGGAGGGTAAGTAAACTCCTCCCCGCCCTTCTAGAATTCACTGTTGTATTCCTGAAAGCCAGCACAAATACTACCTACCTGTCCCAACAGCATGGATAGAGGGGACACAAGCAGGGCACCAGTATTATTATGGCATGTACAAACTTGCTTTTTGTCATAGCTGCTTACGAGCTGATCCACTGCAGCTCAAGCTCTGTTGTCAGTCTTTGGGGAGCTGGGGGGGGGGGGGGTACAGCACCACGAACCCCAGCTATGTCTTAAGTCCCAATAATACAGCAAAGGGTTGAGTAACAGAAATGATGTGTCAAGGGATCTAATGTCAGCAGTGGATGTTCAGCTGTAAAGACAAGTGTGGATATGAAGTGTTATGGATATAGGGTAGCCCTGTTTGAAATGAAGGTGAGTGCACCACCGCAACCGGAACTGGAAGACCACCCAGAACTCCTGCCTGACTGAAGGTGAATGAAACTGGGTGTATGCCTTAGGGTGACTGCTGAAGCTTGGCCACCGGAAATAGACAGCCAACCGATACACCTAATAGACTGAAATTAGCATAGCATTTCTGGTGTACAATTGTGACTATTGAACCAAATGCAGCCACCGGAAATGAAGTGTCACTCGATGTGCGTGAAGGAATGAGGCATGTCTCCTGCAAGTGGTTGGCCATCGGCATGCCTTATTAACTGAAGGTGTATGAAACAAGTCTGTGTCAAGACTACAATCACCTTTTGTGCTTGGTTTATCATGAATGATTAAGCACGGCTGCCATACAGTCACAACTCCACAGCCACCTTTTATGTCTAAATGGATAAAGTGTTTGAAGGTACCTGTATGGTGGTCAACCGGTAGCAAAGGGAGTGCCTGGCAGTGAACATTCATAGCAAGAAAATATCACAGAGCTGTCTTCTATGTAAACGGGCAATGCTAAATGAATTTGAAGACATCACTTGTGAGTGAAAGCTGCACATAAACTGCAACCTTTTGCTCTTCCAAAGAAACAAGTGTTCTCTCCTTTATTAGGATGGGGGTGGATGACCACCTCAGGTATATCACCTCTAGGTTTGTGACAACTGCGCCATTGCACCAAGAAGGGGACTGTCTGACCAGCCAACTGTTTCTTTCCCCACTTACATCATCAGGCCTTCCTCAGACCAACACGCCCCATTCACACTCATTCTGTGCGCCTTTCCATTCAGCATGCTGCGAGTCTTGTCAGAACCTCTGTCAGTGGAGAGGCCTACACCACCAACTTTTAGGTCTTTCTTCTTGGCTGATACACACCAAGTGTGGGCACAACTCCATGCTCACCATTTGCCCCTGCTCCAGACAGTCTCAGCGGGCGTATTCCTCCTTGTCTTGTTCAGTGTAGGCCCATCATCCCTGCCAGCACTCACCCGATCATCTTCCGTAGATTCTCATGGCGTATCCCCGCCAACAATGTCTGATTTTTAACTGGGATTCAAGGGCTACTTCTAAAATTAACAGTATGTGTGAGCTCCTCTATGGCCATATTGTGCGAGGCCTAAGAAACGGTACTATAACTTTTGTGCCCATTTCAACGGGCTTCAATAATCTCAACCACTCCAAAGCACTGCTGGATTGCAGATGTTTTGCGAAGGTTATATACTTTGCATTAAACATTTCTCTTCAGAATCTTCATCTCTCGAACTGTTCAACATTGTTTTTTTTTTAGTGATTGCGTCTTTTAAAACAACTAGGTGTTTGTTCATGCAGCAATAAGAAGAAACCCGCATTTGCAATGCACTAGGTTTCGCATTTGCGTGAGTTAGACCTATTGGCGTTCTAAATGCATAACTGGACTTTTCTTGGCACATAAATCGGTCAACCCTGCCACATAATTTGGTCGTCTCTGCCACATAATTCCATCTGCCCTGGATATAACTAAAGCACTCAGCCATTGGTCCAAAAAAACGAACTGCTATTTTTTTTCTTTCTTTCTAAGAATGGACATTTTGTAGGTATTCACACAAATAAGTAAAACTGTGTGTATTGTGCCAGGCATTCCAAGATTTTGAATAAGATTGAGAACGGAAGAACGCATAGGGGCGAGGTGTAACAGAAACACGATAAAGTTAAGTAACTCTTTTGTAATTGTGTTTATATAGCTTTCACTACTCTTGAGGCGTAAAAGTGCTTTGCGTTGATATGCAGTACAGGGTATGCAACATTGTCATATTGTATTGGAATACTGACTAAATCACTGCCTATGATCCATATGCCATCCTGTTTTTTCATACACTTAAGCACCAGCCGTGCAGTATTTTCTCACACATAGAATAAGTAAGTATTACTGATAGTGCACAGAATGAGTGCTGGGGTATTAGTAGTAAAGATTCTCTTGCACATAGCATTGGTATCACATCAGCCTTGAATGTACAGTGTGTTATATTGTGATGTAGTAGAGAGTTATGTAGCATGCAAGGCAGCCCGCCCGTTTCTCCTTGGTGGCAAAGAGAGGAACGAGGCGTGTGGCTATAGGTGTGTGCCAGGCAGTGTGCTTCATAATATATGACTGCAGACCGCTCCAAAACATAGAATGAAAGCTATAAACAGATCAGATGAATAATGCAAAGCGCTCCAATACCACCGATCAAGATCGCGCTGTATGCAATTTCAAAGCGCCTTGGAGCGCAAAGAAGAGACAAAAGAAACGATGTGACATAACTGGTAAGTCATGCAAAGCGGTCCAATACCGCCAATCGAGTTAGCCCTGTATCAAACTTCAAAGCGCCATGGTCGACATGCGCGAAGGGGAGAGACAAAAGAAAAAAAGAGAAAAGTAGTTTTCCCACAGCAAAGCATATAGGCAATCATGCAATAATCCATGTAACAGGGTAAGTCTGCAAGGCATAACAAAACAGCCTCAAGGCAGGACAAACGTAAAGCATTTACCAGTGACAGCAAGGGATTTTTGTAAGGCAGGCCCAGGAACGAATGAAAGTGATGGGTGTGAGGTGGGTGTGGTTAAAGCCCACAAAATAGATTACAACTGGTTAAAAAGCATTTGCATGCTTTCCATTTTTCTGAGAGCCCTTCATGTTTTGAGGGCCATCTACTGGCTCCTGGGATAACTCAATCGCCTCCATTGCTTGCTTGGACTCAATTATGATCTCTCATTGATGTGAAAGGTGAACATTTTGTGAGTAAATCAAGTTGCATAGCTTATACTTTCTTGCCCAGTTGTTAACTTCACCTTTAAAGTGGTCAGGGAGCCTGAAGTCTTCTGGTGGTGCCACTCATTTTGAGCTGGCCTACATCCCTTCTCCGTGACATGTATGTTGCTTGTTCGTAGTCCAGGTATTTGGTCAAAGAGCTGTTTAATGTTTATAGAAGTGTTTTTTTCTTTATTTATTTTGTTCGTTTATGTTTGTCTGCTAACAATCAGGGTGAGTACTGCAAATGCAGAGTACGAGAGATAGGTACGGTACAAACTTTTTGAACTTTGAAGTCTGCAAATTTGTATTTTTCAAAGTTTCCTTTGTCGTTTCCTCACAGAAACATACTGTTTTTTTCAGAGCGTGGGTTGTTGGGGCGGATGGGGGTGGGGGAGATTAGCATGTGCAGCCTGAGGTAATAGATTCTTCTAAACTCAAATTATCTCCTAAACTTTCATACTAAGTTTGAATTGGCTTTTTGATTCCGAGGGAGGGGTACATTCATGGCTCCTGAAACTTGCAGGTAAATCGAGAGGACCGAAATCAATTCCAGTATTCAAACTTCACATCTGTGTTTTTTCACATTGTAAACATGTCTCCCTTAGAAAGGTTTTCACATACATCTTTTCATTCTCCAAAATAAAAGCTCATCTCCATTATCTTCAATGGAATATTTCAACAAACTAATCTGGCTTGTTACATTTAGTTTAGAATAATGCCCTCGACTAAACCCACACCATTCACAAGCCTCTGCACTCTTCCTGCCCTTATCCTCTTTCATCCAGAATTCTTCACCATTCCTTATCCTGTGGTTCCCCCTAGGCTGCAAGAGCCCATACTCAGTACCAGCACCTAACCAGTATAATCCCAATAACACACCTTCTGCTCCAGCTAAATGCCCTGCCTCCAACACTGCAGTTTAACACAGCCCATTGTGTCCTTAAAGAGGACATTCTATTTATTCTTCTGCTCCCATCCTGCCTTAGTTGTGCGAAGGTGTCTGGTGGTGTTCATTGGTTTCCGCAGGTAGGTGTATGGGTGTTCTTAGAAATGGCGCTTCTGGTTGGCTATGGTATGCACCTAAGCCAGGCACATCCCGCCACTCTAGTTAGGGCAAGTAAGTTGCACACCGAAGATAACCTGTGCTCAACCAGGGGTAGCTTGGCACAGAGCAGTCAGGCTTATCCCCAGAGGCTATGTGTAAATGGTTTGCGCAAAACACACTAGCAAGGCAATAAATACACCACAAAAGAGACTCCACCCAGCAATATATAAAATATGTATTCTATATTATAAATATATATCATCGAATCAATATGACATGCATCATAAGTACTGTGCGCAGTATGGAAATCCTGAAGTTACCAAGTATCACCCTAATAACATGGGCCCATAGGAATACTCCCCTAGTTGCCCTGTAGGATGCAATAACTAGGTAGGGACACAAGAATCATTATGTGAATGCTCTTATAACGTTGTTTTGAGGCAGTAATGTATATGTCCAAGAATACACATGAATCCCATTAGGCAACATAGGGTGCAGGAACACTTGTGCTCTTATTAGCAGTGTTTGGAAAAAACACACAGCTGATATTCATAAGGCACCGGAACACCTGCGCTCCTGTTTGGATAACTATGGTAGCTTCCGGTCTAACGCAGCCACAGAACCATTCTGCCTGCAGCAAGGGTGTTGGCGGTGATCGGGCCCTCTATGTCCAGGTGAGGGCCAGAGAGAACTTCTTAAGGTAAGTTCCGGTGCGGCTCTCCAGGGTTCAAAATATGCTTCGGCCTCTCAGCCACAGCGTGCAACTCTCCTGCAATACAACGCCCCCTCAGGCAGAGGGAACAACATTACACTCCCCTGTTAACCACTGAGCCGCATCCCGCTGGGCTTGAAGGAAGGACCAGGCCGCCTGCTAAAGTAAAGCGGGGTGGCTGTACAACTCCCCCGATGCCCTACTCATCACTGCGCTCTGCCTGTGAGCAGACTCGCCCTCGAGAGAAACTCCACCAGTGAGGAGGCATCCTCACACTGTCTTGCAGGTAGGTGAGTCTCTCTAGTGGAGCCCAAGCTACTGGGTTCCCGCTACTCCATGCTGGCTGGGCACAGCGCTGCTCCAGGGGTGGGGCCTCAAGGCCAACATTGACTCGGCCGGCTCCAGGTGTTGATGAGGGACCACGCTGAAGAGGGTCTCTGTTACGGTGGTCCGGCGAGTGGGGCTCCTCTGGGGGGGATTCTCTCTATGAGGCACTCAATCTCTAAGGACGCCCAGCGTGCTCGAATAAAGTGAGAATGCAGAGCGCTCCTCATGTGCTATATTTTGGGGGAGAGTAAATAAAATTGCAGGGCTCACCACAAGATGGATAAGAGAAGCCAAGAGTAGTACAGAGTGCTCCTCACATGCTGAGGAGCAACTTCTTCCGGGGGGGAGGGGTGCCCACACTAACCAGGAAAAGGGGGCAACCACCAATCCCTGGGAAGCACTGGGAGCACCAATGAGGCTGCAGGCAGCAGGCCAGCACATAGGATTACTTCTCTTAGCAAATTGGCACTCCTTCTAGGAACCCAGAAGGGACCAGGTCAGCAGAGCAAAGCAAGTAACTCCGATGGGATTCCTCCTGGCAGTCCAGCAGTGACTGCTGAGACCAAAGTCATAGGGCCGCTGGCAGCAATACAGTAAGCAGTATAGCAATCCAGAGAGTCCTTTAGGCCAGATAGCAGGCAGCGGGACAATAGCAGAAGAGCAGTCCAGATGAGTCCTTTCTGCAGAACAGCAGTCCCTCTGACACAGGTTCAGTCCCTCTTCTCAAAAGTGCTCTAAAAACATGGGGTCAGAGCCCCTGTACCTATACTCACAATTGCCTTTGATGTAAGGGGTGACATCAAAGGAACTCTTTCAAGTGTAACACAACCCTTTTCAACCCAGCCCTGGCTCCAGACATAGGGGATAAATCAGCCCTTTGTGTGATCGCAGGACACAAGCTATTTACATGTAAGGTGTGAGGAACCTCTCCCTTTCCCAGCCCCGGAAGACTATCAGCATGCAGATGGATGCAGATGCCTCTGCCGAAGGCTCTTTGTTAAGAACAAAATCAAAGACCAGCCAGCCTTTAGAGTAAAATGATAATTAAATACGTGCACGGGAACTGAAGGCTTGAGAGGCCAAGTCCAAGCAGTTCAAATTAAGGAAGTCATACATGATCTTTTATTTATACAAACCACAAGGCGTGTTCATGCATCTCATTAATTCTTAACATAAGCATGTGATCATTTCTTGGACATTTCACAAAGAAGTATTGCTGTTAATCCTTTATATGACACCAAATAAGGTAAGGTACAGTACAGCAAGGAAGTTACATCATATTGTATACGTGTCTCACACTGCAAGATGGTACTTTCCTTCTAACAGAAACAACACGTACACAGGATAGTACATTTCTTCATATATATTGCTTCAGCTAGTGTGCAATGATATTTCATGAGGGCTGTCTTGATAGCAAGCCTTGCATCATTATGCATTTCAAGCAAACAGAAAAGAAAGGAAAACAGAGTTCAGCTAAGCCATGAGCTGTTCAACAAACAGGCCTTGTTATCACAGAGTATCACAGGGCCTAGTAGGCCCAATAATGGAGCCAATGTAAAATGCAATTCCACATTCCGCCCTCTGATACTCAATGATAACCTCCACTTCTCTCTGTATCAGCATGGTCTCAGGAGTGACTTTTTCCTCTGGGGAGTCCTTATGGTGGTGCTGGTGATATGCAGCAGTCTTGTTATAGCTTCTGTCTAGCACTACTTTTATGCAGGTGGGACATACCTTTATTAGCACACACATTGTTATGAGTGCCATTGTTCCTATTACCAGCACCTCTATGAACCATGACCCCCAGTTGCTGAACCATGCTCCTAATTTTTCTCATATTCCGCCAGGGTCTGTAGATACAAACACTTCCTTTGCCTCTCTTTCTACTGCCCTTATATTTCCTATTGCCTTTTGGATGTGCCCGTTGTTATCCGGTATGTACACGCAGCAGTCTTGATGGATCACGTGGCATAGACCACCATGCTTTGCTAGGATCATGTCTAATACCATTCTGTTCTGAATTACAACTGCTCTTAGATCCATGAGCTTCTCAGTGCTATTTCTCTGAGCGCTCACTGTGGAGTCTGCCATTGTCTCTACCAGTCCGCCCAATTTGTGCATTTTATATTCTGAATGTATAACCCCATGTGGTGGCACTATCGCTCCTATAATTTCTAGGTCCTGATCTATCCAATAAGGGGTCCTTTATCTGCGCATTTTCCGGCCTGCTGGATCTGGTATCTGAGACAGGCTTGTCACATGTGGTATTCATGGCAGCACTAATGCTGGATAACAGCTACCTCGCCATCCAGACAGTAATTTGAAGTATGCCTACTTACCACATACAAAGAAAAATCCCTTGGGCCCTTACAGGCCCACGGACAACCTTTTGGTGCCAACCCTTATTTTATCTAAGTTGGTATAACTGAGGCAGTCACTAGTGCTTACATGGATGTTAACCTTGGCATCAGTAGTACCCTCCTGACAGCGGGGTCGTCCTGGAGATTATGTCCAGAGAACCTCAAAATTGGGCACAGGTACTTTCTATCATTTTCAGCTATTTTCTTTTCAACCGGTGCATAGCCCTTTGTGTACTTTATGCACCATGGTGCTTTCTTCTGTTCACCAGTTTTTAGGAATGGAATGCCTATACTTTCTGCCGTCTTGTCACGAGGCGCCTGCCCCTCGCTTGTACCATTGTGGTATCCTTGCCCAATTGTCTGGGTCACTGAAGTTGGGCCGAATCAGCTGGTCCTCTATCTGAGGGGTCAATCCTGTACATGCTGTTCACTTTTGAGGACTGTCCCTTCCTTGTGTTCTCTTGTTATAGTATACTCTCTTGTTGAGTTGGTGTTCTATAACACTGTTCACTACGTTACATCCCACGTACAAGTGTGATGACTGTGTAGTTCATGGTGTTTTGGAAGTGCTTGGGCAAGTGAGTGCATACATAACAGTCTGCTACATTTGCAGCCTCTACATACAGCTTAACGATTTGTACAAATGTATAATCAGCGTATATTTCACTATTGTCACTCCATGGCACCTGTCCCTTATATCCCTCCTCTATTGGTATCCCTGTCTCTCTTTCCCCTGATGTACTGGCGTGCAATCCTTCACTTTTATTGATATAGTTATGCTCATTGAGAAATGGTATGTATATTTCGTCTGCAAACAGTAATAATATAATTGTCAATATTATTCCCGGAACGGGAGTACAGCACGGTAGGCCATTTCCTCTCTTTTTTCTTTTCGTTAGGTAGGCATTGTTTCTGCTGCTGGTAGGACGATGTCAGCAACAGGAAAAGTCAATTGTTCCCAGTGTCTTTACATCGGTAGTTGGTAGTTTACTACCTCTCCCTCGTTAGTACTCTATAATGTGGCATCAAAGGTTACCAAGCAGATATTGCCCATTGAGGTACTTCTGTAGACAAATCCAGACAGGACCCGCTTGCACCCTATATTTCCAAATGTGTGCAGCACAAGCGGTCCAATGAAGAGTCACCACAAGACTCCCTTGCACCCCTTGACTTTTGTGAGGGTGCAGCACAAGCAGTCCTGTCAGTTGTTCCCTTGTCTTGTGTGTGGATCAGAGGTTACATTCCGGCAGTGGTGGCAGAACCCTTGTTGGTGTTACAGGTGGCTGTTGCAAATCCATTGATCCTGCCGCCTTTTTGGTGTGGAAGCTGTGGGTCCAGGTAGTCAGCCCCTCACACTTAACCGCTGTAGCTGTTGTCAGAAGGACTGGTATGGTCCCTTCCACAGGGGCTGTAGACAGTGTTGTCTGGTGTGGGCTTTGACCCACACCCAGTAACCAGGCTGTAGTCTGTGTTCCGGTAGTGTCTCTTCTTCGTCTAAGGCCTGCAGTACCTGGCAGTGGAGATAAGGTAGGGTCTCTTATTTTCTTGCAGTACTGTAATAATAGATCATCTGTTATTGCTAGTCGTGCCACAGACACGTGGCCTGGAATGTGCATGGGGCAGCCAAACAGTATTTCATGCGGGCTCAGCTTGGTCACTCTGTCAGGGGTGCTTCTCACAGCGAGCAGTGCCAGTGGCAGCTCATCAATCCAGGAGAGTTCAGTGGATGCACAGAACTTTCCTATCTTGTTTTCAAGTACCCCATTCTTCCTCTCAACAGTTCCTTCTGTGGGTGGATGGTAGGCACAGTGCAATTTCTGGGGGACCCTATCCCTTTGCAGTGCCCCTCTATTACCTGAGAGATGAACTGTCCGTTGTCAGAGCTCAGGAGAGTTGGGACCCCAAACCGTGGGATAAGTTCCTTCAACAGGCATTTAGCAACTGACTGGCAATCACAGTTCTTGGTGGGATAAGCTTCTGTCTATTTGCTGAACATGAACACAAAAACGTAACTGAACATATGAATGGAAGGCATTTTGATGAAGTTCATTTGTAGGCTCTCATGGGGCCCGGGGGGTGGTGGTAAATGACTTGATGCAGTGGATGTACCCTTGCCTGTGTCATATTGGACACAAATAGTGCACTGCTTACGTAAGTACTCTGCATACTGATGACATTTTGAACTAAACCAACATTGGGAGAGCAGACATCTAGGAAGCTGGGTCTGCATACACTATATCAAAATGAGATATAGTGTGCACAGTGTCCAGGGGTTCCCCAGAGGCTCGACAGAGGCAATAATAGATAATACTTATGCTTTATTTGTGGTAGTGTGGTCGAGCAGTTAGGCTTATCAGAGGGAAGTGTTAAGCATTTGTTGTACACACACAGACAATAGAAGAAGCACACACTCAATGACTTAACTCCAGACCAATAGGATATTATATAAAAAATATATTTTGTTAATTTATTTCTAGAACCACTAGATTCTTTTTGCAGGTGAGTACATTGATTGAACGGTACTTTGCATAGGTACGTTCAGAGCTTTGATTCAAATCGACAATACATGCAGTTTTCTTAAAGATGGCAAAAAGCTATTTTAAAAGTGGACCAGTGCAATTTTCAACAGTTCCTATGGGAGGTAAGTAAAGCACAGTTTCTGAGGTAAGTAACAAACTTACAGGTTTAGTCTCTGGGATATAGGTAGCCCACCGCTGGGGGTTCAAGATAACCCCCAGCACCAGCAACACGGGGCCGGTTAGGTGCAGAGGTCCAACAAGAGCCAAAATAACGTGGGCCCCTATGGATACAGGTCTGCTTGCAGGTAAGTACTCGTGTTGTTGGAGGGCAGACCTGGGAAGTTTAAAGGAGCACTGGAGGGGCCCTGAGTAGGCACCCATCCCACACCCTCAGCAGCACAGGGGCGGCTGGGTGCAGAGTGCAAACAGGGCGTCGGGTTTCCAATGGAACTCTGTGGGGGGGACTCTAAGGGTCACTTAAGCGCTGCATGAAAGGCACAGGGGGGCTTCTCGGGAGAGCCACTGACTGGATAGGGAGGAGGGCTGCATGCTGGTCATAGATGCACCAGTGGTCGGTTTCTCTCGAGTCTTGGGGCTGCGGATGCAGTGCTTCTCCAGGCATCAGATATCTTCGTCCCGGGCAGTCACGGTCAGGGAGGTCCTCAGGATCCTCTCTGCAGGTGTCGTTGTGGAGGGGTGAAGAGGTCATCTCAGGGTTAGCACTCGGTCAGATTCGCCTGGAGATCCTCTGTGGCTAGTTGGGCCACCTGGACATGCACTGTGGATGTCTGGTGCAGAGTGGTTTAGGACTCAGGCTTCTGGAGTGAGATAGGAGTCCTTTAGAACCAGTTTCTTCTTCTTTCTTGTTGGACAGGTCCGCTGTCCCCAGGAGTTTCTTGCTCCTCTGTGATGCATGCAATCCCCTGGAGGCTTTTCAGGGGTCGCTGGACCTGCAGAACGCGTCACTTTTCATTTGCAGCTTTTTGAAGCAGGAGATGGGCCAATAGGGCTGGGGCAGAGTCAGTTGTTGTCTTCTTCTCTTCTCTGCAGGGTTTTCAGCTCAGCAGTCCTTTTTTCTTCTTGTGAGGTCGTCGGGAATCTGGTGAGATGGGGTCAGGGAGGCCCTTAAATCTTAGTTTTAGGGGTGTGTTAAGGTCAGGGGCAGTAGCCAGTGGCTACTGATCCTGAGGGTGGCTACACCCTCCTTGTGCCTACTCCCTTTGGGGAGGAGAGCACATTTCTATTCCTATTGGTCCTTATCCTCCAAAGCAAGAAGGAGGATTCTGCAAAGAGGGAGTCGCCTCAGGTCTAGACACCTTAGGCGTGGTCCTAGCTGGGGTGGTCACTCCTCCCTAATTTTCCAACCGGACTTAACGCCAGAAGTGGGGCTTTGTCCAGGGGGCTGACATCTCCACTAGCTGGAGTGACCTGGCGCACTGTAATCTGAGGCTTGTGTCTTTGAGGCACACCACCAGGTGTTACAGTTCCTGCAGGGGAAGGTGTGAATCACCTCCACCCGGGACAGGCTTTGTTTCTGACCACAGAGTGCACAAAGGCACTCACCCCGTGTGGGCAGAAACTCGTCTGAAAGTGGCAGGCTGGCACAGACCGGTCAGTCCTACACTAGCAGTTGGGCTAACATACAGGGGGCATCTCTAAGATGACCTCTGGGTGCATTTTTCAATAAATCCCACACTGGCATCGGTGTGCGTTTTATTGTGCTGAGAGGTTTGATACCAAGCTTCCCAGTATTCAGTGAAGCCATTATGGTGCTGAGGAGTTCGTAATGACAAACTCCCAGACCATATACTCAATATGGCTACACTGCACTTACAATGTCTGAGAATGGACTTAGACACTGTAGGGGCATATTGCTCATGCAGCTGTGCCCTCACCTGTGGTATAGTGCACCCTGCCTTAGGGCTGTAAGGGCTGCTAGAGGGGTGACTTACCTATGCCACAGGCAATGGTTTGTGGGCATGGCACCCTGAGTTGGGTGCCCTGTCGACTTTGTCTTTTTCTCCCCACCAGCACACAAAAGCTGCAAGGCAGTGTGCATGTGCTGAGTGAGGGGTCCCCAGGGTGGCATAATAGATGCTGCAGCCCTTCGAGACCTTCCCTGGCCACAGGGCCCTTGGTACCATGGGTACCCTTTACAAGGGACTTAATTGTGTGGCAGGGCGGTGCCAATTGTGGGAACAAAGGTACAGTTTTAGGGAAATAACACTGGTGCTGGAGCCTGGTTAGCAGGGTCCCAGCACACTTTTAATCAAAGATGGCATCAACACTAAGCAAAGAGTGGGTGGGTAACCATGCCAACAGTGGCATTTTCCTACTAGACGGATCATTCCATCTCAACCCACATGCAAGGGGCAGTGGAAGAGGCAGGCCATGGAGGGGAGCAACACAGCTGGCAGTCGTATTTTACCATTGGGGCTACACAAACCCCCTCCCCGTTTTGTGCACAACCACCCTCTTCCAATCCTCTAGTTCCTGTTCCTCAGCCTGTTGTTGAACGCATTCAGGATCAAAATATGTACATTCTTCCGGTTGGGTTGATTTCACTTGTACCATTTCATAGTCTCACAGATTTAGGGCTATTCTCCTCGCATCTCTATCAGTAACGGCATTGCCTGTGGAAACATAGGGGGTTATTCTAACTTTGGAGGAGGTGTTAATCCGTCCCAAAAGTGACGGAAAAGTGACGGATTTACCACCAGCCGTATTACGAGTCCATTATATCCTATGGAACTCGTAATACGGCTGGTGGTATATCCGTCACTTTTCCGTCACTTTTGGGACGGATTAACACTCCTCCAAAGTTAGAATAACCCCCATAGTCTTGGGCAGAGGTATGAGCTGCTCACTTTACAATGGCAATCCTTTTTGGTAAAAGCAATGCTTGCAACAGTTCTGCAATTAATGATGCGTGCTGTATGTGTTGGCCAGCTGAGGTGAGAAATTCCCTCATTGCCCACAACTGGCCAGAGTCATGTGTTACAGCAAAATTGTTTTGACTGTCCGTGTAGATATTTGCTGACCTTCCCTCCACCAGCTTGCAAGCCCTCGTTAGAGCTAACAATTCAGCTGCCTGGGCACTTTTTACTGTTGGCAACCTCCCTCCTTCCAGCAATCTTTTCACAGAACCCACAGCATAGGCAGCCTGCAATGTCCCATTTTTGTCCTAGATACATGACTCATTGACAAGTCCCCATCTGCGTCTGGGAGCGGGATATCTCTTATGTCTGGTCTCACCTTCATGTGCCTATCAGCTGCCAGAATGCAGTCGTGAAAGGAGTTGTCTATGGAGGGGTCATCATGATCATGTTCTGTTGGCAGGAGACCAGAGGGATTCAGTGTGATGCACCTTTGAATAATATGTTGCGCCAACAAGGTCAACTCATATCGGAAGAGGCGAGCATTTGTGAGATGTTGCGTTTTTGTAGTAGTCAATAGTGTGTCTACAACGTGTGGAACATGCAAAATCAATGTGTATGCTAGCACAACATTTTCTGATTGCTCTACTGTCAGGGCAGCTGAGCCCACCGCCCTCAAACACGGTGGGAGAGCTGCTGCCACTGGGTCGAGTGTTGCAGAATAGTAGGCCACTGGGCAGTAGAAGGAGCCTTGATTTCTTGTGGCAGAATAAGTGAAAGTCGTTAGTATAGTCTGGGAGTCCTAGTGCTGGTGCTGCACACAACTCTCTTTTCATTGTTTTGAAAGCCTCCTCACAGTCTGGGGACCAGGGGACTTTGTGTGGCACTTCCTTGTGGGTGAGGTTCTGGATTGTGCGCGCTATTCATGAAAAACGTGGGATCCTCTGTCTGCAGTAACCTGCTACTCCCAGAAATGCTTGAACCTCACCCTGTGTGTGGTCTGGGATATTGTGTTCTGACTGGTTTTCTATCTGGTTGTAACTTCCATATCCCTTGAGAAAGTTCATGGCCTAAGTACCGTACTTTTTCCTGACAGAACTGCAGTTTCTTGGGGGACACTTAGTGGCCTTTCCTCGCTAGGTGACATAGGAGTGCTATGGTGTCCTCAATACATGCTGTCCTGGACGGTGAGGCCTGCAGTAGGTCGTCAATATACTGTACTAGCGCAGAACCTCCAGGTAGCTGGAGGGATGCTACGTCTGTTCGTAGGGCGTTAGAAAATATTGAGGGAGAATCGTAAAAGCCCTAGGGAGTTCTTTTCCATGTTAATTGTCTACAGCGGAATTGGAACACGAAAAGATACTGGGAATCCCTATGGAGGGGCATAGAGAACAATGCATTGCTAAGGTTCAGGACTGAGAAGTGGGTTGCTTTTATTGGGATACTGAACAAGATGGTGGCTGGATTTGGGACCACTGGAAATTTAGGGATCACCACCTTGTTCAGTTCACAGAGGTCTTGTGTAAATCTGTACATTGGGGCTACATTGGGCCCCTTAGCTGCCTTCTTCATTGGAAGGATCGGTGTGTTACAGGGGCTGACCCATATCTTCCTTAGTACCCCTTGCCTCAGTAAATCCTATATCACTGGGGCTATGCCCTCCTCCCCTTCTTTTGAAATCTTGTATTGTGGCACTTGCTGTAGTGGTGCCCTGGGGTGTAATGTGACCCGCACTGGGGGGGAAGTCCAGTACCCACCCCACATCATTTGCTCCTTGTGCCCAGACCTCGCTAGGGACGGAGTCATACAGTTCTGGTGGAATGCTTTGTGCTTTCTTTTGAGGGCCACATCTCATGAATTGCCTGTACCATTATTCCATTTGTTTTACTTTCTAGAAATACCCCTTCCGGTGAACAGCAACTTGCATAGGAGATCCCTCCCCATCAAACGAAAAGGACAATATCTGCTGAAGATAAATTGGTGGTGTACAGAAATGGGGCCAACCAGGAATTTCAGAGGCTTAGTTGAGTATTCATCAATGGTTTGTCCTGTCATGCCCACAGCTGGTATTTGTGTTCCTAACAGTGGTGCATCTGGTATGTCTGATGCCTTCAGCATTGACCTCGTCACACCTGTGTCCACCAGAAAGGAGGCCCTCTTGTTCAGTACAGTGCCATTCACATACGGGCTTTCCTGGTCTACTGATATTGCTGGACCCATATAATATGTTTCTGGGGGTGGGGGGAAGCCATCCTCCTCCCTAGCCCAGTGTCTGCCACCTCTCTGTTGTGGGGGCTTAGGCTGGTGGACATGTGATCTATCCTGACGGGGCTGTGTAGAATTAGTAGTAGTGTCAAATACATTATCAGTGTAAGGTGGAGGTGATATGTTTTGTTGTTGTCCTTGCTGGCTCCTACCTCTGGGTCCCCTACCTAGGAGGGGGCGGTCTGCCTTCCATTGGCCTTGCTGGCTGCAGTGGAAGCATGTTGTGCCTGGAGGAGGTTGAGAGGATGCTCTCACATTTGTCCCCTTCCCTGTCCTCTACCCCTACCTCTGCCTTGCCCGTCACTATAGAACTTCTCCTGCGTCATCATCAACATGACTTTTTTCCTTTTTGTTTTTTTCTCCTCTGACTTCTTCAAATGTGTTTGGTAGTCTGCACAGTATCTGGCTGCAGCCAGCACTTTTTTTTAATGGGTTTCTGCTACCAACATACAAAAGAGGTCTGTAATGCGTCTTGATGGGCTACTGTAGCCCATATACAAATGTGGTGACAAACGCGGGCATCGTCTCCCCAAGTGGATTTTTCATCCCACTACTCTGTTGGTACACATCAAAAGGTGGTCATAGCTGTTCGTACTTTCTTTCTTCTCCTGCTTTGCATTCATTATTTTTTACCAATCTACCTTGTCTTCCGGCCCTTTTCCCTTTATGTATTCCATGACCTTTTTCCTTGCCTTCTCTACCTCTTCTCCCGGCACTCCACCTTTTTCCCTCAGTGGTTCTTTTGTTGGCAAGTTCATTACTTTATTGCATTCCTCTTGGCTCCCTTGGCACTATTATATTGAACGAAGTGTTGAGGTCTCTCTACAGCAATCCTCCCATTGCCATTATTCTATTTGATTCTGTGTACCACTTGTGGGGTTCCTCCCTAAGTTTTGGGAAATCTTTAGTAAATGACATTAAATCATAGTGAGTCCAAGGTACATGGACATAAGAGAGTGTGATGGAATCATCCTCCCCTGATGATACGGTTGATATCTCTCACAGGGGCATGGTCAGTGCTACATCCGTCAGTACCGGGTGGGTGCCTGTCTGTAAATCATTATTAACCTGTGCTATTGTGATGCTCTTCATTACTTCTGTCCACTTTTATAACTTCTGTATGGCATATTGCAATTTTTCTGTTAATTTAGCATCGTCCCAAGAGTGCAGTTTGCTGTCTGTGAAACTGAGGTGGGATGTGTCCCAGGCATATGTCTGTGGTAGAGGGACTGCACTTTTGGTGTGCTGGGTGTAGCTGAGGTGCACTAGGGGATGTTGGACCATTAGGTCAGCGCATGCTAATGTCAGTATTTCCTCCCTTTGTGGTCTGTTACAGTTATCATTTACATCTGGAAGTGACATTCGTTTGTCAACCCAGTCTGTTAATAATGTGCGACACTTGGCACTGTCCGCCCTGAGGAGCATTTTCTTTTGTGCCGTTAGAGAGTTGCATGGTGTGGGGGGTGGTCCTTTTGGGCGGGGCTGCGAAATGCTTTCTTTCCTGTTACCTGGTGCAGAGGTGATGCCTTGTAGAGTCTTGGTCGACATATTTATGTTGTGCTGTGTGTGATGTACATAAATGCATATTTCCCAAATCCTTTGCCACATTGCATCGCCGTCTAAAGCACTGTCCTCCGAGTCATCGTCAAAGTTCTGTGCTCAGCGTTTTTTTACCAGGAGTGGCATCTGGCCCTCCCCTCCCCCTCGCATTCTTTTTATAACCAAGTGCTAATGCTGCTGACTTTTCCAGCAGCGTGAGCTACTTCCTCTTTTATTTCTTTCAGCGACAGTGCATCCGTCACTTTCTCAAGTTCCATTCTGTGTGCTTACTCTTTTACCAGGAGCTGAGCCAAGCTGAGAGGGTTGGTTCCCTGTCACTGAGTGCTCCGGAGTGTCTTTCTTTACTTGGCAACTGTGTTATTTGTGTTTCCTATTCTCCCCATTATTATGTCTTCTACAAGCTGGTCTTCTCCCTTATCCCCTTGTGCACCTTGTTCCTGTGATTGTGCACCTACCACAGGAAGGGATGGAAATGTCCCCATTACCTCAAGTGTTTGTTCTCTCCATCGTTCCATTTTTTCTTAACTTTTTTCTCTGAGTAAATTCCCTTTTTCACTTCCAGCAATTTCTTATGCACTTTTTCCTTCACATCGCTAGTCACATGCAAAGTCACGCAACACAGCATTTCACATCCAGAATGCATTCCATTGAAGATATCGAATTTTCCTCCCTTGAATAATCAAAATCTGTAATAAATAGGACAACTTATTCATATCAGAGGTGCCAGTCTTAGGAAACTGCAAGTCTGGTCTCTTGGCCATCAACCTATACCACCATCAAGGAACAGTAATGTTTCAAATCCCTGTCGAACGGTGACCAGGTACGTCGTAGAATCCCTAGGCGGTGAGGACTGACTGGTATCCAGATACCTTTTGCTAAGAGGGTTACCCATAGCCGGTCAGTAACTATCCCTTGTTATGCTACGCAGACAATCCAGCTGTACTTAGCATCGGGAAACAAAAGGGTGTTGACAGGCTGTCTCTGCCGCTCATTCCCAATAAAACATGAGGAAGCAGACAGTGGATAATTCAGGCAATCAGACACTCACCTGCCAGCAGAATATGTCATTATTCAAGCAGAGGGCGCACTTCAATTTTCCCACCTGGCACTTGATACTTGTTCACTGTAAGCATTCACAAGTTGGAAATAGGTAGAGGCCAAAGGTGCTGTTTTACCAGTGTCATTGCATGGCCAGAAGGAGCGATAACAGAAAAGCAGGGAGGGGTAGTAAAAGCTTCCACATCCTTGGGTTCCCACTCAAGGCAGGTCAAGGAAGTTACAGAATATGGTATACGTGCCTACATTACAAGATGAAACTTTCCATCTAACAGAGACAACACATACACAGGATAGTACATTTCTTCATATATATCGCTTCAGCTAGCGTGCAATGATATTTCATTAGGGCTGTCTTGATAGCAAGCCTTGCATCATTATATGTTTTGAGCAAACAGAAAACAGAGTTCAGTTAAGTCATGAGCTGTTCATCAAACAGTCCTTGTTATCACTGAGTAGGACAGGGCCTAGTAGGCCCAATAATGGAGTTGAACTCTAGCTGTAAGACGCTAGAGTCATATTCACAGAGAAATGCCCACTATCTAAAAGGGCCATTTGTAAAATAGTAATGTAAAATCCAACTGCTCCAGTAAGCAGGATTTCTCACTACCATTCCCAACATACCAACACATGGCAACGCTACTCCTTTCTGATCAGAAATTACCATTTTAAAATATATATGGGAGTTCTTAATGCTAACCTATGAGAGGAGCAGCCCTCACAGTAGTGAAAAACAAAATAGGCTGTTTGTCACTATTAGGACATGTAAAACATAAAAATACATGTCCTACCTTTTACATACACTGCACCCTGCCCATAAGGCTACCTAGGGCCTACCTTTGGGGTGACGTAGGTGTACTAAAAGGGGAGTTAAGGCCTTGGCAAGAAGTCTGAAATGCCAAGTCACTGTGGCAGTAAACTGCGCATGCAGTCCCTGCAGTGGCAGGCCTGAGACAGGTTTGAAATCCGACTTCTGTGGGTGGCACAATCAATGCTACAGGCCCACTAGTAGCAGTTAATTTACAGGTCCTAGGTATATGGTATACCACTTTACAAAGGACTTACAGGTACATTAAAAATGCCAAACAGGTGTGAGCTAATCATACCAAGTTTTAGGGAAGAGAGCACATGCACTTAAGCACTGATTAGCAGTGGTAAAGTGCCCAGAGTCCTAAAGCCAACAAAAAGAGGGTCAGAAAAATAGGAGGAGAAAGGCAAAACGTTTGGGGACAACCCTGCAAAAAGGGCCATTTCCAACAGGTGTATTATCAGATGTCTAGTTGTCTGACTGTTAGGCATGAATGGCTTGTATCCTGCAGAGGTATGAGATGACATTGGTGGTTGTGTGATGGACTGCATAGGTGTCTGTAATGTGGGTGTCTGGTAGTGTATATGGGTACCTGGTTATTTGTGTAATTGTATCATGGAATGTGTGGGTTTCTTACGGAGTAAATGAGTTTGATGTTTGAGTGTTTGTTTTAAGGTTCCTAAAAATATAGTACTATTGTGTATTAGACCAACACAAACTTCACAATATGTCATCAGAAAGTTTTGGCATGTCTTGGCTGGCTCACAGTACCACATCGAACCCCTAAACTGACCAGGGTAGAGATGTTGGTGGCATTCTGATTGCCAAGGAATCCATGGAAACAGATCTAACCCTTTCATTGGTCGCTCTTGCATGGCTAAGGTTAACACAAGAGAGATAAAAAAAGGCATTTTCAAAGCATTTATTGAAATTATCATATTTTTGCATAAAAAGCACATGCTGCGATTCTTGGAAAGATTAGACATACAACTGTAATTAGCATTATAAGAATGGTAAACAATATGAACAATTTAACAATGGTAATTGTTGCTCATGTTTGCCTACTCCTATCTGTATGTAATACTACACTAGAGAGAGCATAGCCAGGAGTACTTTTTCCCAGGTCATTTGGGATAGTCTAAACCCTATACCTTGGTGTTGGGTGTCAGCAAGCCAGTACATATTATCTTCTTGGCAGGATGGAGGTCGGAATCAGCAGGGCTGCGTCACAGTCACAGCTCTCAGAGGTTCTGTGATAATCCCAATATAGAAGTGATATTTTCATTGAGCTTTAGCACAGAATCTGTTTATGTAATAAAGTATCACACTGTGGCAGAGGCACAGAGCAGCACATTCGTGTACTCTATCTAAAATTAAGTGCCTCCTAATGAGGATAGCAAAAAAACGAAACAGTGGCATTGTGTTCTGAAATGTGCAACCTTGGAACTAACTGTACAGTCCACAGGGCGTTCGTCCATATCAGAAAATACAGCACATTTACAGGTTGGCAGTAAAGTGTGGAAAAGGTTACCACGAAAAAGAGATGACAACTTAAAGAGTTGAATCTAAAATAGAGACTACGCTCAAGCAATTTAACATGATGTGGAAGTCAATGTGCAGGTGTCTTAAGGCACTAAGGCCCAAGGTGCCAGCCTGCACTCTGAGGTAAAACACCATACTGCACTGGTTGGAATCTTTCAAACAGAAATGACTGAACTCCTTTTCGGCTGTGCCTCATACTGGTGTCTGCCTCAGCCAACTTAGTAAGATTTGATCTTTGACTGTGTTGAGCAGTGCTGATTGATCAAAATAATTTGCAAATTTCACTCGGGTGACAACTAATTCTGATCCCATATTGAGTCGAAACCCAGCTTAAATGCTTAAAGTATAAGTCTTACCACTCGTTGCAGCACCTTCCAACAAATACTTACATGCCTCCTCTTAATTTTCCACCAACTCTGTGTTATAGCTTTAAAAATTGACGTGACATAAAACGACCTTGTGGTTTATAAATGTTGGTATTACCCTACCAAGTGCAGCACCCATACAAGCTTGCTTGGTCTTTGACTTTTCCTATCTCGTAATACTCATTGTGACTAATAGGTTTCTTGTAATTCTGTTTCTGTGTTGCTTATCACACTCAGCAGCGAGGGGTCGGTGGCTTTTGTAATCCTCATTCTGGTATACAGTAACCCTTCTTCCATCCATTGTTCAGACAGCATAAAAACACATTCTTCTAAAATAGCTCAGGTCCTTTGAATTTGCCCATTCTTGTTAAAATATTCAAAGACCAACTCATAAGATCCCTTTTACGAATTTCAATGTGTTGACGACTGATGGTGGTTGGGCCGTGGCTGTCATGTCCCGGCAGTGGTCGAAGGATGGCTCCTCTAATTTATTGTTTATGAACAACTATTAAAGGACTTTACAACACGCACAACAATAATGACTAAAAGGCTTCCACTGACAGGTTTGGTGGTAATACCCTGTCCGCATATTATCAGGTTCTGATGGTCTGCTTACAGGCAGTGACTGAAGGGCTCTCCCTATATGCAGGCAACACTGGAAGCAATATTACCTCTTACTTCCTTATCCATGCAATATGTTCTTCACCTCTACGTAACAAGTGCAGTGTATCTGACAATTGTAGCTTTGGGTGGAGTACAGGGAGCAGATAAGAATGTGTGTTAGTGGTAAGCAATGTATACAGAAGAGTATGTGCAGCAGAGCATGCCTCCTTTCGTATTAGTATGAACTGTACTTTCCATGGTGGAAACTCTAGCTGCTTGGAAAAGCACCAAGTAGAGAAGATGCTTGATCCTTTTTTCATCTTGTGCTTTGTGTTTTCAGATCCCTGTTTGGGTTTTCATCTTCTGAAAAACATGTCAGTGTAGCAAAGACATTGTTTTGTATGGGTTGCGAGTAGAAGGATAACTGTGGGGCAACAGGAAAGAATGCACATTTGTGCTAACATTTATTTATTAAACATTGGTTGTGAAATTGCAGTAGTGAAGATTACTGGTAACTAATCACATTACTCCGGCCGTAGCAGGGGATTAGCAGCATATCTGATGCTGATTTGGGGGAAAGAAGCCAAAGTGCTTCTGTTCAATCTGCTTAAATGTCCTGCATAACACAAGACTGTAGTTTCAGATGATGTTTGATATGTACATACATTTTGGTATTTTTAAACAAAGCTCAGGAGCAGCACACAGAGGAAGCACTAAGGAAGCTGCCCTTTTATGGGTTGCAAATGTGACTTGGACTGTGATCTTGAAGGTTTAACACAAATCTCATCTAATATGAGTGACAGTGAAACCAAAAGATGAAAACTAAAACTGGAGAGAACTGTCTAAATGCACTTCTGGGGACACCAAACATCTACTAGATATTCCTATGCGTACAGCATTCTTAACCCTTTTCTACAGCCAAAAGAAGAGGAAGTGGTCAGCAGTCAACAAAATGTTAACTTAACACAAGAGTAACTCTGCAGAGAAATGAGGAATGTGAGGATATCGTCATCAGAACTCATGGGCAAGAATGACCATGATGGTAAAGACCTTCAAATGAATTACTGAGTCAACCAGCATAGACGAGTTGGGATTCACATCTGAGCAGGGCAGGAGGATGGCAAGATATTACAGTCCAACCGCTAACGATGGAGCGGTTCTTCCTAGAGTGGGTGTCACTTCCAGGGCAATGGTGGCAGAGCATGTTTAACAGCACTGGAGACTCTTTGTTTAATAGCTCTGTGCCTGGCAACATCTCCTGGTTGCATTAGCTTTCCACTCTTGACACATCATATACTCAGATTAGCGTCCTCACATTTTTTTATTTTCCCTTTTTGGTTCCCCCTTGGGATTTGCAGAATATTTCCTGTTTGTCTCTTCTGTTGGATTACCTGTTTGTGATCAGTGTATTGAAACCTGCTCTGTTGAGTTTAGGGATCAGCTCTGGTACCCTGGTCAATGCTTGTTCTCATTACAGCACTGTCTGTTGCCAAGCTGGTTAAGCAGATTAATCTCCTATTAATTATATTATCAATACCGGCTTAGTTTGATACTAATTCTTGGCTACTTACTATTTCTATTCTGCTTCATTCCTTGAGGCCTTCAACTTTTTCTTTTAAACTTTGTTTAGTATTTACTAAAACAAAATGAAACAACACCAGTCAAAAACATTCTAAATCTAAATTATTAGAGATGCAGTGAATATACATGATTCCCTGATGGGTGTCATGGCCAATGAGATACTCAACCTCACCAAGATATATGCAATATACGAGCGAAAATTAGATAATTTAGCATTTTGTGAGAAATGTCAAAGAGAGTCTCTGCTTTATATGCAATAGTCATAATCCAACAAAAGCCATTACACCAAGTGGTTAGCACAGTTTATCTGAGTCTCATCTGAGGTGTAATAATAATTGTTTATGGGTAGGCATCCTGTCTCTTCCACAATATATTGTCACCTACCATCTGCCTATAAGAGGGCTAGGGCCACAAATCTCCTGTATGCTGTTGATGAATTTCACCAACTCTAGAAGTGCTATTTTTGATCACGTATTACAGATTTGCCAACTGTAATAGAAATGGTGTGTCCCACTTTCAACCTGAAACAATGTAATTCCACTTCCTAGGCAATTGAAGTTGAGATTAAACCCATGTTTCCATAGTGTAGCCAAATGAGTCCTGCCCATTTAATACACCTGGATTTTTTGCTTTTTGGTCATCCAATTTTTTAACCTTTACTGTCGGGGAGTCACACTCCTCGAACCTCACCAACTGTAATCACTTGGTAATTGGACTGTGCTTGTTTTCTGCCAATGTCCATCTTTTAAGATAACCCCACTGTGAAGAAGCAATGGGACACTGCTCTAGTTACACTTAGAAATGTGAACACACGTGTGAGCACACTTGTACGGGCTGTGCATGTGAGACTACCATTATGTGCAGGCAGGTAATAGTACACAGATAGTCTGGCACAGAGGGATTCTACACGGATAAATGTTGTTAGTATTGATAAAAATAATGTAAATGTACGTATGATAACAACAAACTTGCATCACTGTTGTCGAATCCACCCAATGTGACTTCCTCATCAGCCCCAAGTCAGAAATACATGGTCAGGCAAACCCCACGACTTAGGCCTGAAGCAACTGATTGACAGATCACAGGTGGGGTGACACGTAGCCTGTTACACAAACTTGCAAACAGGGAAAACCCAGATTGATCCCTCAGATAGGCAGCAACACTGCAATGGTTGTAGGAGATTGGCTCCCAATCAAACACATTCCCAAAACACCATAAAAGGTCAGATGCCACATGAAGTTAGGAACACTCAGCCAATCAGAACACAGCACACACACAACACGCAGTGATCACGCGCTCTCCATGCTGGACATCTGGACATGTTGCCTACTGGCCCACATTATGACCATGCAAGGTTGAGACCCCCCCTGCGCACTTTATCCAATGGTTAGATTTATAACCCCGTAACTAGGCCCAGATTCCTTTCTTCAAAGAATTCATAGAATTGTTTTATGACTACTCAAGAAATGTATATAATAGCGCTCAGAACCAATGTACTTTGAGACAGTCATTAGACCCCCAAATCTGTACTGCTCTCCCGCCCGCTGTGTTTAATTAAACCAACTGTTCGTGTTTTGCCAAGTGCCTGTTGTCTTTAATATTTTAAGCAAAATCCACATTCAAGCAATATTTTGGTGAGCCAGGTAGGAGAGATTGTTTTTTCGAACCCGACCGCAGCCGAAAGAAGGGGACCCCACCCGTACAGATTCTCATTTGCACCACAAGAGAGGTGAGCGGACGCCGCAATTTATTGAAAGTTCTGCTTAATCTGCAGAGCGAAGGTCCATCCTGAAGCTACCGTCCGTGTGTAAGAGACTAAATCTGATCCTTAGTCCCAGCATTTGACATATGGCAAATAGGAAGAAGCATAAAAAGTTAACCTGAGCGCCCTGCCACTGACGGAAATCTGACATATTGCACATTTCATGTGTCCAAAATGCAAGCTGCAAGGTGGCCTCGGAGGCGATCCCACAGAGGTCACCTTTCTATGATAGTGGGCACATGGCTAGGTAAGGTGAAAGTGTTGTTTAGTCACTTGGACCGCTGGGCATGACACAAATGGTACGTTTGACCCCTGGTTATGACATAGGGGCGAGGCTTCACCACTTGGACCACTGGGTATGACAGACGGTACGCATAGGCCCTGGGTGTGATATAGGGCCACCACTTCGATCTTAGTTTTGAGTCTCAAAGGGTTTTCTCAGCACCATCAATTTCTTAACACTGGTGGAAACTTAAAGAATTGAGAGGTGTTTTTCACTTGGACCGCTGGGCCTGACACAGATGGCACGCATGACACCTGGGTGTGATATAGGGTGTAATTCGGTTGTTAGAAAACAAATAGGATCTTGGAGATTAGGTGTAGCTTGTGCTTGGCCGAGGAGGGCCTGTAGTTGTTGAGTTGTTCCTTCTCTGTGTAAATTTTGCTATCTTGGTCACCAAGCCGATATTAGCAGACTGTCGGACTCACTAGGGCCTGGGTACCACACTGAGCCTCCCCTCGATATCGAGCAGCATGCACTAGGAACGGCCTAAGGGTTTTTATTTTTGGGGGGGGGGGGGTTGGACAAAGTCATAATTTTTTTTCCTGTCACTTTTTTCTCTGTTCTCTTTTTATTTCCATTGTGGTTTTCAGTTGAATCATTGTTGATGATGTGGAGCTGATAAACTATTGCAACTATATTTCATGTTGAAATGCTGTCTTGTTAAGTGATTTAATGTGCATGAAGGAGTTGCTATCTTTCTCTCGAAAAAATAGTTAGTCTATATCTACTATCTCACTGCCAAAAACGGTTCGGAATGTTTTGAATTAACCATTTCACTTTCTTTCAGGTTGTGACCCTTCATATGTGTTGTTTTATGTATTGTGAAAAGTCTGTTTGATGCATCTCTGTCTAAAGTTGAGCTTGTAGCTAATACCTGCATAATCCTGTGTACATATTTCCCCATGATGCGAGAGCAGAATTTAGTATTATTTTTAATTAAAAAAAGTTAGAACTATACCAGTCCCTTACAAGAGGTTCCCAACCAATCATGGACTCTTAGTTAAGCCACATGCAAACTAGATTCCCCACGCAGGCTAAAAAGCTAGATACATTTTGCTGGAATGGCATGCACATACCAAGGCGCACACGTTCCCCTGGCCAGAGGGGGGGAACCTTCGACACCAAATGTAATAGAACGCACAAGGACACACATTCAGACCAAATTTGTAGGACGAAAGAAGGCTAAAAGAGAGGCACTGTCTTTTAGTTGGCCCGACCTTTAACCACCCAAAGCCTGCAAGCAAGGTTTCTGCACCCTCCACATCATACGTTGGCATGGAGGTTCTCTCTCTGATGCCTGGCATCCCAGTCATTCCTGCACTAGTTTGCACCAACCCGGAGGTTATGCGGTCCCCAGCTGGGCAGCGAGTCACTAGATCCAGGGCTGGTGGGATCCACAGTCTTGTAGGCCCAGATAATTCCAGTCCCATCCCATGTCAGCGCTAGGGATCTCCCAAGTTGGACCCCTCACCTGTCACGTTCAGTCATTCAATCCCCAGCAGCGCAGGGAGCATATACTCCAACCAGTCAGGTAGAACGCTCCCAGGTGGCAGGGAGGTTGATAGCGTTCATGGACATTGACATCACCAGTGGGGGTGGAGAGGGAGTTCCCAATCTTCCAGGGTCCGACGTCAAGGGGGAGCCACAGGTTACACTCACGCGAGGGTGTGCCCAGGCAATGGAAGAGATGGCAGAATGTGAGCTTGAGGGCACGTTCCCACCTAGGAGAACTGCCCACTGCATCGAGCGAAGGAGGCAGCCCAGGTGGGAGTTAGAAGAAAGGCTTGGGTTGAGGAGAGAGAACTCTCGCCTTGGAGGCGCAATGGGAGAACAGAACAGCGTCCCTTCCCCCGGAGGAGAGAGTAGCTAGACTTCAGGCTCCCCTCAAAGAGTAGTCCAAAGTAGAAACAGAAGGGAGACCCCGAACTCCACCAGATTGTCAGAGAGGGGCCGACCAAGAAATAAGAGATCAGAGTAGCCTAGGCCAAACCTAATGAAGACATAGGAGAAGCAGAATGGCACCATTACACGCACGAGAAGAGCAGCGGCGAAGACATCCACTGCTCCCCCGGAATGCACCAGTCAGACATACTGACCCCTAGAGATATAGTGTCTAGAAAAGTAGAAGAGGCCTTTGTGTGACCATTTTGCCACCTGGTGGCCCACTGGACTGAAAGGGAGAGTCAGTATCATAGTCCCTGGCCGGAGGAGGGATCCTTCAAGCCAGAGGACATGGCTATCGCAGAAGACTGCATCTGGCTCGGAGGGGGAGATCCCAATTGGAATTTCCTGTATATTAAGGAATGCATGAGAAGATGAGGACGCCACGTTGAGGGAAAAAACCAGCAGAGCTGCTCCAAGGCAAAATATGCATGTTATTACAGAAGGTCGCATCAGGGACCATCTGTGTGCCATGGGCACAGATGGACAAAGAAGGGCTCAGGACCAAACTGCCCCATTGATTGATGGGGAAGGCAAATGGATCTCATGTTTTGAGAAAAGCACCACAGGAATAACAATAGGTAATGTCAAGAGTCTGCTCAGTACCCTCATCGAAGAGCAGACTAACACAGTGGTTTCCCGAGCCCGCATCCCAGCAGTCACGCTGACTATCACCAAGCATGATGGGGCCGCATTCCATTCATTCATACACCAGATATTTACTGCCCTGAGGGAAATGTTCCCTGACTGCCCAGACGTAGTAGGATTGATGGCAGAGAGCATGACGCCTGGGGGAACCATGACTGACTTTCTAGAAAGAACGAGTGAATGAAGGGGACAAGAGACAGGACAGTCATAGACGGACACAGGACCTCAGGTTGCATTCTTTTACAACATCCGCAAAAAGGGGCTGCCCATCGAAATACAGAGTGGATGGACAGCCTAGTAGGATTAGACACCAACCCTTGGTGGGAAATACAGGCCCACGTATTAAACTACTACAGAAAGAAACAGGAAAAGGACAGGGAAAAATAAGAGCAAGCCCAAAGAGACACTGATAAGCTGGTGCAACATAAATTGAAAAAGACCACTCTCGAGGGAGCCTCGTTGACCACAAGCGTTCAGATGGCATCAGTATTGAAGGGTGCACGAGAGCAATCAGTGGTCCCAGTTCATCACCCGTATCGGGCAAATGTCGAGTGGTCCTGTCCACGCACCTGACTCCCATTGTAAGCAAATGCTCTACCTCCTCCACTCCCCAAAAGGCTGTCAGCAAACCGGAAACATCCTGGATCCAAGAGAGGGGGGTGCTGGGAGGGATTCTGTAAATGACCATCACAGTCCCATGCGAGGTGCACTGATACGCTGTTTTGCCAAGCATCTCTTGTCTTTCATTTTTTAAGCTAAATCCACATTCAAGCAACAAGTTGACCTGGAGTAGGCCATATTATATCAGTGGGTACTCATAGGTAATTTCGGGACAGTTTACTGGATTATAGGCTATGTCAATGAATTATAAATATGAGGGAAATCCACCTCAAATTGCAGTCTTACTTCACGTATGCCTATACAGTCCAATGAGATATCAAACTGCAGTGGAGCATGTAGACCAAGTTTGAATAAGCAGGTTCTAAGGTTCTACATATATTCCTAATGGATCATCCAGAATTGTCATATTTATATGGCGCATCATAGGAACAGATTCTAAGACTTTTTTCACTCTGTTGGACCAAGTAAATACTCTGCTCCCCAGCAGAGGGCTCAAAGGCCTCCCCACACGAAAGTTAAAGTTATTAGTGTTTCACTCAGCTCCTGAGGAGGAAGGGGAAGGGGAAAAAATCTGCATTTTGTAATTAGCTGTCACACTGTACAAGGGTTCAGCCAGCTCACGTCCACTGCACAAAGAAGGAAGCCCTGACCTCTAGAGCCAATACAAGATGGGCTCCCCTTTGAAGTTTTGGTGGGAAACTCCCTTGCAGTGATGTTCGCTAGGGGTGGAGCTGGGGTCCCTAGAGGAAATGTGCACATAGAGCACTTGACAGAGCTATATTGGATTATCCCAACATGCTGTGCAGGATCGTTTGGAGGGGTGTTGTAGCATCCCAGGATTGTTTCCTTCAACCCAAAGGGGAGAGGGGGAGGTTATGGACCACCACATGTCCTCCCGGTTCATAAATCACTTATCACAAAAAGTATGGTAGCACACTAAATGATACTGTTGTTCCTGCTATCTGATTGCGAAAGGATGTTTATTTCGCTCTTCATGTGCAACAGTTTGACCTGTTCTTAAATATCTGACCAAAACGGGAACACCATAAGTTATGTTGCCCCACGCTGTTTTGCCCCGATTGTTTGTACATCCAAAACATTCTGACCGGCTAAGAATTACATGGGTACAGAGTAATCTCTGCTGCCAGACACAACCAAACTCAGTTTGCGTAACTGCCTTCCTGGTGGTCTACAAGCCAGGACAAAGGATGTGATTTTCACTTTCTATGTGTAACACTGTGTCTGCTTTCAACTATCCGACCAATACAAGAACACACCATAAGTTTTGTTGCCCTCATTCTTTTGCCCCCATTATATGTACATCTAAAACATTCTGGCCTACTCATACGTGTATAAACTACACGGGTACAGAATAAAGTCTTCTGCCTGACAAACCAGACTCAATGTATCTAACTGCCTCCCTGGGAAACTACATTTCCCATCACTCCTTGGCGCGGCTAAATCTAATGATTCACTAAGAGCACCATGATGTGGTGCCAACGACATTGGCTCCTCGACACTGCGGGGGCCTTGAAATTACCGAACCTGCGCCATTGTGCTGTACTAGCAGCTGGAAGCAGGGTTCTTTAGGTGCCACAACACGGTGTACCTTTTGACGAAGTGAGTAAGTATGGGTTTCCTTTGGTTACCTGCGTCTCGTTCTTCTCTGGAAGTGATTGCCCGATTAGCGCAATGGCAAAAGTGTTTGTCTTTGGGGATGCCTATGTGAGCCAGAGTGACATTTATCCTTATTTTTAATGACAGCAATGTTACTTACAAAACTTATGGTGCTGGTTCCTCAGTGTACGGGGCTTATGCACAGATAAATAAGGCTCTGGGATCAGCGAGTATATGTTTGAATAACAGTACTACCATAGACATCCTGAAGATTGTGAACTGGTGTGTGATCATACGGCATCTTTGAAAAATAAGTTTTTGTCTCATAACCACCTAGTGGAGGTACCAGGGTGATATGGGTACATGGTCATTCATTTTTTTACATGAACCGAATGTCTTAGCAACTGTTGCCACGGGGTCCACTCAATCAGAGGATCTGAGTGTATGCTTGGAGGTTACTGAGACTTTCTAATTTTCCTGAGCCTAGCAACTTGTAATTCGAACGCTATCATTGATGATAAGTTCACTAATGACTATGTTTCCATATATTGGCTGCCTCATTGGTTGTACAGATCTCTCACTTTATGCAAAGTTACCTCAACTTATTAACCAAGAAGGGGCATGATCACCTGGTCAAAGCAGTCTTCCAGTGCTTGGCATGTCTGTAAGATGCATTTACCAAAGATGATCATCTGGATAACACCCCTGAATTTGAGTATGAAACTTCCTTGTGGGAATCTTTGATCTTTTCCTTATTAATATAGTGTGTCACTACCAACTACACCATCCTCATCTGAGCAGGAGCAAGCATCCCCTATACTTAAGGGTAAGGATATCTCTTTATTTTGTTGGCTCAAATCGCTACTTGCCTAGCCCTAGCATCTGTTGTCTAGTTGACAAATAAAAAACAGAAATAGGGATTTATTTAAAAATTACACTTTTCCCCCTCATGCCGATTTTTTTTTTTTTTAGTGACACAATTACCATATAGACAAGAATGCATGTTTTCATAGCAGAATAGTTGATTTTTGTCTGCAGTGATTTGCAGTGACTGTCACTTGCATGATCACATGTGTTTGTGAACTAGGAATACTAGTGATAAAAAAGATATACATTGACTAATTTTATCTGTAAACTTTGAGTGTTGTATAGTGTTCTAATTAGATTGAGGCATTAGTACACCATATCAGGTAGGCATCTGCAACTCTGAGGAATGCCCCAGACCAGGATAGGCTCATTGTGAGGGCAGAAACAGGTCGCTGCTTTGAGGCGGGGTGAGCCATTATTCTCCGGAGTATTGTCCTTGTGTTTTTAGTCACACCACCAATAACAGTAAAAATATTGGTAGTCCTTAAGGTTTTTTTTTGTAGATCTGGATCCTCCTACTGTCCAGTGGTGTTTTATCTAAGCACTCCCTCTTCTTCTAGCTTCACCAGGAGGTCGAGTCCATCCTGGTGGCATGGTACTACCAGGGTGGGGAGAGGAGGCCAGTGATGAAGCATGCCACTACTAAGTGTGTGAGACTGGCTCTTCCATAAGGAATAACTTTCCTTCACTCTGAAACTAGTGTTCCAGTTACTTCCCAACTTGGGATCTGAGGTTGTCGACCTAATGTAGGCAACAACCTGTATCGTATAGTGTGCACCCATACTTTTTGTGATAAGTGAGACATCCCACGATTGGACAAGAGTGCTTGGCATCTAGAACTTTCAACCATAACTTGTAAAATCATAACAAGGTAGAAACAGAGAGTTCGGCCCCTGATTTGGATGAGACAACACAATGGATAGCAGGAAAGAAAAGCCCCTGGATGCCGTGATAGACTCAGGACTCTGGGCCTGATTTAGATCTTGAGCAGCAGAGACCAGCAAAGGAGAAAAGCTGGCTCAGGGATCCAGTGAAACCTGCTCCCACCACAGTACACCATCTGCTCCTGGTGGCTGGAGCCCACCACCAGGAGTAAAACGAGCCCAGCATCTTCAAAATAGGCCCAACGGGTACTGAGTTAGGTATCTGCAGGGTTAGCTCATTTTATGTGCCTGAAGTCAACCAGCAGAGCATGTGGGGCTCCATCGTGTTTTCTATGATTTCCCCCAAGGGAGGATCAAGCCCCCATGGGATGAGGCAACACTCTTTTAAAAAAAATAAAAAAAAAAATAATAAGGATGCCATGAGGAGTGAGCATGCTGGGGGACCCCTCCAACGTACTTGGATTGTCCCTTGGACCCCCATCTCCCAAGGGGCCAACTCAGTGAAGACCCGAGGTCCAGGACCCCATCGCCAGACACACGCTCGACCCTATCTTCTCCGCCAGCAAACACGTCTTCTTCAGCCACGCCTCCGCCCTACACTGGACCGACCACAGCTGCGTCCACTTCACATTCCGACGCGAGACCCGCCACCTCCGCACTCAACCCATCCCTCGTCGACAGTGGAACAAGATCCCTGAAGAGCAACTCTTCTCCGCACTCGCCGCCAACCAACCCACCCTCACCACCGACCCCAACGACGCAGCCCTCAACCTCACAAACTGGATCTCCAACTGCGCAGACAACCTTGCTCCCCTCAAACGCACGCATCGACAGACCAACACCTAAAAACCTCTCTGGTTCTCTGACACCCTCAAAGAATCAAAGAAAACTTGTCGCGCCCTTGAGAAAGCCTGGCGCAAGGACCACACCGCTGACAACATGACCGCCCTCAAGAACGCTACCCGCGAACACCACCACCTGATCCGCACTGCCAAAAGGAACTTTTTCACCGACAGACTGGACAAAAACAGCCACAACAGCAGAGAACTCTTCAGCATCGTCAAGGAGTTCTCCAACCCCAGCGCCAACGCCGTCACGCCCTCACAGGATTTGTGCGAATCCCTCGCCACTTTCTTCCATCGCAAGATCATGGACCTCCACGACAGCTTCGGACACCAGACCCAACCAAACACCACCGAACCTGCATCCCCGGCCATCACCCTTTAACAACTGGACCCACATCAACACGGAAGAAACCAAATCCATCATGAACTCTATCCACTCCGGCGCCCCTTCGGACCCCTGCCCGCACTTCATCTTTAACAAAGCCGACGACATCATCGCCCCGCACCTCCAGACCATCATCAACTCTTCTCTTTCTTCTGCTACCTTCCCCGAATGCTGGAAACACGCCGAAGTCAACGCCCTACTAAAGAAACCTACGGCTGACCCGAGCGACCTGAAAAACTTCCGCCCCATCTCTCTTCTGCCTTTCCCAGCCAAAGTAATAGAGAAGACCGTCAACAAACAGCTGACCACCTTCCTGGAAGACAACAACCTGCTCGACCCCTCACAAACCGGATTCTGAACAACCACAGCACTGAAACCGCCCTCATCTCAGTCACAGACGACATCAGAACCCTGATGGACAACAGTGAAACAGTCGCCCTCATTCTTCTCGACCTCTCGGCTGCCTTTGACACCGTCTGTCACCGCACCCTAATCACCCGCCTCCGCTCCACCGGGATCCAAGGCCAGGCCCTGGACTGGATCGCCTCCTTCCTCGCAAACCGTTCCCAAAGAGTTTACCTCCCTCTGTTTCGCTCAGAACCCACCGAGATCATCTGTGGCGTACCTCAAGGCTCATCACTCAGCCCGACACTCTTCAATGTCTACATGAGCCCCCTCGCCAACATCGTACGCAAGCACGACATCATCATCACCTCCTACGCCGACGACACCCAACTTATACTCTCCCTCACCAAGGACCCCGCCAGCGCCAAGACCAACCTACAAGAGGGTATGAAGGACGTCGCAGATTGGATGAGGCTCAGCCGCCTAAAGCTGAACTCTGAAAAAACGGAAGTCCTCATCCTCGGCAACACTCCGTCCGCCTGGGACGACTCCTGGTGGCCCACGGCCCTCGGCACCGCACCGACCCCCACAGACCACGCCCGCAACCTCGGCTTCATCTTGGAACCTCTTCTCACCATGACCAAGCAAGTCAACGCCGTGTCCTCCGCCTGCTTCCTCACCCTCCGCATGCTCCGCAAGATCTTCCGCTGGATCCCCGCCGACACCAGAAAAACCGTGACCCACGCCCTCGTCACGAGCCGCCTGGACTACGGCAACACCCTCTACGCCGGGACCACAGCCAAACTCCAAAATCGCCTGCAACGCATTCAAAACGCCTCGGCCCGCCTCATCCTCGACGTACCCCGCAGCAGCCACATCTCCGCACACCTGAGACACCTGCATTGGCTCCCAGTCAGCAAAAGGATCACCTTCCGACTTCTCACCCACGCACACAAAGCCCTCCACGACAAGGGACCGGAATACCTCAACAGACGCCTCAGCTTCTACGTCCCCACCCGCCTCCTCCGCTCCTCTGGCCTAGTACTTGTTGCTGTCCCTCGCATCCGCCGCTCCACGGCGGGTGGGAGATCTTTCTCCTTCCTGGCGGCCAAGACCTGGAACTCCCTCCCCACCAGCCTCAGGACCACCCAGGACCACTCCGCTTTCCGGAGACTCCTAAAGACCTGGCTGTTCGAGCAGCGATAACCCCCCCTTTTCCCCTAGCGCCTTGAGACCCGCACGGGTGAGTAGCGCGCTCTATAAATGTTAATGATTTGATTTGATTTGATCTCTGGGCCCGATGTGGAAAGAGAGAGGGGGAGCACTGTTGTACCCCTTCAGTGACAGTGGGTTCACCCCCATTGCCTGTGTCTGAAGGGATCGGGTTGGCCAACACAGAACCCACACCCTGCCCACACATAGCAGTCAGGAAGAATGTACCTGTGTAGCTGACTGCTCCCTCTCTAGCCATGCTGGGAGCCTGCTGGGGCAGCCAGTAGTGGGCTTCCTGGGCTGCCCCCAACATGAGGAGCACCCGGGTGCCCGGTGGGCACAGGCAGCCTAGATCTAAAAAAAAAACAAAATGAAGGAAAAAGAAGTGCGAGGTGGTGCACATGTAAATTAAGTGATTGAAGCTGCCTCATAAAAAATTCACGCTCTTCGAAGGGAGTTCCCCATAATGCCCTACAGGGCTTGGAAAAACAGTAATTTTGGCTTTGTGTGCAACCTGCCCACACATAGCAGTCATGGAGAATGCAGCTGGCGGCTCCCACACTAGCCATGCGGGGAGCTTTCTGGGGCACCCAGGAGTGGGCTTCCTGGTCTGCCCTGAACATGAGGAGCACCCGGGTGACCGGTGGACACAGGAATCCGGGATCTATAAAACAAAACAAAGGAAAAAGGAGTGTGAGGCGGTGGACATATAAAGTAAGCGGTGGAAGTCGCTCATAAAACAATTTACACTTTCGCAGGGATTGCCTCATAATGCCCTAAAAGCTTGGAAACACAATAGGTTAGGCTTTGTGTTGCCCCCTGGACAGCAGGAGCACCATCAATGGATGTGATGGGGGCTGCAGGAGGCACAGCAGCCCACTCCCAGAAGTAACTCAGAAAGTAACTCCATGTCTCCCAGGATTGAGAAGACATGTCCTGTGGAGACTTCTCAATGGTTTTAAAGTACTCTGGCCTGGAGCTTTTGCTCTACAGCCTGGGAGTGCAGGGGCCTCTAGTAGTATGTCCTATGCCTGGATTTTATGTGATCTAAGGTGGTTCAAGAAAGGCACAGACATATGTTCTTTTGGTAACAGAAATGCTTTATTTGAAAGATGTATTGCTGACATTGATTTTGATAAACATTGCAATGCTTTATTGACAATAATGATTACAAGTAAAAAATAGTTGCTGATTTCAGTGATAAAGAGGTCATTTCCAATTTGTGGTTATTATTCTTCTGCAGTGACTCCATTGACAAAGCCGATAGACCTGCTTTATTTAAAGTGATGCCCCGTACATTGTGATGTGCTATCTGGTATAGAAGGGAATGTCTTGTTATTGTAGCTGTTATGGCCCACTAGAGGTTACATTTTATATCACCAAATGTACTACCACCGTTCTTATGTATATACTTGTAAGTTAGAATGTAGAATTGAGAAGTGTGTGTAATAAATGTACTTTTCCTTTTTCAAAGAAAAAGTACAGACTGGACAATCATCTATTGAGTTTTTAAGGGGGGGCGTGGCTAGCGGCCGATGAAGCCGCACGCCTAGGGAAGAGCTCTGGGGCGGCTAATGGGGCCCGGCCCGCCTAATACCACTGTGCGCCACCTGAAATTCGTAGCGGACCACAGCCTACAGCACCGCGGGACCCCTGGATCACAAAGGGGCCCCTGCGGACTTGAATCCGAACTGCTGGGCTGGGCAAAATAACTTTTCTTATCGCGGCCGGCAAAAACAAAATGTTGACCGTGACAGCCTGAGGCGACGGAGACCCTGCAGCGGGGAACGGAGGAGCCGGAGCGGGGCGTCAGGCCCTGGAGAACCGCTGCCGACCGACGGCCCCAGCGGAGGCGGACTCCCCTCTCGGCCGAGCCAGGAGGGAACCGGTGAGTGGCGGGGCTGACTGAGCGGGAAGAGCCGCAGTCCGCTTCCGTCCACGGGTGGGGCTCGGTCCCACTGAAGGCTTCGTCGCAAGCAGCGAGGGCAGCGGGAGAACCCCTGACAGGTGGGGGGTGACGGGGGGAACGCGGAGCCCCCCCCCTGCCCTGCCCATGTGAAAGTGTATCCTCCAGGGGAGCGGAATCCGGGGCAGACGGAATGCCCTATCTACAGCACTGAACACTTAGAGAAGGGGGATACGAGAGGAGGAGACCAGTAAATCACGGTTGGCAGCCCAACTGGGCGAACACGGAGGCTTGGCGACATAAACCCAACCACATAAATAGGCCCTGCAGGCGTGGTCTGCGACAGGGGTCCTCCCGACGTAGAGGACCCCTGACTAGTCAGGGGGACGGTCGGTGACGGTGAGAAGTGAAGGCAGACACGCTTTCAGAAGCTGCTGAAATGGTCAGAATTGCCTGAAGTGAACTCTATAACAAAATACCACAGCTGCCAACAAGTAAACCCCCCCACCCCCCCGGCAGCCCCTCCGCAACATAGAGACAATCAGAGTGCAGAAACCCCGCAAAGAAGGAAGGTATAGGCCCTTCGCCCCCCCGGCTGGGGGGAGAATATCAACGGAAAACTCCCCTGACCCCACCCTCTGGTCACACGGCGACTTTGAGGTCCTAGAAAAAACCACAACGCCCAATCTAACAACCCCTCCAACAATGGGGAAAACCAAAAAACGTGAGGAGCAGCACCAGGATGCAATCATGGGCACGAGACCCACTAACCTCCCCACGAAATCACCCCCCCCCGGAGGAGCTGCTGCCACAGGAAACAACACTGGACACGGTGCTTCTGGCCATTAAAGATTCTCGCAAAGCTCTTGAGAAGAAAATAGATAACCTAGCAACGGACCTTAATCTACTGAGAGACGACCACCGCAAGCTAAAGGAGAGGGTGGGAACCAATGAATCTTCGCTCACGAAGATGACTTCAACACTAAAATCGACAACTACCGATCTAATGACTCTCACCTCCCGCGTCAAAACCTTAGAGGCCAGAGCAGAAGATGCTGAAAATCGTGCACGCAGGAGTAACCTCAGACTAGTTGGAATACCAGAGCAAACCGAAACGTCTGCAGACAACATGGAATCCTTTTTGGAAAATTGGATCAAGACCACAGTGTCCCTGGAGGGCCTGTCACCCTTTTTTGCAATAGAAAGAGCTCACAGGGTACCTAGCAGAAGGCCACCTCCAGGAGCCAGACAGCGACCTATAGTGGCAAAATTACTTCATCACAAAGACAGAGACTATATCCTCGCACAGTCACGTCAGGCCGGAGAGATCACATGTAACAACCAACGGATCATGATCTTTCCAGATTTCACCAAGGAAACGCAAGCACTAAGGGCCTCCTTCAATGATGCTAAACGTGCACTACGCGAGAACGGCATAAAATATGCAATGCTCTTTCCAGCCAAGCTTAGGGTGGAACACAATGGTAAATCGCACTTCTTTACATCACCGCAGCGGACATGGGACTGGCTGGAATCTCAGAATATATCCACTTCGATTCACCCCTCTAAAACCCCGCACAAAACGGATGGGAAGCGCAGCAGACCCTCCAGAAGAACCACGGAAGCGGCCCCCCGAGGCACCAATCTCTCCGTGAGATGCGAAACGCAGTAGAAGCGGCGGCAGCCTTAAGCGGGGGATCAAGCCCCCCTCCACAAACTCCCGAAAATATATTGGATCTTGACTCCGCGGTGGAGATTATCTAACCACTAATCTCCAAGATTAAGATCCATATGAGTACCAATGTGACACTTGCCGACACATAAGATACCAGGTAGAGTCCCCTTCAACCCTGCTGATAGACTAAGCTTATCACATGGACCTTCCTGGGACCCAGACATAGCGCAGCCGGGCCCCGGGAGCAGCTCTGGGCGGGAGCTCGCGGCCTCTGACACGCCACCCACTTAAAGGACTCTAAATTAAGAATGCTTAAGGTTTGGACGGGGAAAGTTTTGGTTACCGGTCCTAGGAAGGGGAGTTGGGGTTTAAATCTGTTCATATAGCTAGGGGGGTTAACATCACACCAGTCATCCACGAACCTAAAAATTCTAGTCAATATTCCTCAACAAATTCATACAACAGTAGACTCGCCCAGCGGTCCGCACCCGCCAATAACCACCAATTTAAAACTCATAGGACTTGGCTGTGGTCTACAAAATGATAACATGGAACGTTAGAGGCTTAAATAACATGTCCAAACGGTATAAAGTATACAGCTACCTCAAACGTAGAGGGGCACATATAGCTCTACTACAAGAAACACACCTACTAGAACAGGAGGTCACAGCACTTAGGAAAAGATGGAGGCCAAATATTTGCCACTAATTACTCAGCATTTGCTAGGGGGTATTAATATGGATCTGACCAGGGGTACCATTCCAGGCACTATTAACAATGATAGACAAGGAGGGGAGATATGTGGTGGTCAGGGGGAGGCTGGATGGAAAGGTGGTGACTATTGGAGGCCTTTATGCGCCGAACTCAGACCAAAAAAATTTCCTAGATAAGATATCGCGAGAACTATGCCCGACCCTCACAGGACCCAAAATACTTGGCAGGGATTTCAACTGCATAGCCAATATGCATTTAGATAGATCGCAGCACACGCAAACTCAAAAAACTGCCAAACACTTCGCAGAATGGCAGCAACACTGGCAATTAGTATACTGTTGGAGACAACTCAACCCCCTAGGCAGAGACTACTCCTATTACTCGATAACAAATGATCTACACTTTCGACTAGATGCCCTTCTGGTCTCCCTGGAACTACAACATATTGTGGTGACAGCTGAATACCTAAACTGCACTTTATCGGACCATAATCCCATGCTGATCTCGTTGGCGTGGGGCGGGGAAAAACCAGCAATCCCCACCTGGCGAATGAGAACAGAGGCTCTAGAAGACAAAGCATTCAAGCACACTTTACACCAAAACATTGAGGAATTTTTCTCACTACACCCATGGTCAACATCCTCTAGAGCCCTAGAATGGGAAACCTTCAAAATAGTGACAAGGGGTAACTGCATAGGCGAGAGTAAATCAATCGAAACCAAGCTTAAAACACTCGAGGACTCCCTTAGAGAAACGGAGCGCAAGTACCCGACACATCCCGAACTGCTATCCCTCCTGAACTAAACGAAAACTAAAATAACCAAAGCTAATTTAAGGCTGCCCCGCTTTGACCACAAACAATACTTGAACAAACAACATACCGAGGGTGAGAAAGCAGGGGCCCTGTTGGCATGGCTAGCTAGGCCTCACAAACAACAAACTGCCATAGTCGAGATCAGGACACTCCCAAGCGGTAGTATATATGGTCAAAGGAAAATAAACACCTGTTTCCTCGAATACTACTCAACCCTATATTCCTCTCCAGTGGACACTATCAGTAACATCCAGGTCCAGGAACTGGAGACGCTAGCCCTCCCACATTAGGCACAGAGGACAAGCAGGTACTAGCCGCGCCTATCTCAATCTCAGAAGTTAAAGCAGCAATACGGGGCATGGCCAGAGGTAAAGTCCCAGGAACGAATGGACTCCCAATGGAGTTCTATTCGTTGTACCAAGACCTCTTAGCCCCTAGACTTGGCGCACTATATGCAGAAACCTGACATCATAATAGGCTGCCCCAATCCACCAACGAGGCTATAATGATCCCCCTGCTAAAGACCGATAAACCACACACGGACGTTCGCTCCTACCGTTCACTATCCATGCTAAACCTAGATTATAAAATATTATGCCAAGTACTGGCAAACAGACTACTACCCCACATGACGTCACTAGTTCATCAAGATCAGGCAGGATTCATCCCGCAACGCAGCACAGCTCAAAATATCAGACGCCTAGGTTCCATACTACACTCTATGCCCTCCACTGCACCAACTCCTCAAGCAGCGATAATATCAGTAGATATAGAAAAAGCTTTTGACAGCTTATAATGGGATTACCTGGAACTAGTTATGCTAAAACTAGGGCTGGGTGAAGACTTAGCGCGTTGGACAAGACTACTTTACACTAACCCCATAGCGAGAGTACGCACAGGTGGCATAATATCCGATTCATTCCCAGTGGGCAGGGGGACCAGACAAGGCTGCCCACTCTTTCCCCTCCTATTCGCTATTGGCAGTGGAGCCCCTCGCACAGACAGCGAGGACAAGGGGACACTATGAGGGTATAATGATCAATAACCAAACACACCTCATAGCATTATATGCAGATGACAAGCTACTATTTCTTAACAATTTAGAAGTAGGCTTACCAGGGGCAATAGACATGCTTGAGAGTTTTGGAAAGGCCTTTGGTCTCAGAATTAACTGGAGAAAGTCCACCATCTTCCCACTGGCCACTGACACTCCTGAGCCCGCGGACACCGGAGGCCTCCCCTGGTCCCCGAACACATTTAAATATCTGGGGGTCAACATATATCATAAGGTAGAAGACCTCCTGGAGGGAAACATACTGAGCGCTATCAGAGGACTCAAAGCCAACATGCAATTCTGGAAGACACTTCCTCTGACTGTCTTCGGGAGAGTTGCCCTGCTAAACATGATAGCACTGCCCAGACTATTATACTACCTCTCCACCGTCCCCCTAATAATCCCTATAAGGGTATTCCAAGACCTGGAATCATTAATCGTGAACTTCATATGGGGACCGAATAGACACAGAATTGCTCTTAACACACTTCAGAGGCCCACTTCGGAGGGCGGATTAGCTGCGCCAAACTTAGAGATTTACTACTGGGCAGCGCAATTACAATGGATAGCAAGGGCAATCAGTGAGTCCCTAAATACGGCCAACCCACAGACCTTATTAAACTGTCCCCTAGAAAACATTCTAAATATCTTACTGAACCCCAAAAAACCAGCACAACAACTCCCACTCGAATGGGAGGTACCCAGACATTGCTGGGACCAATTCCTAAAACGGACGCGTATAAAAAAAACCTACACACCTGAGATCCCCCTAACAGCTCTTAATCTCATCCCTAGGGGACACATCATAACACATACTAGCAAAATGATAAAGTACAATATCACAAAAACTGGTGATTTGTTCAATAATGGTAAACTCTGCAACTACATGGAGCTGCAAGAGCGGTTCAATCTCCCCTCAGGCTTATTCCTCACTCACACTGCCTTAATCAACACTGTTAAAAAATTATGGGGCACAAAATCAAGTGAACCAGACACACACGAGAGCTGCCACCTCCTCTGCACTGTGGGAGACCAGAAAGGGGTAGTATCGAGAATATATAAAGTTCTACAAAGCAGCACCTGTCTACCATTGATCAAACGTAGATCCAAATGGCAGACCGATCTAAATATTATCCTAGAGGACTCCCAATGGAGCAGAGTCACCTCCCATATTTATCCGTATCCAGGAACGCATGGTTCAAACTGATAAACTTATACATCTACTAGAGAGCCTACTTGACCCCACAATTATTAGCTACATTTTACAATACGAATAATTCTAAATGCCCCCGATGTGAGGATCTTCAGCAGACCTTCTGCATATGCTTTGGAACTGCCCGAAAATTAACCCGTACTGGTCCAAAGTATTCAGGAAAATTACCTTCAGCACAGAAAGATTCATTTCGCCACCCCAATAGTAGCCATGCCAGGGGATTTCCCTCGCCCTCTAGCACAAAAAATGTCCAATAGGTTCATAGACCTGGCGCTAGTACTAGCAAAGAGAGAAATAACCTCTCACTGGAAGGACCCGAGGGGTCCCCTGGTGGAGAGATGGCAAAATGCCTTAGTGAAATTGGCCGAAACCGAGAGCAATGTACTGCTGAAAGAAGCACTGCAAGGCCATAGACCTAGAGACAATGCTAACCATTGGGACGCTCTACTGGACAATTTAAAAACAATGGATTCCTCCACTTGAGAGGATAACACATCTGACTCAGAATCAGACTCCGTACAGTCAACAGTCACTACGACATAACGTACACCAACGAACACCGACTAATCTCCTGGCAGCAGATGAAAGTTCCAACAAGAACAATGGATGACGGACTAAAATGCGAAATGGGGGAAGGGGATTAGTACACCCAGTTGGGTTTAACTTAGTACTTGTATTTGTAATGCAATATAATCCTTTGTTAAAAGCAATAAAAGATATTTAAAAAAAAAAAAATCTATTGAGTTTTTATTACTGCATACCAGCAGAAGAGTAGGCCTTGGACTGCTCTGCTGTGTTACACTGAGAGAGTCAAGCACTACAATGGGGTGCTTGGTTCCCAGTGAGGGGATAATTGTGGACCTATTACTTGTGCAGGCCTCACATCCTGCATAAATAATAACCTAATTTCCTATACATAGTCTTAATGGGGTGTGGTATACCCTATGAAGATAGAGGAAGTGGATTATGCTGAGTCTGCTGCTAGATGATAGGGCTGCCGTATTTGAGCAATACAAATCCTACTGTCTGACAGCAAGTTCTGCAGCCCACTTTCTTTTTTCAAGTTTGATAGAATAGGAGCTTCTGATTGAATAGAGTTTAGGGGTGTGGAATTTAATAAAATATCTTCTTGTCCATGAGACATGTTGCTTCATAAATCTACTTGTATTGTAAAAAAATCTACCTGTCCCTTTGGTGTCATGTAGTGCAGCGGCAAATTATGGCAGAAATCTCGTTATGTATGAGCTCTAATAATAGCCTCTGATTATGCCAGGGCTACTACTATTGTAGGGCTTGAATACTTGCAATTTCAATCCCTACTATAGAAATATTCTTATTCTGCCACCTTTCCACAGATTTACGTACTGGGGTTTGAGAAAGCAGTAAGCAATAGTTCCGGGGTTGGAACGCCTCTGAGTCTGCAAACCTACTAACTTGCATGTTTTAAAGATTTTACCAGCTCCTCTCCAATCTTTTACCATAATGAGAAAGGTTGGAAATTTACTCCTGACAATGGCATAAGTAGAAGTAATTCCAGGGTTGGGAAAAAAGTGGTTGGAGGGAAAGTGAACTTGTTAACGTTGAATAGATTTTTCACATGAGCAAATCTACACATGCATATTTGCTCGTGCTAAAATGCAGTTCACAAATAGTTTCTAATAGTACAATGCCCTGTTCTAATTCTGTAAGTTCTTGTGAATTCAAGAAAGCCACTAATTCAAAGACATATACCATGGCTGAACTTTTAAGACTTTCTTTAAAATTGGGCCCCCAATTAGGTCTGGCGTTAACAAAGACATTTTGTTTTTATTTAACTTCTATTTCTCTCTCTATCTATCGGCTAGATTTGCTGTGAGTGATCACAGTCTGCTCTTCCACAGGGAGCATATTGCACACAAAGTAGTTTCGTTCAGTGCCTGGAACCGCTGTGGCAATCATTGGCATAACGAAACTGGAGGGGGCCCCCTGCAAAGAACATAGAGGGGCGCATCCTCCAGACTCTGGCAGGTGCCATACTGAGGGGGCCCCTTGTAGGGGGCTGCGGGCCTGTGTTACACCACTGGTGGCAATATGTGCTTTTTAAGACCAAAAATCTTTATGTTTCTTTTTTCTAGTGTTTGTTACAACGGTGAGGGCCTGGAAGGTCCTACAACAATAAAGTGTTACAAAAGCCATGTCAAAACAAGACACGCATGGACGAAACCAAAAGACTCACAAAAAAATGTCAGAATGGTTGGCTTTGCCAGTGCTTGTTTATTTTCATGCTTACACTATTGAATGTGGTTACACTGATTTTCCATTAGGAATATTTTTATCATCACTGTTGCTTACACGCTTCTGCAAACATTTGCTTCCAATCAGAGAGCATTCTGGAAGCATTATACATAGCCTCATATTGTTAAACTTTTCAAACGTGCGTACACTTTTTTTTATTTATTTTTACTAGAACCATTTTCATTATCTTTAATGCAAATAATATCATTTATGGCCCAGGGATGTTTAATAAGGGTAACTAACGATTTAACAGGGCAGTTTCCCTTCCCAAACCATTGCTTTCTCACATATTTTCCCAGGAATTTAATCTCTATCCGAAATCTTGTTATTACAAAGATTGTCTTTCAAATAGTGGCTAATAGTGCAGAGTCGGGCTTGGACATCAGCTCTGCCTCTAGATCTTTGTTGTATCATTTTAGAGTTTTCATATGGTTTCTCAGTGATGTGTGTATACCATTATGTTTAGCCATGCTTAGTCCACAGATCACCATTTTGAATGACTGCCAGACAGTACTCATGCGTGCCACAGAGCTAATATTATGTTTAAAATATTCCATTATTTCCTGCCACATTTATTTAAGTATGGAATAGTCAATCACTCAAGGCTTCTGGAGATAAACGCCATATACTGTGTTTGTTGTGGTTTGAAAGGTTTCACTAGGACTGGAATGTTGTCAGAGGGTATTTTCTCCAGGTGCTGCATATCTAACCCCCAGCATCTAATACAAGTCATCGAGAGTTAGTAGCCCAGTCTTGACAACAAATAGAGGAGATGTGAGTGCCTTCTGGTTTTTTTTTGTCAGGTCTCCCAACTGACATAGATTAGTCAGGCAGTGATCTGCTTTTATAGTGATGATTGCTGCAGCATATACATGTCTGGTGGGAGTTTGTGACCTGTCTGAATGCCGTATTGAAGCCACATTAAAATCTATTCCCAGATAGTCGTTTTGGTGGACAATGAGGTCACAGTTGCAAATAGGAATTTAAAGCACTGGGAATCATCAATATTGACATTGACCAGTGTTGTATGTTTGCCAGCTATGATGCTCTGTACTATTACAAAATGTCCTTGGTTTACTTGACAGTATGTAAATGCTGAACTCTGATTTCCTTGCATGTTCTAGATTTCAAACACGGTGAATAAAATGTTGTTTGGTACTAACTTTTACATGGCAAACCAGAAGGGGTGTAGCTTTGAGGTGGTGTTTGGGTGTTACACCCCCTAATAAATGTATTTTCTGATGAACAGTTTGGTACAGGTTCTTTCACTCGGGTACGGTGAGGTGTCTGTCAGATTACATGGCGCCACAATGACTCTGCCTCAGTCTGTAGTTGTACGTGACCCAAGCCCCCATAGACCAGCACAGCCATTGAGGCCACACTGGGTAGCGCACTCCCTGGGTCCAGGGTGGCCAGTAGCTGAAAATCTGCTCACCTGCTTCAGCAGGCCGCTTCCTTGTCTGCTGTCACAGAGGTACCTCCCACAGGGCCCCTACACCTTCTTTATCATCCATCAGCCTGCAGCAGCTACAGGCAGTCTGTGCTGCCACCTGCCATCTTAGGCCGCTCCTCCTCGTCAGCTGCCACACCGGGCTGAAGGCAGTTTTGTGCCATTTGGTGGCGCAATTACATGCCTACTTCTCAGTCTGACTTTTTTCACCCTTTTGTGAAAGTTGAGAATTATAGCTAGCACTCAATATTTTTCTCTGAGTGGTGGTCGAATTCAATACCTAAAGTGGCTGATGCCAAGACAGGGGGCACAAGTTATAGTTACTTTAAGGCACAAGTTATAGTTACTTGACTTAACTATAGCTAGTGAATTTCAGTGGTTTCGTTAATCTAAAACCGAATGTTTTAACTGACATTTTCACCTTACTATAACATCCCTTTAACCTTTTTTTTTTGTGAACATATATCTGATACCACTGTTCAGTCATACTGTAGCACAGTGTTTAATTTGTTAAATAAATAAATACATAAATAAAACAAAAAAAATAAGGGCCAGGGGTCTTGTCAGGAGGCCACTGCAGCTTACACTGCTCATTGCCTATCCTGTGTTGACAGTTACAGCACCTACATCATCACACTGCTACAAGTCTGACTATTCAGACTATTGGAGGCCCCTCCAAACTATGAGAATGGCTTGGGCGGTCAGCCTTAGTTGTTTTTAATGTATATTGAATTAATAAACAACTGTTGTTCTCCTCATCTCTAACTTACAGAAACAGCACCATCATGTGGGTGGCAGTTGTCAAAATTGCAGGTGTTGGCAATTAAATGCTGGTGCCGAGCACCAGAAACCCCAGGCTCAAATTAAACACTGCTTTAGTGTACACTGTCCAACCAACAATTTGGACCACCTCATATGCAAACCAGCCCTGACCCTTCTCAAATGGGAACAGTCCCTTCTGAACTGCCAGTCCAGGTCCCCCCTGAATCAGAACATAAGCACCCCATGACCGGTTTCATCCTAGTTAGTGCTTATCATCCACGTAATAGCTTGGTTCCAGTGACAAACCCAAATAAGTACATGAGTGGGGACGGGCTTGGTCTTTTCATCGGCTAACTACAAGTACTAAGTTGCTTCAAGTTATGAGGAGGTGGGCTCTTCTTGCACCTGATCCTTGTTGGTACACTGTGTAGCGCTATGACTAATTCTACTGTGTGAGATGCTTGCAGGACCTGCCCTGGCAAAGACCTAGCTAAGAACGAGGCCCTCGTTCATCGTTGTTTTGATCCTGTAATCCACCGTGGATGTGGAAGCAGAAGGCTTCTGGTAATAGAAATGCTCCTCCCAAAGGGTCAACAATTGATATTTTTTTACAATGCTCTGTAGGGGTATTAACAAAAGAAATTCAGCTCACACAAAGGGAGGCTCATTTAGCGCTCCTGTATGTCAACCCTTAAGCGCTCCTGATCCTGTCATCATTGCTAATACAGATGTAATTCATGAGACAGGTTGACAGCTCTATCCTATGGTCAATGTTATTTCACCATCAATTTAACCCAAACCAGTCATAAAAAAAGAGGCTTCTGGATTCCACATACTTAAAAAAGCATTAAAACTATGGTTGATGTGCTTTTGCCTTTGAGCCACACTTGATGGAACAGTCACTTAAAGCCCATTTATGTTAGATTTGGATGCATCAAGATTATGCTTAATGTGGTAGTGAGCCATAAGCCATCAAACCTTCACAAAAGTATCTAGTCATTTATGCCTTTCTGTCCTTTGCCCACGCCCCTGGTCGTTTCAGCTGACGCACCGTCTTAGTCTTCGGTTGTGCCAGATTCTGTAGGGGCTCTTTATGATTTAACCAATGTTATTCCCATTCTTGAAGTTCTCACAAAGAAGTGTTATGTTCCCAAACTTTCTAACAAATTAATCTTGACTTGTGACAACACCACTGCAACTCGACCCTCAACAAAATCAACTAAGGCTTCAAGTTTGTTGCCCATTATCTACCTACCCCTAGCGGCCCATAGCTTTTGAATATGGCAAACGTTCTAACTTTGAGTACTGAAAATGTGGAACACCACCCACAGCTAAAGAACAAAGTAATCCATATGACTTGCCAACTGTCTGGATTTTAAGATTTTTTATTTTAGTTCTAATCAGATACTATTGGTAAGAGGTGTCTCTTGGATCAGTGCCCCTTCAAATTCTTTTGATGGAAAATGCATAGTAATAAATTTTAGGAAGCCGATTTATGTTAGCAACTTGATCATACACTATAATAATTTCAGTGCCATGCGCAGTCACATCATAGTACTACCTGTTCAGTGTACTCAGTTAAACATCAAGACCAACTCACTGATTGCATCAACTGTTAGCAGTTGTTCTTTTCCGCTTTATAATAGGTTTTTGCCACTACAGAACTCCGATCAAATTGGGCTCACATAATATTAACTTATGTTTTGAATCTATGGTGATGTTGTATTCTTTGTGTATTTTGAGTTTCATCATTTGGAACATCACGGGCCTACCCTCCAAAATCAACTAAAAAGAATGGATATTTTCTTCTAACTCTTATGATTTCATTGTATTACAGGAGACTTGGGCTATATCGGACCCTATAAGTGACAGTAACATTTGCCTCTCCATCCTTGCTGTACCATCAAGTTGGGCAGAGCTAAGGGGGGGCTTCTTGTCTTGGATTAGGCTTGCCTTATATTTCAACATTACTGTCATCCATGTTAGTTGTAGGGAGATTCGGACAAATTATGTTAAATATTTCAAAGATTTTAGTTTGTATTAAGAAGTTTATAATGATTATTTCTCTTATCCTAATAATTGCAATTTCTGTGCCATGTTTGGTATTATTGTGATTTGTTTAACTCAGCCAAGCCCTTATTGTTGGAGTTTAACTTGATCATCTATGCTGATATTAACGCCAAACTTAGCCCCTCATTATGAACATTGGCGGCTGAGACCGCCATGCCGGTGGCAGCGGTAATGACCGCCACCGGCATGGTGGTCTCAGCCGCCAAATAATGAAGGCTGTGGGGACCGCCACAGGCGGTCTTTCACCAACGCCAGGCTACCGCCGACAGGCAGCCTGACGATGGCAGAAATCATTATCCCTTTTACTCCAGCCTTTCCCTGGTGGGTTCCCTGCCAGGAAAAGGCTGGCAGAAGGGGTCCTCTGGGGCCCCCCTGGGGGCCCCTGCACTGCCTATGCACTTGGCATGGGCAGTGCAGGGGCCCAAGTGCAGTGCCCCATCACACAGGTCACTGCCCAATTTACGGGCAGTGATCTGCGCAACGGGTGCTTCTGCACCCGCCGCACAGCTGCGTTGACCGCGGCTCCATGTGGAGCCTCCGGTAATGTCCCAGCCCAGCAGAATGTTGTTTATGCAGCTGGCGCAGTCTCTAGGGGGCTGGCGATCAGTGAAATGACCGCCAGCATGAACACGGTGGTAAACACTGCTGTGTTCATAATGCCCCCCTTAATGTTAGAAACTTCCCACTTGGACCATGTTGATCTTTGTGAGGTTGGCATTTGTGTGATGCCCTTTAAAAAATTACCTTTCAGGTTCATTAACCTGCCACTGTAAGAAACATGCATAATGAAATTAAGAAGGAAGACTGGGACCATGTTATGTTCCCTTAAACAAATTGAAAAGTTCCCAAGTATTTTGGCACACTGACTGGGCAAGTAACTGTGTGTTGACCAACGTAAACGCACATACCTCTGCCAAGCAATGGGTTGTACTTTTTCAAAGTATTTATCCCTTTATTTACAGTAATCATACCAGTACTTGTCAACCCAGTCACACTGTCTAAGAAAATTGTATTTCTTTTGAGTGCCATGGTGTAGTTTTAGCACTGCTGGAGAGCCTCTCCTGTAAATCTAACCAGCCAGATAGGGTGCACATAGACTTGTTTAAGTGAAACATACATTTATGGGCACTACTGGCCAACAACATTTTTAAAAGTGTTTGCAACTCACAGTTGCTGCGCTCGTAGCCTGCCTCTATAATTATTCCAATATTCAAAAAAGGCAACCTGCTTGAACCTCACTATAGGCCCATTTCCCACATTGTTTCTTAGATCAAAGTACTTGGGAGAGTTATCTTTATGGAATCAGGGATTGGGCTAATGGGCACAATAACTTAAGTTCTTGCTAGCATAGATTCTGGGAAGGTGGAACAATGGAACTGTACTTGACTCTCCAAGTTTTTATAGGCAAATATACTAAAGCCAAGTGTTGCTCATTGTACCTTGCCTTCATGGATCGACATTTGATTGAGTTAATCAATCAAAACTATGGTACCTCTAATGGAGATTGGTCTAGATAATGCTCTGGTGAATTTCCTTTCTGACTTTCTGTGAGGATTTGGGTGTACTCTGTATGGTATGGCTAGGAAGCCCTACCGTGCAGTACACTCACAAATACCATCTTGGGACCAGTCAGGTATGTTTACTTAACCTTAAGCTCAACCCAGGGTTGCTCTGTCTACAACAGTAAGGCTTAGAAAAGGAACAATGTGTAAAACCTTTAACAACACCAAACAACAGAATAAGAAAGTCACACGACACGAAAGAAACAAGACACTGATTTATAAGAAATAGAGCGGATTTATATATATTTTTAGATCACTTTACCATCAAAATCCACTGGAGGGTTCCGGAGATACATATTTTAGAAAGAATAAATAACTTTAATATCAACTGCATACAAGCTTTGGCCAATAAAAAGTTTAGAAACTTTTGAAAAGTTTTGATAAGTTAGTTCAACAACTCTGGCTCGAGTTGGGTGACCAGCTCTGGCAGGACAGAGGTCTAGGGGGGCAGAAAGGATACTTTTGACAGTTACCTGTTCACCAGAGCGTTTTAGGGCAAGATGCCAACTTTACCGGATGACTTCCATAGATTACAATGGAGTGGTCCAGAAGCTGAGGGATGCAGGCTAAAGATTCTCAAGAATGCTCCTAGAATTGTGCGGTCGATAGTGGTGAAGTCCGGTCGAGTCCTCAGTCCACATGAGTGTGGGGGCAACTCTGTCCACGAATCTTGGGGTCCCACAAAGTCCTCTGTGCAGGGTTCCAAGGGCTACCTATGCACACCTTGCACTATAGCGACACAGGGGTCACAGTGCAAATCTTTGATGGTGGCAAGTGTCTCTGTTGGTCGAAGAATCCCATCACAACCAAAACCCATGGGTCCAGCAGACAAGGGTGCACCTTTTGGCTTTCTCCAAATTGTCCTTTCGGGTGCCCGGCATCTGGAAGTAGCAAAACTTCTGTGGTAGCTACCATTGATGTGATTTTGTCTGTTTCAGCTTTATTGTCACCAGTGCCAATCTGGGAGGTCAACCAACTTACCCTTGGAGTCTGTGCTTTAGACTGGGAATCGGCGTTTCCCTGTGACAGGCATACAGAACTGGGTCAAAACTAGGCTTGCTCAAACTGCAGCAGATGTAGTCACACCAGCGTCGCATCCTCTCTTTGTGTGCTTCTAATGTGTGCAAAGTGGTCTTGTTCTCCTCCTCGTTCCATGACCAATGAGTTCTGGGGGTCAATGTGCCAGGGGTGCTATATTTATCCCAGAAAAGTGCCCTGAAGGGACTATGCGTTCACCAGCCAATGGGCTACTGCAGTGGTTCCCAAACTTTTTCGACCGGTGGCTCCCTTCACCTATTGATCTTTTGCCATGGCTTCCCATTATGTTACTTTTTTTGGTGGGTGGGGGGATGTAAGCTGGCCCCTGGAGTATCATTTTATACGCAAGCCATCTACTGAAATCTTTCACCATATAATTTGCATATATGCCCAGGGTAACTCGGTCTCTGCAAAAAAAATGTTTCATTTGTATTAAGTCTGGCTGTGGAATACAGAAATCAGCCTTTTATTTAAGTTTCAAAGGTTTTTAGAAATAGAATACCCTTCAGAGTGGCAAAATATTTGGAACTGGCTGTCAAACAAATTCAGTTCTGCCTGCTAACAAAATACTGTTTAAAATATTTCTAACTTCAGCTGTCAATGTTACTATTAGCATTCTTCTTAGTACAATATTATCTTCATAGCTGCTGCAATTAACAGTATGTTTTGTTTCTCTTCTGTACATATTCAGGCCCAGCGTTATTAAAGTTACAATGCTTTAAACTGTATTATTTGTAGTGTGCATAGTGTAATTGTCCAGTTGGCGGTGTGGCCAATGTCTTTTTTATTATTTCTTTTCATATGGTAATGTCTGGCATTTGTTGGTTTGTATGAAAATAGTAATTATTAATTGTGTTAATTGTGTATATTATTTTATTGATTTTTATTCATTTAAAATATAAAAATCTGCACATTATAAGCCAGTCAAATGTGTCCCAAAATCGTATTTAACTCCGACTGTGCACCACTGAAACTGCTGTGGACTAGAGATTATTTAGCTGTCTAGAGAGATTTATAAAAGGTGCATGTGACTAATGATGCCCCCCCCCACCCCCAAAATGTGAAAAATAGATCTTGAAGTCGGAAATTAAATGTATGCATTTTATAAATGTGTTGACAAGTTAATTATTTTGTCCAATCACCTCATCTTATGTTTCCAATAATTTGCTCATCGCTTAATTCACCCAAATATCTGAGCATTTATTAATCCATTGTTGCCTTCCATTTAATATGTACAGTCTTTTGAGCCACCAGCATTATCATTACTGCTAGGATTTATCCACTAACTAGCCTTCAGTGCATGCCATTACCACATATCCATGCATTACCACATTAATCCACTCGTAAATGGGTAAATTCATTCATTTGTCCATAATAAGTGATTACATTAATTCACCATTATGTGCATTGATGCAGGCCTTCACTTGTGTAGCAACAGCTTGCCCAATATCACCACATACCTGATATACTTCTTACTTTCTTAACCTTATCAGAGAAGCCAGTTCTTGGGAGGACGCGCCCTCTGCTGAGACAGTCAAGTAAACGCTCCTGGCAGTTACACACTTTTCTCCTTCAGTCTCTGACTCCGTATTTTCAACTCTGTAATTGCAAAGCAGCTCATTTCCGAACATGCCACTCTCTTGCATGGCCCCTTTCACGGCAGATGCAGCAAAATAATGCATGAAAGATAGCATTTTTTTGTCGACACTACTAATATCAACCTTTTTATGCTGAGTAAGTGTGGTTTTCCCGGCACATCACGCCGTGCTTTCCAAAATGTGTGCTTAGTGCATGGCGCCCCTGGCTAGTTTTGATGGCGCACTGGGGTGCCGCAGCGCACAGATTGAGAACTACTGGGCTACTGGGTCCACTCCTGCTTAGTGATGAAGTTCCAGTGATTTCTGGCATCTGGTTATCCCACAATGCCACTTTTTTTAATCCCTTCAGGATTGCACAACCCTTCCTCGTTCATCAGGCGCAAGGTAGCCCACCCTATGGGTGAGCCTACCTGAGGCAACACACCCATGGTAAAACCGGTTTGAAGGTGAGTTTCCCCTCTCTGTCTCCATACTGTCTACAGGCATAAAAAGCATCCTACTCAGGGATGTTGGGCCGGGCAGCCCATCAAAGGCAGCTTCTCCTTTGAAGCTGGCATCTGTTCCATCCTGATAGAGGAAGTAACTGCCTTTTGTTCCTGATCCTGGGAGTTATTCACACATCTCCTCTGCTGGTCAGAAAGCTGTCCATGTGTGTTTGCCTTTGTGAGGGTACTGGACAAGCAGAGCACAGAGTGGCCACTTTCTAAAAGTTGCCTTCCTTTAATAGTCACAATATTTTCTACCTGACAATCAGATCGCATGTAATGCCACAATTCATTTGATACCTTACATGACCTAGTTTGGTAGTTCCAATCAAAAGTAAGCCGGGTTGGGTTGCCACCATTAATGTCAATTCACCAAAATGCCAGGGGTAGAGAAAGTGACATTGCATGCCCATCACGTGCACTTTGTGCTTAAAATTTCTCTCACACGTGCTTACACACACACACACTCACGTAATCACTCACACACACACTCTCTCTCACGTAAACACTCACACACACACTCTCTCTCACGTAAACACTCACCCACCTGCAAGCACACACACAACATACATTTAAAAGCATTTTTAGGTCGAGCATTAGTGTTCAACGTGTAGTATACTTAAGTGTACTTATACTGTGAAGAAAAGCCATTTGATTTGTTAGTTGCAGTGTCCTTCAAAAATCCTTGCTTGCTAGTGGTCAGTTCTGCCTCTTTGTCCTGCCTTTGTCACTTTGGGAGCAGAACAAAGTACTGTGTAATTACCCTATGTCCTATTTATCTCTTTTGTAAGGGACATTTTTTGGCATTTGCCTGTTTCACCTCAACAGTGTGGGTGCTTGTTCAGTCCCTCCTCCCAACCAGCTCCCACTGCAAACATAATAAAAACAGAGGGGGTGCTTTTCCAGGGTCAGCTCGCTCTCGCCCTCTTTCTCTTGTTATTTTCAGTCTGTCTGGCAATAAAAGTCTAGTCAGTAATTTACAACGCTAAGAGCTCTAACTTGAGCAAACATGACACCATTGCTTTCCAAATGCTTGTTATTTTGTGCTGTCACAGCCCAACAGTTTTTCTAACAGGAACTGTAAACACTGCTCCTCCTTCCCGCCCCCCCACACACCACGTTCCCACTCCCACCCGTGCTTTATTCAACATCCGAGCCGAAGGTGGCCTTGCAATATGACCTCTCTGTGGAAATATAAAGTTGTTAAAACCAGGTTCCAATAAAGGCACTGCGAAATTAGTGATGAAAGAAGGTTATGAAGCCAACTGCCAAAACTTTAGACACAAAAGTAAACTTGTAAGAAAGTTTTATTAAAAGGAGACTGATTTCGAAAGATATATTTGCTTTGACAACTGCACTACAGGGACTCTTCACAAACTAAATAGAGGTCGACATTCAAAACCTTTGCAAATCTTTGGAGAGGAAGAAAAATCTTTAAACAACACTAGCTCTGCATCATAGGAAATTATTTTTTCAGGATTTCTCTGTCTGCCAGTATTCCTACCTACAATGAACAATGTTGTCGAGATTGTAGAACAGACTCTTTGCTTGACAGCTCTTCGACTCCTGTCGTTGTTGCAGTGAGAACATTTTTATTTAGTTGGAAAGTGCTGTTTTTTTGCACCTACCGTGCCGCGTTTGATAATGTATGTTCCCTTTATTGTCAGATTTGTTATTGCTTTGTTTCTTCAGCTGCTGCAACATAGCTCGCTTTACTTACAATTTGATTTATTGTGTTGTCACCTCTGTTCCTTAGGCATGTGATAATGAACGTGTTACCTCTTCTCTCTTTTGAATTAACTATGTGTATTGGCCTAACAATTCATCAACACTAGATATTTCAAACTACTTGAGTATCATGGCTGCCAGGCGTTTTCTTTATTTGTTCAAATTTGTATAAAAACAGGCAGGGCCGGACTGGAACAAAAAAATAAGTTTGTGCGCATAAATAACAAGCATTTTCAATGCAACTGGTCTCGCATTTGCTCGAGTTAGAGCTATTAGCTGTGTAAACTCCTAACCGGACTTTTCTAGCCACAAAAATAGAAAACAAACACAGCGCGATCGCGTTATGTAAACCACAGCGCGATCGCGCTGCATTTTTTTTTCTTTTCATTTGTGTGGCAAGAAAAGTCCATTTATGAGTTTACAACGCTAATAGCTCTAACTCGAGCAAATGCGAGACCCTTTGCATTGAAAATGCTTGTCTAATATATGAGATGCCACTGTGCTCAAGGCAAATTACTGTTTTGTTGTGGGTAAAGTTGGTAGCCCCATTGGGTAACACGGGGTTACCAGGTCGCAACCATGGATGTCATTTAGGGGTCGCCAGGGGTCGCAGCTGTGACCCCTGGGTTGCCCCTTGCCACCCTGGCTTACCCCTTGCGACCCCTGGCCTCAAAGTTGACAAAGTCAGTGCCTTGAAAACAGTCGCAGCTCATATTTAAAAAAAATTTTTGTAAATGTATGTTGTGTGCCTGCTTGCAGGTGGGTGAGGGTTTACGTGAGAGAGTGTGTGTAGATGTGTGTGTGTAAGCACGTGTGTGAGAGAGAAATTTAAGAACACAGTGCGCATGATGGGTGTGTGATGTCATTTCCGCTACCTCTGGCATTTTGGCTAATTGACGTTAATGCAGATGCTAATGGGTCAAGAAGTTTTTCTGGTTGGTTCCTCTTTAACATCTATTGCACTTTGTCACAATTCTGTGTTTTCTTTATTGATCATGCACGGCATTTTTAACATGTACTTCTATTATGTATTTCTATATAATTAAAATTCTATTGATTGAAGTAAATGTGTAACTGTGTATTCTGAGATAAGATCGATAAAAATGCTTTCTTGACGTTTGATGTCTGAAAATGCTCTGATGTGAGGCATGATGAACCTACTCCATCATTACTCCAGCTTCCTAAAATAAGGGTTTGAATATTGTTGCCATTGACTTGACACCGTGCTTGGCTCAACTATTCGCAGCCATGCCTGTTGAGCTGTCAGCTACCATTGTTCTAATAATGGAGGCCAACGTATAAAGCATATAGCTGTAGCTGCTCTTAATTTAATTTTCCAGAGCAGTAAACATTTAAGCTAAGTGATGCCAGTAGGTGTCTTAACAACAGAAATAATATGGGTTTATTTTACATGTATTTCTTTTTATTTATTTTCTGTAGGGATGTCAATGTGGTTTATAGGCCTGGTGATTAATATCCACTCTGACCACATACTGAGAAATCTTAGAAAACCTGGTGAAACTGGATACAAAATACCTAGAGGTAAGTGGGTACGTAGTTCAAATGAATTGGTGCATGAAAGGTGCCTCGGTGACTGTGTAGCTGTGTTAATAGAACACCTTTCTATTATCCACCTACCCCGTGCCCAGCTAGACTTGAGTTTAAGTGCAGATTGTAATGCGAATCTGCATTTCCGCAGTCTTCCGCTCTAAATACAACGGGCAATATAAGACAGCTGCAGGTAGTAATTCCACATTGGTCACTGACCCTCTGATAAATTACAGGTTTGCAGCAGCTGTCAACTTTGTGATAGAAATTTTCCTGTTCCTTTAGATCATTTGCTGAGTGGCTATAGGTGGACTTTTAGCGCAGTTTGGCGTAATGTGTGGTTAAAAAGAGCTTGTTTCGTTCAGTTCACCTGTGGGTGATTCAACGACGAGTATCCTGGTACCTTAAGGGCCACATCTGAAATTTAGAAACATACTAATGTATTACTGAAGTGGAACTGTGCCTGGTCTGCAGCTGATTAGATTGATAAACAAAGGGCACTTTATGTCGTGATATTGCTTCCAAAATATTCCCTGCAACAATTGTTGACATAAACCGCTGGCCTCCTTAATGGCCTGCTACCAAAAATGTGTAGAGACCAATGTAAGAGCTTGAGAACAGACATTTATCAGTAATGGATAGGGCTCGATAGTAGTGAGCCCCTCCCTACATTTATATATTCCAATTTCAAGCGCTCCTCACAGTTCCTAATAATTGGGAACTGAGTGCAAAGGCAGCAATAGACTTTGGCTCTGGGCTCAGTTTCAATTACTGCCCACTAGATGGAAGTATGAATGTGTAGGAAAGTACCATCTTGCCTGGCATGTTACCCCCATATTTCACTGTATATATGTTGTTTTAGTTGTATGTGTCACTGGGACCCTGCCAGCCAGGGCCCCAGTGCTCATAAGTGTGCCCTGTATGTGTTACCTGTGTTATGACTAACTGTCTCACTGAGGCTCTGCTAATCAGAACCTCAGTGGTTATGCTCTCTCATTTCTTTCAAATTGTCACTAACAGGCTAGTGACCAATTTTACCAATTTACTTTGGCATACTGGAACACCCTTATAATTCCCTAGTATATGCTATCCATAGGGAGCTCTGACAATTCTTACACAGGCCTGCCACTGCAGCCTGAGTGAAATAACGTCCACGTTATTTCATAGCCATTTTACACTGCACTTAAGTAACTTATAAGTCACCTATATGTCTAACCTTTACCTGGTAAAGGTTGGGTGCTAAGTTACTTAGTGTGTGGGCACCCTGGCACTAGCCAAGGTGCCCCCACATTGTTCAGGGCCAATTCCCCGGACTTTGTGAGTGCGGGGACACCATTACACGCGTGCACTACATATAGGTCACTACCTATGTGTAGCTTCACAATGGTAACTCCGAATATGGCCATGTAACATGTCTAAGATCATGGAATTGCCTCTCTATGCCATCCTGGCATTGTTGGCACAATCCCATGATCCCACGGGTCTCTAGCACAGACCCGGGTACTGCCAAACTGCCTTTTCAGGGGTTTCACTGCAGCTGCTGCTGCTGCCAACCCCTCAGACAGGTTTCTGCCCTCCTGGGGTCCAGCCAGGCTTGGCCCAGGAAGGCAGAACAAAGGACTTCCTCAGAGAGAGGGTGTTACACCCTCTCCCTTTGGAAAATGGTGTTAAGGCAGGGGAGGAGTAGCCTCCCCCAGCCTCTGGAAATGCTTTCATGGGCACACATGGTGCCCATTTCTGCATAAGCCAGTCTACACCGGTTCAGGGACCCCTCAGCCCTGCTCTGGCGCGAAACTGGACAAAGGAAAGGGGAGTGACCACTCCCCTGACCTGCACCTCCCCTGGGAGGTGCCCAGAGCTCCTCCAGTGTGCTCCAGACCTCTGCCATCTTGGAAACAGAGGTGCTGCTGGCACACTGGACTGCTCTGAGTGGCCAGGGCCAGCAGGTGACGTCAGAGACTCCTTCTGATAGGCTCCTTCAGGTGTTGCTAGCCTATCTTCTCTCCTAAATAGCCAAACCCTCTTTTCTGGCTATTTAGGGTCTCTGCTTTGGGGATTTCTTTAGATAACAAATGCAAGAGCTCATCAGAGTCCCTCTGCATCTCTCTCTTCACCTTCTGCCAAGGAATCAACTGCTGACCGCGCTGGAAGCCTGCAAAACTGCAACAAAGTAGCAAAGACGACTACTGCAACTCTGTAACGCTGATCCTGCCGCCTTCTCGACTGCTTTCCTGGTGGTACATGCTGTGGGGGTAGTCTGCCTCCTCTCTGCACTAGAAGCTCCGAAGAAATCTCCCGTGGGTCGACGGAATCGTCCCCCTGCAACCGCAGGCACCAAAGAACTGCATCACCGGTCCTCTGGGTCTCCTCTCAGCACGACGAGCGAGGTCCTTTGAATCCAGCAACTCTGTCCAAGTGACTCCCACAGTCCAGTGACTCTTCAGTCCAAGTTTGGTGGAGGTAAGTCCTTGCCTCCCCACGCCAGACTGCATTGCTGGGAACCGTGTCTTTTGCAGCTACTCCGGCTCCTGTGCACTTTCCGAGGGAATCCTTTATGCACAGCCAAGCCTGGGTCCGCAGCACTCTAACCTGCATTGCACGACCTCCTGAGTTGTCCTCCGGCGGTGTGGGACTCCTTTGTGCAACTTCGGGTGAGCACCGTTTCACTCCACTTCGTAGTGCCTGTTCCGGCACTTCTGCGGGTGCTGCCTGCTTCTGAGAGGGCTCCTTGTCTTGCTGGGCGCCCCCTCTGTCCCCTGACGCAATTGGCGACATCCTTGTCCCTCCTGGGCCACAGCAGCATCCAAAAACCCTAACCACACGACTTGCAGCTAGCAAGGCTTGTTTGCGATCTTTCTTCAGGAAAACACTTCTGCACGACTCTCCACGGCTTGGGACATCCATCCTCCAAAGGGGAAGTTTCTAGCCCTTGTCGTTCCTGCAGAATCCTCAGCTTCTACTGCCTAGTAGCAGCTTCTTTGCACCCACAGCTGGCATTTCCTGGGCATCTGCCCACTCTCGACTTGGTCGTGACTTTTGGACTTGGTCCCCTTGTTCCACAGGTACCCTCGTCTGGAAATCCATCGTTGTTGCATTGCTGGTTTTGGTCTTTCCTGCAGAATTCCCCTATCACGACTTCTGTGCTCTTTGGGGAACTTTAGTGCACTTTGCACTCACTTTTCAGGGTCTTGGGGTGGGCTATTTTTCTAACCCTCACTGTTTTCTTACAGTCCCAGCGACCCTCTACAAGGTCACATAGGTTTGGGGTCCATTCGTGGTTCGCATTCCACTTTTGGAGTATATGGTTTGTGTTGCCCCTATCCCTATGTGTCCCCATTGCATCCTATTGTAACTATACATTGTTTGCACTGTTTTCTAATACTATACTGCATATTTTTGGTATTGTGTACATATATCTTGTGTATATTTACTATCCCCATACTGAGGGTACTCACTGAGATACTTTTGGCATATTGTCATAAAAATAAAGTACCTTTATTTTTAGTATATCTGTGTATTGTGTTTTCTTATGATATTGTGCATATGACACTAGTGGTACTGTAGGAGCTTCACTCGTCTCCTAGTTCAGCCTAAGCTGCTCTGCTAAGCTACCATTATCTATCAGCCTAAGCTGCTAGACACCCTATACACTAATAAGGGATACCTGGGCCTGGTGCAAGGTGTAAGTACCCCTTGGTACTCACTACAAGCCAGTCCAGCCTCCTACATTAGTTGTGCAGCGGTGGGATAAGTACTTTGTAACTACTTACCACTTTTGTCATTGTACTTTTCATAAGAGAAAAATATACAAAACAAGTTCAGTGTATGTACACCTAACCAAAAAGTTTTGCTTTTCTTTTCTCACTTCTTTTCTAAAGTGCTGAAAAGTACCTCTAAACTTTCTAAAAAGTTCTTAAAAAGTTTTAAAAGATTTTTTCTGTCTTTCCAAAAGTTCTGAAAAGCTTTTTCTCACTTTTTCTATCACTTAAACACTTTCTAAAATGTCTGGCACAGGCCAAACTGTTGATCTGTCCAACCTTGCTTATGATCACCTTAGCTGGAAAGGAGCAAGGTGTCTCTGCATAGAAAGAGGTTTAAGTGTAAGGAAGAATCCCTCTAGAGAACTGTTGGTTAATATGCTTGTTGAACAGGATAAGGCCAGAGGTGCCACTTCTGTTGAGAAATTAGCTGATGGTTCCCAATCTGACCCTGGGGCACCCCTAGCAAAAGATTTAGAGAAGAAACTTCCTAGCCTGCCCATTATCAGACAACCTAGCATAGCTGGTACTGATGTAGAGTCACACCATACTGATAGTGTTGTCTCACATCACAGTAAGAGTATTCCTTCTCATCATAGTAGAAGTGATGTTTCTGTTAGCCAAGCTGTTAGGGTGCCATCTGTTAGGGACAGGTCTCCTTCTGTTCATTCTCACCATACTTCTGTTTCAAGGCATGTCCCACCCACCCACCCTGATGACAGAGTGTTAGAAAGGGAGCTCAATAGATTGAGAGTGGAACAAACCAGACTGAAGCTCAAGAAGCAACAGCTGGATTTGGATAGACAGTCCTTAGAAGTGGAAAGAGAAAGACAGTAATTGGGTTTAGAAACCCATGGTGGCAGCAGCCGTATTCCCCATAGTCATCCTGCAAAAGAGCATGATTCTAGGAATCTGCACAAGATAGTTCCCCCTTATAAGGAGGGGGATGACATTAACAAGTGGTTTGCTGCACTTGAGAGGGCCTGTGTTGTACAGGATGTCCCTCAAAGGCAGTGGGCTGCTATCCTATGGCTATCATTTAGTGGAAAGGGTAGGGATAGGCTCCTTACTGTGAAAGAAAGTGAAGCCAATGATTACTAAGTTCTTAAGAATGCACTCCTAGATGGTTATGGCTTAACCACTGAACAGTACAGGATGAAGTTCAGAGAAACCAAAAAGGAGTCTTCACAAGACTGGGTAGACTTTGTTGACCATTCAGTGAAGGCCTTGGAGGGGTGGTTACATGGCAGTAAAGTTACTGATTATGAAAGCATGTATAACTTAATCCTGAGAGAGCATATACTTAATAACTGTGTGTCTGATTTGTTGCACCAGTACCTGGTGGACTCTGATCTGACCTCTCCCCAAGAATTGGGAAAGAAGGCAGACAAATGGGTCAGAACAAGGGTGAACAGAAAAGTTCATACAGGGGGTGACAAAGATGGCAAGAAGAAGGATGGTAAGTCTTCTGACAAGGGTGGGGACAAATCTAAAAATGAGTCTTCATCAGGCCCACAAAAACACTCTGGTAGGGGTGGTGGGTACAAATCCTCTTCAAATCAAAACAAGGAAAAGAAACCATGGTGCTATTTATGTAAAATAAAAGGCCATTGGACAACAGATCCCAGTTGACCAAAGAAAAGCACCAAGCCTCCTACCACTACAACCCCTGCTGCTACACCTAGTGCCCCTAGTAATAGCAGTAGTGGTGGGAGCAAACCTACTAATAGCCAATCAAAGGGAGTAGCTGGGCTCACTTTTGGTAACTTAGTTGGGGTTGGTCTTGTTAGGGAGACCACAGAGGCTGTGTTAGTCTCTGAGGGGGCTATTGATTTAGCCACCTTAGTTGCTTGTCCCCTTAACATGGATGAGTACAAGCAACTACCCCTAATAAATGGTGTTGAGGTTCAGGCCTACAGGGACACAGGTGCCAGTGTTACAATGGTAATAGAGAAACTGGTCCACCCTGAACAACACCTACTTGGTCACCAGTACCAAGTAACCGATGCTCACAACAACACACTTAGCCACCCCATGGCTGTTGTAAATCTCAACTGGGGGGGGGTTACTGGTCCAAAGAAAGTTGTGGTTGCCTCAGATTTACCTGTAGACTGTCTACTTGGAAATGATTTAGAGACATCAGCTTGGTCAGATGTGGAGTTGGAGGCCCATGCAGCAATGCTGGGCATTCCAGGGCATATTTGTGCTTTAACCAGGGCTCACCTAAATAAGAGATGCTTTGGAATTAAGCATATGTATTCACCAGGTAAAATACGTTTATGGTTGATTTTAGCATCTTTGTTAAGGTCCACAATTTTCGGTTATTCACAGCTAACAGGATTCGACCTGACAACCGTTTATATGTTGCACTGAATTTAAACTTTCTACTTGTAGGCTGAGGCTGGGATCATTGCATGTGAGCTGCATTTTCCCCCTTCTAGTATATAAAAGGCAACACATCATGAGTTCAGTGGTATAACACCTGCATCTTAAAGTGTAATTAGATAATTTAGTGCGCTGAAACCATATTTTGTTTGCATTTAATGTATTCAAAACAAGGATTTAGAATAGTATTACAAATGATGTATGTAACCATTGTAGTGTTGGGGGCCCTAGGCCCTCATGCTACTGAAATTACTAACGCAGACACAGTAGCATGGTCGTAAGAACTGGCCATGGGCATGTGCGCCTGGCCCTCTTTATTGGCAGGGTCACCTGATTGGTGACGCCTGTGTTGGATGGGTGTGGGGTGTGAATGTAAGGCCAGCCCTCAGCCGAATGGCTGGTTAAACACTAGAATGTTTTCAGCAGGACACTACAACCAGCATGCAAGATGTGCGAAGTTGGCTCCTCACTCAGTGGCGTAGCAAGGTTGCCATCGGACCTGGGGCAAGCAAGGAAAATTCCCCCATCTTTTGTTTGAAAAGTATATAATACAGTCAGAATTGTGATGTAGAGAGCCCAAAAGTAATCGGGCACCCATGCGACTGCGCCTGTTGCTCTCTTGATAGTCATGCCCCTGTATTAACTCTGGGTCCCAAATCAGTCTCACTCCGTTTAAAAGAAAAATGCCTTGTAGAAACAACCTGTCGTGTACAGAATTTCCTGATAGGATTAGAGATGGGTCACTGTGACCGCTGTGGTTTGTTCTGCCAGCTGTACAGTGCAAGGCTGGACGATACAACAGTTCTCTTCTTCTGCATACTCAGGTGAGAAGCGTTGACAAACTGCGATTTATTCAGTGGGGAAGAACGCTCCACATTGACCGTTTAAGATTAGTAGAAGCGGGTGCTGTATGGTTTGCGGGAAGTCTTTTATCACACAGTGTTAGGACGAGATCAAAAGGAAGCCTTCTCTAACGGGTTAGCTCTATCAAAGGTACAGTGCACAGAGATAAATTGAGGAAAACATTTGACATACCAGTGTGAGCGCGCCACGAGATCCAAACTTTTATCAATACTGTATAACGAATCCTGCGCTAGAGGACGATGGATCGAAGTGACATAGGTTTGACGGGATATCACCATTGGGAAATTGTGAGGACCAACAGATCAATAGCATTCAATATTATAAAGCTTCGGTCAATAACCACACCAGTTTAGTAACAAGCATCATAGATTTATTTCCCTATATTAACAAAGCTAGGGTCACGAAGATAACTCTCAAACACAAATGATAAGCATATAAGATCAATAGCGGCTCATTAAAACGGCATATATATCTTGATTTGAATAATACAGTTAAACAAATTATCTCCAAAACAATCACACTTATTAATAATATCGGTAATGTTGGTACAGAATGCATTAGATCAGCAACAAACGATTTCAAACCAGTTCATAAGCAACAGATGATTATTTCCCTAACTAACCACAGATTAGCATTACACGTTGGATTTCATGTGAAAAGAATTTAGAAACACCAATTTAGAAAAACGCTTAACTTGATTTTGTTTTTTATATATATATATATAAAATAAAATAATGTGCAGCAATATAATCACTAGTTGCAGTTGGTACCTGGAAAGCAAGTGAGACACAATTGACATTTAATAACATATATTACCACATCGGTTGCAACAGCAAATGATCAGGTTCCACTTGAGGACACTATCAACTATCTCATCAGACGTTTGGGCCTAACGACAGCTAATCTTGAACCTCATCTGCTCTTGAAGAACAGCGAACCCCGATCTCCTACTCTCTAACAAACTCTCTCCCTCACGTACTCTACTCTCTATTTAGTCTACACAGATTATTATACTAAAATCTAATCAACTCCTGATTGGTCAGTCCATGGGGTGTTTTCATTTCAGCCAATCAACAACTAATTTGATGACCTAAATTTGACAAACCTACGCTAACTATAACATTTTCTTTCAGTAGATACTCGACTTCTGTCTCGTCTGTAACTCCATTGTCTCATCCACCTCTCGCATATCTTGTTCTCAGGAAGAAACTTTCTCAGCTACTTTCACTTCCATCCTCGAGGAAAGACCAGTTATTAGTAACATTCCCAAACAATAGGACATTCCAACTTATGCAATGCTCGGTTAATATGTGACCTTGTAAGACATAACAACGCAACCCACTAGGGGTAGCTGTGGGTACATCTACACAAGCTTGAAACCATTTATTATAGAAGCTTTGAATCATGGAAAATAACTACAGTATCTGAATATCATTTTGCTCAACCAAGAACAGAAAAACAGCCATTTTAAAAGTTTTCACATTTTACACATTAGTTCATCACTCATTATCAATACGAAAACCATTAATAAACATATTAGAAGATTCACGCTCTCACAGTCCCTCCTCTGTTGACTATTCTTGTCATTACATTACTCTCTAATAAATGTATTTATTATCATCAGATTTAAAATTTTGTTTCATCAATTTCTGAATTTCCTTTTTTCTCTTTTTATTTCTTTGTAAAATGTATTCATTTCCATTTCAAAATGTAGTTTATTCCTTTCTAATTTTCCCTTCTTAATACATTTTATTATTCTAAATGTTCCCCAAATTCCAATTAAACAAAACACAATTATTGACTCCCATCTTGCAATTTTCAAAGAATATTTCTTCCCACATTGCTAAACCAATTTCCCACAGCTTCAATTCCTTTTCCAGCCTACTTCCAAATAGTGATTTCTTTTAGTTCTTTCAAATCTTTTTTATTAGTTTTAGTCACATTAGTGATTAATTCCTTAACCTTTCCTGAATTGTCAGGAATGAAAGAACAACCATGATTAGAACCAATTAATTTACAAACTCCGCCCTCTTTCACCAAAAGAATATCTAACGCAAGGCGATTCTGTTGTGCCATAGCTCTTGTAGCAGCTAACTCTGTATCCAGAAGAATGATAGCTCTGGAATATCTTGTCAACATATTATTCACTATTGTGGACAACTTCTGAATCCTAATCGAGTTTAGGACCACTTCCACTGATGGAATTATAGCCCCAAATATGTCTCCCACAATGCCAGAAATTGATTCTCGCATGTGTCTTGTTTGTGATTTCATAGAATCAGGAATTTTACTCAAGTCTTCCAACTGCTAAAGTTTTGGAAAGACTACTCCCAGATAACATGTCCCATACCGTCCTCTAGGAAGACGGTAATATGCATTTCTTCCACAAATATAGTAAATGCCAGGTATCAGAGGATCTTGTCCATTCATCATAAAATCCCACTTACTCCTAAACATAAAAACATGTCTACATTCACTCTTTCCAACAAACAATCTATCATTCTTACTTCAAGGTCCTTGTAGACAACGTTTCCCTACATGCTCAGCATCTATTGTTAGTTTACCCTGCTTAGTAGTGTCAGTATAAGCATAATCTATTCCAGGCTTTCTACTTATTATTCCCTTATCCATTTTTGCCTTTATTTCTCTCCTTCTATCTTCTGTATTATCTAAGAATTTATTTTCCACTGGTGTTTGTAAACAAGTCAAGTTATTCTGGTGGGCAAAGGCAGTTCCAAAAGTTAGAGTAGGCTCGAAGAAATCCCTCATAATCACTGTTATTTTCTTTGGCTATTTTATTCAAATATCCTATGACAGGTACAAAAGATAATACCATGAGATAATTTGAATAAAAATATTGAATATACTCTTGATTATAGGAACGTATTAGCAAAAGACTGCAGCTTATAACGTAAGTCACAGGTAGACTATTAGACTATGATATGTAGTTCCTCCTACTGAAACTGGAATCTGCGTACATACATGACAATCTGTCACGTCCATCACCTCAACATACTCATGCAATAAGCGATAGAAAACATTAAAAGAAAGCTCTTTTTTCCCATGCAGATACCTTACATCTATTCTGAGTTTCTCTTTGGTCAATGATTTATCAGCCAAATTTAAAAAATCTATTTTCGCAGTCTGATTTACTCCATCAATCTCATAAACAGACACTCCCACGAACAACAATAAACATATCAACACACATTACTGCTAATCCAATACCAAGCACTTTACAACAACTAATCCTACAGATTTTTGTTGTGTGAATTACTCATTTTTCTGTGTTAGGAATAAAAATAAAAAAATAAACATTTTCAAAAAGCTACAAAAATCTCAAAAACCCCTCCTAATTTCTTTTATTTTTTATTTTATTTTTTAGGAATTCATTCACTCTTGGACAGATCCTTAGTCGAGTTTGGTATAGCAGCTTGTCTAAGTTCAGTTTTTCATTTGTCTTTTCCAATAATTTTCAATATTAGTATTTTCTGCACAAGTTTAGTACACAAGTTTTTAATTTTCTTTAACCCATTATCTCTTTTGTGAATTGTTCACGTTCCGAAGTCTCTGTCAAAACAATAACTCAAAAATTCCTCTTGCTAATCACTTGAATTCAAGTATGCCCATTCAGGTCCAGCATTTCTCTTGCTTGCAGCTCTTTTCCTTTTCGGTCATCTTCCACTTTCACTATCCTCTCCACTAGTTTCTTCTTCACCAGGAAATTCTCTCTCTTCTGGTATTGATGGTATCACATCAACTTTTCCCTTTTCCACAGTTTTCTCTGGCCAATTGTCTCCTTTTAATGTTCCTTTTGTCAATAGTCTTCTCAATATTGAGTCTTCACTTGCCTTTCGACCCTTCTCTTTAGACGTTCCTACAATTGGTTCTGGAAGAGTATAATCTACTGGGGCGGGACTATTCTCAATTCCTTTCCCTACAGGGTCTGTCTCATCTTTGGTTTGGTTAGACAAACCACCTGCTATCGAGGTTTCCCTCCTCTGAGCAGATCTTTCTTCTGTGGTTTCCTCTTTTTCGTTCTCCTTCGAGAACACTCTCCTCTGATCAGAATCAGTCTCACTTCTTTCTTCCCGGACTGATTCTTCTACTACTTTTACAGTTTGTTCAATCTCTTCACCATTTTGTTCTCTCTCATCTGTTATAGGAGTGGGTACATCTCTGTCATTTTCATTACTGTGCTCACTTCTCTCCCCTTGGTTTCCAGTGTTGGCAGTCTCAACAGCTCTTCTCTCTCTGTTGGATCATACACTTTTCTCGTATGGCTTGCATGCACCCAGAGTCGGCAAACCAGCACACTTTACTGCAGTTGTCATAGCGAGCACAATTATTTACGGGTCCTTCTAACGTGGTTCAAGGCAAGACTTTTGCACGTGTTTCCGTATGAGCACCCAGTCTCCCACTCTCAGACTATGTCCTTGACCTTGTATTTGTTGGGCTGTTGCACCTTCCACCTGTTGAGAAAAAGACCGAACTACATCAGCCAGGCTTTTGCAGTAATCTAGCACCATATCATCTGTAATATTTACAAGTGTGTTTGCAGGTAGTGCTGGTAATCTAATTGCTCTCCCCATCAGTATCTCGTGTGGAGATAACCCAGTCTTTTTGTCAGGTGTACTTCTTATTGACATTAGTACTAGAGGTAGAGCATCTGGCCATTTCGGATTTGTTGATGCACAAACTTTTGCCAATCATGATTTCATTGTTCCACTAAACGTGAAGCTTCTGGGTGGTAACTACAGTGCAGTCTTTGCTGAATGTTTAATGCGGAAAAAAGCAATTTTATCACCTCATTGTTAAAATGTGTAACCCTATCTGATTCAATCGAGACGGGAAAACCAAAACGTGGAATTAGTTCTCGCAAAAGCAACTTAGCCACAGTCAGACTGTCATTCCTTTGTGTCGGGTAAGCCTCAATCCAATGACTGAAAATGCACACACATGCAGGCATTTCGATGAAATCCATTTACATTCTACTGAATGGACCTCCTACCATTCCTATGTGCCCCATGTTGACAATTGTTCCTTTACCAACATTCATCTGTTGACAAATTATGCACCTATGGCACACCACCTCTGCCACTTGTCTGAATTTTGGATTGTTCCAATATTGTTTGAAACGTCTAATCATTACATCCCTTCCAATGTGTGTTTGGCCATGGTAGTACCTAGCAATTTGTGTCAGTAGACGATTTGGCAAGACTACCTTTCCTTCCATTGTCACCCAAATTTCATCCTCCCTTTGTATGAATTTATTTTTGATCCAATCCCTCATTTCTTCTCCTGGAACATGGTTCTATATTACTTTCAACTAATCTAATGTCTCCACTATCTGTACAGTAAAATTGGCATACATTTCTTCATTTTCAGACATCAATTCCCAGTTTCCTTTGGAATGAAATTCCATTTAGAGCACAACATTTTGCAACTTGGTCTGCATAAGCATTTCCTAACGTAACATAATATTGTCCTCTTTGGTGTGCACTGCATTTGACCACTGCAATCTTTTCAGGTTTCTGCACTGCTTGCAGCAAATCATGTATTCTTTCTCCTTTTCTTACAGGTGATCTTGAAGAAGTCAGGAACCCTCTTTGTGACAATTTGCCCAAAATCATGCACAATTCCAAATCCATACTGACTATCAGTGTAGATTGTAACTTTAATTTTTTCTGATGACTGGCATGCTCTAGTGAGAGCCACCAACTCTGAGACTCGTGCGGATATTACTCCTTTGAGCCATGAAGCTTCTAGTATGCCTGTGACTGTACACACTGCATACCCTGCTCTCAATGCACCCCTGTTGTCTCGTAAGCAAGAAGCATCAACAAAAAGAATTTGATCATTGTCTTCCAAACAAGTATCTTTAATGTCTTCCCTTGGTTTAGTACAAAGACCTGTCACCTCCAAACAATCATGTTCAACATCATCTATGTTAGACAGATCTTCTCCCTCATTTGGAAGTAATGTTGCCGGCTTAAGCACTGTGCACCTTTTTATGTCACATTTGGTGCCCCTAGAATAACCGTTTCATAACGTGTCAATCTTGCATTGGTCAAATATTGTATCTTTGATCTGGTCAACAGAATTTCAATTGAATGAAGTACCATTGCCATCAGAGGATAACCCATCACAATATTTTCACTTTGAGTTATACTCTGCTTGACAGCTGCGACAGCTCGCAGACAGTCAGGTATTGCTGCTGCAACATTATCCAAGGTAACTGTAAAATATGCTACTGGGCGATTTACACCACCTTGTTTTTGTGTTAAGACAGACAAAGAACATCCATCTCTCTCATGACAAAGAAACAGAAAAGGCTTTGTGTAGTCAGGCATACCTAAAGCTGGTGCTTGACACAAACTTTCTCTCAGCGCAGTAAAGGCTTTCACACACTCTTCATCCATCATTATTGGATCTGAAACATCCTTATGTGTCAATCTTTGCAATGGCTTTGAAACTGCTGAAAAATTTGGGATCCACTGTCGACAATAACCTGCCATTCCTAAAAGCATCCTCAATTCCTTTTGGGAACTCAGCATTTTTATTTTCATTATTGCCGCCACTCTTTAGAAATTCTTCTTGACCCTTTTTCAATCAAATGTCCGAAATACTTCACCTCTTGCTGACAGTATTGCAGTTTAGCTGGAGAAACCTTATGACCATTGTCTGCCAGGAAATTCAACAAATGAAATGTATCCTCCCTACAGCCTTCCTTCGTCTTTGACGCTATCAGTGAGTCATCAACGTACTGCACTAAAGTCGACTTGTAAGGCATCACCGACGACTCCAAATTATTTTTCTAAATCTGATTGAAAATCGATGGCGACTCTGAAAACCCTTGAGGAATCCTGCACCAACAGTGGATTCTAGTAAGGAGTTTGAAACAAAAGAGATATCTGCTGTCCTCGTGAAGAGGCACTGAGAAAAATGTTTGGTACAAATCGATAACTGTAAACCACTCTGCATCACATGGAATTTGAAACATTATCACTACTGGATTGGATACCACTGGGCAACATTTCACCACAATGTAATTTATTCTCCTTAAATCTTGTACGAAATGTATTTTCCCATTCAGCTTCTTCAAACCCATGATTGGTGAATTACATGGACTGCTCATCACCTCCTTCAAAACTCCTTGTTCCAAAAACGGTTCTATCAGTGGTCTTATCCCTTCAATGATCTCATTTGTCATCAGGTATTGGGCTGTTTGTGGAAACACCACATTCTCTTTCACTGCCACTTTGACTCCTTCAACTCCCTTGATCAAGCCAATGTCCTTTCCTGTCAAATCCCAAACCTTTGGTTTAACCCTTTCCTGCAAATCACTCGACAAGTCCTTCTTTTCGAACACTGGAAAAAAAACTCATTAAATCTTCCAATTCGTGTTCCTCGTGTGTCTCATCTTCATTGACTACTTGCTCTTCCTCCACATTCAACAAAGCTAGTTCACAACCTCTCCTTCTTTTTACCTCATCAACTGGCAAATCCTCTCCATCAACACTAATGGTCTCCATTGTAATTCCCTTTCTGGAACACATGATTGAACAATTTATTTTGCACAACAAATCTCTTCCCAACAGCGATACTGGACTGGAATCACAAACAACGAAACTATGATAGCCTCTGAAATTTCCAATCTTCACAAGGACCGGTTCTGTAAGGGCATTAACCAACTGTTTGTTTGCAACCCCTACTATCTGTACTGTCCTCTCAGAAACAGATATGTCTGGTACTTTAACTGTCCTTATTGTCGAGTGTGTTGCTCCTGTGCCAACCAAAAAACTAACCTAATGGCCATGCACTTCACCCTGCACATAAGGACCTCTCTGATCGACATCTAATGATGCACCCATCACAAACACCTCCTCATCTGAACTACTCAGCGGCCATTCAACGTTTATTTCACTCTCACTTTGTAATGGAAATTGTTCAACTGTGTTTATACCCTTGTTTTTATACGGTTTTGTGACCACCTGTGAAAGCATAACCTGCTGCTGCTCAATTAGGCTCTGTATTAATTGAACCTGTCTCGGTAAATGTATTTGCTGTACAGCCACCATCTGCACCTGTAGCTGCATTTGTTGTATTTGTGCCCTTTGTACCTGCTGTATCTGAGGTTGTACATTTTGCATGTGTTGCACTGGCTGAAAACTCTGCATGTTATTAACATTATTTTGAAAATTTTAATTCTGACCTCCCATCCTAGGTCCTCTCATGCCTTGAAATGAATTGACACCATTTGTTTGCTGAACCATTCCTTCTCCCTGATTCAATATCGGACATTGTCTTTTCCAATGTCCCAGCAATCTGCAAGTGTGGCAAGGTAATACCTTTCGCTGCTGCTGTTCATTCTGCATTACCACTGAAATTCTAGTATCTCTACTCCTCTAAACTCATATCCAACACGATCATCTGCAAATGATCTAAAGCTGTGCAAGCACAAACACTTTATACACCTGATTCAAATACTAATAAACACTGCCAAGAACATACCCATCAACCTAGGGGGTTTCCAAGAAATGGGGAAAGTCACTTAAGGCAACTAGCCACTCATCATGTTAATTATTTTAACAAATTTGAAAAGTAAGAAAGAACAAACGAACCACTTCAACATAATCGAACCACACAGTCCCATTATGACATAATCAAAACAATGACGTAACCCTAATCTGCTACCAAAAAACTGTGAGCGCTCCACAAGATCCAAACTTTTATCAATACTGTATAATGGATCCTGCGCTAGAGGACGATGGATCGAAGCGACATAGGATTGAGGGGATGTCACCAATGGGAAATTGTGAGGACCAACAGATCAATAACAAATCAATAACATTCAATATTGTAAAGCTTCGGTCAATAACCACATCAGTTTAGGAACAAGAATTCATAGATTTATTCCCCTTTATTAACAAAGCTGGGGTCACGAAGATAACTCTCAAACACAAATGATAAGTATATCAGATTAATAGCAGCTCGTTAGAACGGCGTATATATTTCGATTTGATTAACACAGTTAAACAAATTATCTCCAAAAGAATTAAACTTATTAATAATACAAAAAACGGTAATGATGGTACAGAATGCATTAGTTCAGCATCAAATGATTTCAAACCAGATCATAAGCAATAGATGATTATTTCCCTAACTAACCACAGATTAGCATTACATATTGGACTTCATGTGAAAAGAATTTAGAAACTCCAATTTAGAAAAACTCTTAACTTGATTATGTTATTTATATATATATATATATATATATATATATATATATATATATAATATTAATATATAATATTGTGCAGAAATATAATCATTAGTCGCAATTGGTACCTGGAAAGCAAGAGAGAGACAATTCACATTTAATAACATACATTACCACATAGGTAGTAACAGCAAATGATCAGCTTCCACTTGAGAACACCATCAACTATCTCATCAGAAGTTTGGGCCTAACGACAGCTAATCTCAAACCTCGTCTGCTCTTGAAGAACAACGAACCCCGATCTCCAACTCTCTCTCGCCCTCACTTACTCTGCTCTCTAATTAGTCTACACAGATTATTATACTAAAATCTAATCGACTCCTGATTGGTCGGTCTATGGGGTGTTTTCATTTTAGCCAATCATCAACTGATTTGATGACCTAAATTTGACAAACCTACGCTAAATATAACATTTTCTTTCGGTAGATACACTCTCCTTCCATCTCGTCTGTACCTCCATTGTCTCATCTGCCTCTCGCATATCTTGTTCTCAGGAAGACATTTTCTCCGCTATTTTCACGTCCATCCTCCTGGAAAGACCAGATATTAGTAACATTCTCAAACAATAGGACATTCCAACTTATGCAATGCTCGGTTAATATGTGACCTTGTAAGACATAACACCGCAACCCACTATGGGTAGCTGTGTATACGTCTACACAAGCTTGAAACCATTTATTATAGAAGCTTTGAATCATTGAAAATAACTACAGTATCTAAATATCATTTTGCTCAACCAAGAACAGAAAAACAGCCATTTTAAAAGTTTTCTCGTTTTACAAGTTAGTTCATCACTCATTATCAATATGAAAACCATTAATAAACATATTCACACTCTCACACCAGACTCTAAATTTGTGGGCTTATCATAAAGGAAAGAGAAGTTTGTAGTTTCGCTTGATAAAGTGTGAGGAGAAAATCTTGGATTTGAATATAAAAGGCCAGTCTTGGTCGCAGTTGTCGTGCTTTTAACATGGGCATTTCATGTGCGTCCTTGGGAACAAAGGGAACAGCTGGAGATGAACACTGGTTGCACTGGAAAGCACTCGACCAAGAACGATGACCAAGAGCGATTGAAACATTTTTCAAGGTGAAAGCTTTGATGGGTGACTTCATTTCGTACCCTTGTTTTGTACCTTCGTTTTTTTTATCAGGTTTTTCAAAAATAGTAGAAGTGCCACGATTACATTTAGACACATATTAAGCAGAAGCATACATCGAAACAAGAACAAATTTGCTTCTAAACAAATGGTTCATGTACCCTCATATGAAATATTAGAGCCCAACTCAGTTTGGAGACAATGACCTGAGAGTCTGGACGACTGTCATTGTTTAGATCTTAACAACATAGGGCCGGATTTACCGAGCCATTTTGCAGTTGCACAGCAGTCCACAGCTCGCAAAACCACAGAATTTTATATATACACACACACTTATATTGCAATGCCGGTCATGACTGACTTCCAGCCACGCCCTGTGCGTATTTATTGGCCACCGTCAGGGTGCATAGGGCACAATCATCAAAACTACGCTTAATCAGAAGTCAGTTGTAAAAGTGAAACATCTGAGGATTACTGTGGCACTGTATATGTCATTTTTGTCACTAGCAAGACACTACAGAAACGTTTCCCATTTCAGAATGCAAATGCAGGACTGGAGGTCTGCAGTCCCTTGCATGCCTCCATCCCTGCATGTACAGCCAGTATAGGGGTCGCAAAGTGCAAACAGCCTTATTAATATTCACTAGGCTTCTTATTTTGCAACTGTCTGTGATTGTACAATGTGTGATGTGAATTACTAGTGCACGGGTAGCATCACAAATTGCATTTTCCTTTACAAACATATTGGAGGGCAAATTATATATCCTTGGCCTGGTTGGCATATTGCGTCATGGAATGGTGTTTGTGTATAATAAGATGAATGCTTAGGCATAGTGAGAACACTGATGAGTTGCAAAGACAGCTATGAGTGATCCAGGATTATTTAGTTTCCCAGAATAGGGATGATATCACTCAGCACATGTAAGATACTGAAGAGTTAACTGTATTATTAAGAAGCCATGGCATGGTTCTGCTGTGAAACATGGCTGAGCTGCTGCAGACCCGTGATTTGATGGTTATATATTATAGTGAGAACAAGAGAAACCCCTTACATTTTAGAGAACCTGGGGTTATACAAAATGTATATTGAACACCGGTTCACAGTAACATTATTCAGAAAAATCTGTACAATATGTAGAGACCAATATTTTCTTCTTTCATTCAGTTTTATAAGGTACTTTGTGCAATCACCATAAGCATAATTCTCCGGAACATAGTTAGATTTATTTATTCACATAACATATACAGAATGTACGGTTTAACAATTTATTTCTACAGTAAAAAATATTAAGTAGTTTTCAATTAATCAAGTGCCCACACCCGTAAAAGGAAGTGCAGTTATAAGTGACAGGTGATAAATCATAGCATCAAAAAAGAGCTAAAAAATACATGACTCCTTGTGCCTTATAAGATTCTTTTTAGGATTCAGGAAATGGATTCTATAGCAGTTTAAAGGCCATTTAGTAAATAGGCTGGGTGATATATAGGATAAGATGTCTCGTGTGGAAACTGGGAAGGGGACTTGCCTAATTTAGTCACCACAGGATAACAAATAATCCTAGTCAATCCTCCTATTAAATCAAGAGAGTACTGGTCCAGAGCTTATTTGAGAGGTACCAGGTAGTATAAGGGGCCTGAAACGAGATGGCAACAGGGGATGATTGTATAGAATATTACATAAATAATGAATGAGACCCTGAAGCAAGAGTTCTATGAACCTACCCAGTGGGGGATAGTGTTCTGGCAGAACTTATGCAATCACTTCTGAAGACTGACAGCCAGGACCGATGAATAACTGGTTAATTTCAATCAGTAGAGTCCCTGTAAATGATACAGAAGCCAACATTATAAACCATACGACGAGCTTGGCTGATTGGGTAACAAAGACTCCATGAGCCTAAACACAGAGTAGGAGACTCTTACCCTGAATCAGGAGTAATCACTGGGTAAGAGGAATTGGATCCAGGCAAAATGACCACAGAACTGGTATTCGTTGAATGCCTGGATAGATGTACGCCCGGGCTGATTCTCCTCAAGGCGTGAGGAGCCCCGACTAGCGTTCCACATCTCTGCATAAGACCCGGAAGAGGCTAACACCAGACAGGTTCTGTGTTCCTTCTGTGGCTCCTCTTCTCTGCCACATGATTTGCAGCTGCCATGTCCGGAGCCGTGTGGTGATTTCACGGACCCCCGTGTTTCAGGGTAGTCTGCGATGTCTGGCTTTCATTATATCTCTGGGCTCTCATCTGGAGATCTCGATGTCTGAGGGGTAGACTGATCGATGAGGAGCTCCGCTCAGTGCCACTCAGTCCACCGCCATCTTACTGTAAGCCTTGATTGTGGTTTTAGATAGGTACATAGAGGTTCACATATTTAGTTAGCCAAGATAATTTAGCTGTGAAAGAGCGCTTTAGAAATAAAAGCAAGCAGCATTTCAAATGATCTGTTTTTGGGAAGCACGAAGTGTAATGCCGCAATAAGGGCAGCGACATTAGGGCTCTAGGACCTCAAGGGACACTGTAGTGTCCAGTGAGTTCTACAACGAAGCATCGGGAGCCCAGCCCGATCATGCAGAAGACTTCTTGGGATTAGAAACAATGTTGGGAGCCAACCCTGGTCACGTCAGCTTGCCGTGTGCAGCAGCAAGAACTACTGCAGACGCAGCGCGACAAAGACGTCCTGAAGCAGGAGCAATGTCGGGAGCTCACCCTAGTCATGGCCGCCTGCCGCATGCTGCAGCAAATACTACTGCCGACCGCAGCAGGACGAAGACGTCCTGAAGAAGGAGCAACGCTAAGAGCTCAAGCCGGCTGCACCCGCACAACATGTGCCACCAGAAGTACATGTCAGCAGCACTCGGAATGAGTTAAGCAGAGCTCGGTATACTTCCAGCCCCCTGGACAAACCTCCTGAAGTCCAGCGAGAATACGGCTGCCCGCGGCAGTCATCTTGAGGTCAGTCAACTCAGCCAATGAGCTGTGAGAAACATATGGTGGCCATCTTAAGGTCAGGCATCCATACCAAAACCTACAGAGTGAGAACTGAGGAGGCACATAGTTGTACCCAGTCACTGGAAAGTGCGAGGCCAGTACTGTATGAGCCGTTTGCCCCCCTAGGCCCCAAGCAAATCCTGACATGACTGTTGTGCCACTACAAACACAATACTGCCCACACTTTGTTAGCATTCAGCGCAATTACTTGCCAGACAGGCCTCAGACCTCAGCACTGGGCAGACTCAACACACTGAACATCATGACATACCTACGTCACCAGATTCTACACAATGCACGGGCCGCAACCCAAATGGGTCCACATCGGTGTCGCAAAGCTCTCCACTTCACACTCTGCACAGACCAGCCATACCGGGGGTCTTATTTGTGTGCCTGCCGGAACCCCTCGCCCTCGTATCCGAGGGTGGCATGGTTCTCCACTGGCAAGAATGGCTGGAAGATTTCATGAACGGGTCACAAGTCACTGACCCTGCGCAACAGCTAATTGCTTTACCTAACCTCGTTGGAAAAGTGGTTGGCCAGATCATTAAGGAACTGTAGACTGACACTGCGTCATCCTATCAAGCAAGGCACTCAACAGAAAATGTCTTCACAAACGTAACATTGATTATGAATGCTAAAATGAGAGGGATGAGTCCATGGGGAAGATCATTTCATGACTAAAACGATTAGCCCACTACTGCGCCTTCAAAACCTTCACAACTGAAGATGCACTTTGCCTGCGGATCACTGAAGGGTGTCAATCAAAGTCCCTACACAGACGCCTCTTAAAGAAACACTACTCACTAGATGAAATAGAAAAAATTACAAGGGTCAATGATCAAGTCGTAAAGCATACAAAGAAAATGGAAGCAGAAAAGCTAGAGAAACGGGAACAGGCATTCAGGCTTTAAACTCGTCAGAAAGAACGTCAGTCACTGGAACGCTGGAGGACTCCGAAACCCACAAACTACCCTCAACGATCAGGGTGTTGTTGCAACCCCAACCAGCAGGGCCCGAGGAGGGAGCAACAGTTGAAATGCTATCACTGCAGCCAAGTTTTCCCAAACACCGATCCCTTCCCAGCATTGGGTCAGTACTGTAGTTGCTGCGAAAAGGAAAACTACTTCGAAAAGGTGTGCCACGCCTCGCAGAAGTACAATGAAAATTCAGGGAGCCTAGGTCGCGTCATCATGCGAGGGCTGTGTGTGACCGACGGGAAAGTTTTACTAGCTCATCCTGATCAAGCCTTTACTCGCATAGCACACACCAATTGCTATGCTCTGAGTCCTGTGAGGTCCCTTACCCCAGTCTCACAAGACAATGAAGGATACAGCTGTATGGTCGCCAAACACAGTAGACTAAAGAAATACCCAAGGCTACACCCCAAAATGGGAACACAGTCCACCACATTCGTAGTAGACAGTGGTGCCTCCCTAAATTACATCAGTATCACAGAATACCACAGAATGAGCCAGAAGGCGAAATTTCACAAAGCGTCTGTGCGAGTCTACACATGCATGGCCAATGACAGTCTTCCATGTTTGGGTTATTTTTTAAACATCCCTCACATACAAAGACAGCTCAGTCTGCCCACCACCTAATGCCTAAGACTGGTGGAAATACTCTAGCGAGTGGATGATGAATCAACCATTGTTCACAAGTTTCGAAAGCTGTTCAGGGGACTTGGAAAGCTGGTGCTTTTTCAAGTCTGCCTGAACATAAACAAGGAACTACACCTAGTGGCCTAGCATCGTATAAAGGTACTCTTTTACCTCCAGCCTGTGGTTGAGGAAGTATGGGTCCTCTTCAGGGCAGACATCATAGAGGGAACCTCTGGACCCACTCCTTGGGTGTCCCCAGTCGTACACAAACCCAGAAAAGCAGCAAATCCAGCAGACTACACGTCACAACACCCTAGAACATCTTCTACAACAAAACCATCACTAGCAGAGGAGCACATTCACTTCGTTGTTGCTCAAGCAAGACCACCGGCAGTCCCTCTCGAAGCCATTGTTGAGGCCACTGCAACTGACGCCACATTGCAAAATGTAACACGTAGCATCCGAAAGAACCGGTGGGGCCCAGTGGAAGAACACAAAAGCAACCAACTCATCGACATCAAAGAACTAACCTCCTTTCAACACATACAGGATGAACTGTGCATTGCAAAGGATGGCCTACTGCTTAGAGAAAAGACAATCGTCATTCCGAAAAATCTACGGCAAGGGGTGGTCAACCTGACTCATAGGGTGGTCAGCCTGGCTCATGGGGCACACAGGGGCATAGTAGCCACCAAAAGAACCTTACGGATTGTGTCTGGTTCCCATCCCTGGACATGACGGTTGAAGCCCTTCTTATAGGACTGTCCTCAGTGCCAACCTGTCACCCAAGATGAACCTCCGTTGAAATTGCAAATGTCCGAACTACCAGAAGCATTCTGGCAGCAAGTGGCCATAGACCTCTTTGGCCCTCCACAGTTTGGGAAATACATCCTCGTCATAATGGACGAATATTCCCGATTCCCAATTGTACAACAAGTATTGTCCACAAGGGCTGCCTCCACTGCACCTGTGCTGGACAAAGTCCTTGCCGCATGGGGAATCCCTGAGGTAGGCAAAACAGACAACGGCCCTCCATTCAACAGTAAAGAATTTGCTGAATTTGCCAGGCACCTCAACTTCAAACATCGAAAGATCACACCCCTGTGGCCTCAAGTCAATGGGATGGTGGAGAGGTTCTTGGCCACCTTGAGGAAGACCATTAAACAAATGGAACTAGCCAGAAATGAAGTCTAGGCACCACTGAATGAAGTGCTGAGAGCAAACAGAACCACGCCGCATTGCACCACTAACAAATGTCCAGCCACCCTGATGCTAGGCTGCACTGTACGCACAAGAAGACCCAACTGGGAGAAATCAGCCTGCTGTGTCCAGCAGGCCACTCATCATGACAAGCTGGCAGAGCTGGACAGAGCTAAGAAAGGCAAAATAAAGGAGTACGCAGACAGGCGTTGGAAAGCACAGCCATAAACAATCCAGGAAGGAGACACAACTTGTCTGGCAAGAACAAAAGAGAAAATCTGATAGTCAATATCACCCACAGCAAGTAACAAACATAAAAGGCACCTTGGTCATATCTGCTTCAGAGGATAAGAGGATAACTCGAGACATCACACACTTCTGGAAGTCCAACTCCCCGCTCAAAGAGGCACCTTTAGGGGTGGATAGTAATGTCAATGAGGGTACTCCTGGCCCAGGCAAGAAAGTCCACCCCTATTCTTGTCTGCAAGGGAACCTACTCCTCCAACCACTTCAAGTCGACCACAGCGTGCTCATGAAAGGCCTGCACGTCTCGTAGAAGAAATAAAATGGACGCTCTCCAAAGTTAAGCTCAGTTGTGCAAGGGGGGTGTTATGTCTCAAAAAGACCAGCAATATGAGGGTGCTAGGACCTGAAGGGACAGTGAAGTGTCCAGTGAGGTCCGAGGGCCAGGAACAGGAAGGGGAGTGGAAAAAGGACGAGAAGGGGATAGTGAGAGAAGCGAGAGGTCTGGGGATGAATGGGCTCTGAGTGTAGTAAAATTAAGAAGCGTTCAAATACTCACCCGGTTGCGTCTTATCATTTGCGGAAGTCCCAACACTACACAAAGGAGTTGGACTGGAAGAGGAAGACAAAAATACATCTCTTTCCTTGTATTATTATGTGTTACAGGGAAACGTAGGAAAGTGCTTAGAGCTATCCCAACAGATGATGTACTTTTCTGCTGTCCATCTTTGGCTAAATGATCTTCACTGCTAGATGTACATTGGGCACAGTTTACTTTTCTCTTAAAAGTGTAATATGCCGATCTTATGGGGTACTTTTTTCTACGTTTCTAAATTGGACGTTAGGGACACTTTGTACCCTATTTCCCAATTTTCAAAGCTGCTTTTATTGTTACTATATGCAAACGGATTAATTATCACATTTAAACATGCAGATTTTGGTTATAAATCTGAGTTTGACACTCTACCAAAAAACTGCAACTGTCTGCCAATACCAATATGAGTCTTACTGTAGTTGCCAGTTGCCATGTTAAAAATAACTTAACTCTGTGCTGCTTAAGAATATCCAAATAACTGGGTACTATCCCCACCTCCAAGTCACTTTCTGGCTACTGTTTTGCGGACGTTTTAACCTAGTTGAAGTACAAATCCCATTGTAGAGGTCAGTAACATTTTACAGACTACTAAAATGGGATTCCAAATGGTTTTCGGGTCACAATTTGGATGGGATGTATTGTCAGTGTCCCTTCTAAATTATGATGACATACGTAACATGAATTCCGGTTGCAGACCCTTGAAAAGTTGATTCCCAAGTTGGGCTGGTAATTTATTGGCAAAAAAGAAATGGTCCCCTTTGGACCCTTTCATTTTGTGAACTAGAGTAAAGGTTTTAGGGGGTGTAGGCATTGGCCCAGGGGACCGCTGCCAACCCTCAATAAAACTTAAACATATATTTTTTTAAAGCAGCTCTGTTTCTGTGAAGGCTGTTAGACTGTTTTTTTTTTAATGTACTTCATTTATAACCAATCAGAGGCATGGTGGTCTACTGACCATTACAGGCCCCATCCCTTCGACTGCGACCAGTAACTGAGTTACAATTTGTGACCTGCTTAATGAATATTAATTAGTTATGTCACATTTTTATTCAATCTGAATCACTATTTTGTGAACCACCCTATTAGTACATTGGTCGGTACACAGTATAGGTGCTTGGTTGCAAAAATACTTTTTTCACATTTAGACAACCATTTTATGACCAACACTTATGTATTTCCAGCTGCTGGTTTCAACAGGAGCCTTGGACTGTCTTATGTATAGCACTTCAACAAGTTTAAACTGCTTCTCTGAAATGAAAATGTTCTGCGTGAAAAACTCCTAACACAAGTTTGAACTCCATAAATAAAAAATCTTACGCTCTCTGTCATTTTTTCTCCTTCCTTTTATTCCTCCTCTCTTTGTCACCCCCTCTCTCGCAGCCTTTCCGTTAATGCTCCTAGCTGCCTCGTTAGTGAGAGAAGTACTTTCATTTAAGAGCTAAAGCTTTTGGAAATGTGCCTACTTCTTTCAGTGTAATTATTGAAATATATTTAATACCTACTTCAACAAAGCTGAGGTTCAGTGTGATGGATATTGTCTAGAAAATGACATGTGTGGGGGCTTCTTTCTATGATCATGTATGTTAATTTCAACATTTGTTTTGTGTCTAGGAGGGCTATTTGAATACGTTTCTGGAGCCAATTTTCTCGGGGAGATCATCGAGTGGTCTGGATTTGCTCTTGCTGGTTCGTCCGTGCAAAGTGCTGCTTTTGCCATATTTACTTTCTTGGTGCTGTGTTCAAGGGCGCAACAACATCACCGGTAAGCATTTTTTGTAAACATAAGTTTTATTGGTTTATAACAGGTATAAATCTTCCTTATGTCACGTTCATTCATCACCTCTGTATTTTCAATCAGCCTTCAACTAACTCTTAGTTCCCATACCAGCATATAAAACCCCACAACTCCCTTCCCCCCTCCACGAGCCATGCCATAATATATCAAGACAATACGGTTAGCATTAAATCCTGGACTGGAGTTACAAGTTCAACAATAATCCCACTTTTTTTTTTAAACATTTCCTAACAATGCCAGTCAATTAGGTCCCATCCTCCCCCCGTGCCCCCAATCTCCTCCAAAGGGTCATTGCCGAAGATGGGTCTAGCTCCTTCATGAAATCAACCAAATTCTCCCCTCGGATAATATCAAGAGAACCACGGCCATGCTTAGCCTCAAGAAATAGCACTCAACTTTCAAAGCCTGCCCACTTTTCGAGCTCCCTACACCAAGCCTCTACTTTGGGCTCTCTGGCAGCTTTCCAGTTCCGGTAATTTCCCACTTTGCTAGAATCATTGCCAGGTCTATAAATCGGCTTGTGACCTTACTTTTAACTGGGTGTGGAAACCAGCTCAGTAAACGTAGTCCCGGTGATCGCACTGGGTGATATCGGCAACGCAGGTCCAGATCTCTTACCAGTACTCCTACAGGGAAGGGCAGGCCCGCACCATGTAATACATTTGTTCCCCCTCCAACCTGCATCTAGGACAGGTAGCCCCCGTGGTACAAAGGTGTCTAATCACCCTACCAGGGGTAAGATACACCCTGTGAAGGACATAAAAGTTCATCAATTTAAACCGGGCATTGCTAGATACTTTGGGGATTTGTTCCAAGATTTTCACCCAGTCCTTCTCAGGGATCAGGATCCCCAGAATCTCCTCCACTGTTTTGGGAGGCCATCCAGGGGTTTCATCGCATCAGCTCTAAGAGCCCTGTAGAAGGATAAGATGACAGCTCTGATGGGTGGGTGGTACCGCCAGTCTCTCCCCCCCCCCACCCCAGTGCTTCTTAACTGCCACCCCCGCAGCTCTATGGAGCAAAAAGTGTCCCTGTAGGGGCTCAAATTCCAGCTTCAGGTCTTCAAATTGGAGTAATACATCTTCACCAAACAGATCCCCCCACCCAGGTTATGCCAGAGGCCATCCACTTTAAGCCCCTCATGTCCTCCCCTGGGGCAGCACCTCCAGTATCTGTAAAGGCATATCAGGGGAGTATGCGAACTGCGTATGGGTTTTTGTAAGCATCTTAGCCAGCACTATGTCATAATCCTGAGCTCACCAGAATCCCCTTTAGGAATCTGCCAGGGATTAAGAAGCAGTTGAGACAACTGATGAAGCACTGGAACAGTGTCCCAACTCCCACCCCGGTTTCTGACTACTGTTCACCCATTGGGTAAACAACTGCATCTGTGCCGCCAGATAGTAAGCTTTGAGGTCTGGAGTTGCTAACCCTCTGTCTGCAGCAGCGCGTTATTACTGAGCCAGTGCCACCGTTCAGTGGCCAATACCCATGTTAAGGCGATTAGGAGAGTATAGAGCTCTCTAAATACATTGAGGCACCATTAACAGCAGGACCGCAAAAAAAATAACAAAAAAAATAAATGGCAAAATGCCATCTTCTTGATGATCACAACTCGGACGGCCACTAAAATAGGCAGCATCTTTGAGAAGTCTAGACTAGTCCGGAGGGAACGGACAGCTGCACCTACATTCCCATCTAACAGTTCTCAGATGACATGGTATATCTTTATGCCCAGGAATTGCAAGCAATTGGGCTCCCACACCAGTGTCCTCTGGGCCAGGGTCGGAATCAATCCCGCACACACAGGGAACAGCGTAGACTTCTGTCAATTAAAACCCAAGCCTTACAATGCTCCAAAACGATTCAGCAATCCTATTGCTCCCGCTAACTCTGTGGTGGGATCATGCAAGAACAAAAGCAGGTCATCAGCATATAAAAAGATGTGATGCTTCAAGCATCAGACCTCCAAACTCTGATAGGGTAGTCCAGTCCTCGTGCTGCATGGCAAGGGTTCCACCGCAAGTGCAAACAGTAGGAGAGACAATGGACATCGCTGCCGGGTGCCTCGTCTCACAGCATACTCCTCCAATTTCACTCTACATGTTTTTACTGGGCTGTAGGGCCAGAGTATAATAGCCTGGTCCAGTTTACAAAACCTCTCCCCAATCCCATATTCTCAAGCTCCTTATAAAGGAACCCCCATTCAAGACTATTAAAGGCCTTCTCTATGTTCACTGCAAATACCACTGCTGCCCGTCAATCGTAGACATCATTATTCATCAATGCCAATATTCGCTGGATGTTAAGCACCATGTTGCAGCTGAGAATTAAGCCAGCCTGGTCTGTGTGTACCAGTTTAGTCATAAAGGGTACTAGCCGTGTGGCCAGAATTCAACTCCGAATTTTATAATCAACGTTAAGCATCAATAACGGTTTATAGGCTTTCTTATCATAGGGAGAGCAGCTAAGTTTCAACAATGGGATCACTAATGCCTCACGTGTGGAAGCTGGCAACTGGCCCAGATCTCGTGCTGCTTTGTACACCTTCACCAGCTTAGGTGCCAGCACTTCTGCATATATATCATAACATTATACTGGGAGCCTATCTGTCCCCAGTACCTTCACCCGTACCATATCCTTCATAGCAGCCTTTACCTCAGGTAGTGTGATTTCGCCCCCCAGGGTCTCAGCTTCCTCATACATGAGCATCAGCAAGGGGACTGGACTGGGAAAGGCATTAATCTTGTGCAGTGATTTGGCAGGAGCACTTGTATAAAGGGAGGTATAATCATCCTGCCTATAAAGCCTCTTCTCCGTTCTGTCTCCAGCACCAGGGTCATAGACCCTCTGCTAGTGGGGTTGGCTAAGCAAGCTAACAGTGACCTGGACTTGTCACGTTCAGCATGTGCTCAAACCATATACCCTTGGCGATCAAAACACCGAATTTCTCCACCCGGCCTTCCAGAAGCTACTGGGCCTCTAGTACTGCTTGCTGCAGCTCCAGGTTCCCCAACCTCCTTCTTTTTGCATCTGTTAACTGTGCATTTTAGGCCTCCACCTTCCGTAACAGTGTTTGCCGTACCCCCACCGCCTCCCCTGTACATCTTTAAAGGCATATCATTCAACCCAATGTGTAGACACTGTATCCCTGTTAATCTCAGAATACTGTCTGATACTTTCCCCGATCGAGTGCTGGAAGACCTCCAGTGTCACCAGCCTCAATCTCCATGTAGCTATGTAAGAACACGCCGACTCTTAGTTCAGATACAATAACACAAATTGTGATCCGGGATCAACAACATGCACTGCCCAGTGTACCTCAGGTGAGGAAAGAAAAGTGTTGAGTCATACATGCAACTTGTGTATTCTTGAAAAAAGATGTCTCTAGTTGTTGGGTGAGTGCACTGCCACGTGTCCGCCAGACCCCATTGTGGCTGCCATGCTGCAAACTTACGAGCCACTCTAGTAACCAAATCAATCAATCAAAAAAAATTGTAGAGCGCGCTACTCACCCGTGAGGGTCTCAAGGCGCTGGGGGGAGGGGGAATCGGGGAGGTGCCGGGAGGGTCACTGATCGAACAACCATGTCTTGAGGTTCTTTCTGAAGACCAGGAGGTCTTTGGTTTTGCGAAGGTCGGTGGGGAGGAAGTTCCAGGTTTTGGGGCCGAGATAGGAGAAGGACCTGCCTCCTGTGGTGGTGCGTTGGATGCGGGGGACTGTGGCTAGGGTGAGGTCAGCTGATCGGAGGTTGCGTGTGGGTGTGTGTAAGTTAACTCTTTTGTTGAGGTAGGTTGGGCCGGTGTTGTGGAGGGATTTGTGTGCGTGGATGCGGATCTTGAATGTGATTCTCTTGTCTATGGGGAGCCAGTAGAGGGATTTGAGGTGTGGTGAGATTCGTTCGCAGCGGGGGAGGCCAAGGCCGAGGCGTGCAACTGTGTTCTGGATTCTCTGGAGTTTGCGTTTGAGTTTGAGTGTGGTGCCGGCGTAGAGGGCATTACCGTAGTCCAGTCTGCTGCTGATGAGTGCGTGGGTGACTGTCTTTCTGGTTTCTGGGGGGATCCATTTGAAGGAATTTTTTTTAGAGTGCGGAGTGTGTGGAAGCAGGAGGAGGTTAGATCATTGATTTGCTGTGTCATGGAGAGGGCGGGGTCAAGGATGATGCAGAGGTTGCGTGCGTGGTTTGCAGGGGTGGGTGCGGGGCCTAGGGCGGTGGGCCACCAGGACTCGTCCCATGTGGTTTTGTTGGGGCCGAAGATGATGATCTCGGTTTTGTTTGAGTTGAGCTTGAGGTGGTTATTGGTCATCCAGTTGGCGGTGTCGAGGAGAGCGGTCTGTAGGTTGGTTTTGGCGGTGGTGGGGTTGCGGGTGAGGATGAGTTGGGTGTCATCTGCATAGGAGAGGATAGTGATTCGTGTGCTCGGAGGATGTTGGCTAGGGAGATCATGTAGATGTTGAAGAGTGTGGAGCTGAGGGAGGACCCTTGGGGGACTCCGCAGGTGATCTTGGTAGTGTTGGAGTGGAAGGGTGGAAGGTGGACTCTCTGGGTCTGGTCGGTGAGGAAGGAGGTGAGCCAGTCTAAGGCTTTGTGGCGAATTCCTATGTTGTGGAGGCGTGTGCGGAGTGTGTGGTGGCAGACGGTGTCAAAGGCTGCGGAGAGGTCTAGGAGGATGAGTGCGACGGTCTCGCCTTTTTCGACTTTGGTCCTGATGTCGTCAGTGCATGCGATGAGGATGGTTTCCGTGCAGTGGTTTTTGCGGAACCCGGATTGTGAGGGGTGAAGAGTGTTGTTTGCTTCAAGGAAGTGGGATAGGCGGGCGTTGACTAATTTCTCTGCAACCTTGGCGGGAAAAGGGAGGAGGGAGATGGGGCGGTAGTTGAAGAGGATCTTCAGGTCGGCTTTTTTTTTTTTTAGGAGAGCAGTGATTTCCGCGTGCTTCCAGGGGTCTGGGTAGGTGGCGGAGTCGAAAGAGGAGTTGATTATGTTGTAGAGTATGAGGGCGATGGTTGGGCTAGCTTTGTTGTAGATGCGGTGTGGGCAGGGGTTGGAGGGGGAACCGGAGTGGATGGAGTTCATGGTTTTTTCGGTTTCTTCGTGTGTGGTGGGGGTCTATGTGGAGAGTGTGGTGGGGGGGTCATGAGTGGGGGTTGGGTTGGGTGAGTGAGGGGTGTGTGTGGTGGGTGTGTGTGGTATGAAGCTGTTGTGGATGTCCAGGATTTTGTGGAGGAAGTGGTTGGAAAGGGCGTCACATAGGGGCTGTGTGTGTGGGGTCTATGTTGCTGGCTTTGGGTTTGGCAAGTTCATTGATGATGGTGAAGAGTTCTTTGCTATTTTGAGAGTTGATGTCAAGGCGTGTCTTGTAGTGATCTCTTTTGGCGGTGCGTATGAGTTGGTGATGGGTGGTGATTTTGAGGGTGGAGAAGTTGGTTGTGGAGGGTTCTAGTCGCCATATTTTCTCAGCTTGGCGGCAATTGCACTTGGAGTCTTGGAGTTCAGGGGTGAACCATGGGACGTTCTTGATGTTGCGGGTGGTGATGTGTTCCCTGAGGGGGGATAGTGTGTCTGCGCAGGTAGGGATCCATTTGGAGAGGTTGTGTGCTCCTGTGTTGGGGTTGTTGGCGTTGGGGGGGGGTTATGGGCCAGTTGGGAGTTTAGTCGTTCTGTGGGGATCTTGTCCCACATGCGGTAAGGTGTGGTGTGTTGATGGTAGTGTTTGGGGGGTTTGGTGAAGGAGAAGTCGACGCAGTGGTGGTCAGTCCAGAGAAGTTTGGTGGTGTGGGTGTAGGCTATGTGTTGGCTTGCGGTGAAAATTGCATCGAGTGTGTGTCCTGCTGAGTGGGTGGGTGAGGTGACCAGTTGTTTGAGTCCGAGGTTGGTGAGGTTGTCTATAAGGGAGGTAGTGTTGTGGTCTTGTAGGTTTTCTAAGTGAAAGTTGAAATCACAGAGGATGATGTAGTCTGTGGTGGTGAGGGCATGCAAGCTGATGCTGTCGGCAATGGTGTCGTAGAAGGCGGGCGTGGTCCGGGTGGTCTGTAGATTAGTGTGCCTCTGAGGGTGGGGTTGTAATGTGGATGAGGAAGTGCATGTGTTCAGTGTTGTCGATAGTGTCTTGGGAGCTGGTGGTGACTTTGATGGTGTCTCTGTGTAGGATGGCGATGCCGCCGCCTGGCCTGTTGAGGCGGTCTTTGTGTTGGAGTTTGTATCCCTTGGGGGTGGCTATGGCTATGTCGGGTTCTGAGGAGGGGTTGGTCCAGGTTTCCGTGAGGAAGGCGATGTCAGGTGAGTGTGATGTGATGAGATCCCACAGTTCTATGGCATGTTTGTGAAGGGAGCAGATATTGAGGAGCAGGCAGTTGAGGTGGGTGGGTGGCGTTGGTGTGGTGCGTGAGGGTGTTGTTGCGGGGTGTGTTCTGGTTGTGGGCTGGTGTGCGGCGGGGTTGGTTGGTGGGGGCAGTGTTGGGGGTGTTGTGTTTGTTGAAGGTGGGGTCGCTATCGTTGGTGTGTGGTGTGAGGGATGAGGAGCAGGAGAAGTGACAGGTGTGGCAGGTGAAGGGGCCATGAGTGTGTGTGGGGCTAGATGGGGTGCATGTGGGGTGGGGGCCTGGGTTGAGAGAGTGGAGGGTGAGGGGGGAGTAGGTGTGTCTGAGAGGGCCAGGGGGCCTGGCCGCTGGGCGCAGCCTTAGCGAGTACGGGCGCAGACAGGCTTGCCTTTAGTGCGCCTTCGGCGAGCCAGCGGCGCGGCTGTGCCACGGCTGCCATAAGAGGAGGGGAGGGTGGGAGTGGCAGGTGGGAGGAGGGAGGGCTTGACGAATGAGAGGGCTGGGGGGGTGGGGACGCAGCGGCGGGAAAACCAGGCAAACAAGGACGGTGAGAAGGAGGGGGGAGGCGGGAGGGGCCGCAGGGGACGCAGCAGCAGGAAAACAGGAGACAAAAATATGGAGTGGAGGTGGTGCGGATGGCGGAGCGGGAAGCGACCTGCCTGCAGAAGCAGGGTCAAAGGTTGCTCCCTGTTACCGCGCTGTGCCTGCCATAAGAGGAGGGGAGGGTGGGAGTGTCAGCTGGGAGGAGGGAGGGCTTGACGAATGAGAGGGCTAGGGGGGTGGTGCCGCAGGGGACCAGCGGCAGGAAAACCAGGCAAACAAGGACGGTGAAAAGGAGGGGGGAGGCGGAGGGGCCGCAGGTGATGCAGCAGCAGGAAAACAGGAGACAAAAATACGGAGTGGATGTGGCGCGGAGCGGGGAGTGACCTGCCTGCAGAAGCAGGGTCAAAGGTTGCTCCCTGTTACCGCGCCGCGGCTGCCATAAGGGGAGGGGAGGGTGGGAGTGGCAACTGGGGGGAGGGAAGGCTTGACGAATGAGAGGGCTGGGGGGGTGGGGCCGCAGGGGACGCAGCGACGGGAAAACCAGGCAAACAAGGACGGTGAGAAGGAGGGGGGAGGTGGGAGGGGCCGCAGGGGACGCAGCAGCGGGAAAACCAGGCAAACAAGGACGGTGAGAAGGAGGGGGGAGGTGGGAGGGGCCGCAGGGGACGCAGCGGGAAAACCAGGCAAACAAGGACGGTGAGAAGGAGGCGGGAGGGGCCGCAGGGGACGCAGCAGCGGGAAAACCAGGCAAACAAGGGCGGTGAGAAGGAGGGGGGAGGCGAGAGGGGCCGCAGGTGATGCAGCAGCAGGAAAACAGGAGACAAAAATACGGAGTGGAGGTGGCGGGCAGCGGGGAGTGGCCTGCCTGCAGAAGCAGCGTCAAAGGTTGCTCCCTGTTACCGCGCCGCGGCTGCAATAAGGGGAGGGGAGGGTGGGAGTGGCAACTGGGAGGAGGGAAGGCTTGACGAATGAGAGTGCTGGGGGGGTGGGGACGCAGCGACTGGAAAACCAGGCAAACAAGGACGGTGAGAAGGTGGGGGGAGGTGGGAGGGGCCGCAGGGGACGCAGCAGCGGGAAAACCAGGCAAACAAGGACGGTGAGAAGGAGGGGGGAGGTGAGAGGGGCTGCAGGGGACGCAGCAGCGGTAAAACCAGGCAAACAAGGACGGTGAGAAGGAGGGGGGAGGTGGGAGGGGCCGCAGGGGACGCAGCAGCTGGAAAACAGGAGACAAAAATATGGAGTGGAGGTGGCGCGGATGGCGGAGCGGGAGCGACCTGCCTGCAGAAGCAGGGTCAAAGGTTGCTCCCTATTACCGTGCCGCGGCTGCCATAAGAGGGGGGGAGGGTGGGGAGCGGCAGCTGGGAGGAGGGAGGGCTTGACGAATGAGAGGGCTGGGGGGGTGGGGCCGCAGGGGACGCAGCGGCGGGAAAACCAGGCAAACAAGGACGGTGAGAATGAGGGAGGAGGCGGGAGGGGACGCAGGGGACGCAGCAGCGGGAAAACCAGGCAAACAAGGACGGTGAGAAGGAGGGGGGAGGCGGGAGGGGCTGCAGGGGACGCAGCGGCGGGATAATGAGGCAAATAAGGACGGTGAGAAGGAGGGGGGAGGGGCTGCAGGGGACGCAGTGGCGGGAAAACAGGAGACAAAAATAGGGAGTGGAGATGGCGCGGTTGGCAGAGCGGGGAGCGACCTGTCTGCAGAAGCAGGGCCAAAGAGTCCCACAACGTTAATCGTCCAGTGTATCCCTCACAGGAGCAGTTCCTGGCAGATTTTAGTGTACCCCCATTCAGAAAAGATTATCTGCCATCTGGGGCATCATCTGCGGTAAAAGAGTGTCTGTGCCCATAGTAGAGACCAAGCCTAGATCAGAGTCCGAGTTCCATCTTCTCCCACTGTTGATGGTGGACTCGCTCCAGACCTCCTCATTGGTGCCACTACCTCAACCATTTTCATTTGGTTGCGCTGGGCCTGAGACCGAGGAGACCGCTCTGCTAGTACTCCGCAATCATTGACTTGTTTTTTCCATGTAAGTCTGCGTCCCAAAGGAACTGGGAGGTTGGTAGAAAGCGTGCGCTGTTTTGTTCAAAACTGCACCCTTTCTGCAGTGACCACCTGTAACCTGGCAGGAAAGAGCATTGCATAGTGAAACCCCAGCTGGTGGAGATGCCTCTTTACTCTCTATGAACTTGGTCTTCTGCTTCTGGACCTCCCTTGTAAAAGTCTGGAAAGATCAGGACACTGTTTTTCTCCAATTTCAGGTCGACTCGCAGGTGCAGTATGTGGTCCTGGTCATTGTAATGAAGTAACTTGGCAGCCATAGGCTAAGGGGCTGCACTGGGTGGCAGGGACTTCACTGGAACTCTGTGTGCCCTCTGCAGGGCAGAGAAGGGGAGAAGACCATCAGGTGCCACAACCTCTCTGAACAGCTTTTCTAAGAAAAGCAGCATGTTAGGTCCCTCAGACCATTCTAGCAAACCCAATCACAAGGATATTGCTCTTCTGGGCCCTATTTTCACCATTTTCGGCCCTATATTCCAAGGCCTCGATGTTCCCTCAATGGAGGCAAGGTGCTCTCTCAATGATTCCATCTCCAGGGTAAAATCAGTCAGGGTTCATTCTGTGGTTGTAACCCATTCTGCGAGAATCCACTGATCATCTCCAAGGATCCCCATAGCTATCACAATCGTGTCCTTCCTAATCTCTAGAGCCTACTGGGTGTCAGTAATCGCCTGCAATATGACATCCAAGGTGCCCCCCTTGTGAGTTCCCGAATGGGCATCCGAGGCCTCGTCTCCCCCTTCAACATCACTGTGCATCAATAAAGGCGGTGCCCGGATATTTACTTCTTTCTTCTTTGAAACCTTACCCATGGTAGCCTTCCACATGGAAAGGACAAATCAAGAAAACTAGTGGTAGCCCCAAGCACTATATAAGGGTAGCTCACAGTCCCTCAGCTGCTGCTCAGCCCCTGCTCCTCGAAGTCTGCAGCCAAAAAGTCAGTGCCCCCTGCGTAGCCCTCTGTCTCCAAGCCCAGTGTTACATGTGTATCGAGTATTTTATTGAGCTCATGGCAACACAAACTCGTAGTAGCACAGTGGAATCTTTTCATGTGAGAGATTCCAAGCAATGGTTTAAAGACAGTTGCTCTGGGATTCTCACATGAGAAGATGAGTCTGGTGGGCTCCTTTATTGAAATCTAATAAATACTTATTTCTAACCTACTGACAGTTATGGATTCATTCACAACATTTTGGCAACGAGTTCCGGTACTCTTTTAGGAACCCATCAGTATTTCACGTTGCTTTTCTGGATCGTCGGACGTCGCAGTGTTCACAGAGGCTGTTTCTAGTTGGAGAAACGTTTCCTGTCGGAGTCGTGAGGTTTCCCGTAAGGTCCTGATATCGTCGGACCTGTTTAGCTTTGTTTGTTGATTTTGCTCTGCTGGCCGGAGGAAATATGGTGACGTCAACACAGGTCAGGCATTACCTTTGATCAAAGGCCAGGCGCTTCAGCACATTAACTACTCTGCACGCTTTTTACGTTTTGGCACTCAGCCTGAATCGGAAACTTGTATTTCCAGAACCTTTGGCGCGCATCAGCAAGTTTATTTGAATCGGGAGCTAGAATCAGAAGGCTGAGTGTCTAGACTCTTCGGAAGCCTTAACTATTTGTTTGATTACTTGTACTAGGGTTGTGATGCTAGTCACAATGACGGCCATCTTTAAATAGTGTCATTTCAATACACTAAACTGAACATTTGCAGTATCTTGGTATGCAACTGTCGGAAGCTGATTATTTTGGTGTTTTTAACATTTTCAACAATTATCAAAAAACTCTGTTTTTGCCACTCATTTCACCATGGCTTCCAATCAATATTTAATACAGATTACACCCTTTTTGCAATACCCAGGGAAACCACCAATGAAATGGAAGAATGGGTTAAGGTGTTTTGAAAGCTATTTAGTGGCAGTAGATGCTACGAAATTTGAAATAAAAAGGAAATTGGCTTTTCTTTTCAGTCACTTGGGACAAGAGGGCCAACAAATATTTGACAATTTACCAGAATTAGAAGCCCCTCTGGATAACTTTGGTCAATGAGATGAGTATACGGAAGCTATTAACAGATTGGCTAAGGAATTTTCTGAGGAACCCACTGTTTTATTAGAAAGATGTAAGTTTTTCAAAAGGAAACAAATGGACTGTGAATGTATTGAAGAGTTTGTATCAGCTCTTCGGCAATTAGCCTCTTCCTGTAATTTTGGAGAAACATTAGATATGTATATTAGAGATCAGTTAGTTTATGGTTGTAGTGGGAAAAAAATACAAGAATGATTATTGGATTGCAGCGACCCAACATTGGTAGAAGTTGTAGACATAGCTAAAGGCATTGAGCGTTTAATTTCAAATAAACTAATTTCCCATGAACACGTTTCATTTCAAAATAAAGACATAGACACAGTAGGTTTAGTGCAGTTAAAGGAGAGGAAACAGAGTGCTCCACAAAATAAAATGCAATTGTTTTGTTTTCAATGTGGTTCTAAGTCACATTTGGGAAACAGTAATAATTGTCCTGCTTTTGGTAAACATTGTAACAAGTGTAGGAAAATAGGGCATTTTCAAGGTGTACGTAAAGGAGGAAAGAAACAATTAAGAACTAATAATGTTCATGTTGAAGTGAATGATGATACTAAGAATGATTTAGATAATGTTTTTCCAAAATATTACTAAATGTAACTGTAAATGAAGGTAAGGTTAAAGGCCTGTTGCGTGATGTACTTGTGGGGAATGCTTTAGTCCCTATGATGTCAGATTCTGGAGCTCCCATTACCATTATATATGATGTTTTATTTTTTGATGTATTGGGGCATAATAAGAAATTACAACCTCCAGATCTTAATCCAAAGCTTTTGGAGAAAAAGAAATTCATATGCTTGGTTACTTTGTTGATGACTTGATATGTTTGGGTCAAAAAACGACTACAAAAATGTATGTAGCATTGAAAGGCCGCAATCCAGTCGGAAGGCAGGATTTGGCCAAACCAGTGAAGATAGCTCCTAAGCATATTTCCTATATTGAAAAAAAAATTGACAATGAGACTAGTTCAATTATTAAAGAATTTCCAGAAGTATTTGCAGATAAAATTGGTTGTTAAGAAATTTGAACATCACATCAGACTGAAACAGGATGCAGTTCCAGTGGCTCATAAGGTGAGACCAGTTCCTTTAAGTGCCCGAGATAGTTTAAGGAAAATGTTAAAGAATTTGCGTGATGACAGTATTAGTGTTGAAACTGATTCATCTGAGTGGGTTAGTCCAATTGTTCTTTTTTTTTTTAAACTGAGAGTTTTGTTTATGTGCGGATTTACGTTCACTAAACAAGAATATCAAAATTGATTGTCATCCCCTTCCGAAAATTCAGGAACTATTAGTGAATTTGGGGCAAGCAAAATATTTCAGTATTCTAGATTTGAAGTCTGCTTATCATCAGGTTCCCTTGGATTCTGATTCACAAGAAATAACGTTTATTACACCTTTTGGAGCATATACATTTTTTAGAATGCCTTTTGGGCTAGCTTCTGCTGCCAGTGTTTTTCAGAAACTCCTGGACACTGTATTTAAGGATATTAAGGGTGTCCAAGCATTTCAAGATGATGTTTTAATATCTGCAGACAACAAACAAGAACACATTAGTATATTACATAAAGTTTTATCTGTTTTCAAAACTAATGGAATTACCTTAAGGTCTGATAAGTGTAAAATTTTGACAAATGAAATTGATTATTTAGGGCATGGACATCAGAAGGTATAAAACCTATATATAGTCTTAATAAGCAATCAGAGAGGCACCTGTTCCTCAGGATAAGGATTCCCTTAGGTCCTTTTTGAGACTTAGTGACTATTGTTCACGATTTGTAAACAGTTATGCTTTTGCTGTTCAACCCCTTAGAGCCCTACTTAAAAAAAGGTGTAAAATTAATTTGGAACTCAGAAGAGTTAGAAGCATTCAACAAGATTAAAGACATGATAATCTCAGCACCTGCCTTGACACCTTTTACTGCTGGAGAATAATGTTTGCTTACTGTTGATGCAAGCCAAATAGGCCTTGGTGCAGTGTTATCTCAATGGATTGATGGATAGGAGGTTACTATAGCTTTTGCTTCTAGATGCTTAAAAGGATCAGCGTGCAGCCGATACCACTCGCATTCACCAGCACCCTTTGCAGGAAGTGGTTACTGTACCTAAAGGCCTCGAGATTCAGCTAGTCCTGCTCGGAGGGTGGTCGTCGAGCCCTTGATGATCGATGTCAGCAGCCGAGTAATCAGGGCCCCATCCGCAGCCCTCTGCAGTCGAGCTCCAGTACCACTGCATCAGGGGCGTTGCAGGGATGTCTCTGGGCCCTTTCGCAGATATCCTCTCTGCCTGAGAGGAAGCTTGTGGCTCAAGCCGTCCTCCCCTTGGGCCTCTGCTTCCCTCACTGGTCTCCCGACTCACCGGCCGCTTCGCTGCCTCCTCTTTCCCTCTGTGGGGGTCCTTCAACCATGCACGGGCATTTCCAGGGTCCCACTGCATAGAACTACACCCTCCGTCCCCAGAGCTCTATTAGTGCTGCGCTGTCGCTGTATTGGCACGTGGACGCTGGGCGCACAACTGTGCAGGTGCCAGAGGTGAAGGGAGACCTCCCTCTTTTAGTTAGAGGCCCTCTCAGCCTGGAACCAGGACAGGATACCTTTGGATGGAGATGGACGGCCGGGAGCACCTAATTCCCGGTCTTACTCCATCACCGTTCGGCCACACCCCCAACATAATTGGTAAGCATATAGCAACATCCCCATTCCCAGTCACTACCACTCTTTGTGTGACATTTTCCTAAACCGCAGTTTGCCTGACCACATCTGCCTTTTGTTGGAAAGTTGTACGGTCGAAGTGAATGCAACAGTTATACATGGTTTCAGAAATGAAATTTGTCAATCACAGTGTGCTCTGATAAAATATGAATGCCCTCACAGACACAAAATGACCATCGACAGCTATATACATTTGATCTGTAAAAGGGAAAGGTCAGGTGTGGCAGTCTCTAGATACGTAATTTGTGGTTTGGTACATGCGTTAGGTTTCGGACTGTATATAAAATATGAAAAATAATATATATCTGACAGCTGCGCCAGCTCTGGAGAGTCTTGCTGAGGTGGGCAATAACTCCATAGTACTTCTCAATGCATCTTTTCTTCCCGGCACGTATGCACATGCTCACATCTCCCTTGAAGACCATATAGATTTTACACCTTCCAAGTTAGTGATAATACATTTTGCAAGGTTCATGCGCACTCAATAGTTTTCTTTTTGTTGTTTTTTTTTTTTTTTTTTTAATACACATATTTCAACAGGTAGCATAACATCCACCACCCATACTGTGGATACAACTGACATGCATCAATAAAGTGATAGCTTTAAAAGGCGATGTGCACTTGTGTTCTTATCAGTAATATTTTAAACTCATCAGGTTGATAATAGGGGTCCAGTAAAACGGGTGCAGTGTGTTATGGTGTTTGTGATCATGTTATGTTTTATTAGTGATCTGAAGTAGGCTTCTAACTGCTTCAGCAGTATGGCAAGGGATCAAATACAATGAATAGTAACACACCTATTAACGATAAGAGCTCAACTAGATGTAATTTTCACTCAGTGTAAATCGTACATACCTCTTGGGCAAACCGATAATAGTAGAAATGAGTCAAAGTGAAAACATTTGAAAACAAACCAGATGTGGACATGGTTAGGCCATTTAACCCATGTCCCTCGAGTACATAAAATGTTCTGTTTATGTTTTTATAAAAGTTGTAATGTTTTGGTGTACAGTAAAGTTGGGGGACGCCTTTAAACCCCTTTTGCCACCATTAACCATGCTAATCACCCAACATATTTACGTGTTCTTTTACAACTAGACACCACTTAGGTCCTGCCATTCCAGGCAAATGTCTAGATACACCATATTGGAGGCCTGGTTCTACTGGACTGCACTCTTTTGAGTCTACAAAGTAAAAGTAGTTCACAGTGTCTTGAAATGCTGTATAACCCTGACTCATTTTCGTCAGGTCCTCCCAATCTTTCTGATATTTCCTTCGAAGTATAGGTAATTAGTATTATTTCTGCACTGGTAGAAGAAGGTGCCACAGTGTATGATATGAGTTTAAATGACCTGTCCCGGGACTAGGAATGACTTCTGTTTAAGAGCGAGTGAGTCTTTAAGGAACAGGAGTCAGATGCTTACAAGTCAACATATACCTTGGCCTGGAACAGTTATGGTATAACAACAAGAAAAACTAAGCAGGAAAGTAACATCTACGTACAATTACAGTAGATTAGCACTAGCTCTAAGAAAATTCCATGCTGCATGCGACCTATGACTTTGTAAGCCCAACTCTCAGGAATGTGTGATGCATGAATGACTACAGGGAGTGCTTTTTTTTCCTGCACAACACAGTGAATGAATTAATCTGATTTTCTTTTGTTTTGTAATTAGAGCATTGCTTAGTAGCATTATTATATTATTGTTGTTGTCGTTATTATTATTATTCGGATTATTATTAGGATGATCGTGGTTATTTTGATCATTAGGGGGGTATGGCTTGCAGCTGATGGAACCTAACATATTCATGTGAGCTTCTGGCTAGATATCTCGCAGGGGAGTCCTGCTGAACCTTGCCATGGTTGTGGAGAAATGAGTGCTGGCCCTCTTCTTAGATACTGCAGGGTCTACTTGACACATTGAGGTGCACTACTGAGGAGCAGAAGTCCGTGAACTGGCACCAGCCTATAGTGTCGACCTGACTGCAAGAAGCCAAGACTGGGAACACCTTGCACCTTGAAGACATGAGACCAGTGCTTAATTTCAACCACTGGTTTCGGGTGGGACCCACTGGCACTCATGTTTGGGTACCTGAGCTTATTTTCACTCATCAGACTTTGACCCCGAGCAAGAGAGATAAAAAGACAAAGTAAAAAAAAGGAGGAGGAAGAGAAAAACAGCAACAAGGTGAGAAAACGGGTGAAAAGCAACATACAAGAATTAAATAAAGGGTCCGTGTGTATGCTGGTGGAAGAAATCGAAATGAGATGGAAATAAGCCTAAGTAGCCTTGGGATTCAGTAACCATGGCTTTTGGCTTCACCATATGGGGCTTGTGAGAAAAACTTTGGGCACAGCAGTTATTATTTTACAAAATAAAGCTCTGTGTGTCTGCAACAAGGAGGAGAGTGCGTGTACCAGAGGGCAGCAGCTGGTGCCTCATCATATATCCTCTTTCAAAGGTGACATTGGATGGAGCCGCGCCCAGGGCGACATGGGGGGGCAAACCCGGCAGCAATTTTGGAAAGCTGGGCAGACTTGTTAGCCCCCTCGCCTCTCTGAGCTCCCAGTTTGCTTGCCGGACAGCAACGTAGCCCGAGGCACGCGTCGCAATTGTACACAGCCCTGCCAAGTGCCACGCATCTCGTGTTAGGGTAATCCAATTAAGCAATCTTCCCTGAAGGGATTGGAAACTGTCAGGAGATGTGTGGCACTTGGCAGGGCTGCATAGAACAATCAAGGTAACTCGCCAGTAGCGTGAATTAAACGTGAGAGCAATGCCTGGTACTATTATCTTGCTGCATTAACAGCGCAGGGCCAGACGTGACTGTTAACTGATTATAGGCTGCGACAAGCAATGCCATGCAGCCCCTGTCCACAGCCTTCACTGCATTAACTTTCTTCTGTCGAAGGCTGAGATGGCACCTCCTCCAGCCTCTTGATACTGACTCTTAGTTGGTGTCACTGACCCACGTACGCGGCCCTGCTAACACGCACTGCTTCACCAAACACAAGACATCTACTGCCGAGGAGCACGTGCATCTGACTTTCAAAAAGTAAAACCCCCGGCCTCGTTTGTCGAAGTAGGCCAATCCGACACTCACGCTAAAACCTTGATTTAAAGGGAGTCTCCAAGGACCCGTGACATGAAGTGCAGCTGGCGAAAAAAGCATGAATGAAACTGTAAGATTCTTGTTCATGAAATGAACATCCTTAAACAGTTCTCCTGTTGCACCATGAAAGTGCTAACTTTGTCTTTGTTTTCAATTTAGCCCCTTATTCCCGATATGTCCGCGACCAAAGTGAAATATTTCATATCCCAGACGTCGTTTCTGTTTTACAACTGGCACTTGTCTTTAACAGGTAAGAGAGTCGGTGCTTTTAGGAGCTGTAGTGTTGGGGGCCCTAGGCCCTCATGCTACTGAAATGACGTGACGGTAGCATGGTTGTAATAGTTGGCCTTGGGCACGTGCGCTCAGCCCTTTTTATTGGCAGGGTCACCTGACTGATGATGCCTGTGTTGGATGGGTGTGGGGTGTGAGTGTAAGGCAAGCCCTCATTTGAGTGGCTGGTGAAACACTAGAACGTGTCCAGCAGGACACTACATCGCCCCCAAACTTTATTGAGGAACAAAACAACAAAGTCCAACCTGTGGGAGAGAAACAAAAACACAAAGTATATACAGAGTCTCTTCAGGTGGTCCGCCTGACCTGCGGCATGGAACAGGTGCAGCTGGGCACTCGGCGTCACAGCACGCCTCCGTTGTTCAACCAGACTGTGCTGGTCACAAGCAGCAGTGCATATGACCACATGATACTTAAGTCGCTTGTCCCAGACCTCACAGTTCGCTGGGTATTGTCGGTCCGTTCCTGCCTGGGCCCATGTTGTCCAAGTCTGTGTACAACTTCTGATGCGGGTGCATCTGGAGCAGTGAGGAGGCCACTGTACACAGTTCTGGAAGGCATTCCGGCTCTGGAGATTGTACACTTCCTAAGACTGCAGATGACAAGACGGCCTGGTGCACCTGGGTGTCCAGCGGCAGAGCAGCAGCAGGCTTCCCTCCCGGGCCAGAACTACATCAAGTAGGAGTTTCCTCGAGGCCCTTTGGCGGGCTGCCACGGGACTGTGTGGACTGCGCCGGCCTATGACAGGCCAAGCAAAGGCGTCGCAGAGGAACCGCCTACAGAACCACATCCTAATCTCACATGGAGCCACAAGGGAAGTTGACACAGAGTCAGCTTGCTCAAACCGTCAGGTTTCAGGTGCTCTGGCCATAGTGCAACAGTCTTTGGGTGACCAGTCTCTGTATGAGACCTCCGTGCTTCCTGATGCCTGACGTGGAGCTGTCTTAGACACATCTCTTACAGTGGGATTCCTTTCTCACCGGAATTCCTGACCCTGGATTGCCACGGGACTGCGTGGGCTGTGTGGCCCAACGTAGGCCAAGCCAAAGAAGTCGCTCTGAACTCCCAACGGGGCCACATCCAAGTCTTGTGCAACCCCATGGGTGGATGGTCCAAATGGTCTAGTCTGCTCTCACTGGCAGGTGTCTGGATCACGGGGCTCATGGCAGGTGTTCGGTGGTTAGTTTCCACTGTGCCAGAGATGCCTTGTCAGTGTGTCTTTTTGTTGTTTACTCTGGCTCCACTCGGGTGGTGCTGTGCTCCTTCGGTGGTTGGGTGATGCACCTCATCAAGGTGATCATCTTTTTTCATCTTTCTGCAGATAAAACAGGTGACAGTGACTTTGCCGGCTAAAGGATCACTTGAGGGACTTCGTGGCCACTGGCGGGTCTTGCCTGGCCTGTGCAGCTGGCGATTGCAGCCAAGCAGCCGGTGACAAGGGCAGGACTGTTGCACTGAGAAGCGTGGGGGTCCACCCGCATAGCTGTCGTCAGTGACGTCTGCTCTCCCCGGTGGCTGTCTTGTGTTGATGGATACCTTCTTATCTGCTTGCATGAGTCCTCAGCTGTGTCACTCTTCTTCCTTCTGCTTGCGCACCTGTGATGGAGTTGATCTGTGGTGTGACCGCTCTGTCACACTACTCTCTTCTTCTCGTCCTTTCTTGTTGTGGCATGGTGCCACGCTCTCTTCTCCTCTTTCCTCCTTGTTGTGGCATCATGCCACTGGTTGCATGCTGCGTCACATGGACCTTTCTCTGCACCTCTGCAGGTAAATTTGCTCTGTTGCAGCCTCTCGCAGGCTGAGTCCTGTGGGTAGGGCTTGATCCACTCACCCATCTGACCTCTTGCAGGTCCGGTCCATTCTGGGATCTTCTTGGTGGACCGCTCCGTGGCAGGAGGGTCACTGTTCTCTTCCTCCATCTTCTTCACTCGAGGGCGCCACCCTTGAGCCTTGAGACTGCACTGTTGCGGCGCTCACTCCTGCCTCCATCTGCTTGGCAGGGTCGTCAGTTCTGCTGACCTGCTCAATGATGGGCCAATGGTGGCCATCTTCTGTTGCTGTGTGGTCGGCTGGCACGGTCTCTTGTCCTGTGTGTTACATTATGCTTTCGGGTGCTCTGTCCATCTTCTCGGGCTCCTGTCTCTGTTGTCAGCTTCGGTAGCGCAGCTCTCTGTGCACCTCTGACATTCGTTTTTCTTTCTGGGCGTCCTTTGTTGATGCCTAGCATGTCCCTCTTCTATCTTGCAGTTATTTCCATCACTGCTGGGGTATGTGGCGCTATTTCAGATGTGGCGCTATTTCAGGTGTGGCGGCGGACGGCCGCCAGGGGTTGCGCAGGCCGTGCGCGCTCTCCTAGTGCTCGCATGGCACTTAAGTCCATTTCTCACTGTTGCAGCTTGGCTGGGACAGCTGCAGTCTTCTCCATCGCTGTGCAGTGGTCGTACATGCTGTTACTGTCTTCTGCGCCGTTTCCTTCCGTGGGTGCACTGCTGGTCTAGCGCAGTCACTTTCGGGGGTTCTGATGTCAAGTTGCTTTCACCAAAGCTTGTTTCCCTGTTACAGAAACAAGGGTGCAGTACCTTTCTTTGGCCACTAGATGCCACTGTGGCGCTTCCTTTCAGCTTGAAGACAGTCTTTCCTCCTATGGGCCTCGTTTGTAGAACTCAGATGCGGAGAGGAGCCATGCTGGTTGGGAGAAGTTCATCAGGCTGGTGGGGGCTTCTGCTGGTGCCTGGAGCTGCAGGTAAGTGCAGTTCTCTTTATTTTTTTCCTTCTTTTCTTTTTTTCATTTCTTTATTCTGTCCTCTTTTTTTCTCTTCTCACCGCAAATAAAACCACACAGCCTCCTGGGATGATGCAGACAAACTGCACAATGCTCTGTTGGCGGGGGGGGAGGGGGCCTGGGCATTTGATTTTACTTTGGTGTTTGTCTGCACCAATGTAGCTTCCATCCACGCGGCCACAGCAGCCCTTTTTTACGCTGCGGGCCGTTCTCCTTGCTTTACATTTGGAAGGGGGGGCGGCCCTTGGTACTTTCCTTTTTTTGTGTGCGGGTCAGCACCTCATCGCGTGGCCGCAGCATCATTACCTCACACTGCGGGCCGCGTTACCTTCCTGGGGGGTGGGAGCAGGGGCGTCCCAGCCACGGCCATAGTTGTACAATGTTTTCTCGGTGCGCGACAGCACCTTTGTCTTCCTCGTTTGCGGCTGCAGCAGCTTTCCTTCACGCTGTGGGCCGCGCTTCTGGCATGATTATTTGGAAGGGGGGCGGCCCTTGGCATTTTTCTCCCGGTTTGTATCAGCGCAATAGCCTTCCCTGACGCTGCGGGCTGGTGTTAGGCATTTCTGGGACGGTGGGCGGCCCTGGACATTTCTTTTAAGATCATCTTTGGTGAGCAGCAGCACCACGTCTTGGCGGCTGCAGCAGCCTTCCCTGACCCTGCGGGCCGCCACACCGCACCCTGGGTGCTTGCTGGGGAGGGGAGCCACCTCGGGCGCTTTTCCTTGCTGGTGCAGCGTAGCACCATTGTACTTCTCTCTCCGCAGCCGTCTTTGCAGTGCTGCAGTGGGGATGCACATCCTGCGGAGGCATGTGATGCCAGAGGGGGCTTTCCTCATACCCCCGGGCACAACTCACGCCCAGTGGTGTGCGGATATCGCTCCCTTTCCCCTCTGTCCTTTTAGGGGTCGCGGCGGGTGCTTCAACAGGGACGCTGGCCCACCGGTGATCTTCATGCTCGCTGTGGGCCGTAGCAGCAGGCTACTCACCCCTCACGACAAATAGCAAAACTGCTGCTGGTGCGAATATGGGGTCGTCGTACCCACTCGTCGCCATTGTAGTGTTGGGGGCCTACGCCCCCATGCTACTGAAATTACGTGACACATACACGGTAGCATGGTTGTAAGAACTGGCCTTGGGCCGTGCACCCAGCCCTTTTTATAGGCAGGGTCACCTGACTGGTGACGCCTGTGTTGGATTGGTGTGTGGTGTGAGTGTAAGGCCAGCCCTCAGCTGCGTGGCTGGTGAAACACTAAAACGTGTCCAGCAGGACACTACAGGAGCACTGAGAATAGCCACCGCCACACGTACCATTGAATCACCATAGACTGAAGGTTTTTTCTTAAGCATAAACTGAGTATTTTTGTAACTTTCATCAATTGTAATTGGGAGTAGTTGCTGTGGTGCACATTTTAAATGTTTGTGATATAGTTTTGGGTCATAGGTTTTGTATCTACAATATATATAATATTTTAGGTTCCCAAGTTTCTTCAGGTCAGGAAAATTCACGTTTTCTAGCTCTGTGCATTCTGGGGGTTCTAGTCTGTTTCTATTAACCCAAGTGGACACAACTATCTGAAAACAATGAATTAGAGACCCAGTATTTAAATGAAGTGTCCTTCGACATTTTTATTTGAAAAAGAATGATGTTCCTGTGGTTTGTGTAGACAAAACATGTGGTCTGCAGTTGCTCTCTGTGATGTTTGGTTGATAAAGCAGGGTTGTGCACTTGACAGGCAGATAATATTAGTTTGGCGAAGGGGATTTTTGCATTTGCACGCAGAAGGATATTACGCAGTGCTTTCCTACCATTCTTCCATTTAAACAAATGATGCCCACTCGCAGGTACTTTCCACACAGGGTGCAGATCCGCACAAGAGACTACTTACTAGCATGTTTGAGGCATAAAAGTCCCCTTATGACATTTCCCACTGTAAGAGAAAGAATGAGTTTAAAAACACCAGAATGCAAAGGGCGACTGAGCAAAACACACACAGGAGTGGCTGCTCGATATTTCAGTGCCTTTATGTTTTGTTCTACTCATGATAAAGTGTCATGACTAAGGCATATAAATGTCACATGAGCACACTAAAACCTGTGCAGCTACGTATACACTACAAGCTGAAGTGGCAGAGAAGCGAAGTAGTGGACCTCTGTTGGCCAAAAGATGCGGAAGGCAGCAGAGGGTGCTACAGTGAAGTGGTTCCACACAACAGGCTGTCTCTGCTAAACTGCCTGGTGGGCCACAAGCTTTTACTTTGACCCCAATTTTCCCATCAATTCTAAAACTTGTTGGTTGGCACATAACCAACAGTATCCTAAAGAGAATGACAAACTGTGTGAAGCACAGAGGAGCATCACCTAACCCGAAGCACTTAGACTGGGAGACACAGACGCGGAAATACTTGACAAAGATTACAATCTAGACTCCTGCTGATAAAATCATTCGCAGCGCAAGAGTACCAAGAGTAACTGAGAAACTCAAACAGAACAGTGCAACAGGTTCTTCGAGTCCAGGCTCCCTGCTGTCTCCTGGGTTTCCACCCCATCCACTGATTTTCCAGATGCTCAAGTACAGGCAACGTGACAACTTAATTCAAAAGGCCATACAGGTAAGCCTCCTAATGTTGGACAATACCAAGGTTTTCTTGTTACCAGACTACACAGCAGTGGTGTAGATCAAAAGAAGTACTTTCCTCAATGACAAACACAAATGCTGGCTATTGGGCCTCAAGAGCAACTGCATATTCCCAGGAAATCTGAAAATCCAGGACAAATGACATTTGTAGTTCTTCAATTAAATGTGGCCAGAGACTGGGCAGAAAAATGGGTGGCAGAACATTGCAACCAAAAGTCTACAAGTTCCATTAATTACACCCCCTCCCATAGAACCACTGGAACCACAGAATGGTCACAAAGGATTACTTGAAAAGGTCAGTGCTAGTTTTATATCTCATCCAGGGAAGGAGTTTGTTAAAGGTTTTTTCAAACAGAAGCATCCCCTCACCGCTCATGACTGTGCTTGACCCTGCCCACTTTAGAAAATGGCACTAGGCGATGCAGAATCTTGCTCGCAGTTCTGGAGCCTTGAGGCAAAAAACTCTGCCATGCGGTGATTGACGGAATTTAACCGGTACTCTGCATTAGAAGAGTAACCAGGAGCCACCAAATTCAGCCAATTCCCCGTGTGGATTGAAACATTCCACCTGCCTCTACTAATTACACATGAGAGCCAAACTACTGTCCACCAGTCTGGTCTGAAGGACACCCCCACAACATAGGCCAGATGATCACATACACTACATTAATCAAGTGCAAAATAGCCACTACAAAATTACACACACAAATTACAATAGCTAGGCACTCCGGGCCTAAACACAAATTGCATTTTGCAGTATGTTTAGTAGTACCACAATTGTACTGCTAAACGTACTACAAAATACTATTCACAAACTTACATGCTGAAGTTTCGCCTTTTCTTTCTTTCAATCCACAGACTTAAGCCAGAATTCCAGCAGTAGGCACCATTGACAGTAGAAATAGGTTTCAACACACTAATTTGGGGATACTTGCTCCCTGTCATGAAAGAAGACATAAGCAGAAACAACTGTGACATGATGTTCTATATGAAGGAATGCCCTACACAGCCAACGTAGAAGTGTCCGAGGTCCCCTGAACACCCTATTGCTTTTTTTCTGAATGTACCCTTTATAATGATATCTTTATATGTTACAATTGCATATTTGTAGATGATCATACTCACTTGTTTAAAAGGTTTGTTTTTTATGATTATCTTGATACATTTTCTCATCATGATTAGATAATCTTCCCTTTCCTTATCCCTTACCATTAATCATTATGTAAATCCGTTCTTTTCCAGCATAGGTGCATTTGCATTTTTTCATATATTTATTTATATTTTCACTAGTCTTATTATATTCATTGTTTATTATTCTTGCAATATCAGTTTTTGCATTTTATCCTATGTTCTAAAATATTAGTTTAAACACAAACTTAAAAAAAGGAGTGTCTGAGGTCAGCATATACATCAGCAGACACGCTACAGATTCCTCAAATATAATACTCCCTTTGAGAGGGTAGGGGTTGACATTGTTGGCCCCCTTGACCCTCCAACAGCTTCTGGCAATAGATTCATTCTTGTGGTAGTGGACCATGCCACAAGGTATCCAGAAGCTATCCCCTTAAGTACCACTACAGCACCTGCAGTGGCAAAAGCCCTCCTGGGAATCTTTTCCAGGGTGGGTTTCCCTACGAAGTTGTATCAGACAGAGGTAGTAACTTATTGTCTGCATACCTCAAGTCAATGTGGTGGGAGTGTGGTGTTACCTACAAGTTCACCACTCCTTATCATCCACAAACACATGGATTGGTTGAGAGGTGTAATAAAACTCTCAAAGGCATGATCATGGGACTCTCTGAGAAATTCAGAAGGAGATGGGATGTCCTATTGCCATGCCTCCTTTTCGCTTACAGGGAGTTATCCCAAAAAGGAGTGGGCTGCAGCCCCTTTAAGAACCTCTTTGGTCACCCTGTTAGGGGTCCCCTTGCTCTTGTTAAGGAGGGTTGGGAACAACCTTAAAACCTCCCAAGCAAGTCATTGTGGACTATGTACTGGGCCCAAGATCTAGAACAGCTGAATACATGAAAAAGGCCACTAAACACCTTCAGGCCAGTCAAGAGCTCCAAAAGCAATGGCTTGACCAGAAGGTGGTCCTGACAGAGTACCAACCAGGACAGAAGGTATGGGTATTGGAGCGTGTGGCCCCGAGAGCACTCCAGGACAAATGGAGTGGACCCCATCTCATTGTGGAGAAGAGAGGTGAGGTCACTTATGTGGTGGACCTGGGCACTGCCAGAAACCCCCTTAGGGTGCTTCATGTCAATCGCCTTAAGCCTTATTATGACAAGGCTGACTTAACCCTGCTCATTTCACAGATGAGGGACAGAAAGAGGAGAGTGACCCTCTACCTGACCTCTTCTCCAACACTGAAGCTGATGGCTTAGTGGAAGGAGTGGTGCTTGCAGACTGCCTCACTGCTAGGCAGAAGGAGGATTGCAAAAAAGAGAGAAATGGGGTTTTGTGTGGACTATAGGGGTCTTAATACTCGAACCAAAACTGATGCTAACCCTGTACCCAGGGCAGATGAGCTAATAGATACACTGGCATCTGCCAAGTATCTAAGCACCTTTGATTTGAATGCAGGGTATTGGCAGATCAAATTGTTAGAGGATGCTAAAGCAAAAACTGCATTTTCTACCATAGGAGGACATTATCAATTCACTGTTATGCCCTTTGGTTTGAAAAATTCACCTGCCACTTTTCAGAGGCTGGTTAATACAGTCCTCCAAGGTTTGGAAGCTTTCAGTGCAGCATACTTAGATGATATTTCTGTATTTAGCTCCACCTGGGATGACCACCTGGCCCACCTCTGGAAGGTTTTAAAAGCACTGCAAAAGGCAGGCCTAACTATCAAGGCTTCAAAATGCCAGATAGGGCAGGGGAAAGTTGTTTATCTGGGCCACCTGGTAGGTGGAGAACAGATTGAACCACTACAGCGGAAGATTCAGACCATTATGTACTTGGTTCCCCCTACTACACAGACCCAAGTCAGAGCCTTCTTAGGTCTCACTGGGTATTACAGGATATACAATACATTAAGAACTATGGCTCCATTGTTGCCCCTCTTAATGACCTCACTTCAAAGAAAATGCCTAAAATGGTATTGTGGACAGCTAACTGTCAGAAAGCATTTGAGGAGCTTAAGCAGGCTATGTGCTCTGCACCTGTCTCAAAGAGCCCAAAGTACTCCAAAAAATTAATTGTCCAAACAGATGCTTCTGAATTAGGGGTAGGGGCTGTACTATCACAACTTAACTCATAGGGCCAGGATCAACCTGTTGCTTTTATCAGCAGGAGGTTGACCCCTAGAGAAAAGCGTTGGTCTGCCATGGAGAGCCAGGCCTTTGCTGTTTGGGACTCACTTCATTGTTCAAACAGACCACAAACCTCTATTATGGCTTAAACAAATGAAAGGTTGTAGGAAAGTACCATCTTTCTTGGCATGTTACTCCCATTTGTACCTGTATGTCAGTATGTTTTGCCTGTCTCACTGGGATCCTGTATGTCAGTATATTTTGCCTGTCTCACTGGGATCCTGCTGGTCGAGACCCCAGTGCTCGTGGTTTATGGCATAATGTGTGAGTGTGTGTGTGTATGTATAGTGCTTAACTGTGTCACTGAGGCACTGCTAACCAGAACCTCAGTACTTATGCTCTCTCTGCTTTTAAATTTGACGCTGTAGGCTAGTGACTTCATTTACCAATTTCAATTGTCACACTGTGTAGGAAAGTAACACCTTTCTTGGCATGGTACCCCAAATTGTAACTGTATGTCAGTGTGTTTTTGCCTGTCTCACTTGGATCTTGCTGGTGAGGACCCCAGTGCTCATAGTTTATGGCCAAATGTGTTTATCTGTATAGTGCTTGACTGTGCCACTGAGGCTCTGCTAATCAGAACCTCAGTGCTTATGCTCTCTCTGCTTTTAAATTTGTCACAGTAGGGTGGTGACTTCATTTATCAATGTCAGTTGGCACACTGGACCCCCCTTATAAGTCCCTAGTCTATGATACCTAGGTACCAAGGGCATTGGGGTTCCAGGAGATCCTTATGGAATACAGCATTTCTTTTCCCACCCATAAGGAGCTCAGACAAACCCACCCACAGTCCTGCCATTGCAGCCTGCGTGAAATAGTGCACACATTATTTCACAACCATTTTCACTGCACTAAAGTAACTTATAAGTCACCTATATGTGTAACCTTCATTGCTGAAGGTTAGGTGCAAAGTTACTAGTGTGAGGGCACCCTTTCACTAGCAAAGGTGCTCCACATAGTTCAGGGCCATTTCCCGGGACTTTGTGGGTACGGGGACGCCATTACATACTTGCACAACATATAGGTCAATACCTATATGTATCTTCACAATGGTAACTCCGAATAAAGCCATGTAAGGTGTCTAAGATCATGGAATTGTCCCCCATTCCAAATCTGGTATTGGAAGCCAATTCCATGCTTCCTGGGGGCTCCACCATGGACCCACAGTACTGCCAAATCAGCTCTCTGAGGCTTGCACTGCAGCTACATCTGCTGCCACCTCACAGACAGGGTTCTTCCCTCCTGGAGTCTGAGCAGCTCAGTAGTCAACACTACACATTTGAGATGCTTCCTAGGCAGACATACCTCCTTCTTGGTTGGAGCTTGATATGGAGGAAGGAAGAAGGATAGAAGTTTTTAGCCTGGGCCATGTGGCATGTCAAAACCTTCTTGGGTAAACATGATGAGCAGGAGGGAAGGACCAACTACTCCTATTAGAAGACTGGGAAGGGTTGACAAACTAACAAGACCTGTAGTCCTCAAGACCCTATGAGCAGGAGAAAGTACCACCAAAAAACAGTTTTTGAAGTAAGGAGTCAAACCAGGCAACAGTGCATTGGCCCAAATGGAGATGCAGGGAAGGTTAAACAGGTAGACACATGAAAGCAGACAGGGTCACTAGATAGCCTTTATTTGTAGAGACCATCAGGCTGAGCATCAACACAAATCATAACATGGCACTTAAGAGGCACTTAAAGTAGTTGATGTCTTTAGACTTGTAGCCTTGAACTAACTTAGTCCATGGCCTATGTAGATGAATCTAAGAGCAGGCACCCTGGCTGTCAGGATGGGTTCTGTGACTTCCTCAGGAAGGCAAAAAGACTTAGGCCCTCATTATAACTTTGGCGGTAACTGCCGCCAACATGCCGCCACTGTGGCTACCAGCCGTCTATGCGTATTATGACCGTCAACGGTATTCCGCCAGAAGGCTGGCGGAATACCGCTGACGGTCATGGCGGCGGACGGCTGTAAGGCGGCTCTGCTGACAGCAGCACTGCCATGCCAGCAAAACACCGCTGACCGTATCATCACCAATGATACGGCCTGGCGATGTTTTGCTGGTGGACACTGCTGCTGATAGCAGCGCTGCAGCCCATCTCCAGCTAGAGGACCCCCTGCAAGCAGGTAAGTCGGGTTCTCCGACAGGAGACGGGGGTGTTGTGTGTACGTGGGTGTGTGTGTGTGTGTATGTCTTGGTATGCGTGCATGCGGGTGTGAGTCGCGTTGCATGAGTGCGTAATTGACTGAATGTGAGTGTATGTTGTGAGATGTGAATGTGTGTGTGCGACAAAGTATGTTGGTGTGTGTTACGGTGTGTGGGTATGTATGTGGGCATGTGTGGGTGGATGTGGGTATGCGTGTGTGCATGTGTGTCTATGGATGTGTGTGTGGGTGTGTACATGTTCGGGGGTGGAAGGGGAGGGTGGGGAGGAGTCGGGGGAGGGGGCAGGGGAGACCCCTATCAGTGCTAGGGAAGGGATTCCCTGGCACTGATAGTGCCTACTGCCATGGTTTTCGTGGCTGTAAGATTGGCACGAAAACCATGGCGGTAGGCCGGGTCGTAATCCCTAGGGTGGGATTGTGCCGGCCGCCGGCCTGGAGACCAAAGTCTCCAGCCCAGAGGCCATTACCACCCTGGCGGTCGGTGTGTTAAGGTGGCTGTCTGTGATGGTGGTTACCGCCAGAGTCAAAATCCCATTTTGTTTACCGCCGGCCTATTGGCGGTATTAACGCTGCTTTAACACCGACAGCCAGGGTCATAATGAGGGCCTTAGTGCTCAAATGCCATTTATACAGCTGCAGACTCTGGGAACTAGGGCGGAGGAACTGACAATATTCCTGCTAGAGCAGGCCCACTGCATGTGAGAGAAAGTGGTGGCTGAATGCTGAGTTTCAATAGATTCTCTGCACCAGTCTCAGGTATTCAGGATCAGTAGTGCTCCCTCTTCCTATACCTTCAGCACGACTCTTAGCAGAAGCAGTGAACACCAGTACAGCAGGCCCTGATACCAGATGAACTTGAAGGCATGTCCCAGAGAACTATTCCGAAGGCTGTTGTTTGGCACTAAATTGAGAACAGTTCCTGTTAGGGATGTGGTGAAGCGATCCATGAATTGAAATCCAGTCTGAAGAAAATCACCTCCATTATCTCGAGGAATAGCTTGTGGTTCCCCAGTGAGAGGCAACGAATAGCATTGACAGCTGAGATACAGTTTGTAAGGCCAAGTAGATGTCTACATCAGTAATGGATGGTGGCAGGAGGTCATCAGCTTCTGAACCACTATGAACTGTGCGCCGTAGTCCTTATCTGCAGACCCAAAGCATTAGAAGCTGAATGGACATCTCCTTCAAGCAGACAGACTTGTGGGCCTGAAGAGGTGCACTCAATAAGATTTTTTGTGAATGCCTCTGAGATTCTCATTAGTCACATGGATGATTTATTAGCCACATGGATGATTCCTTCCTGAGTTGACTCCTTGGCTGGCACCAGAGTTAGTTCTTAGGTTGGTGTTGCTCTCTGCTTTGAAAAAGGCAAATAGATGTGTCCGGCAGGGGACAGCACCTTAGCCAGAAGCGAACAGGGCAGTAATTTCAGAATAATAAATCCAAACTGGTACCAGTATTCAATTTATTACACAATGTACCCAGGGGTCACCTTAGAGGTGCCCCCTGCAAAAGCTAAGTACCCTGGCATGGTTGCTGGCCTGTCACAACCAGCCTGCACTACCAGACAAGATTCTGAATCCCTTGGGTGAGAGATCCAGCTCTCTTGGATTCAGAAAAAAGCCCTTCCTGGGTGGAGGTGCTAACACTCCCTCCCTCAGGACTGTGCACTACCCTGCTTTCAAGCTTCAAAGGGCTTACCGACCTTAAAACTTGACCTCCAGGCCTGCTGCTAGCAGCAGATGGCCGCCCTGGTTGCAAATCTCCACTTTTTCCAGGAGCAATGGCGGGAAACCAGACAAAGTACAGGAGGAGTGGTCAGTCTTGGCTTGCACCACCCCTAAGGTGTTGTATGCGAGGTGACCTCTCCATTTCATTTTCCTCCATCTTGCATGGAAGGAAAATAGCCAATCAGGTGTAGAGAAGTGACCTCTGCCCACAAGAGAGTGGTCACTTAGTCAATATAGCCACCCTAAGGTCGATGCCCGAATTGGTCACTTTTAGTTCCCCCCCTACAACGCCCACTAAATACAGTATTTAGTGGGCATCCCTAGACCAAGAAATCAGATTCTAAGGACAAAAGAAGACCCGAAGCATAGAAGACCCAAGACTCGAGAACTGAAGTGCTGCTGCACCAAAAAAGGATGCCCAACCCTGCTTGCTGCACCCAGGACTCAACTGTCGCCACTGAGGGGTTGCTTGGACTTCAGACACCACTCTCTCGAGAGTGAAGGCATCATTCTGCAGTGCCAAGGAACCAAAGACCCAGTGAAGGCCACTTCACTGACCGGCTCCTGACCAAGAAACCGAACAATGCAGCCAGACCAAACTTCACCTGTCGGACCGTGAGGACAAAACCTACCAGTGTACCAAGTTTGCTGGCAATGTGCCCTCCAGTGGCCAGACCGTGCTGTAGCCCTAGATACTGGTCACTTCACATCGGACACACAGAAGGACAGCCCATTCCAGACTGAAAAAGGGCCAGGAGGAAGCCCCAGTCGAGGGACTACAGGAACCACCTGGACCTCCCACCAGATTGCCCCTCCTGACTTACAAGCGACTCTCCAAGGTACCTACCGCCTGCTTCCCCGGGCACCTTTGTGCACAGCTCCTAGCTCACTGATTCGCTCTGCAGCCGGCCGCCCTGTGCCCTGCACCAAAGATCCAGCTGTGCCCTAAGGGTCCCCCACCTCTTGCTACCTTGACACCCCAAGGGGACCCACCAGACTTACCTTTAAGTCCGCCCTCACAGTCTGCTGATCATCATAAACACTGCTGGGCCCAGCTTCCACATGCTTGAGGCCCTATAGGTATCTTGAGTTACAGTCCTCCACTCTGTTGGATGCTCTTGGGAGGTAGTCTGCCATCACTGAATCCTGATTGGAAAGGTACATTTGCCAAAAGTCTTTTGTTGTATCAAAGTGGACTTTCGATCAGGCGCCCCTCTAAATAATGTACATATCTCACTGCTGAGACATTGTCCATCCGCAGGAGGATACAACATTGATCCTTTTCCTTGATCCAGCACTTGATTGTGAAGGATCCATCCAGAAGCTCAAGGCAAGTGATGGGGAGCTGGCACTTTTGGTACGACCAGCTTTCTCCTACAGTACAATCGCCACATCTGGCACCCCACCCAAGACAACTGGCATCCAATCTATGATCATGTCTTGGTTGGAACCAAAAATGCCTCTCCTGTTCCAAGCCTCCATGTGGGTGAGCTACCATATGACTTCTTCCTTGGCCTCCTCTGAAAGTGGTACATGCTCTGAGGACCTTCTGAAGGTGCAAGGCTTTGAGTCACTGGAGCGCTATGTAGTGCAGCAGGCCTGGAAAGATTACTTGGAAAGAGGAAGTTAGTATTCCTACAATCCTCACCAGCTGTCCCAAGGATGATTTTAGCCTTTTAAGTGTCCTCCTTAATTTCTGGTGAATCTTGCACATTTTCTTGTGTGGAAGGCTCAAGGTGACTTGTACTGAGTCGATCACAAGCCTAAGAAATCAGTTGTCTGAGAGGGCATTGTAGACAAGTGCTCTTGTTGATGACAAACCCTAGGCCCTCAAAGAGAGAGGTTGTGGTTGCCAGATGTTGTCTTATCAGATCTTGGGACCGATCCATATTGAGGATATTGTTTTGGTATAAGATCAGCCGGATGCCTTGGGTTGAAAGGAATTCCATTGCCGGTTTGAGAACCTCTGTAAAGCATCATAGTGCTGACGAACGTCTGAAGGGAAGAGTTGTAAACTCGAATACCTAGCTGTCTCAAGATGAACTGAAGGAATCAACAGTAAGGTTTGAATATTTGGATCTACAGGTAAGCAACGGATGCAAGTTGTTTAAACACCAGAACAATAGTAAAAGAAAAAGAAAGTGATCTTGGTACGTCCAACCTCCCCTTCTAAATACACTTGTATCACAAAAACAAATATTTTCTCAGTAGCTGTCAATACAACTATGCCATCGCTAGTGGAGAGGAGTTATATTTCCGATGGTAATGAAGAATAAGCAACTTTGTACTAGTTCATTTTATGACCCTTATGCAAAAGAACAGCAAGTACATTGCCATGAGGAGGAGAAGGCCTGTTTTAGCCCTCCTCTCGTACCCCGTAGGAGGATTGTGTGCTTTCCAAAAAATAGTCAGTCTTTGTCCAAAAAGTCTAATTTACTAGTTAAGAATAGGCAACCTATGCAGTGCCTATTTTTTTCCTGTTAGCCGAGAGCAAGGCTCAAGCGGTAAGCAAAAACTAGATGGACTGCAGCTAGGAAACATTGAGTAAGGAACACTGGCAAAGTCAATAGGTCTGATTCGATAAGGATTCTGCAACTTTTTCAAGTAACTTCATAGCCCAGAAAATACTGCATTTAGTGATCCTGTTGAATCCCCCCCCCCCCCCAAACTCAAAGTCACAATAACTGCTTCCATGGTCACTGCTTTGTTTTACAGTGATGATGCGAAATTTCCTGCAAAAGTAATCACAGCTTTTAACCATGTAGAGAAGACATATACGAATGTTAAAGGTCATATTACAAAAAACATCCAATAAATACTATGCAGAGATGTGCAAACTTTAATCATTTGCTGTATGCATACTTTAGTCAATTATTTGTGTGTGGCAGATAAAACCTGCATATGTATTTTACACCTGTTGTTTGTTTATAAATGGTAAGTGAAGTTTATTTTGGATAATGGGTGAATTCTAGTGTTATTTAAAACACCTGCCTTCATTACTATGAATATTTATGAATAAGCAAATGCATAGCTGAATCAGACCGGTACAATATTTTGCACAGGAAGACAGTTGCAAATGAAGAGCAGAATGTAATCCTCCACAATCGCTGTTAACATGTACTTTTGACTGCTGCAGTGATAGGGAAAATGACACACAGAAACAAAGCACTAAAGTGTTTAGTCAGCAGCCGCTGTGTACCATTTTTCTATCTCAATGTATGATCTGTTTAAAGCTCTGTAAATGGTTAGATGGGGCCTATTCACAAAGGGTAACTTTACACTTGTAGATATACTTACATGTAAAATCACTACTGCACCTACTATGCAGAATTATGTGTCTCCATTATAAAGTTCCTACTTCTGTCACAGGGGAAGAGCACTCCTAGTGCTAAAGTGTAGGGAAAAATCAAATTCTTTCATAATTAATGGATATATATTTCATGTAAATTAACCTAAAATAGATAATAACCTTCAACTAAAAAAGTAAAATTTTATAGCCCATTAACTCATCAAATGAAATGTTTCATCAGTGATGTCTTGAATTATGTCATAGAACATGTCATGAGTGATGTCATATGTGGAGTAATAAGAAGTGCTTGGTGGGGAGTGCAAATTATAGTTAGTGCTGCTAACTATAACTGGTTAAGTTCTTTTTTTTTTTTTTTTTTTTTTTTTAAATTCAGAACGTTAATGTTGTCATTGACAAATTCACCTAACTATAAAGGTACTTTAACCTTTGCTTTTTCAGTAATATGTATTCATATTTCTGTGTGTGTGTGTGTGTGTGTGTGTGTATATATATATATATGATCCTTCCTTTTTTATCTAAAAAAAAGATGAGCTTCACTTGGCATAATTTATTGCAGCAAAAGACACTTTTGAAGGAAGGATCTTGAATGTAAGCGCTGGCGAGCACGACCGCAGCACCACTGGCTGTCACCATTCTGAGATTTTGGAAAAAAAAAAATATATATATATATATATATAATTTAATGTAAATCCTCAGTAATTTAATTTATTTACAATTATTTCTAAAGGGGTGTTATTTTAAGTCCCTGTCTCCATTATTTTCTGTGGGAGTGTGCTGCTATACCTGTGAGTGGCCTTTTGTGATGCTGGACTTTTTCCAAGGCTGGGATGGAGTACATTTGTGATTGTTTGGATCCTTGGTTGGCTGTAGTATCTGTATGCGTGCACTTTATGAATAGCAATGGCCTTACCCTTTTGTGAGTGGGTGTTTCTCCCTAAACTCCTCTTGCCTCTGTCTAAACCCTCTTTATCCATCCCAAATCCACTCCCATTTAGTAGTATGTGTTCACACATTTTTGAGATGCTCATCCAGGTTCCAAGGGACCTGTGGCCATTGTAAATATTATTCCTGATACTTGGAAATTATTTTCCAAGTCACACATCAACGCAGTCCATCAGTTTGGCACACAAGGTGATACATCCACTTGTGTCACAGTGTACATGATGTTCCAGAACTGTCCATTTTCAATCACTCAGACCATGGCTGATGGTTTGGACGCGCATACCAGTTGTGTGGTAATGTGATCAAGGTGAATTGTACTCCCTTGTTGTAATATGCATGTTGTGACTTTGTGTAGTGGGTCATACAGATATAGCGCTCTGTAGTGCTGGAACAGTTTTCAGATTTGCAGTGCTAGCCACCCCTCACTTAAGTTACAAGGGTTGTAGGACATCCTGTTATTGAAAACGTTTGGTTCAATGGTGCACTAAAATGCAATATTCTTAATAATATGGATAAACTGTGTCAATGTTTACTCAAAGGAGGAGTTACTAGAGGACACCATTAATAAATCAGTGCAATTTTAGCCATTTGTTTACACAAGGGTAAAATATAACTTATTGGTTTGTTTCCTTACCCTACTTTGAAACTTGCCTTCGATAATTAAAAGGCCAAAATAAGCCTCAGTTTTTATTAAAAGTTATAAAATATAGAAGGAGCTACTTCTTACATTAGAGCATTTTGTGTGCCTCATTTATTATCCTTGGTAGGACTCAGTTACCCAGTGCCATCTCTTTGATTCCACATACTGTAAACATGACAATCAAATCTGCAGTAGTTATAAGTTATTCTCTGTACTCTCCTTAATGGCCATTTACCTTCCACTGCATTTGAAAAAACAGCTAACGCTGCATGAAAAGAAAGCTGTTTGAGCTGTTTCAAGTAAGTGGAACTCGCATTCCGCCATGCAACGTGTTGTCCTCTATAATATCAGTTTTGTTGTCATCAGTAATGTTATCAATGATGTTACAGAACATGTCACAAGTGTTGTAATTTGTGTAACCACAAGCATTGCATGGTGAGGGCATCATGTATAGTTACTTGAAATAACTATAACTGTTAAATTTCAATGTTTTTTCTAGTTGAAAAGTTATGTTAACTGACATTTACACCTAACTATAACTTCAATGTAACCTTTGTTTTTTGTAGTGAATGTCTACTGTTTTTGTTTATCATAAAGTAATCTTTTATCACCATACATAAGGCCAACCCAAAGGCAGTGCAATTGGCTGCAGGCCCTGGCCTGTGGCCAGACCCTGTATCAAACCCCACCACCACCAGCCGCATCCCTTCCACCCTCACTGTAGCACACGTCCTTCTCCTGTTGGTGGCAATCCACCACAGACACTCAGGTCCACCCCCTTCTTTTAAAACAAAAAACAAAGAAAAAGTCTTCCTATCTGTGAAAAAGTAGCCCCTTTCTAGCATGGTTACCCCCACTTTTGGCCTGCTTGTGAGTGTGTGTCAGTGTGTTTTGCCTGTCTCACTGGGATCCTGCTAGCCAAGACCCCAGTGCTCATAGTTTGTGGCCTAATGTATGTGTTGTCAGTAGTGCTTGGCTGTGTCTCTGAGGCTCTGCTAACCAGAACCTCAGTGCTTATGCTCTCTCTGCTTTTACATTGGTCACCATAGGCTAGTGACTTCATTTACCAATTTAAATTGCCACACTAGACCCCCCTTATAAGTCCCTAGTAAATGGTACTTAGGTACCCAGGGCATTGGGGTTCCAGGAGATCCATATGGACTGCACGATTTTCTTTTGCCACCCATAAGGAGCTCAGACAAACCCTTGCACAGGCCTGCCATTGCAGCCTGCATGAAATAATGCATACGTTATTTCACAGCCATTTTCACTGCATTTAAGTAACTTATAAGTCACCTATATGTCTAACCTTCACTTGCTGAAGGTTAGGTGCAAAGTTACTAAGTGTGAGGGCACCCTTGCACTAGCAAAGGTGCCCCCACATAGTTCAGGGGCATTTCCCGGAACTTTGTGAGTGCGGGACGCCATTACACGTGTGCACTACATATAGGTCAATACCTATATGTAGCTTCCCCATGGTAACTCCAAATATGGCCATGTAACATGTTTAAGATGATGGAATTGCCCCCCCATTCCAAATCTGGTATTGAGGAGCCAGTTCCATGCATCCTGGGGGCTCCACCATGGACCCCCAGTACTGCCAAACTGTCTCTCTGAGGCTTGCACTGCAGCTACAGCTGCTGCCACCTTACAGACAGGGTTCTGCACTCCTGGGGTCTGAGTAGCTCAGTCCCAGGAAGGCAGAACAAAACATTTCCTCTGAGAGCAGGGTGTTAAACCCTCTCCCTTTGGAAATAGGTGTTACAGGCTGGGGGATAGCTTCCCCCAGCCTCTGGAAATGCTTTGAAGGGCACAGATGGTGCTCTCCTTGCATACGCCAGTCTACACCGGTTCAGGGACCCCTTGTCCCCTGCTATGGTGCAAAACTGGACAAAGGAAAGGGAAGTGACCACTCCCCTGTCCATCACCACCCTAGGGGTTGTGCCCAGAGGCCCTCCAGTGTGTCCCATACTTCAGCCATCTTGCTTTGCAAGGTGTGGGGGCACTCTGGAGGGCTCTGAGTGGCCAGTGCCAGCAGGTAACGCCCGAGACCCCTCCTGATAGGTCCATACCTGATAAGGTAGCCAATCCCCCGCTCAGGGATATTTAGGGTCTCTCCTGTGGCTTCTCTTCAGATTCTGCTTCGAAGTTTCCTTCAGGAATCCTCTACAACTACTACTTTATCCTCTGACCTCAGATCAACCGCAGCCTGCTCCAGTAACCGCTGTAACAGCAACAAAGTATCCACAAGGGATATTCTGCAACTTCAGCTCCAGCCAGCAACTGCAACAGTTTCCATGGTGTGCATGCTCTAGGGACTCCCTGTCTTCATCCTGCACCAGAAGGACCGAAAACAATTCCCGTAGGGTGACAGAGTCGCTCTCGTGCTCAGGCAGCCATCTTCCAAGTCGACGACCTGGACTCCCCTCACAGTGACGAGTGTGCTCCTGGACCCACAGAGGGTGGACCACATCGACACAGACTGTCCTGGGGTCCTACTCACGCAATTTGGAGGAGGTAAGACCTTGCCTTCCCTGAAAGCGACAGTATCCCTGTGCAATGCGTCGTCTTGACCTCCTGAGGCCTCTGTGCACTATTTGCTAAATTCCTTTGTGCACAGCCTGGCCCAGGTCCCCAACACCTCATCCTGCGACGCTCAACTCGCTGAGTTGTTCTCCGGCGACGTGGGACCTTCCTTTGTTGTGCTGCACCAACCACGTTTTGCACCTCCTTTGTACCCATGTCCTAGGACTCCCTTGGGTGCTGTCTGGCATCCTGAGGGCTCTCTAAAGTGCTGAGAGCCCCCTCTTCCTCCTCACAGAAAGTTGAGGCCCCCAGGTCCCTCCTGGGTCCAGCCAGCGTCATTTTGATGCAAAACACATATTTGTCGTAACCAAGGCTTGTTGGCGACGTCCAACACAAAATCATGTCTGCATCCATCTTCACGTTGTGGGACATCTTCTGCATCACACAGGAACCCACTGCCATCTCTCTAGGGGGCATTCCTGCAGTCTTCGTCCAACTGGGGACTCTTATTTTGCACCCTCTTCTGGGTTGGTAGGGGCTCCTGCCCTTCCTGGAACTTCTTTCGACTTCCGAACTTGGTCCCCTTCTTTTGCAGGTCTTCAGGTCCAGGAATACAGCAGTTGTTGTTTGCAGACTTGGTTGGTTACCGCAAAATCCCAGTCATGAGGTGTAGTGTGTCCTAAGGAAACTTGCAGTGTTTACTCCTGCTTTTCTTGGCTCTGGGGTGGGGTAATTTATTTACCTTTACTGTATTCTTACTCTCCCAGTGATTCTGCACACACTACACCTGTCTAGGGGGGGAATTCATGATTCGCATTCCACTTTCTTAGTATATGGTTTGCGTTGCCCCTAGACCTATTGTCTCCCATTGCATTCTATAGCATTTCCTATTGTTTACACTATCCTATGTCTAATTACTTGCCTTATTTTGGTGTCTAGTGTATATATTGTGTATAATACTTACCTCCAGAAGGAGTATTGCCTCTAAGATATTTTTGGTACTGTGTCACCCAAATAAACTACCTTTATTTCTGGTAACACTGAGTATTGTCTATACTTGTGTATAAGTACTGTGTAACTATAAGTGGTATTGCATGAGCTTTGCATGTCTCCTAGTTCAGCCTAAGCTGCTCTACTATAGCTACCTCTATCAGCCTAAGCTCCTAGAACAGTACTACTTCACTAATAAGGGATAACTGGACCTGGTATAAGGTGTAAGTACCCAAGGTACCCACTACAAACCAGGACAGCCTCCTACACTATCCCACAAGACTCCTAGAAGGAGACACTGCCACCTCTGCGATCCCATGGAGCTCTGAGAGGAGTCCAAGGGGACCATGCTGGCTTCCAAGGGACACCTGTATGAATGCAGAAATCCACCTCTTGAATCCACCCCCTACAAGGTCCAGGGGATCAGGGTAACCCCCCCCCCTACCCGTTTATATTGTATTTGTTTGTTTTTTATTTTTAGGCCACGGGCACAGAGTCGGCAATGTTCTGAAAGGGCAGCTGTACATGTTTCTTCATGTGGGGCCATCTCATCGGAGCGTTAGATGCTGGGGAAGTTTGCAGGAGCCTTTAACTCCTACTGGAGTGAGGTAGCTAATGGGTGGGAAAACAGCCTCCTCAGCCAATCAAATCACTAGGTTTTGTGCTTGATTGCAGGATTCTCACGAGCCTCCAGCGAACTCAACTGTCCAGTATACATCGAAATAAGTATTTGAACCATAATTTCTCGAAATCTACTGAACGGATTTACACCAAATCACAAAATGCACAATTTATGAAACATGATCTAGCCTTATGCCAAATTTGGTGTAACTCTGGTCATCCATTTTTGCGGTACTGCTGTTTAGTTTTCTATGGGACCCCCTTTTTTTTTTGCATCCCCAGCTTGACAGATCACCCTGAAACTTTCCAGGAAGGAGCTGAGGTGGATGAACTTTCTTTTGTAAAGTTTTATGAAGATTCAACAAACTGCAAAAAAGTTATTAGCACACCAAAAAAGCTCTTCCTATGGTAACTTACCATCAGATACTATCACAGTGTATTGGAATGATCCAGTGGCTACAATATGCAGTACTGCCATGGTTTTCACTATTGGTGTTATTGCTGTGGAATTCCTATTGTGAGGCAGAAGATCTAGCTCTAGCTGATGATATAAATCAAGAATAGTTTGCCTGTCAAACCAGAATATTTTGATAAGCTCCCGTGTTTTCATGGTGGCAAAGTCTGGAAATGGTCAAAAGAGTTGAGGCTGTCATCTACCTCTCCATGTGTTCATAAGTCTGCATTTAAGAAAACAGAAAAATATTTCTTTAAATTTGCAAATTGTTTTTGATAATCAACACAAATCTCATGTAAAATTCCATATGTTTTTGTAACATATCTGTACACAACTTTTTTAGTGATGTTGGAAACCAATACAACAATTTTTTACATGTCTGATGATTTAAAAATAATGTGTAAATGATACTCTTTAAATGTATTATTTACACATTATTTTTTTCTTTAACCGGAAGTATAAACTGAACCGCACAACTATTGCATTAATACTATTTAATTTAACAACAATAAGTAAAATTTGCATTCGGAATATATAAACAAATTAGCCACCATTCTGAGTGGTGGTGATGCACTTAACATAAAAAAATTACAATGTTTCAGAACCTAAAATAGTGGCCACCTGACCTTGCCATCAGGACATTTGCAAACATGGCTGTCAGTGGAAGTTTACCATGTAGTGGGTGTGATCTCTGCAACAGACACCGCCATTGGCCAACGTGTGTGACAGCAATGAATGACAGCCAATGAATGTGTCTGTTCCGTTGACAATCGTGTATGTCTTGTACATGTATGCAGCATTTGGAAAAAAGCTCACTTTCCACCTAACACTGCTGCTAACAGCACCTCCTCCATGTTTGCTGCTGTTTCGGGACTCTGGGAGCCATGATGCCAGAAAGAGCAGGTGACAGGGCCCCTAACTTCTCAGCTGAGGAGCTGGATTTACTGGCCACAGAGGTCTCTCCCTGTACAGCCAGCTGTATGGCTCACCAGAGGGGCACGTACATGTTTGAAATGAAAATCTAATCCTCACTAACTTGCCTTTTATTGAAACATAGGCTAGAATGTTGCTTTTAGTTCCAGAGTGTAGTGTAGTGAATGGAGTGAAGTCAACTCAATATTGGAGCTGTGAACATAATTATGTTTCTGAATGCTTTTCAGTGTCAGGTAATTTGAATGAAAAGGTACCTTGAAGATTGAGGTACCTCTTCATTTCAGTTTACTCACATATAAAAGTGTTGCATTTACAAACTGCATGCCCCTTACTCCAAGTGGCCAGTAGACAGTGTGCTATAAGTATCAAGTGAAAAATACAGGCATATATTGAAATGAGAGAAATGTGAATTGCAGTAAACTAATTGTTATGAATTTGTGTTATAAATGTTTCTAATTTTCAAGGGGGTACTTTTTTTTATTTCTTATTGTTAGATAATGTTTTTTGTTACAGCAACAAATTATGGCATCAACATAAAGGTTGCCACACATCCAGCGCACAAGAAGAGTTCTAAAATGTGCACGTTTTGCAGTGTTGCTTAGGTTCTCATTATCCTAATGAGGTTACTGGATTTGAGCAGTAGGATCACATGGATTGTGGGGTACTAAGTACAGTTCCACACCATGTGACACCTGTCGGCCTAATCCGGGTTTTCCAGCTAACTAGCAACGCCTCACCTCTGTCCAAGAACAGAGATGATTGTGGCAACCGTACGCATGACAAGAAAGACTCCTCAGGGGAATCGTGGTCCATCAGATCTCATCCCTTTCTCTCGGTTATATTAGTCTCACACAGGCAAAGACAGGCAGAGACAGAACATAGTTCAATAAGGATTTATTGAAGTACCTGCATTTTAGATAAAATGGCATGTATTGCAATAACTAGGTTGATAAAACATAATAAAAGCAAACTTTTGACAAGGAGAGTGAAACACAAAAACAGTCCCACCATACTGTCACTAGGAGTGATATATATATATATATATAGTTCTCCTACCTAAGCTCTGTTAGAGCACATCTTAATACGCCTTAATCCGCCCTTCAGATTTCCCCCCTGGAAAGACATCATCCCTCATACCTGAGTAGGAAGCCTGTAGCCTAGAGTGGGACAATGTCACCTTGTAGGCCAGGGGTTCGCCAGTCTAAGCAAGCAGCTGTAGCAAAGCAATCAGCATGCTGTTGTGGTCATCTCGCTGGAATCTCCCTATAACCGGCATGGGACAAAAGAGTGTTTTTATAATAAAACAGTTGACATTCTAAGAAAGGGTCCTCACGTAGGAATATGTGTGTTTCTATGAATGTTAGAGACACAGCGTACCACTTTTGCCAGCAACCCTATCTGACTGCAGTCTTGAAGAAAACACAAAGTGAAATGAATGTTCTACTGAGAACGCAATGCTTTCCTAGGTGAAAGAACAATTAGAGAAAAATAAACAACTTTGCAAATGTGGCTATTGCTAGAAAAATAAAGCAAATTTGAATAAAATGTAACCGGGCTAAAATACACAACGACAGGCCTAGTTTGCTAAAATAATGTGTCTAAAATATGGCTAAAATAGCCTTACAACAGTACAAGCTGTATGATAATGTGTTTTGTGTATAGATTTGTGGAAAATGTTACCACTAGATTTCTGATCACTGCCAAGGGACTGTTTTGAGCAGATACATGCCTGCCTAAGAAAAAAGAGGTACCTGGATTTTTTCTATGTTATAAGGGACGGTTGTACCAAATAGGCCAACAATTTATATTGTGTCAGGTGTGATGCTCCATCACAATTGTGAGGAGGTTATATTGGCCCTATTACAGGGGACATAGCATACAATGCACTTATGATACAGTAGATGTTTCAAACGTCATATTGATGAGCTGGTATAATAAACAAACTATAGTGCTATAGTGCGCATGTGATACATAATCACTAGGAACATGAGAGCAAAAGCAACCTTTGTTAGCAAAAACATATAAAATATGTTTTCAATTCAAAATGCAAGTCAGTTCATGTTAAAAGTTGCAGATTGGCCTGAAGCCTTACTCCTTCACAAATCTGCATCTAAGCCAGTCTGTTTACAAAATTGAATGTAGTAGGCAAACATTCTTATTGAAACAGACTGGAATGTGTATTCATTGGTGACAAAGTAACATGCTCTTAAACAACATTTTGTGTTCTTTGTTATGTACAGATGAGACATCAATACTGAAGAAAATTAGTTATTGGAAGGGACTTTGCAGATAAACAGTGTATATGGTACCAAGGTTTCTTGCTACATATTTATTTTTGTGACATGGGTTCACTATTCAAAGCAATCAGTCTGTACCATTGAGAGGTGTTAAACAATTCTATGAGAAATTTTAAGTGTTTAAGAGAAATTATCAAAACTTACATGGGAGTAATGATGGTAAACTACATAAATGTGAGCAAATGGGTCCTTAATATGTTTGCTACATGCCTAAGTTAGAAAGCCTTGAAGCAGATAAAATATGAAATTTAGGAAATGTTTTGTTAAAAAAAACCTTATGATCATTTTTATTTGCACAGATCCAATAAAAGATGGTGTAGCTATCTTTTCAGCAAATTCAGGAGCTGGCAAAGGGGGGCTTTATCCACAAAGGCGGTGAAGCAGCTGGGCACTGTGTGTCAGGTGGTGAGACCTCAGACACTGATGGGTAATGTGGCATGAAGAGTGAGGGGATTGGAACAGAGGCCACTAGCTTGTCATCTTCCTCAGAGACCTCCACAAGTGATCAGTCCCTAGTGGTGACGGACCCTACAGGACCTTCACCTTCTCAATCCGGCCCTCTTGCTCCCCCCAGTTGGCCAAACCTGCCCCCCTAAAGGGTCTGGGGTCTCTTTTGCCTTAGGCACTTCTCCCCTGCCCTTTACCTCATCTGCGCTCAGTGAAGAGGCTATTGACCTGTTAGGCAGCATCTTTGTAGGCCAAACAGCAATTGTGAATGGCATGCAAGGCCTTAAATGATAAATGCAACATATGTTTGCATTTCTGGATGCCATTCATAGTTGAATGTCTGGCATGCAGAGATTGCTTGTGCCCCTACTTCAGTCCCATACTCATCTCACATCCCAAATCCCACCCCAATTACACTCACATCTTTGCAGGCACCCACTCCAAAAGACACAAGCAGCGCGCTGACACATAAACACAAATACACAATGAAACACAGGCATATACACATCCAACATACACACAAAACTGACACTACACCCACAGGCACCACAACCACCACACGCACACCACACTCAAAAGCACCACCACCACTATACCTACAACACCCACCACCACAGTCACAAGTACTAGAACCACTACCCCACCACAATCACCACCACACAACCACCAGCACACCCACAATCACCACAACGACCAGCACACCCACAACTAAACCCACATGGACCACAATATTCACCTCAACAGCACACTGCTCCAAACAGAATCACACAAGCGTACACCTACATGCAAAATAATACCCACTTAACCCTAACGCATACACTCACCTGAGCACCAAACACCTGCTAAACCACACACATCCAGTCATACACCAGATATACATGCATATGCAAAACATACACATGCACCACAAACACACCAACCACATCAATAGCACACTCATCCAAACAGACACACTCACACAAAAGCACACACACACACCAACCAAACACAAATGCACATACTCACCCAAACACCTTCCAAGAAACACACACCCAAACATACACCAGACCCACATGCACCTGCTAAACAGAGACACACACATCACCCACTCCAGCTCTCTCTACCTCCCAAACCCACCCCTCTCCCACCCCTCCTACCCCTTCTTCTCTACCAGATTTCACTTCTTACCTATCCCTGACCCCTGTGAAGCCCAAACTCACATCTCCCAAGAAGGATCCTTGAGGTGCCTGCTCTGTGCCCACAAGATGCTCCTTCCTGAGGAGGCTGTCCTTTGGCAGTGTAATTAAGAGGCACGTTCTTGGGCAAAAATCCAACCAATGATGCTGTGCATCGTGTTTTTTGGACGTTCATACTTTGTTCACCATTAAAGTTTTTGCAAGACGGATTTCATTTTAAAAATAAAAACATTTTATTTTCTTATAGTTTGTCCCCACATTATTTTATATCTAAAAGTAATTGATTAATGACAATGTAATTTATGAAAATGTGAGTAACATGAATTGTATTTCATTTATGACAGAGAACAAAACATGTTTTATTTATGACATAATTGTATAGTGCATGTGTTGGACCTGGCCCTTTTACAGGGTCATTCCCCAGACTTTTTGCTTTTTGCCTCCTTATTTTTCTGACCTTTGTTGGCTGACGTTTTGACTCTGAGCACCCTTTCACTGCTAACCAGTGCTAAAGTGCATGGCATGTGCTCTTCCTTACAAATTTGGTATGATTGGGTTATACCTAATTGGCATATTTAATTTACCTATAAGTCCCTTGTAAAGTGGTATCCCTATACCCAGGGCCTGTAAATTAAATGCTACTAGTGGGCCTGCAGCGCTGCTTGCACCACCCACTGAAGTAGCCTGTCAAACCTATCTAAGGCCTGCTAGCGCAGAGCCTGTGTGCACAGTTTCCTGCCACAGGGACCTGGCATCTAAATTTACTTGCCAGGCCCAGAACTCCCCTTTTACTACATGTAAGGCACCCCTAAGGTACACCCTAGCTAGCCCTTTGGGCAGGATGCTGTATATGTTGAAGGAAGGACATGTGCCATGTTGCGGGTCCTGGTAGTGACAAACAGCCTAACTTGGTGTCTCACTGCTGTGAGTGCTGCCTCCTCATAGGATTGCATTGGAAATGCCCTGCCTTATGTGTAAGGGGTATTGTCTGATTTATGAGGGGTAGCGTAGGCATGTTTGGTATGGTTGTGATAGTGGTGAGAAATGCTGCTTACTGGTGTAGGTGTATTTTTTATTACTATCACAGAAATTCCACTTCTAGAAAGTGCGCATTTATCTGTGCTTATGACTTTCGGGTTTTGCAGCTTGTCTCCAATCCACGTCTGGGCAGACTGACAGTTGGGGCTTTGTGCATACTTCTCAGACAGCCTGAACACCGGGAGGGTGGAGGTGTCACAGAGGTGCATCTACATATTGTAAAGCCTTCCTGGGCTGAGAGAAGGGAGAGGCGGGCCACACCTGCATTTATAAAGGCTGTGCCCTTGCCTCACACAATAGGGTTGTTAACCCCCCACAGATGTTTGGAGCCTGTGCTGAAAGGAGAGAGGGGGCACTCCAAGAACCAGTTGTAACTGGCTGGAACCTCCTCTCCCCACCATTGGAAAACACACTGTAAACCCAGTATAAGTACAGGGGAATTTTCCCCACAATTTGAACATTCTTGGAACTTAAAACTGGACACAGAACGCTGATGAATGGTCTCACCAGGAAACCACCTTGGACTGCTGCTGCTGTGCTGACCTGGGACCTACCTGGTCACTAGGAGGAACTGCCACCATCTGCACCCCTTGTGCTGGCCTGTAGCTGGGCCCACCAGCCCTGTGCTTCTTCTTGTTTTGTGGTTCCCAGGGGCAGGGTGCTGTGGCCCCTGACCCCTGCCACGATCTCTACAGCTTTGCCTGAAGCGCTTAGGAAAAGCACTCTTTCTTCAAATTGCTGGAAAAGATTACAGCCGCAGCCCGGGCTTTTGATTTGCTCTAGCGCTTTGAAAAGCACTTTATTTCGGAACCCCAAGAACACCGCCGCAGCCCGGGAGCTTCAAAGTGCCCCTCGCGCTCTCCACAGCGCCTCTTCTGTGTTTGGATCACGCCGCAGCCCGGACGCCGCATTTGGCTTTTAGCGCGATGATCGCGCTGACTAGTGCCCCCGGGGCACTTCCAAAAGTGAAGGAAAGAGCTAGCATGCTTGTAGGAGCGCCGCCGGGGCACACCTGGTCTCCCAATCTCCACGTTGCCTCCCTCGCGGACGAGGGAAGGCAGCAGAGCGGCTCGCGCACCAGATCGGGTGCGGCCGCATTCGGAAGTGGGTTTAGGACCTCAACGGAGGCCCCTGCTTCCTTCACTAGTGGCAGTCGCACTGCGGACAGGGGCGGCTGCCTCCCTGCAAGCAGGACGCGGGGGAGAAAAGGGGTTCCCTTTCCCCCGGTCACTGCGCTAGGGGCGCAATCGCCCCTACGACTTGGGCCCCCCCCTTTGGAGAGGGCCATTAGAGGCCAGAGGGGGCCCCCAAGGATCGCGGGTCCCCAGAGGGGCCCATTCTTTTCATTGTAGAGGGGGTGCTGACCACCCCTCTTGACCAAGAGACCTCAGAGGCCCCCGTTTTGCGCATAGGAGCGCCAAGGGCCCCATTGTTCATCTTCTAGGCACTGGGAGTGCCTCTTCATCACAAACAGGTACTTTTTAGGGAATATGGGCTCCAGGAGCCTAGTATAGACCTTTGGAGGTTTTTATATGTTCCTACCTGCCTTCATGACATTACATATATGTGCTGATGTTTCTTTTATGAGCATGACATGCTGATATGTATTTTTATGACTTGTGATCTGTTTTCTAATGTTCCTTTTATGAGTATTTAGGGGTTATTCATGACAAGTGCATAAAACTCTTATTGTAATTCCTGACTACTGCTTATGTTGCAGAATCCTGAGTACCTCTGTGTTCTAATGTGACAACTGCATATTCTTGCAGAATATTAGTAACTTGTGTAACATTCTGACAACTGCTAAGGTAGCAGGTTATTACTTACGTGTAATGTTGGTCTAATTATGTTTTGTGCAATACAGATTATTTTTACATAGCTCAGTGTTGTGTTGACTTTGTGGTGTACATTTTGCGTCACATGTGTTGTGTGTGTTGTGCGAACGCTTTACACATTGCCTCTGGGATAGGCCTGACTGCTTGTGCCAAGCTACCATGGGGGTGAGCAGGGGTTATCTTTGACGTGTAACTCCCTTGCCCTGACTAGAGTGGGTAGGTTCTACCTGGGTTAGGTGCATACCCAGCCAACCAGAAACTCAATTTCTAACAGCATGCATTAGTGATAAACATTTGTAACGGACATGGTGATTTTGGTGCAAGCATTCATCATAATGATAAACACTTACACCAGAATTACACGTTTACATTTTTTAACTTGTTAATACAGGTGTGTTTATTTTAAAATGATAATTGTTAATAATAAACTCATATACATAACACAGAAAATAACTTTGGAGTTAAATGTAATGTATTTATATACAGAAAATGCACTTGTCAATGTGACATTAATACATATATGAAATGTTTTACGTTTAGAAGTGGCATTGAATGTTAATTTTTGGTAAAGCAACTTATTGCATTGTGTATTGCAATTACTACATTTTATTAGACTTATGTTTTCAAATAATGTGTAATGTATATGTATCTGATGTGATAGTTTAGAGCAAATGATTTAACACACCTTTATGGCCACATTTTGAATTTGGGATTAATGTGACTTTTGTGTGGGTGTCCATTAGCGTGAACACAGCTTGGACCAAATTGGTAACTGTAAATAAAATTGACAGGTGTATTTCTTTAAATTTCTTAAACTACCACATTACAATCATATGCATTGTACAGTATTATACTATCCCTTGTAGGCATTATATTAAAAATTTGGAAGTCCAATGCTAATGTAAACAGACAATTTTGAAGTTAACAGTAAAAAAAAAAAGTCACTTACCTTTGGTTCTGGCGACAACGGGGTTGATTTGCATCATGGTCAATTAGCTGCAGCAAAGGAAGGACTTGTACGATTGGGTCTATGGCAGAAAGGGAAATGAAAAGCAGACAAAAGGTACGTTTTGACCTTATGTGCCTTCTAATTTGCCAACTCAGGTGTGGAGGTATAGCTGCCACAGTTACGTCGGCAGAAAGGCACATTGTGATTGGTCCGCAATAAAACTGGCTGTGGTCCCACCACCAGCCGCTTTTGCCTATGGCACTATTGATGCAGGTTTATAATTCTGGCGGTGTCAGCGATTTGCCAACGGACTTTAATCTATGGTCCCACCAGCATCTAAATAAAGCAGGCGAACTGCCTAGTCGACAGATGGATTATCTGACAGAATAACAATGGCTGGAGCTTAAGTCATCACTCGACCTACATAGTTGTGACTGCCACTGTGTTTGTTCATATATAAATGTACATACACATATATACATACATATATATCAAAGCAAAACCCTTTTAAGGTTAGAGTAGCACATAAAGTTTGCAAAACAGAAGAGAGAACTCTGGTTAGTTTCCAAGTTTTGGTGGAGGGCAGCTCCAGTAAGGAGCACGCTGCAACACCACCGACACTCTAGATTTGCTCACCTTAAACGTCTGTTTTTCTAGCAATGTTTTTAAGCATAGGATTGGCACAGTGCCATCAACTCCGAGCTAGAAGTGACAAAGTCTTTTGCTATTTGTACAGCAAAATCTATAAGCATAGGATTGGGTCAGTGCTATCCTTGCCGAGCTGTAAAATGACAAAAGCCTTTCACTACTCAAGGCACTGTATTACAGCTTTGGACTGGTTAAATACCATCCAAGTCAGCCTGGAATGATCAAAAACAACCCCTGACATGTGTTTCGATGATGTCATTACATCTCTTCAGAGATGTTTAGCTTTGTCCAGACATAAGGGGCACCCAGTATAAGTAAAAACAAAACCCATTCAGCATTAGTGATGCATAAGTTATGCAAAAAAGAAAAGAGAACTCTGGGTAGTTCCAAGGTTTAGGTGGAGAGCAGCTCCGGTAAGGAGCACCCTGCAACACCAACGACACTCTAGATTTGCTCACCTCAAAAGCCTACACACACACATATATATTTAAGAAGAAATAAATGGGGTGGGGATAGCCATGTGAGCGGATTTTCTGGCTTACTCACAATTTCCTCTGACTTGTCATGGTGAATGGCTGCACTGTTTGAACTCTGGCTCAACGAGCAACCAGGGGACCCTACAAACCCTGGGCATTTCTGAAACCTAGTGGCCCAGACAAATTCACCACAAACTGCAGGTAGGTTGAAACCATAGAAAATAGGGAAAATGGACTCCCAGTTAGCAAAATGCATCAACTGTGGTACATAATTGGTTTTCCTTTTCAACTCTGCTTGTCCCTGAAAACTGTGAAGCATTTTATGAGAAAAATACAGTTTCTTGCACATCATTTTTCCCCATTTGTTTTAAAATTGCCATGTTTGGCTATTTACTTTTTATCCTCCAGGGTAATCCACAAACTCTGATACATTTAGAATTCCCATGATGAGGGAAAAAATGCAGGATTGACCAGGATTCCTTTTGTGGAAAAAAAATATGAAGGACTAAGTGTAAAGTGCCCTAAACATCAAAAAAGGCTCAGCACTAGAGGTGGAAAAGCCTGAGCACCTAAGGGGTTAATTGATTTGATTTTCTGCTGCCTTGAAAGGGCAGAAGCTGCCTCACAGTCTCAAGCATAGCCTTGCACGTTCACATACCACCATCAGAATGCTCATGTTTACCTTCACATGCTGCCTCTCACACTATCTGTTATGAGTCCTCCTCCTAACACTCACTTAAAGGACTCTGCCTTCTCCAACAGACCCAACAGCAGTATGTTACTGTGGCAGATTCTTACATCCGCATCCTTGGGACAGGACTCCAGAGCTCTACTTGCACCTTGTAGGCTTACAGTCACAGTCCTCTGAAGAGCTATCTCCTCTGCCACCTGTGTCACCATCTTATCCACTTCAGAGACCCTACCAGTAACCTTCCACAGATCTGAACTTATACTGCTACACATGTATTCTTGATTGCCAGGACATTTTTTATAGCAAGACTACTACCAAGAAATTCGCCTCTACACACAAAAAAAAAAGGAATGGTTTAATAATGATTGCTCAAAGGCTAAATCATTGCTAAAGTTAGCTATTGTGTCTCGCTTTCAGGAGAAGATCAGAATGTCCAGAACTGCTTATAATGGGGCCACAGCACAGGGAAAGAAAAATTGGGAAGATACCATCTTGCAGAATTTGCTTGACGCAGCTAGACGAAACAATAACATGACTTTTTGGAAGTTACACTCTCATAGTCATAACGAGGGTAGGAGCTTTAATCATATTCACAGCCAACCGGAGAGTTGCATGGATCATTTTTCCAATCCTTATGCTCCCACCTGTGACATGATTCTTCCTCTCTGAAGCTGCTTGAAATGAACTCCCTGCCAGGAGGTTCTGGGGTGGGTCTCAACAGTCCCAATTACTGCATTGTGTTCACCTTGGGGGAAAGCACTGCTGCAATTGCCTCCCTAAAACCTTCTAAAGCCCCTAGCCTAGATAAAATACCGGGGGACCTATAGAAATCTGAGCTGAAAATCTAGTCCAGTTATAGTAATATGATATCTAATGCAATAGCAACCGGGGGCCCAATGCCTGATACTTGGAAGGGGCCGAAAAAATACCCCTTCACAATGAGGGTGAAGTGAGTTCTGCTGCTAACTACAGACCATCAGCCTTATCGATAACCTCCCAAAAATCTTTGCAAAGCCAGTATTGGATAGGTTATTAGAGTGGGTTGAAGCTAATCATGTGTTGTCTATCCAGCAGGTAGTCTTTCGATCCAAAACAAGTACCATGGATCAAGTTTTTCAGTTGGCTCTTTTATACTGGAAAGATGTACTTCATGCTAAACAAAATGTGTATGTTCTTTTCGTGGACCTTCAGTCCGTATTCGATTTGGTTCCTAGAGGGAAACTGTGGGAGGCTTTACACAAAGCAGGTACTCCTGGTGCTGGAGTTGGCCCTTTAGGCTGGGTCATCCCCAAGCACTTTGTTGCCACAGGGACCTGGCATCTAAATTTACTTGCCAGGCCCAGAACTCCCCTTTTACTACATGTAAGTCACCCATAAGGTAGGCCCTAGCTAGCCCTATAGGCAGGGTACCATGTATGTAAAAGGCAGGACATGTGCCTGTTTGTGTGGCCTGTCCTGGTAGTGACAAACGGTCTATTTGGTTTCTCACAGCTGTGAGTGCTGCCTTGCTCATAGGATTGCATTGGAAATGCCCTGCCTCATGACTTGAGGGTATTGTCTGATTTATGAGGGGTAGCGTAGGCATGTTTGATATGGTTGTAATGGTAGTGAGAAATGCAGCTTACTGGTGTAGGTGGATTTTTTATTGCCATTATGGAAAGCCACTTGTGGAATGTGAGCATTTCCCGTGGCTTATGACTCTGGTGTTTTGCAGCTTGACTCCAATCAACGTCTGGGGCAGAGTGACAGCTGGGCTTTGTGCATACTTTTCAGACAGCCTGTACACAGGCAGGGTGGAGGTTTCACAGAGGTGCATCTGCATATTGAATGGTCTTCCTAGGCTGAGAGAAGGGGAGGCGGGGCATACCTGCATTTGTAAAGGCTGTGCCTTGGCCTCATACAAAGGACTTGTTTACCCCCAACTGATGTCTGGAGCCTGTGCTGGAGGAGAAAGGGGACACTCCTAGAACCAGTTGGAACCTCCTTTATCCCTCTTTTGAAAGTGTTGTGCAAAACTGAGTATAAATACAGGTGATTTTCCTCATGTAAACCGCACAAGAAACATCTTAAGGATATGGACACAGAATGCTGCTGGAGGGACTCCTGAGGAACCGCCTTGGGCTGCTGCTGCTATGCTGACCTGTGACCTGCTGGGTGACTAGGAGAAACTGCCACTGACTGCATCCCTCTTGTGCTAGCCTGTTGCTGGGTTCTGTTGCCCTGTGCTTCCCTTGTGTCCCCAAAGACAGGGTACTGTGTGCCCTGCCCTCTGCAACCATTTGCTTACCAGCGTGAGGACAGCACTGAATTTTGCATCTCCTTGTGCTGGAGCCTAAGCACCTGAGGAGCGTTGTACTTTAGCCCCCTAGTGCTTTGAGAGTGCCTCTTCTATTGATGGCTAAACTGCCTTGAGAGCACCTGGTGTTATTTTCTAAAAGCGCCTCAGGGATGTGGAATTCCTATTGCCCGACGCCCGGGACATCTGGTTTGGGGTCAAGGGCAACAAGTTTTTATGTTTACTTTGTCCTTGGGACAAGTAGGCCCAACCCCCTGCAGCACAAACCCTTTGGCTGCCTGTTTACAGAGAGAGGAACTCTCTGCAGTTGACAAATGTGTTTCCAAAAGATAATGCTGTTCGAACTTGTATTTATGGTTCATTATTTGAAAGCCTTCATTATTAGGTTGAGTGCTGTAAATAAATGTTTTAAGGTCACACTTCACTACTGACGTTGGTTCCAGTACAAAAAAAAAAAAAAAAAACGTGTACACACATGTTTGAAAAGTTTAGACTAAGAGGCTAAGAATAATTCTCCCAGAATGCTCTCTGGTTTTATGCAAATGAAGTGTCATTTAATAAAATGTGTTGATGCATGCTAGTATTTCCCAAAAATATTTCTAATGGAAAATCAGTGTAACCATTTTCAACACGATTATGGGAAGCATGAAAATAAACAAACACTGACAAAGCCAACTGATCTGACATATTTTTATAAGTCTTTTAGTTTCATCAATGCGTGTCTTGTTTTGACATGGCTTTTGTAATACTTTATTGTTGTGGGAGCTACCAGGCCCTCAACATTGTAACAAACACTGGCAAAACCCCCCCAAAAGGTTTTTGAACTCTAAAAGCACACTTTGCCACCAGTGGCATAACAAAGGCCCCGCAGCCGCCCTCCAGGGGGCCCCTTCAGCACAGCACCTGCCCTGAGTGAGTCTGGAGAGGGGGCTCCTCCATGTTCTTTGCAAAGGGGCACCCTCCAGTTTCGTTACGTCACTGATTGCCACTGTAGTTCCCGACACTGAACAAAACTACTTTGTGTGGCAATATGCTCCTTGTGGAAGAGCAGAATACGATCACTCACAGTAAAGCCAGCCGAAAGAGAGAGAAATAGAAGTTTAATAAAAACAAAATGTCTTTTTTAACACCAGACCTAATTAGGGACCAAGACCCACATGTAGGTAGCTTTTTGCATGTCGCAAACAGCGACTTTCGCTGTTTGCGACGTGCAAAAAGCACACTGCGATGCACAAGCCCAGTTTTGCGATTCAGTAACCTGGTTACCGAATCACAAAACGGGTTTGCGACTCGCAATTAGTAAGGGGTGTTCCCTTCCTAATTGCGACTAGCAAGGGAAATATAGGATTGTTTCGTGACCGCGAACGCGGGCGCAAACCAATCGCAGTTTGCACCCATTTCAAATGGGTGCTAACACTTTTGCAAAAGGGAAGGGATCCCCTTGGGACCCCTTCCCCATTGTGAATGTCCCTGCAAACATTTTCTCAGAGCAGGCAGTGGTCCTGTGGACCACTGCCTGCTCTGAAAAAATGAAACGAAAACGTTTAATTTTTCATTTTTGTTATGCATCTCGTTTTCCTTTAAGGAAAACGGGCTGCATTACAAAAAAAAAAAAAAAACTGCTTTATTGAAAAGCAGTCACATACATGGTGGTCTGCTGTCTCCAGCAGGCCACCATTCGCTAAGGGGTCGCAAATTGCGACCCACCTCATGATTATTCATGAGGTGGGCATTTGCGAAGCCCTTGCGAATCACAGATGGTGTCAAGGACACCATCCTACATTCGGATTTGCGACTCGCAATTTGCAGGTCACAAATCTGAACCTACCTACATGTGGCCCCAAATTCTTAAAGAAAGTCACAAAAGTGCACCCATGGTATATGTCGTACCCCTGTAAAATATTTGTGAACTGTATTTTAGCATGGGTGAATACGATGTGTAGATTTGCTCATGTGAAAATCTATTGAGCATTTGCAAGTTCATTTTCCCTCCAGCCACTTTCTTCCCAACCCTGGAAGAAGTTCTAATTCTGCCATTGTCAGGAGTAAATGTCCAACCTTTCTTATTATGGGAAAATATTAGAGAGAAGCTGGTAAAAATCTTTAAAACATGCAGGTTAGTAGGTTTGCAGACTTAAAGGCATTCCAGCCCTGGAACTATTGCTTTCTGCTTCCTCCAGCCCAAGTATGCAGATCTGCAGAAAGGTGGCAAAATAAGGAAATTGCTACGGTAGGGATTGAAACTGCAAGTATTCAAGCCCTACTATGGTAGTAGCCCTGGCATAATCAGAGAGGCTATTAATTGCGGCCATAATTTGTCGCCACACTACATGGCACCAAAGGGACAAGTAGATCTTTTTACAGGACAAGTAGATTTGAGAAGCAACCTGTCCCCTGGACAAGTAGATATTTTAATAAATTCCACACCCCTGCGCCTGGAGAGTGACTTCCTTGTTGTCTGCAGGGGAAGATCACCGGCACGACCCGGGCCCCAGGGCACAAGAAAACAGAACCTGGAGTGAGCGCGCTCCCAGCGGTGCCCCTATGGTGAGGCACACTGAGAAGAGCGCCCCCAGGGCTCCAGCAAACATCCACTTTGGCCTGGTAGGGCTGCCGGAATGTTCGCACACCACGTCGGGTGCAGGTGTGTTGTCTAGCGGGGGCATGTCTGCTCAGAGGGGAAGAGACCTCATTGAAGGTTCCCTGCCCTGCCAGCCCCATGGTACCATATGCGGATGGGAGGGAAACCTCATCGGAGGCCCCCTGTGATGCGGGGCCCCTTCCCCTGTTGCTTAAGGGGGCCCCGTTATCGCTGGGTCCCCATGTTGGACTGTTGAGGCTCACAGGCAGGAAAGCCTCGATGGAGGTCCCCCATTGCTGCAGGGCCCCCTACCTACACCGTTTGCTGAGGCAGCCATAAGCAGGCTGAGGTGGTGACCCTCAACAGAGTTCCCCGGTCCTGCCAGCATTAACTCTGCTGTACAGCAGGTGCTACAACCGGAGCACAGGAGCTCGGATATTGGAGTATGGACGTCCCCATTTTACCTGCATTGCTTCAGGTTTGTGGCACCTCTAAGAATATTGCCAAATTACATATTCAGTTCTGCTGTTGTGCTAAGTGTACTCATGGATTGTTTGTTTTTGCAACAATGGTCATGCTTCCTCTTATGATTTGTGCAGCTAGGGTTATATGTTCTTGTGACTTGCCATGTTTTTTCTGATGTTCCTTTTATGGGCATCTATGTCTGGTTCTTAAAACAGCCATGTCTTCAGTTCCTTCCTGAAGCTAAGGAGGGAGGTGGTTTGTGAGATGTGGAGAGGAAGGGCGTTCCAGACGGTGGCTGCGAGGTAGGAGAAGGAGCATCTTCCTGTTCTGGTTTTCCTGATGCAGGGTACTTCTGCGAGAGAGAGCTTGGCTGAGCGTAGGGCCCTGTGGGGTACGTGGAATTTGAGTCGCTGGTTCAGGTAGGCTGGTCCGGTGTTGTGAAGGGCTTTGTGCGCATGGGTGAGGATCTTGAAAGTGTGATTATTTTCTCCATTGAAATCCAGTGCATTGTACGCAGGTGTTGCAAGATATGGCAGTGTCGAGGTAGGTCGAGGACCAGTGTGGCGACGGCATTCTGGATGTTTTGCAGTTTGCGAGTGAGTTTCTTGTTGATTCCGGCGTAGAGTGCGTTGTTGTAGTCCAGTCTGCTGGTGATGGGGGTGTGTGTGACTGTCTTTCTATGTTCGGGGGGGATCCACTTAAAGGAGTTGCATAGAAGGCGGAGGGTGCAGAAGCAGGTGAAGGTTACTGAGTTGATTTGATGGTTCATGCTGTGGTCGGAGTCCAGGATGATTCAGAGGTTGCAGGCTTGGGTGGAGGGGGTGTGCAGGTTCCTGAGGGAGGGTGGTCACCAGGAGTTGTTCCACTCGTTGGGTTGAGGGCCCATGATGAGTGCTTCTTTCTTGTTTGTATTGAGTTGAAGGCAGCTGTTTCTCATCCAGTTGGCGATTTCTTTCATGCCTTCGTGGAAATTGTGTATGGCTTTGTTGAGTTTGTTGGAGAGGGAGAGGATGAGTTGGGTGTTGCTGGCGTAGGAGATTATGTTTATTCAGTAGCATCTGACGAGGGTGGCTAGCGGGGCCATATAGACGTTAAACAACGTGGGGCTGAGGGAGGATCCCTGGGGCACTCCACAGGTGATGGGTTTGGGGTCTGTGAGGAAGGGGGTGAGTCTGGCTCGTTTGGGTCTGCCGAAGAGGAAGGATTGGATCCAGTCGAGGGCCTTGTCTCTGATGCCGGCTTCATGGAGTCTTCTTATCAGTGTGTGATGGGAGACTGTGTTGAAAGCTGCTGAGAGGTCTAGTAGAATGAGTGCCGCCATCTCTCCCTTGTCCAGCAGGGAGCGGATGTCTTCTGTTGCCGCCAGGAGGGCTGTTTCGGTGCTATGGTTTTTCCTGAATCTGGATTGGGAGCTGTTGAGGATGTTGTGGTCTTCTGTAAATGTGGCAAGTTGGCTGTTGACTGCTTTTTCAATGACTTTCTCAGGAAATGGAAGTAGGGGGATGGGCCTGAAGTTTTTGAGGTCGATGGGGTCTGCCGAGGGTTTGTTGAGGAGGGGGTTGATCTCAGCGTGTTTCCAGTCATCGGGGGAAGGTGGCGCAGCCAGTGAGCGGTGGATGGTGAGGCGGAGCTTGAGGGTGATGGTGTCTGCGGCTCTCTTGAAAATGTGGTGGGGGCATGGGTCTGTTGGGGCCCCGGAGTGTATGAACTTCATTGTTCTCAACGTATCTTGAGATACAGTGGTGAGGGGGGTCCAGGTGGTGATTGTTGGTTTGTTGGTGTCGGGATTTGGTAGAGGGGGTTCTGTGGTAGGTTGTCCTTGCTGAAACTGTCGTAGATGGTCTTGCTTTTGTGGTGGAAGTAGGTGTTGAGTCTGTCACTGAGGTCCTGTGAGGGTGGGATGTCCGTTGTTTCACTGTTGGGTTGGGCAAACTCCTTGATGATGCTGAAGAGTTCCTTGCTGTTGTGTGCTTGTGAGGAGATTCTGTCTTGTATAGCTTTCTTTCTGGTCTTTCTGATGAGATGATGGTGTGTGGTGGCTCTGAAGTTGCTGTGGGCTTCTGTGGATTTGGTTTTTCTCCAGATTTTCTCAAGGCGGCGACAAGTGTGACTAGATTCTCGGAGTTCAGGGGTGAACCAGCTGGCTTTCTTTGTGTGGGTGCTGCTGTTCTTTTTAAAGGTGGGCTATGGTGTTGGCGCAGTCGGCGATCCATTTGTGGAAGGTGTGTGCTGCGGTATTTGGGTCGTTCTTGTGTGCGATGGTTGGGGCAGCGATGGGGAGGGCGGCAGGGAACTGATCGTCCGTTATTCTTGTCCAGTTTCTATGTGATGGTTGGTGTTGGGGTCTGATGACGGTGGGTGTGTTAAAGGCGAAATGGATGCATCGGGCGTGTGTCCATGGCAGTTCTGTGGTGTGACTGAAGGTAGCGGAGGTTTCTGTAGTGAAGATGGGATTGAGTGTGTTGTCTCCGTCACGATCTGTCCTATGTTGTGGAGGTTGTCTAGGAGGGATGCGGTGTTGGGATCTTGGTGGAAGTTGAGGTCTCTCAGCAGGGTGTAGTTGGTGGCTGTGATAGCTTGTGCAGAGATGCAGTCCGTGATGGAGTCGGCGAAAGGTGAACGTGGTCGGGGGTGGCAGATGAGGGTTCCCCTGATGGTGGATGTCTGGCTGGTGTGTCGCTTGAAGTGGAGGTGTTCCATCAGGCTTGTGGATTCTTCTGAGTCTTTGGAGTGTGTGTTCAGGCGGAGGTTGGACCTGTGGATGATGGTGATTCCCTCCACCCCCACAGGCTGCTGGGGCGGTATTTCCGGGAGATATTATATTGCTGGGGGATGGCGATGTCTGGGCCTGAGGTGGTATTGGTTCAGGTCTCGGTGAGGAACATGGCGTCTAGGGTGCTGTCGGGGAGGTCCCAGATTTCGGTAGCATGTTTATGGAGGGAGCGGACATTGACGACAATGCACTTCAGAGTTTTCAGGGTCAGAGAGTTGTTGCGGGTGGGTTGGGCTGGTTCCAAGGTCTTGGTGGTGGTGTAAGTTTGGCAGTAGCGGAGGCAGCTGAAGGGACCGTGGGTGTTAGCTGGAGATGCTTGCTTGCAGTTGTTGTTGCGTCCCGGGGTGAGTGCGATGAGTGCTGCTGATGTGTAGAGGTGGCAGGACCAGGGATCCTGTGGCTGGTCGCGTTCAGGTCACAGACTGGCGCAGACTCGCTCGCCTTACGCTCGCCCTCTGTGCGCTGCTGCCATTAAGTAGGGCGGGGAGGAGGAGAGCTGGAAGGTGGGAGTGGGAAACGGGGTGAAAAAGGGAGGCAGGGGCAACACCGGCGGGGATAGAGAGTGAGGGGGGAGCGCGAGAGAGATGAAAGGAGTGAGGAGAAAACTAGGAACAGATAGTGGAAAAGTGCAGAATCAAAAGGCACAAAAGAACAGCATACAAAAGAATAAAAACGAGGAGAAAAGATGCAGAGGTCAGCCTAGCAGAAGAGCAGAGCTCTCCCACTAGGCTCCAGGTATGAGGCGCAGGCAGAAGCCTGCGGGTGGAGGAGGACCTCTGGGATAGGCCTGACTGCTCGTGCCAAGCTACCAAGGGGTTGAGCAGGGATTATCTTGGGTGAATAACTCCCTTGCCCTAACTCAAGTGGGTGGGTTCTGCCTGCCTGAGGTGCATACCCTAGCCACCCAGTAAGCTCATTTCTAACACCCGGGAACATAATTGATCTTTTAGAGCGACTTCATGAGGGCAGCTGTGCTCAGGTGAGATGGGCCAAGCAGGGGGAATTAACTGATCACACCCCCACTTGGCGGTGGGTTCGTCAAGGTTGCATTCTGGCACCAACATTATTCACTTTATATATAAATAAATGAGGTGGTTCAAGCTGTGTCTCTTTGTCAGAATGATGCTTCCTCTTTAAATACCCCCAAAAATGCCATTCTACTTTTTTGCAGACGATTCCCTTCTTATTTCCAAGACTCCGATGGGGCTACAGGCTCTCGTTAATAGCTTCACAGCATTTTGTGCAGACTGCGGACTGGAACTGAATGTCAGAAAAACCAATCTGATGGTGTTCAGTCTGGGTCCAGCCTCGAGATGCATAATCTCTGTAGATAGTGTTTCTCTGGATAAAGTCAGCTCGTTAGATTATCTAGGTGTTAGGATCTCTAACGATTTTAACTGGGTTGACCAGATTAATAAGAGCTAGTCTCTTCTGCAACACAGGTCAGGTGCCATCTTGCGCTTGTACAGAAGTACTGGCGGGAGAACTGTTTCTCTGGTCCTAAAGGTCTTTCTAGCAAAAGAACAAGGGCAAGGGTCGCTCCCCCTGGGGGAGCAAATTTATTTTAGGCCATTTCCGCCCCCCTTGGGGACAGATCGGCCCACGTAGGGGGCAGATCGGCCTATTTTTCTTAGGCCAATCTGTCCCCAAGGGGGGGCAGAATCCAGTAGACACAAGTTTTTTCTTTTTAATTTTTATATTTTACAGATGGGGAGCGACCCCTTAGGCAAGGGTCGCTCCCCTGGGGGGAACATTTATTTTAGGCTCTTTGTGCCCCCCTTGGGGGTTGATCGGCCTGTTTTAAATAGGCCGGTCAGCCCCTAAGGTGGGGGGGGCAGAAACCACTAGGCACCAGGGATTTTTTGTTGTTTACAGATAGGGAGCAACCCTTTTAGGCAAGGGTCGCTCCCCTGGGGGGCTAATTTATTTTAGGCCATTTCTTCCCCCCTTGGGGGCAGAACAGCCTATTTTTATAAGGCCCATCTGCCTCCAATGGGGGCAGAGAGCCCACCAGACACCAGTGAAGATTTATTTTTCAAACAAAGAGGGTGGAGGCATGGTCATACCCCCACCCCAAATAAATGGGGACCCAGTTATTCTGCCCACCGGTGGGCAGATGGGGCAATTAGCACCTGGTCCACTTCCTGGGGGGGCAGAATGCCTACTAGATGCCAGGGAATTAAAACATATATAGTGGGGTGGTAGCTACCACCCGTATTGGCCTGGTTATGCCCCCACCCCAACTGAAGGCAGTAACAGTCTTTCAGCTATCCCCCCCACACACACACTAAAAGATCTTATCCCAACGGCATGCAAGAGGACATTTGATAATTTGGGGTTGTGGTTTTACATTTGAGCCATGAGAGATTGGCTAACTCTCAAAATCGTCCCATTTGGAATGGTGAGGGCTGCACTTTTTGGACTTTGGGACGCTGCCATCTAGAAAAATCTACTAGACCTAGACACATCTAAAAAATTAAACATATGGGTGAGTCTGGGTGGTGTGCTTCACATGCACCCGCACCATTTTCTTACACACAATGCCTTGCAAACCTCCATCTTTGCTGGAAATCACACATTGTTTCCCACATTTTTGTGATACAACCTTCCGGAATCTGCAGGAATCCACAACATTCCTACCACCCAGCATTGTTGCATCTATACCAGTAAAAATTCTGCCACACTTGTCAGCCTAAAAACATTTTTTTTCAAACTACCCTTTTGGACCCACTTTTGTTCCTCCTCAATTTCGACATGTTTTTGGCTCTTCCCTGTCGCAGGCACTTGGCCCACCTACATAAGTGAGGTATCGGGAGACTGAGGGGAACTTTGGGTAGTAGGAAATGTGTGCCGGTGCGGTGATCCCACACAGAAATGTGGGGAAAATGTGATTTAATTATTTTTTTTAGCTACATTTGAGGTTTGCCAAGGATTCTGGGTAAGAAAACAGTAGGGGACCCACGCAAGTCACACCTCCCTGGATTCCCTCGGGTGTCTAGTTTTTACCAATGTCTGAGTTTGATAGGTTTACCTAGATGGCTGCTAAGCCCAGGACCAAAAACGCAGGTGCCTCCTCCCGCAATACGGGTAGTTTTGTAATTGATCATTTTGATGTGTCCACGTAGTGTTTACGGACATTTGCTGTTGCGGGCACTAGGCCTACCCACACAAGTGAGGTACCATTTTGTATCAGGAGGTGTGGGGGAATGCTGGGTAGAAAGAAGTTTGTGGCTCCCCACAGATTCAAGAACTTTGCTAGTACTGAAATGTGAGGAAAAAGTGTTTTTTTTTTTTGCCAAATTTTGAGATTTGCTAAGGATTCTAGGTAACAGAACTTGGTGAGAGCGCCACAAGTCACACTATTCTGAATTCCATTAGGTGTCTAGTTTTAAAAAAATGTCCAGGTTTGCTAGGTTTCCCTAGGTGCCAGCTGAGCTAGAGGCCAAAATCCACAGCTAGGCACTTTAATAAAAAAAAAAAAAAAAAGACAGATTTCAATGTAAAAATGTGATGTGTCCATGTTGCGTTTTCTGTGCACTAGGCCTACCCACGCAAGTGAGGTACCATTTTTATCAGGAGACTTGCGGGAACACAGAATAGGAGAACAAGTGTTATTGCCCCTTGTCTTTCTCTACATTTTTTCCTCCCAAATGTAGGAATGTGTGTAAAAAAAAAAAAAGAAGTCTATTTGAGAAATGCTCTTTAATTCACATGCTAGTATGGGGACCCCAGAATTCAGAGATGTGCAAAAATAACCACTGCTTCTATACAACTTATCTTGTGCCCATTTTGGAAATACAAAGGTTTCCTTGATACCTATTTTTCAAGCCCTATATATTCCTGAAACCAGAAGAGTCTAGCAGACGTAACGGTATACTGCTTTACAAACTCTGCCATAGCTGGAAAAAGTTATAGAAGAAAACGTGGACAGAAATGGCTCTTTTTTTACCTCAATTTCAATTTTTTTTTTATTTTAGCTGTTACATTCTGTAGGAACCTTGAAGGATCTACACATATGACCCCCTCGTGAATTCAGAATTTTATCTACTTTTCAAGAAGTTTAGCTGTCCGGGCTCCAGCATTGGTTTCACACCCATTTTCGTCACTAACTAGAAGTAGGCTGAAAGCACAAAAAATATTTAAAATGTGGTATGTTCCAGTAAAAAGCCACAATTGTGTTGAAAAATTGGGTTTTCTGATTCAAGTCTGCCTGTTCCTGAAAGCTGGGAAGATGGTGATTTTAGCACAGCAAACCCTTTGTTGATGCCATTTTCATGGAAAAAAACACAAGCCTTCTTCAGCATTCCTTTTTTCCCCTTTAAAAAAACAAAAAAACTTTCAGCTGTATTTTGACTAATTTTTTGGTCTCCTCCAGGGCAAACCACAAACTCTGGGTACTTCTAGAATCGCTAGGATGTTGGAAAAAAGGATGCAAATTTGGTGTGGGTAGCTTATGTGGACAAAAAGTTATGAAGGCCTAAGCACAAACTACCCCAAATGGCCAAAAAAAGGCTCCGCACAGGAAGAGGTTGAAGGCCTGCAACTGAAGGGGTTATACTTTACTGTTTTCTGTGTGTTTCTGCAGTACTTGGGGCACGCTGTCCTTGCAGTGTCAGTGCTGGGCTCACCATTGATAGAGCATGCCGCAGCAATCTTAGTGTCGGCCTCAGACGCACTACCTGCTTATGTGCTGATAATTATACTGTGGCATAAAACTGAAAAAGCATACTCACAGCGTCGAGCTCGGCTAGTACCAGGTGACTGGGTTACCGGGAAGACTGCTTAGGTGTCTGTCTGGGATGCCAAGTTCAAGTGGAAGCAACCTATGAAAACCCTGGTTTAACAGACAGACCCATGGACTCCTAGGTTAAATTAAAAACTGTGTGAGTAATTCTGTCCGCTATCTTGGAAAGGTCTCCACGGTATTTCTGGGTGCAAGCATTCTAATACCACTGGCTAAATGTAAAAATGAGCAAAAAAGTTCATATTTCAAGAAGAATATAAAGGAGAGCAGTGATCCCAGACAGTTATTTTCGAAAGGTGTAAATGCTCTAAAAATATTGTGGATCATAAACATAAGAAGAAACCTGGTATGGGACATAAAAGTATGAAACTGCCATCTTAGAGTGGTCTGCTCAGTGTGTGTATACACACATGGCCATACAGCAAGGAGGAAAACCGCATTTCCCAGTTGTGATAAATAAGTCAAAGAAAAGTAATAAAAGTCAAGATTATTTCCATAACAAGAATGATAGGCAAGTATCTCTACGTCATATACAGTAAAGAGATAGATTCATGTATGAATGCCATGAAAAAGTGAAGACCCTTTTCAAAGTAGTCAACAGTTACTGTCAAGGGGCAGTATAGCAGGTACAGGTACAGCACTCGTTGTTGATTCAGCTCATTCCAAAGTATGTCACCATTGAGACCACTAACGTGTCTCAGCCATGGAACACCCAGTATCGTTCCCTATAGAAGAGAGTTGTGTTATTATTGTTCTGTCGTGTTTCCACAATTCATGTCATCTGGGATATGGTTCTTGTCTCTGTATTGGGCACTCATTTTGGGAGTTACCTTCTTGTATCAGATCCCACGCTGACTGATCTAGAGGTCATGCCAGTGTTTCTAAGGTTACACAGGCATCTAATTGTGTACACACAGTTTTTGGTGTTATACTTTGTGTGGTTCGGCAGAGTCCAAACGTGTTGGGTCTAAGAAAACCTACTTAGGGGGTTCTGCCAGGTGGCGGACACTGCTGGAGCTGCAAGGATAGGGACCTTTAACAGGGGAAAGGTCCCAGAGATTGCGTTGTTCTTTCTTAGAGGCCATTTTTGTTTCCTAGTGTGTATTAGCGTGTCTCATAAGCTACTAGTCCACTCGAATGCAAAAGAAGGCATCAGGATGCTAAAGGAGCCTGTTTGTAAGGTCGCCCAAAGTTAACAAAGAATCTTTTGGATAATGTTGGAGCTGAGCATAAAGGTTGTAACTCAACTGATTTTTTCATCTTGTTTCCTAGGCAGAGTTTCTAGGAGTGCTGTACAAGGGTTGTTTCTAGCCCTTTACAAGCTTGATTTACAATGTTGGATGGATAATGCCTATCTGATCACTAGCATGATTGTCAAAATTAGATATTGTGCTACAAGTTTGGTGAAGCCTAAGGAACTGACCAAAGGGAAGGTTATTCATTAGGGCTGTGTGGTGATGGCTGTCATACAGCAAAAGGTTGTTGCAATCACTGTGTTGGTGGAAAGTCTATCATTGTCAATAGAGATGTGCAAAACCAAAAAGGGAAATTCCTTATCTGAAATGTTTTTGTAAAGCGTAAATAGGGGTTAAGAGAATTAATCCACGTTGTGAAACCCTCACATTTGGTGGTATCTCCTTGTCAAAACATCAAGGTGTCCTCTATATGCTGACACCAAAGGAAAATGTTCTGCATTGAGGGGTTGTCGTTACAAATGATTAAGGTTTTCTCAAAATGGGTCATGTAAGGACATGCTAAGGTGAGCGCGAATGTGTTCCCAATGGAGGTATCTTGTATGTGATTATACAAGGTATCTTCAACCTGGAAAAAGTTTCCTTTAATGGAAATAGTGAAACACTCAATGATAATGTTAGCCGGTGTGGGAGATGCCCAAGATTCAGAGTGTAATATGTTCTCCAAAACTATCGGGTCGCATCCTAGTGGATATTCGTATAAAGAGACTCCACATCCAAGGTGACCAATAATTCTATACTGCTCACATTGTCTGCTTCCTCAATCAGTTTGAGAACATTCTTAGTGTCTTTTATGAATGATGGTATTTTCTCTGTTAACCGCTGGAAAAAGAAGTTGCAGTGTTGTGTAGCCATTTTAGGTATAACTCCATGCACGTTAGTTTAACACACTAGGCCACTGTGCACTTTGAACTAGATATATTTTATTCGGCTTCGCATAGTTATTTTTACAATAACCAGTTTTACGATCTTGTTTTATTTTCATCTATCTAACTGTTTTGCTTAGCCCAGCACTGTGTTCTCAAACAAGATATTCTTGATCATTTTGTGCTTCAGTCAAGGCTACAGTTTGGTACATTGCCGGTGAACGTGGTAGAAGTTTAGTCTCCAACATTCGTAGAAAATACACATCCTTATGTAGGGACATTTTCTTAGAACATCAGCTGTGTTATTATAAAAACACTTCCTAGTCCCATTACACGTTAAGAGGGAGATTCCAGCCAGGGAACCACAACTGTATGCTGATTGCTGAATGCTTAGCTGCAGATGCTAACGCAGACTACAGGCCTTTGGTCAGGTATGAGTGTTGATGTCCTCCCGGGGGAGCCTGAAAGGCAGAATTAGAGCTTAAAATGCTGTGCTCAGATTATGACTTAGATAGGAAATAGTCCACAACTCCTAGTGACAATATGATAACGTTATTCTTATGCTTCACTCTCCTCATCACCACTTTAATATTGTGATGTTGTGTCATCCTGGTTGCAGTCGTTTTATTAAACAAGTCATTAAAACTTGTACTGCTTCTTATTGTCATTTATATATGAGACCGAAGTGTGAATGAGAGAACTGGATGTGACCTGAGTGACCACGACTTCCCTGAGAAGCCTAATATGTCATGCGCTCGGCTGCCCAATCATCCCTATCCTCTGGTAGAGATGAGGCACTGCTAGTTAGCTGGAGCAAAACCCGGATTTAGGGGGGCAGGTGTCTCCCGCAGTGGGTCAGACTCAGTCTCCCACACCGTGGACGATCTTCCTGCTCTAAATCCAGTAGTCTCATTAGAATAATGAGAGCCTACGCGACAGCGGAACTTAGGTAGTGGTTCAAGAAGTGAGCCGATCCTTGAGACAATAGTTCGGGTGGTGCACACACACCTTGTGTATTTTCTGGAGTACATAAAAATATGGTGTTATTGGTTGTGTGTTGATCAGAAAATATGCTTAATTTTTGGTTACCTTGGGACTCTACCTTGTGAGCAATGGAGCAAATCTGAATCAGGGTCCTTCAGTAGGATCTTGTCTGATGAGTCTATAATATCTTTGCTCTGGCAATTGGCAGAGACATTGATTTCTGTAGTCGACAGTTGAAAGAATCACAATAGCTCCAAGCACATAGCCCCGTGCAAATGAAGGAATCTCTTTGTCTCTATGCCAGTCCTGTATTAAAGATGTGAACGCAAAGGCAAAGAATCCATCAGGAGGCGCACCAATAATATGACACAAAAAGGTGGCGCACTGTCAGTGTGCCCCTGATGGAAGCCCTCTGGAGGAGGTAGAAAGGGGCCAGTTAGGCCCCTCACTTCGTCTGCAAGGGGATCTCTTACCCCTCTTAAAAGTGTAGGTATGTTGCCGCCTGCACAGTGAAAATGGAGTGGCTGCCTCAGAGCCACTCCGTTTTAACTTTTTCACTTGAATGCCCTTGAAGGAAAGGTCTGCTTTTACCTTCAGTGCTTCTGAGATACAATCTTATTAAAAATAGTTGAATTTCAGTGTTGCTCTCTTCCTGTTGTCAGAATCATCGGAATTGTGTGGTCTGTTGATCCTGTTCCACATAGAAAGCATCTTCTTTCACGTCAAGATCAAGCAAATTTAGGAGCCAATAGCCATTGAATGACCATGGGTTCCACCGCCGGCTGACTCTGAACTAGCAGTTGGCACAGTTGTACTCTATTTTCTAAACTTTACATCTTGGCTGCCAAGATTGTGCTGTCTTTGAGGGAGTATTCATCTTCATACTCATGGCACCTAGCCTGCGATTCGTCATCCAGCTTCTGGACCTTGTTCCCTGCACAGGCCATTTTCTCCTTCAGGGTCTTCAGTCTAAAGTTGGTTTAATTTGTCATTGAAAATTACCTGGTTCATCTATCAGGAATGGTTAACTGCAGATGTCAACAGTCTTCTGTGAAAGCAGGATGTGGACTGGTGCAGAAAGAAGGAACTTGCCCTCTACAGATTCTGGCATTGAGATGGAGCCTCAGTGAAACTGTTGGTTTATGCAGGAAACCCTCTGACAGGAGACGCTCGAGTTTTCGGTTCCCAGTCGTCTTTGGCATTAATCGGATCTTCTTTGACGTCAGCACTGATGAAATTGGGGCTAGGATCTTAGGAGGGCTTGGCATCAACAGATTCTGATATTCTGGAAGCTGAGGTGACATCAGACCTACCGGTGATGCACCCTTGGTGGATTGGCTGGCAGGTTGGCCCCAGTCCCTCAAAGGTTCTCCAGACAAAGCAGGAGCAGTACAGTCTGACACCAGACAAGGGTTTTAGGACCCCAGGAACAACACCTCGAGTCACGACTTACTCCACAAGAGCCACCAGCAGAGTCCTGGGCAGGGCCATTTGAAACTGATCAGCTTGGCTTTTCCAGAAAAGTGGGGTTCTTAAAGCTTTTGTGTCCCTGTAGGTTAACAGGTGGTCAGGGAACTGACCCTTGGAATCCACTTGTTTATCCTGGGTATGAGTTGGAGTAAGCCCAGCCCTTAGGTAAATAAGTTTTCTGAAAGGGGTGTTTAGGGGTGCCTCATTTTTGCCTGGCACCAGCCTATGGGTGGGAGTGACACCCAGATGCTCCCTAATCAATAGGGAAAACATTCCCATTGGCCTATCTACTTTTACAGCGGTTTCTGGTGCACTTCAGCAAACAATCCCATTGTGTCCCTTACCACATAAATCCAACATGGTGGAGTCTTCCTTCTTCTGTGCAGAACTCCTATGTCTACCCTTGGGGTGTGGGGAAATGAGCAACCCCTCCTCTGTGGTTACTCAAAACCGTTTCTGGGACAGATCCTCTTCCACTGAGATTGGTGCATGGCTGACTAGAGGAACAAAAGAAGGGGCAGACCAGTGTGTTAGCTCCAGCTGCCTGAGACTGAGTAGACCAATTTGAGGTTAATTTCTTAGACACTGCCCAGATGGTCATCTTATCAGATGAACCGAACACACGCCACAGGCAAGGTCTTTGTTTCAGCTCAGGAAGCAAGCTCACACCTCAACAAAGGGGCTATTCAGCTTCTGGGTGATATTTGGAAGCTCATACAAATGGGCTTCCAGAGAGTTTAGGCAGGTAAAAGGTATTTAAAAGTTAATAAAATTGCTAAACTTAAATAACGTAGCACAGTGCTTTCTATTGAACATCTAATCATGGTCCAGTGAAAATAGCTTTAAGGGCCTTGTCATCATAGGGACAATAACCCTTTACTTGTTCTACTTTTAAATACCATGAACCCTGACGTATGGGCATTTAAGGCCTACTTAGGGGTGACATTAATATTTAAAGGTAGGGTGATCTGTACCTGTCACAACCTGAGGTCTGGATACCAAATCTAAATACCCTAAGTAATGCCATCTTGAAGGGAGAATGTATTCCCCCCCCACCCCACCCAGAGGGGAACAACAATCGTGCCAATCTATAAAAAGGGGGATAGAGGCTCTCCAGGAAATTACAGACCAATAACTCCAATTGACATTAGCCAAAAGAGTTTTTGTAAACAGGTTCTAGCATGGTTGCATACATGGATTGATGACCACCACATTGTCGCTGATTGGCAGGCTGGATTCCAAAAAGGGGTCAGCCGAGTGGATCAAGTGTTTAGGTTTAAATCACTTTGTTGGAAGTACTTGACCCTAAAACATGACCATTTCTACGTTGCCTTTATTCACTTGAGGGAGGCTATTGATTTAGTTCCACAAGAGTCTCTTGGGAGAGTTTTAAATGCCTATGGTATGGATAGTGACCTCCTGGAGCTAATAAGATATCTGCACGAGGGCACCTATGCTAGAGTTAGGTGGATCGTGGGAGGTGATCTTACCATCCCAATCCCTATTGCAAGAGGGGTGAGACAGGGGTGTGTCTTGGCCCCTACTTTGTTCAGCCTTTATATTAATGGTGCACTGGACCAGTTGGCCCGGTGCAACCATGATGATCCCAAATTAAAGGGAATATCTGTATCCATTTTTATGTTCGCTGACGACACCCTGCTCATATCACGAACCCCGATGGGATTGCAAAATTAATTTGATTATTTTGCAGTGTTTTGTGAACAAAGGATGTTAGAAATTAATCCATGGAAGTCAAAATATATGGCCCTAAATCCACACAAATCCTTTAGGGGGGAAATGGCTATAGGGGGTGTTTCCATCGAACAAGTCAGGCAATTTGATTACCTGGGTATAAGACTGTCAGTCAATCTTTCTTGGACTTCACTAATAGGTAAAAGCTCTGTCATTTTACAGGTTCGGTCAATGGTTGTTAGCAGGAGGATAAAGAATTCTTTGGGAGGGTCACTCTGTCCGGCATTTATGGTGTATAAGGCTGCACAGTGACTGCTGCAGCTTACGATGCAGAGCTTTGGGGTCATTGTAACTAACAAAGGTTAACCCTGATTGAAAACAAGTTTTTATGCTCCATGTTACATCTACCAGCTAGCACTCCACTTATTCCGCTTGAATTTGACTTGGCCTTAAAGCATATACATCGTGTAATTGCCTTGAACCCCTCTTATATCGGGTGCGTCTGTCGTCTTCTGAGTACTTGGGGTCATACAGGACAGCCATGCTAAAGTTACTATTTTTGATAAAGTAGCATCTATTCCGTGGCTTAATTATATTAAGGACCTGTGCCACTGGATCAAAATGCAGGAGCTATGGAGATGCCCGCAGAATATAACAAGAGGTATGGCATTGCATTTAAAACGGCTGTATGGGGAGGCAGTATTAACCCAGATTTGGCAAGCACAGTTAATGGGTAGCAGAACAGAACAATTTTTCCATCATAACTGCTAGCCAAAGTTTGAACATTATATGGATAATATATACCCGGCACAGGAAGAAAATCTGTTTAATAAATTCAGATTAGGAATTCTGCTGTTGAACTCCTTTAACTCTAGATGGGAAAAAGGCAGCTGCGTGAACAGTCCCTGTCCCTGCTGCCCAGTGTAAGTCGAGTCTTTGGCCCACTTCCTCTTTTTCTGCCCAAGGTACTCAAAGCCAATGAGGAAATGGATCATCCCCCTATGTCGGCTCCTTGGGATCAGGAATTATAGGAAGTCACTACGTATATTATCAAGTGACATTAGTGAAAAGGTAGTGTTTGCAGTTGCCATGCGATGTGCTTGGATTGTGAGATCTAAGAGCCCTTCCAACTTGTAGATCACAACCATTGCATTGTGGCCACTGGTTGAAACGCGATAGTAATAGTGCCTAAGTTCGATCCATTTTTTAAACACAGTAGCCATTTTACTCATAGAATGAGCATGATCACAAAGGAGGGTTTTTATTAGAAGGACTCTGTCTGTGGTTGAATGGCCATTGTCTTCAAGAACTAAAAGTATAAAATGTTATGATAATGACCATTCTAAAATGGGCATTTCTTCTCTTTTTGGTGATGCTATGAGTGTAATTTATTAATGATTTTATGTATTGTGACTATACTCTGAATAGACTATGGCCCTCATTACAACCCTGGCGGTCGGTAGAGAACTGGCGGTAATACCGCCAACAGGCCGGCAGAAAAAAAATGGCATTACAACCGCCACTTCTCCACTCCGACCGTTAGGGTGGTAACGACCGCTGGGCTGGAGACTTTGGTCTCCAGACTAGCGGCTGTCACAACACCACCGGTGGTATCACCACTCGCATACCGCTATGGATTTCGTGGGGTTCTGTACCGCCACTAAATCCATCGCATTAGGCACTATCAGTGCCAGGGAATTCCTTCCCTGGCACTGATAGGGGTCTCTCCCACCCCCCTCCCCCACCCCAAGTCCTCCCCCCACACCCTGACCCCCTACCATCCCCCAAAGGTGGAAGGACACCCCTCCCACCCCCCCACCATCGACACACCCCCTACACGCACACAGACACTACAACTACACATACCCACACACACTAACAAAATTCCAACAGACACACACAGTCATACACGCACACATTCATACAAACATACACGCACACAGACATACAGACAAACATGCACACATTTTAAAACACAATACCCCCGCATGCATACACGCACTCACATACCCCCTCTACACACTCACACTCACACCCCCATGCACACACACAACACCCCCCTCCCCTAACGGACGATCACCTTACCTGGTCCGGTGATCCTCCGAGAGGGAGCGGGATCCATGGGGGCTGCTCCGCCGCCAGCACCCCGTCACCAGAACACCGCCACACCGAATCATGGGACGTGATTCAGTGGGCGGTGTTCTGATGACGTGGCGGTGGAGGTGGGGCAGCCTAATAGGTAAGTTTAATATTGCATTTTTCACATGTTTCAGAGGTCAAACCACATTAAAATGGGGCCTTGTTAGCAGAGTCCCAGTGCACAAACAAAAAGCAGCATCAGTCACAAACATTTTGGGATCATGCAAAAAGAGGCATTTAAATGCAGAGTATAAGCAATGACAAAACCAACAGGTTTAACTTTTATGTGATGCATACAATCCACACCTTCAGTGACATAGATGACACATGCATGCATATATACAGACCTGACAGAACACCTACAGACATCCTTGCATATTTATCAGCAGATAAACATGCGCTCATGAAATTAGGCCACCAGGCCCATTTAGTCCTTAAATCCTTTGAAGATACAATCAAATTTGAGGTAGAGGAAATAATTATTTTAATACCTAATCAATCTTTAGCCTTTCTTTAGATAAAACATTTCTATTGGGTGATGGAATGTATATCGGTTTCTATGTCCATTCTATCCTTTCTCTTTTGAAATGACCACCTGTTGTAACAGTATACATTTGTGGGGGTAATTATATAACACTGGCTGCTGGGAAACAATGGAACACTGAACAGGAGGGCAAGAGCTAAGGTACATTGTTGAAAATACTTACAGGGAGGCAGGAAAAAGGTGGGCAAGCTGCAGTGAGGAGATAGTTTTCTATCAAGACATGAGTTGCAAGGTAGAGTACCTAGTGGAATTTCTGAGAAGAGATGCATCTTCAGTTCATTCCTGAATCGCAGGAGGGTGAGAGTGGTTAATTTGACGCAGCTGTTCTGCTTCAAATGAGTGCATTGAGTCAGAAGGCTTTCATTCTAGTCCTTTCTGATCTTTTTCTTCCATTTCCTTGTTTCAGGTTTGGAAACATCTTTGCTTTTGGTATGGCATTGTCATTCAAAATGGCTAGCTTTTCTGCTAGGTACACAGTTTTTTTTATTTTGGTGGACTTTTAGATGGTGCACCATGTCTTAAAGATAATGCAGCGTTCTAGGGACAGGGAGGTCACTTATTGGCTAACAGATCTGTCCTGATCCTCTCAAGTGCATTGTGGGAATTGTACTAGAGTCCTACTGTATCCATGTGTGGATTGCACTGGTAGCCCTTGGCATATGGGTTCATATTGATGCACTTATCAGATTGGTGAAGTCTTAAGAAAATGAGGCAGGTTTGAATGGAGAATCAGTGAAGCTCCTTCAGTGTTCAGGTGATGTGCTTGAATTTGCTCACATCCCCAGAATATAAAACGCCTTTCAGATATGATAGTATTTAATGGGAACTAGGGCAGGGCGGTTTCATCATGTACGGAGCACTGCAATCTTTAATACGAAACACTTGGGGGTACGGCAGCAGGGAACCACAGTCATCACCTATTCTACACAAATTGCTACTGGGTACCGGTATACAAACACAAATTTCATGGATCCACAACACACTATGGGCTAATCCAGAAGAGGTACAGCTACAAGCCAAGCATAGATGGGAAAAGGCTCTACACACACCCTTTACAACACAAACATGGTCCATGGCTCTCACAACCAACCGCAAGATATCACGCAATGCCCGTTTTCGATATACCCAACTCAACTACCTACATCAGACATACTTGACTCCATACCACATCCATCGCATGTACCCACAGGCCAGCCCTCACTGCCCAAGGTGTGGCAATACAGAAGCTGATTTATTACATATGACTTGGAACTGCCCACCACTGCTCCGCGTGTGGCAAGACATCACACAACAATCTGTGATATGGCTGGGAATACCTCTGGCACCCTCCCCTGAGTCCTGCCTATTGGGCATTCAGCATAGACGTAGCAAAGATAAACAAAAACATAGATGCGCAGATCTGGCATTCGTTATCCTCAAACGACTCATTGCCACGCAGTGGAAATCGCCTAGCGCCCCAGACACCCGCCACTGGATAACTGACAGCGATGGGCCAACGCAGAAATACAGGTACTGCATACATTGTGCGACATCGGGGTGGTAGTCAAGGGCGCAGAAATATGGGATTCCTTCGCAGACCAACTAAAGGAAAAAGATGATACCCGACCTCCCTAGACTGCTGGAATAATGGTTACCAAAGACATTAAAACCGACACATACCGAACGCACGACTGCTTAGCTACAAATCTTAATTTGAACGTAGACAATAAGCATGCAAGCCCAAGATGAATTGCTGCGAAGCAACACCCGCGGTGGTACATTCCTCCCATGACAAACACACCCTACTCTAAATTAATAACTCACAACACTAGACCTGCGATCTTTCACCGAGCAAACTTCATACCCCCTACTATCTATTTTAATTTCCTATTCTGCTTCTATCTCTTCTAAGTATTTCAGTTGTACTGTTCAAATTGATGCGTTTTTATGTCATAAATACAATAAACAGATTTAAAAAAATATATATAGTATGGAATGGGAAAAACCTCTGAAAAGTATTTTGCTTTTATGCATGCGGGAAGGAACCAGCTTCTGCACTGATGATCTGAAGTTAGCTTTAACCACAGCTACCAGCTTATTACTTCCATTAGTGCACTGTGTTCATGCATGTTGAACTATCAAACTTTGGGATATGGGGAATGGTGATTTCTTGGTCACATGCTGACAGTCAATTGCAGTTCCCAGTGTCATGTGCACTCTTTAGTAGCCCCTACTAAATTGGCAATGTTTTGTTTATATTTCATAAAGAATAATTAGGGCAATCTATTTTAACACATGATGTGTAGGTTGTGATATTCTGGTACTGTACACTCAATGCCCTTTGCACCCAGCCCATGTCATTTCCTTTATGTTACTACTTGGGCCATGCCCCCCTAAATAGATACCCCTGTCTATAGACCTGTGTGGCTGTGGAGTCATTTGTCACTTCCAATATGTTTTGATTATGGCAATGCAGAGGTTATACAAAATTCAACTAGCGTGGTAAATAATATTTGGTATCTATATGAATGGGCATACTTTATTCTAGATACTTGTAAAGTAGTGGGAAACATCACTTACAAAGCTGCAAATGCAATGAAATGCATTTACCACAATGCCTTTACAACGCATATGCATTTACCACACATGGTTTTACCACGCATGCCTTTACCATTGATATACCTTTACCACACATGTCTTTAGAACGAATTTCGTTGTAAAGGCATGAATGGTAAAAGTGTATGCTTGGTAAACATTTTAAAGGTAAGTACAGGTAAGTAGTAAGTGGGTTGAGTAAAAAAAAATGGGATTTTGGGTGGTAAGGGCATTTTTAGGTTTTAGTGTAAGCATGGGTTTTTGGGTGGTAAGGGCATTTTTAGGTTTTAAGGTGGGTATGGGTTTTGGGGTGGTAAGGGCTTTTTTAGGTTTTCGAGTGGGTATGGGCATTTTTAGGTTTTAGGGTGGGTATGGGATTTTGGAGTGGTAAGGGCATTTTTAGGTTTTAGGGCGCCTATGGGTTTTGGAGTGGTAAGGTAATTTAAAGGGTTTAGGGTAGGTAGGGTTTTTGGGTAGAAAGGTGTGTATATTATTACGTGTGTGTGTGTGTGTGTGTATATATATATATATATATATATATATATATATATATATATATATATATATATATATATATGTATTATCTAAATGGTCAGTCATTTTCTTAAAGGCTCACTCAGCTGCCTGTGCCGGTAACAAAGGAGACCACCCTCGAAAGATATTTTGTATTCAAAAAGTAATTTACCGCACTCCAACGGGTGGTTGCTATTCTTATCAATAAATCTGCCTAAAGGAACTTTGGAGTGCGGTAAATTACTTTTTGGATACAATATATATATATATATATATATATATATATATAACATATGTTATACTTACCTCTAGTTTTTACCATGCATATGCCTTTACCAACTATGCCTTTACTATGACATTTTCGTGCAAAAAGCATATGCGTTGTAAAAACATTTTGTAGTAAGTGCATGCGTGGTAATGACCATGCATTGTACCTACTGTGTTGTAAATGCATGCGTTGTATGTGCATGCGTTGTTGCATCGTACAACCATAAAGTATAGTCAACCCATTGCAAATTGTGTTGTCAAAACCAGTCTGTAGCTGTTGCTATGTAAATTGTATCTCACCAGGGTAGCTCAGAAATGCAAGAGTTAAAAATAGAATACACCAATTAAAGTAACAAGAGCAAATGTAAATCTGCCCTGGTGAAGGATGGTGAGTTGCATCAAATAATGAGATGTAAAAAGAAAGTGGAAAATTTAAATTATCAATACTGATGTACTCTACGGGCTCGGATATAAGAGTGCCTAAACTGAATAAAATTAATAAAGAAATGTGCACTGGATATACTACTAAAATACAAACGCATTGGCTCTATTAAGTCCGAAAAAGCAAACTAAACTTAAAGTATAGAAAAACGAGGCGAAAAGGGATGTGTAGCTTCTAGTTTCTGCTCTGATGTAACTTTGTCACCTGGCAAATGTTCCATCCTGCAGAGAAAGACATAGAAAGAAAGAATTAGCTCTGGAAATAAAATAAAAAGACCATTATAAATGAGGGCATAAACCCTTTAATTAGCTCTGCATCTTTAAGGCGGTGAATGATAATACTTTGATGAACCAGAATATAAAGTATGGCAAATGCTTGCCATAGTATCTTATATTAAGTCTGGTTTTAATTACGGTTGTTTAAATTGTTCTAGAAAACGGTTCCTCTTTCATATGGTTTTGTAGCTTACATTTTTTTTTAGAAGTAAGGACTTGCTACTTGCCCCTGTTGGATGCAGAGAGGTATAAGGATACTAATGTACTTAGTTAAATTTGCTACATGTTCTACAGAAGCACTGACTGCAAATGTAGTGAGAAATCTGCTCTAGAAAGATAAATTAATCTTATCCTGAGGGTATTTTTTATTGAACCCCTAAAGGGATTCCACATTGTGTAATTTTTAATTGCCCTATCATCTCTTGAAATATAGCAGGTTGTCCTAGGAGCTCTCAAAAGCAACAAACTAATCACTTCTTGAACCATTTTTGAATGATGATACTCTGAGAGTCAGTGGAGGCTGATACTTTTAAAGAAGGGTAAGAGATGGAAACCTTCTGTGGCTAAAAGGTGGCAACTAACAGCTCTCTTGATTGATGCTGGTCTAAAAATTGTAAATATTGTTTTATTCACTGAATACTGCAGATATATACATTTAGATGCAGATAGTGTTTTAAAGTTGTATTCACTATGTAGCCACAACATTCAATTCATATATTTAGTAATAGCAATACAAAATGTAGTATGGTAATTCTTTCTCATAATACCTTAGAAGCCTGCGGCATGGCCTGGATGTATTTGAGACAAAGTTTAAGACAAAACATGTGGATCGAGGAGATTAATGCTTTTCCTGTTACTGGTGCATTATAAATCAAGCATCTTAAATGGGAGAAATATTTTTAATGGGCTGAAGCATGTGTTTCTGAAGTATGGAACTATACCTGCTGCTTATTGATTACATTTTTATAACCAGAGAATATTTAAATGAAGTAGCATCATTTCGCCTATTGGTGAGACATCAAAGTGATAATCTACAGCAATGTACATCGTTTAGGATGTAGCTCAACGAACTGCATTCATAGGAAAGGATAAAGAAAGAGACTACTCAGTCCTAAGGCATCGTTTCTGAAAGAGGTGGCAGTGTAAACAATGATGACTCTAATCAATATATCAATGTACTGAGGCGAGTAAGAGGTACTGATACGTAGAATATGTTATCAGCATGTTGGGCAGGACGTTTATAAAATTATTTATACTGTAGACAGTGTTGGTGCTCCTTAAGGGCTCACTTTCAGCATAACCGAAATGCAATTGAGAGCTAAACATGATTAATTTGATATTGTGTAAGAAAGCATAGATAACGCCTAAGACAAGTTATTCAGATAAGGAAAATCATAGAAAGATAATGTGATGGAAATTGGCCTGTATCATTGGCCAAGTTGTAAGGACTGGTTTGAATAGAGGGAAACACAGCTATTCATAATGACCTGGGAGGAGATGTATAAAGCAATACAGTGCAACGCAGACTTATCATTTTGGAAGTTTGTGTATGAAGAATTAAAGAGCATAAACAGGATAGATGTAGTCCAATGAGTGAGCTAAGGTGAACTAATGGAATTTAAGCTCTTCGTAGTCAGAGTGGTATGGATCTCCCTGCGGTGCAGCAAAGTGAGAATAACTGGACTGATTGGACATAAAGGGAACCTCTCCTTAGAATAGGAAGGCTTAAGCCTTCTAGAGCTATAGGACTGGATAGAATGTCCAGTGGCATCTTAAAGACGTTTAGTGACTGGTAGGACACATTAATGGTTACAGTATTTAAGCATACTGTAAACCTCCCTCCACTTTGGAATGGTGCACTGTTGTTTAAGGTTTTAAGAAAGGTATGTCTTTGACTGTGATGGCCAACATGTCCCTAAAGAAGGAAGCTGTACCAGAACATAGTGCCTCTGTGGATTACATCACAACTTTTGATAAGGTAAATAGAGTTATACCAGTGTGTAAATTAGCACAATGGGTTCTCCTCAACCGTTTTTTGAGGAATCTGCTCTACGCCAGGAAAGGTGGCCTGTAGTGAAATTCGTTAAGGGTAGTAGGACAACAGCTAAAGTGAAATGTCATTATTGATAAAAATGTATATGCAAAATAAACTGTGAACTTAGGACGATTGCTTTAATGATATATGCATATTGATTTTTATGTATTTTATTTTAGGTGGTACTTGGAAAAATTTGAAGACTATCCTAAGTCAAGAAAAATTTTGATTCCTTTTTTGTATTAACCGAAACAAAAATTTACATCAGTGGAACTTGAAGATTTCTCCGGGCCTACATTATTATTTTATCAAGTTTGCAGAATTTTGGTAGAGATTTTTTAAAGCTTTTTTACATTTTCATTGTGTAAATCTATATATGAGAAATGTTCGTTTTCGTTCAGTGTTGAAGTGTGTAAGAGCCCTTTTCCCGTTTTTTTTTTAGACACAGACTTTTACCAATTAAGATGTTCAACTGAACTACGCAATTACTGCAGATACTTTAGTCTGTAAATGAAAGACCTAAAAGCTGTTTTAAATTATTTAAAATCTTTTTTGCTTTCTTTAATGCCTTACATTCTACTCTAAATATTTGAATTTGGAAATAAATAAAATCTTCCTTATTGCTAACGTCTGTAGTGTTATATTAGTTATTCTGTCGTTTTCACATGTTAAAAATAACTTTAACGTAAAGAAGTGAGAATACATTTTTTTTTATATTTCCTATTTAATAAAGTGTATCCAAAAGAAGACAAAACCTACCATTATGTGCACCTTTGGCTTTTTTAGCTGAATGTGACTCTTGCAGCTTACCAGACAAGGTTATGTGAGAAAGATGCTCAGCGTTTGTGTCTTAAAATGTCACTGTTAATCTGCTTTAAAAAAAGGATTGGTGCACCATGGATGTTGATTCGGGTTTGAGGATAGAATAACCTAGATTGCCCATTGTGATATTGTGACTTGTTGCCGACATTATTTCGATTTGTTATTATTTTGCCTTATATAGATTTCAGATGGTGAGCAGTTTGTCACCGTCATACCAAGAACTTGGAGAGGAACAGTACTAAGACCTTTGCCGTTTTGGAGTTCATTATTTTATTTTTTTATTTTATATTTGTTACTTACTAGTATACGGTGCTTTGACCTATGTGAGTGGTGTCCATCCTTGTTAACAGTTAGAAATCACTTCCAAGTTGCCACTATCTATAAATACAGATATTATGTTTGGTGTAAGTGGATACCTGTGAAGATATGTCACCCCAGTTCCTTCTGATTTAGTTAGTACTTCTAATTAAATCAGCCTTTTTAGAGACAATTCCAGAAAGCCTCTAACAGACCTAAATAACTTCCTAAGTTTGTACATGAGCTTCTACCTTAGAGGTCCATCTCCCTAGGATCTCTGCTGTAAGGATTTTGCTAGTTGCTGTATTCTGAAAATCTTTTTAGCTCTGTATGCTCAACCCATCACTTTCTCCAGAAAATATCCTCTTGCATCGGGGACATTTAGACTTTAAACTTGCCACCAGTGGTGTAACAAAACTTAAGGGGGCCCCTTTGCAAAGTACCTGTAGGGGGCCTCCTCACCCCTGGATCTAGTCATGGGCCTGCCACCTCAGCACAGTGCTCTACCATAGGGGCCTTTGTTAAGCCACTGCTTGCTACTTTCATATTTAAATGTCGTCTTACTACCCATCCCTATCTGATAACACAGCATGTAGGTGCACATGTTTCTCTTTGGATTGAGGTCTTAATTTCCTGTGTTAAACAAGGCGTCTTCCCACATACACAGGTGCTGGTCAAGTCTGTCCTCGCTTAACAAAAATAACAACAATGTTGATTTTGATATCCCTGTGAACAATACGCCTTTCACTATCCTACTATTCCTGGCAAGGTCATGGAGATGTTTGTCTTTTCAGAGAAATTCACTGCTCATAATCAGCTTCTGGGACTGTCCAATCCATGTCCAGGTCAGGGGTTAGCACCAAAATCTCCATTTTCAGCATCATTGAAGACATCTTTAGGAGCCATTACCTGGCAGGGGTTTTCCTGAAGGAGAAAGGTGCAGTAGACCCCCCTACTCTTACTCAACAAACTTAACAAGCTTCTTATTTCTGGCTCCTGCCCCTAGGTGGCCTCTCCCACCTGCTTCTCATTGCATTATGGTCCTATGTTCGGGCTCTGCATTGCAATAGTGTCACTCTTCCTTAGACTCCAGCCATCCCTCTTTGAGGTCTCTGACCTCGGCACCCTCCTTTCTTGCGGTGATTTGACAGACTCAATATCCTAGGTGACCTATTTAAGAACTACTGCCTCATTTACTTTGATAACCTCTCAGACTAATTGTATAGAGAGCATTACTTAACCTACTGCAACTTACACCTCATTCTCTGACACACCTGGTCCATTGGTGACACAAAACCTGGGACACACTCTCATTTCTAGGCTATTTATACCACGGGGTGTGGAGGCAGGCATTTCTCTTGGTTCTATAAAGCACTTCAGCTCTATATAGCATACTCTGTAAATTCCCTCAAGAAAAGGTGGGAAGAGCACGCCGTCAGGGCCTTTCTCAACTTGGAGAGGTCTCAAGTGTTGGCTTTCTCTCAAGTCCTGTCCCATAATACCAAATTTAAGGTGATCCAATATTATATTCATCATAAAGCATACCTCTGTCCAGTTATGATTAACAATGAATTTCTTTCATTAGCTAATGCTTACTCCCATTGATGTACTGCTTCAGCTGAATTCCAGCATATGCTTTGGTCATGTCCCACCCTAAAACTGTACTGGACCAAAGTCGTTGCCTTTGTTTCATCCCTTATGACTAAGCTTATCACCCTGGACTGGGCGATGATTGCACTTGGCATCTATAAGTGCTCCAAAACTGATAAGGTTGCATCTCCTTACACCAGCTTTGCCCTCCTCCTGCTGAAATGCAGGCTCACCTGCTACTGGAAGGTGACAACCTCCAATCCTCTCAGTCGCAACCTGGACAGAAGCCCTCTTTAAATGGTCTGAGACAGAGAGCAAAGCTCTACACAGAGAAGAGGCCACAGTTCGTTGCAAGTGTCCCATTGTTTACTCCTGGGATGCTTTCCTGTGTGAAGCAAATTCCCTCCTCATCCTCAGACCAGCATAGTGCAGCCTGCCCCTGTAGCTCTCACTTTTTTTCAGCACAAACCTCCTCCCCTCCTAATCATCCCAGCCTCAATCTCCCTACTCCATCGCACATAACCTTCTGCATTACGCTCCCCGTCATCCACTTTCCACCATTTGCTACATACCATTTGGCCCTTTTCCCAAACACACCCAACCCGTACTTTATCTTCACTTCTCCCCTCCAAAGTTTTAGTCAGCTGTTATCTTCCCCTGATTGAAATGCAATATGCTTAACCACACATTTTTTTTTTTTTTTAACTGTTTTTGTTTGTGTTTTATACAACCATAACAACCAGGCTCGTCTGGCTAGGGGACAGTAAGAGCAAAGATACAGTAAAGTAGCATGTATTAAAACTGCACAGATATAACGTAGGCATTTGTCTTGCAAATAGAGGGTTAGAACAGTGGTGTACAGTAAAGTAGCATGTATAAAGACTCTACAGGTATAGAATATGTATTTGTCGGAGGCGTGGCCAAGCCACCTAACATGGCGGGCGCGAGCTAGAAGAGCTCCGCGCCGCAACCGGCGAAAAGAACATCTAAGTGAGGGTGCGGGGGGAATGCGATCCCCTGCGCTGATCGCCTGGTCTCGGGGGAAGTATCGGAGCTCCCTGGGCTGATCTCCCGGCAGACCAGATCCCTGGAAGCTCCCGCGGCCGTGCGGGCCACGCCGTGGGCCGGAGCAGTGAGAAAGAGAGCGCGAACGAAGAGAAGCGGCGGGAGCCGCATACGGAGACCGAACTGCGGCTGGTCTCCCCGCCGTGCACGCCTCAACACAAACGGTGAGAGGAGCATTCCCCCCCCCCTTTCTAGCACAAAATAAAGGACAGCGGGGCGCCCAGCCGAGGCGGTAACTTGACTGAGAGCGATACTCGAGGCCTCCCCTCTTCTCCTCGTGATCTGTTGCGGCCGGCCCCTGGGGACACCAACGGGGCCCTGAATGAAACGACGGACGGGTGGGGAGGAACGAAGGGCCCTACTACGGGGGCGTGCAGAGACTGGGAGGCCCCCCCTGGACACCAACCTCATATAGGGAGGGGAGGCGGACGGCGAGAGGAGGAGGGAGAAAAAAACAAAAGGAAAACGAACACAGGCCCATTAAGAAAGCTATTGCATACCACGCCAAGAGACACCCCTTTGCAGCCGGACTCAGAAAGCCGAACCTGGTAGCCACCCACTGAAAAGCCCAAACGTGTACATAGAGGTGGACCTGAGACGACGCGAGGTCCCCTCTGTGAAGGAAATTCAAGAGGAGGCGTTAACCAACAGGGCTGCACGTGCTGTCGTGGGGACACAGTCTCAACACCCCGACAAGCGGGCCCGTCCTCCCTTGAATCAAACACAAGACTCCAGCGAGGAAATTACAGCACTGAAGTCACGCAACCCACTACACTCGAAAGACAAACGAAACACTACTGAGACGTCTCCGCCAACAGTAATCTCTCACAGGCCTACCTAAAAACGGGAATCCACGCCAAAGACCCAGAAAAGTCTAATAATACAGAAACCCGTCTCCAAACAGCCGGAAACTAATAACGCACAGCATAAGCCCTCAACAACTTGCCAACGAACATTAGTCCGCAACATATAGTGTGCGCGTCAGCGATCTGAGTGTGGGGGGACAGCCAGAAACTAAACTAATCCCCCAACAAACTAAGCCATGGACGGAGCTGGACGACTCCACTCTGGAGCTGGATCTGGAAAAATACAGGACCTCTCCACTCAAGATAACCAAAAATTAGATGCGGTACTGGCTGCGGTGGAGCGCATCGGAGACTCCCTGGAGCGCGCTCGCACGTCCCTAGAAGCCAAGATAGACAGAGTAGCAAGTGATCTCACTCTCCTACACGCGGACCATCGCAAACTGTCAAGGAGATCGAAACCACAATACGGGAACTAACGCCTGCCACCACCCAGCTGAAAACAGGAATGGAAGACATACGAGCCAGAGTGACAGAACTGGAGCGGCGAGCAGAGGACGCGGAGGGCCGGTCCAGAAGCAACAATATACGAGTGGTAAATCTACCAGAGGGTACGGAAGGGCGAGATCCGATGTCCTATTCGGAGACTTGGCTACGAGAGTTGGTACCAGATGGAACGCTCACTTCCTTTTTTTCTGTAGAGCGCGCTCATCGGGTCCCGACCCGTGCCAGACCACCGGGGAGCGCTCCGCGCCCATTTATAATACGCCTCCTCCACTACGCGGACAGAGACATCATACTACGAACAGTAAGAGCAGCGCCGCCACCCAAAATAGACGGCGTGCAAATACTATTGTTCCCAGACTACACCCTAACAGTGCAGAGGGATCGGGCCTCTTATCTCCCTGTGAAACGTAAGCTGAGATCACTGGGCCTAAACTACTCACTACTATTTCCAGCCAAACTTCGTGTAGTAGCTAAGGACAAAACTCACTTTTTCTCCACCCCCGAAGCAGCATGGGAATGGCTCGAATCGACAGGACTGTCAACAGGTGACACGTCGGAACGAATCGAACAAGCACCCCAGGTCAGGCGCGGCCGAAACAAACGGGACGGAAATAGAAATACAACCCGTAAGAAACCAACCAAATGTGCCCCAGACCTGGAACAACTAATCCGAGAAAGAAGAGAAGCAATACACACTGCGACAGCAATGGCCACATCCCCTCTGAACTCTGGCTCAGACACAGAGATTTCACAAACAGTCAGCGACCGTCCCCACACACCGGACTGTTTATCGGAATCGGGCCCTATCGAGGGACCATCTGTGACACCGGCCACTGAGGACGAAATCTTCTGAAAACTCTTGCGTAATGTAAAATCACACTATCTAATAAAAAACACTCAACCTGAGACACGCGCACAGGGCGCTCCGATGGGCGTGCAAGCAGCCAACACAGCAAAGAGACACCCATGTCAACCCAAGAGAAACTATAAACGCGCATATGATGACAGTAACGGGCTTTGGTCGTGGAACCACCCCCCTCCTTCCCCCTCCTCCTTTCCCTTTTTTTTTTTGCATTGTTATCGGTTCTTCTCCCTGATGTACATATATATTGGGGGTCCCTCCTGCGCCCCCACCGATCACCGATCATTTTAGTTATCCGTCCTAGCCGGACTACAAAGCCAAAGACTACACCATCTCCCGGCATGCCTGGCCTACCTCTACACTCCTACCAGTGGAGTCTGGAAATGCATAGACATGCATCTGCACGTCCTTGTCTTTGTTGCAATGTTTGGGCGGTGACCCGTTGTTTAACTGCTCTGATAGTATTAACCGAGTTTTGTTTTTGCCGATGTTCACACATAACCTCTTTAAAATCCAACCGGGAATGGAAAGTTAACGAAATAGTACAGCGTAGGAAACGCAGGTGGGTGAGGAGAAAAAAAGATCTAACACTTTACATATGGCTACATACACAACAATTACCTGGAACGTAAGAGGTATACACACCCCCAAATGGCGATATGCCATCTACTCCTACCTTGAAAGACACACAGTTCAAATAACACTCCTACAAGAGACACATTTAACAGACCAGGAGGTTCCCCGACTACACCAGCGCTGGAGAGGGCAATTATACGCGACAGGATACTCTGCTTATGCCAGGGGTACACTTATCTGGATAAGGGCAGGCATCCCCTTTGCGATGGAAGAACAAATCATAGACCCACAGGGTAGATATGTACTCGTCAGAGGGAAACTGGCAGGACGCACAATCATATTGGGCTCCATATACGCCCCAAATACAGAACAAACTACCTTTCTACACACCCTAACACTCCATCTGGCACACTGGAGCACACTCCCGTGGATACTTGGGGGAGACTTCAACAGCGTGCAAGACATAGAACTAGACCCCTCCTTCCCACCACTGCCAACCTCCCCAGTGGTAGCTGCCTCACGAGGCCTGGTAAACTGGACTCAACAATGGCAATTAATAGATGTATGGAGACAAAAGCACAGAAAGGATAGAACCTACTCCTTCTATTCCGCACCGCATTCCTTACACGTACGATTAGACTACATATTCTGCACCGCGAACCTTGCCCCAGTAATAGAGAACCCGGTGTACATGGGGCGCACACACTCGTACCATAACCCCTTAACTGCGCGGCTGCGCTGGGGAACTTCTCGCCCACCTATCCCCACCTGGAAACTAAGGCCAGAACTCCTAGAAGATGCTGATTTCAGAGCATCATTAGGCACTGCAATTCTAGAATATTTTGAACAAAATGAAGGCACGGCCACCTCGGGGCTAATTGAATGGGATGCATTTAAAGTCTTTATCCGAGGGCACTGCCTAGGAACCCAATGCAACATGCGCAAAACCATTGAACGCGATTTGGCCCAAATAGAGCGGGTTTTACCACAATCAGAAGATGAAACTACTAATAACCAAACTGAAAAGGTGAGACTAGCAGCGCTGCACACAGATCACCAGACACTACTAGAGCGTCTGAGATGCCTAAACTACACCACACACTCCGCGAGAACCCATGTATCAGCGGATAAGGCAGGTAAATTGCTCGCCTGGCTGATACGACGGGACTGTGAGAGAAATCCAATAATGGAAATCCGCTTCCACACAGGGGAAATAGTACACACACCTGCAGAGATACAAACCGAATTTACTAGACACTATACCACCCTCTACACCACAAGGATGACCCCTGGAGAAAACCCCAATGTGGAATTCCTTGCCAAAGTGAAACTCCCAAAACTAAAAAGCGAATAGATTGAAACACTTGAGGCAATTCTTGACTTAGAGGAAATCAAAGCCAGTATCCAGGATCTCAATCCAGGCAAGACACCAGGCCCAGATGGGCTACCAGCAGACTTTTATAAGGCATTTAGCATACATCTGGCGCCTAAATTACTTCGGGTATACGAAACAGCTGAGCAAAAGGGTTACCTATTGGATACACAAAGGGAGGCATTACTTGTCTCTCTTCCTAAACCTGGAAGAGATCCAATAGATATGGGCTCATACAGACCGCTAGCAATGCTAAACACTGACTATAAAATACTAGCCAAGATATTAGGAACAAGACTGTCACCAAGCGTCCCAGAACTGATACATCCTGACCAGAATGGATTTGTGCCAGCCAGAGACACTTCCCAAAATATCAGAAGATTGTTCCGGGTAATGGAATATGCCAGACAGACCTGGCCGCGGGCGGGCTGCCTGGTCCTCGACCTAGAGAAAGCCTTTGATTCTCTGGAATGGCCTTATTTGTTCAAAGTGCTACAAAAATACGACATGGGACCATACTTTACCCGCCTAACTAAACTACTATACACCGGACCAACGATAAGGGTGGGTCTGGGCCCTGAGATATCAGAACCAATCCGGGTAGGCAGAGGCACGAGACAGGGCTGCCCCCTTTGACCGTTACTATTCTCACTCGCAATGGAGCCTCTAGCGGCCATCCTACGCGAAGAGGGATCCAACTGGGGAATACCTCTGGGAGACGGCTTACACATAGTGTCGCTATATGCTGACGACCTCCTGCTATACTTTAGAGACATCACGCATATCCCGCAGAGGATTGGCACACTCTTGCAGCAATTTGCGCAGTTATTAGGACTTAGGGTCAATTGGTCTAATTTGAGCCTCTTTCCATTCGACCCAGGCCTATCAAACCCAAGACTCACCCTAGCCGAAAGCCCAGTTCTCTGGCAGCCAAACACCTTTAGATACTTGGGCATTAGGATCTACCATAGCGAAGAAGCTATATTTGAGGGTAATCTAGTAAAAGCAACAGTCAGATCCCAAATGACCTTCTGGAGAACACTGCCACTATCAGTGGCGGGTAGGACAGCACTCCTAAAAATGGTGGTGCTCCCGCGACTCTTATATTTCTTTTCTAACCTACCACATTATGTCTCCACCGCCTTCTTCAAGACACTGGAAACAGGACTGAGAGAATTTATATGGAATAATGGTCGCTGTAGAGTAGCCCTTAAAAAATTGTACCTACCGACTGACAAGGGTGGGCTCGCGGTCCCCAACCTGGAACACTATTACCTAGCAGTTCAACTTCAATGGATATCCAGATGGCTGGCTGGTAAACAACTGACCGATACAGCAACAGAGACAGGACCATACTCGCTCCAACAAATACAGCACTTATTCCACCTGATCACACACCCGCGAATCCCTCGACAAATGTTCCTTAAAACAGCACATAAATGCTATCACAGATCACTTCGTCTTACGAAGCTGTTGATCCCATTCGCACCAGCACTAGCACTGGTGGGCACACCAAGGGGCACTAGGGGCACATCAGACACAGAACTGCGCACATGGCATGAGCTAGAATTACACACACTGGGCAACATATACGAAGACAACCAACTATTATCGTTTGCCATGCTCCAAGAAATGGGGCTTCCGCTCGGCCAATTCCTCCTATACTGCTCACTGGTGGGATCTTTGAGTTCCAAGTGGGGAGACATCACAACACTTCCACTTGCTGATTCAATACCTGCAGGTGGTGGGCTGCGGCCAACATCAGGTCAGCTGGTTAGCGGACGCCTTGAGAATCCAAACTGCCACTGAAAACGACACACTACGTATGGCATGGGAAACAGACTCGGGCGAATCCATCGCGATAACAAAATGGAGAACTGCCATCTCAGGCCACCTTAACATACCACGCAACTCACGATTTAAACTAATCCAGTATTATATAGTAAACAGAGCCTACCTCACGCCTGCACGCGTAAACAAATATTTAACCGCCAAGACGCAGCCTGCCCTACAGGCCTGGAGACGCTCACTCAGGGTATGGGCGGGAGCAGAGCACCTAGCACTCAAACGCGAAGAAACCCTAGGGCTACGTCAGTACCTGATATCTGTCGACTGGGAAGCCCTCCTAACCCAACTACATAACACCGAATCACACCTGCTAACTTAAAAATCACAAGCGAGAAGACCACACCACGTAAGAGAATAAAACACACAGCGTAACTGAACAAACTGGGACACTAAGAACCGAGAAGAGTATAAGTAACGAATCCCACGAAACACCACAACCTCCTCAACTACAAACTGAATCATCACTAGAAATTCCCAACCTGACACGAAAACAGTGAAATTTAAACCAATCACATAGATATGGACATCGGCTAAAGTTAAAGTTATTGTTATGTACGTTTTTTTGTTCTTTCATTTTAACTCACTTTAAAGTTAATCCATATGAAAAACACAATGACTGCCCTACATACTTTTCTCAATTAAATGCTGCAATGTGACATCCCGAACTAAATACTATCACCTATACAAGAATTGCAGATGTGATTAACAACAAAACTACTGCAAAGATACAACATAACAAACGTCGCACAAATAAGAAACTGTGATAACAAAAATATGCAACGAATATGTATAATAAAAATGCATTATACTGTACTGTATTAAACACTAACTGAGATAAGATGGGAAATGTAAACTAACCAAAAATAACAATAAACAGATTTATGGGGAAAAAAAAAAAAAAATAGAATATGTATTTGTCATGCAAATAGAGGGTCATGTTACCGGGGTAGTCACATCTGATTTTCCCTGGTGCCGATAGGCAAGAAGGGCATCTACAGTTATGGTGTGCTGCATGTCCTGCAGGTCATGATAGGCCTTCCAGAGACCCCATACCTTATTAAATTTCCGCTGGCAACCACGGGCCAGGTAGGTCACCTTCTCTGCCATCAGGTAGAAATCCATACCTGCCCTCCATTCGGTCATGTGGGAGGCTCCAGGGATCCCCAGTGTTTTGCTTCATCGCGCTTGGGCACCACCAGGCTGCTAAAAAGAAGTTTGGGGCGTGGCAGGTCCGAGTACGTGGGAATACCCAACAGCACGTAGTGCGGGTCAGTCAAGATTTGTATCTCAAGCACCTCTCCCAGCTCTCTTAAAATCCTAGACCAGTATTTTTGGATATTCGGGAATGACCATAATGTGTGCATGAAGGTACCCCTACGGGACATTTCAAGTCCTGAATCAGTCACACTACTCAGATACTTTCCCTTTGACATGCGGTGTTCCACAGGGCTCTTCTTTGAGTCCTACGCTATTTAATATTTACATGGCCTCATTGGCAATGATTGTGGAACCATATGGACTATCTATCATTTCCTATGCAGATGATACTCAATTGGTCTTTTCCTTCTGCACTAACAGTAATTCAGAATCTGCTGGTCTCTTCTCCTGTCTATCGGACATTGCTGGTTGGATGCTGGACAGTAAACTAAAACTAAATGATGGTAAAACAGAGGTGATGTTGGTGGGTCACTCTTCAATTCCCCAGACCTCCTTACTTGCGTCAGTAGGATTAAAAACTCTTTCGCCTTCAAAAGATACTATCAAAAGTCTGGGCTTTTGGTTGGATACCCAGCTCACCATGGAAAGCCATGCAAATAAACTAGCTTCCTCCTGCTTCTGTGCACTTAGGACATGTAGAAAATTTTCCCTTTCCTTCCTTTCCTAGCCAAAAGGCTTATTGTCCAAGCCCTAATTCTGTCATGTCTTGATTATGGTAATGTCCTGTTTATGAGCTCTCCAAAATATGTCCTGAGGAGGCTGCAGGTAATACAGAATGTCTCTGCTCGTCTCTTGTTGGGGATCCCGAGTCATCTCTCGGCAAAACCCTCCTTCGCCTCACTCCATTGGTTACCTATAGATCAACGTATACATTTTAAAGCTGCCTGTGCGGTTCACTGAGCCCTTCATAACAAAGGTCCGGCATTTCTAAAACAGATTATAACTCCTTATAAACCCCAGCGACTGCTTAGATCTTCTTCTGCATCCTTGATTTGTACTCCTCGGTTTAAAAGATCGAGATGGGGAGGCAGATCTTTTGCTTTTAGGGCAGCCCAACTAGGGAACTCTCTCCTGGCTGAAATTTGATTAGTGGATTCAGAGTTTTCCTTTCGGAAATCTCTGAAAACCTTTCTCTTTCCTGTATAAGGTCTCTCAGCTGCTATCTTTTATTGTGGTCCAGCAGTAGCGCTGGGAAGCCTGTTGGCAGCCATGCGCTTTACAAATCCTCAAAATAGAAATTGAAATAAATATCCTGCACGCACGCTGGGCAGGCAGACCAGATCTGGAGCCCTCCCCATTGTGTGTAGCCTCACCCTGTCCTAGTAAATCCTGTGTAGGATTTTAAATTGTATAAATTGCAGTCAGATACGAATGGCCACCTCACGCTGGTGTATTAGGGCGGCATCCCAGTCAGTGTCGTATAGGGGTCTCAGAACACCCCCCCATATTTCTCTGAGACACACAAGTTTGACAAGCATGTTATTATTCAGGGGTTTTATATAACCAGGATATTGCATTCTTTTCTATTTGGCCCATGAAGAGCCTTCCTTTTATTCTTTACCACGCATTGTTGATGACATGATATTCATATTTTTTTATTATCCTATGCCCCTGTTGTGTAAGATTCGGCAGCTGTAATATTTATGGTTTATATCAAACTTTCAATAAAGTATGTTTTAAGAAAAAAAATCTTTCAAAATATATATATATATATATTTCTTTTTTTACACGTTAGTCATCCTTCAGTACTATTGACCATAATATTGTTTTACACACATGTGGGCCTTCATGAGATGCAACTTCCAATGTTTATACCCTATGAAGGCCAGAGATCTTTATCCTTGCTATTCTATTTCTTAGCCTCTATAGCTGAGGACATTTTAAGTAAACACATATTTTTCTGAAAATACACTGATGATACTCTGTTCTTTCTCAGAAGTGATAGCCCTGAACATATTGTGCCCCCATTATCTGTTTTTCTCACATTGGTAACTTTAATCCCCAATGCTAAAACAAACAGAGTATCTCCATCTCTACCCTAACAATTATAAAGAGTTCCCTCAAAAAGAGATAGATAATTTCATAGATCTAAGCATTTTCCTGAAAATTGTGACCTCAGCTAAATCACTTGTCTTCACTCTTGATGGACTTCTTAATGTTAGCTTGCGTGTTAGGAAGTGCTGAAATAGAAACCTCTTGGGTTGGAAACTTCAACTTTTCTCTGACAGGATCACAGCAGTAGAGAATAAAACAGAGAGATTTGGAGCCAGACAACTTGAAAATTGGAGACAGTTAAATCTATGAAGAAACTTTTGCAAACAAGAAGATTTCGAGAACTGATCTTGGTGATCTAATCTCAGGTTTGTGGGCATTCAAGAATTAGCATCCTGATCCATCATGGAAGATAATGTCACACAAATGATCAACAAAATATTATTGGTTAGAAGAAGGTGGGGGAAAAGGAGATCTGACAATAGCCCATGCAGAGTGAGTGCCAGTTCAGAGAATTTGAAAAGATAGTGGATTTCGGACAGTAATTGCCTATGGCTAAAGACTTCAGGGTTAAAGAGAAAGTTTTGGAGAGAGCAAGTAGGACCAGTTTAATAAAAGCTCCTGTCAGATACACGTTCTGAGTCTTTTTAGATATATCAAACAAAACCACACAATGTGGAGAGAGAATGAGAAATGTATTACCAGAGTTGAAGGCAGTGGGGTCTCGAAGTCAAATCCTACAGCAAACAAAGATGAAACTTAAGTGGAAGGGTGACATTTGTTTTTTAAAACATTTTGGAGGTTCAAGGATTTCTGTCAAAAATCTCTAATGATCAGGAAAATCCTTTGACTAAATGATAATAACTTTCACTTGTAGGTTAGGATATTAGACCTAGAATTATGAATATGAGAAGTCTCCTGAAATACGAAAATGAGTGGCAATTATTGTAAGCAAACAAATATTGTTAAAAGTTAACGAACACTGAAAAGATCATATTATAAAACTGTATACACTTGTTAGTTAGTACTTTTACTTCTCTTATTTGGGTTTTAATGGTGGAAATAGTGTCAGAGTCACCAGATCCTCGGGGTCCGTGCACGTTCCCAACACTTCCACCACAAGACAGCTCCAATACTCTGATTAGATTTATCACAGAGTCTAAGAGAGTCCAAGTGTGGAAAAGGGGATTAGGACGGGAACAGCTGGGAAGGAGACCTGTAGGAAGCAAAAGGTTAAAACACAACATCAAAATTACATCTCATGAAATCAGTACCATGCTACAACTCTAAGCTTCGTCTTTTCCGAAAAACATGAACAACCCTAGAATAATCCTAAAACTGACTAGGCTTTAGATGACCGAATACCTGAGGAGGAAACAGGAAAAGTTAAATAGGACTTTCAGATTCAAGTACTTTCTTTAGCATGAGAATCAGGAAACACTCTGAGCATTTTCTAACAACCATATGAATCTCCTTTTAGGAATACATATCAGGAACACACAGAATTACCTCTAGAACTCTGGTATTGTGTTGTGTTCATCTCAGAAAAAACATTGGGAAGTAAATTGCGCACACTGCAGATTTTTATATGAGTATTAAACACCATAAAGGTTTGTGCACCATGAAATCACACAACGTAGATTCAAGGAATAAATCATGCGACGTGTCAACTTGAAATGCTACCAAGAAAATGTCTTAGGATGGTAGCGCACAGTAACTTACATTATTTATACATGAGGAAAGAATCGCGCGTGTTGCCGATTCAAATGCCACCATGTAAATGCCAGAAAATGGTAGCGCACAATGAACAGCATGAATTACACACGAGAAGTGAATCGAGCGTTTCGCAGATTCGAATGCCACCATGTAAATGTCAAAAAAAGATAGCGCGCAATGAACAACAAAGTTAAATGCTCATGAAACGAGTTGCACGTCTTGCCAACTCGTAAAACATCATGTAAATGTCAAGAAATATCAGCGCGCAATGAACAATAATGTAATAACGAAGTCAAATCTTTATGGAATAAATTGCGCGTCCTCCCTATTTGCAAACTACCATACAAATGTCAAAAAATGGCAGCGCACAAGTAATCTGTTATTCATTTAAGAATTAAAATGAAGAATATGAAGATTCTCAATTACGGTGTTGGGAAATGTCCAAACACCGTCTTACCGCCTGGAAACAGTGATCACCAATGAGAGATGAGTGCAGAAGACTGGAAAATCCAAATAGGCCGCCGGGACAGGAGCCTAGGAAGAAGCTGCTGCTCTGCACCGGGACCTCTGAATAGTGAGCACTGGAAGTTGGGCTGACTCTCTTTTATAGAGTCTTGGCCCAGCCCAGAACCACGCCCAGGCATGTTGCAGGGAAAGTCTCCAGAAGGCCCTGGAAAGGGACCACACCCTAACACACTCTGAATGTCTGCAGCAACACATTGTAAATGTACAGTATTTATAAACACCTTAAAAATGAATCTTTTGGATGGAATTCTGCAATGCAAAAGGTTAAACAATAACATATCATCACAGTGCATAAATTACTTTATCTTGCGATTGTTGGGTTTTTGCATTCTAGATGCCAGTAGAGCGCGCACTGTCCTGGTGTTGACAGTACTCCCCTCTCCCAGGCGCGCTCAAGGGCCTGGTTTATCTGGATTGAGACGATGAAAGCGTCTCACAAGTACTGGAGCATGAACATCAGATGCGGACACCCATGAATTACTTTCAGGGCCATAACCTTTCCATGAGATTAAGTACCATAGGTTACGCCCTCTCAGTTTAGAGTCCAACACTTTCTTGACTTCATATTCTTCTTCCCCCTGTACTAGAACAGGAGCTGGATGAGGGCGGACCTTTTGGACTGCCTTTTTTAAGAGGGAAGTATGGAACACTGGATGAATCCGTAATGATTTTGGCAATTGTAGTTTATAGGTCACAGGATTGATTTGCTGAAGAACAGTGTAAGGACCTATAAATTTGGGGTTGAACATGTGCTTCGTCTTGAAGTCTATATGTTTTGTGGAAAGCCACACTTTGTCACCAGGTTGATACTGCGGTCCCTCACAATGTTTCTTGTCATAATGCTTTTTGTATTTTTGTTTGGCTTTTTCTAAATGTTGTTGAATCGATTTCTGAGTTTGATGCAAATGTTGAATGATTTCTGACACAGCTGGAGTGAGAGAGCTTTCTTGAGGAATTGTGATGGGCAAGGTGTCAGGATGATAGCCAAACAAACCAAAGAAGGGTGTAACGCCAGTAGAAGTGTGGAAGGAGTTGTTGTAGGCTAACTCAGCTAACCAGAGCATTGATGTCCATGAATTAAGTGCTTTTTCAACGTAAGCACGTAGGTATTGCTTCAAAGTCTGATTTAGTCTCTCCGTTTGACCATCTGTTTGAGGATGATGGCTAGTAGATAGGGTATATGTCACTTGGAGTGTTTTACACCATGTCTTCCAGAAGTTGGAGGCAAATTGCGATCCCCGATCGGAGAGGATCACTTTTGGCAGTCCATGATAACGAACCACTCTATTCAGTAAGATAGTTGCCAGTTCACTAGAGGTGGGTAATTTTGTAGTGAATCCTAGTTTATTTTTACGGGTTAACAGGAGTTAGCTTAGCCGTAGGCTTGTAAACTCGTGCCCCCGTCACCCAGTGACTTTTAACCTACTTAGCTTGCTCTGGCTTAGTCCATTTAATTATTTATTTCCTTTAAAATGGCGGCCTTGTTTATAGTTAGGCCACTTGTTATGGGTTCTATTATCAGTGTCACTGCGCCAAGGCGTCAAGATCAAGCACCAAAGACAAACATACAGTAGGCATTCACACTTAGGGATTTTCCCTCTCTATACTTTCGAGGGATTGTTGATATTAATTGCCGTCCCAAGCATGCCTGTTATCTATTGTTATGAATAACACTTATGTCAGGGGACCTTGTAGATCTGTATAAATACAACACACTTTTAGACAGATAATCAGAGGGATTCCGACCAGAGGGCATCGCCACCATCGCTGATACCGATGCTGCAGTCATCTTGACACTAATCCAGTCTTCGTGTCCCTGCGGAGTCTGAGATAGAGACCTCATTCCAAGGTAACGAGGGTTGGGGGCTCCTCTCATGGACATGGTTTTGGCAGATTAGGTTTAACGAACCGAGCTCTTCCTTTCTAAGTAGAAGGTTAGACCTACTCTCCTTAGGGTGTTAGGGTTTATTCCATCTTTTACATATACATATGTTTTTATCTTATATTGCATAATGGTGGGGGTCTTTATAACAATGACTCTCCTCTTTACTATACTGTTGCTTGGTATATTCATTATCCTAATCATTGCAGTTCATGCAACTTATCACAAATTGCAGTTATGTTCAATAAAAACTATTATAACTTTACTGCATCTGTGTTATTGCCTTTGTTTGTATAAGACATTATAAATCTGTGAGAAAAGGGTAATTTCCGTTTAACCACGACAACCCTGAGATATTGTATTTTGAGTCCATGCGTAAGCGACTGCTACAAATCACCTTTTACTATTGTGTTTTCGGTGAGGTACTGCTAGTAAGCCGGTAAAGGTTTGGACAACAGTTACAAATAGTTGTAGGAAGAGACCTAGTCACCTACGAACGAAAGTACTGTCATCCTGAGACCAGCAGTCTTGCTCAAAGCAAGAGTCCAAACTACGACAATTTCTTACAGGCAATGAAATGTCCATATTTCGAGAGACTATCTACTACCACCAGAATTACTGAATGCTGTTGTACCACTGGCAGACCTGTAATAAAGTCTAAAGAGATGTGTTCCCACGGACGACTTGGGGTTGGGAGTGGGTGTAACAACCCTTTCGGTTTTGAATGACTTGTTTTAGTGCGAGCACAGACTTCGCAGTTGTTTACCATTATTTTTACATCCTTTGTTAAGGTAGGCCACCAAAAATAGCGTTGGATTAATTCAAGAGTTTTAGGAGTACCAGGGTGAACTGCTGTAGGTATAACATGCAACCAATGAAACACTATCTTGCGAAGTTTGGTAGTGGGCACAAACAAACGAGCATCGTAAAAGGGTAATCCTTGCTTGATTGATCTTTTCGGATCTGCTTGGGCCCACGCCTGCCATTTTTCAACAGTGAATGAATTGCGGATGTCTTCAAAGAAATCTTCTGTTTTTATGATACATAGGACCTTGTCAGGAGCAATGATAGCTCTGGAGGTTTGAACTGCAGGCAATGTGGTAGACTCTTGGCGGGACAAGGCGTCAGCTTTGCGATTATCTTTACCAGGCCGGAAGGTTACCACAAAATCAAACTCGGCAAAAAACAGCATCCAGCGTAATTGCCGAGGAGTCAAAAGTCTGGCAGAACTCATGAATTGAAGATTGCGGTGATCAGTATATACTGTGACAGTATATTTAGCTCCCAACAAATGATGTCTCCATTCTTTAAAGGCGTCACAAATCGCCAGAAGCTCTTTTTCAGCAATGACATAGTTCTGTTCGGCTTCGTTCAACTTCCGAGACATGTAAGCTACAGGATGAAGCTGACCAGTGTCTTTGTTTCGTTGTGACAAGACTGCTCCTATCGCTACATCTGAAGCATCAGCTTCCACTATGTAAGGTCGATCCGCATCTGGATGAGTCAAGACTGGGGCAGTGGAGAAAGCTTCTTTCAAAGTTGAAAAGGCTTGGTCTGCTTCTGGGGACCATACAAATTTTTCTTTCTTTCTTAATAACTTAGTAATTGGAGCCACTGTCTGGGAGAAATGATTGATGAACCTCCGGTAAAAATTTGCAAAGACCAGGAAACATTGTACATCACAAACAGACTTTGGGATGGGCCATTCAGATACGGCTTTTACTTTCCTTTCTGCCATCACCATACCTTGAGGGGTAAGGATAACCCCTAAAAACTCAACTGTGGTAACATGAAACTCACACTTGGTTAGCTTGCAATATAAATGGTGTTTACGAAGGGCTGCCAACATTTTCTTGACATGTTGAACATGTTCATTCTCATTGTCTGAGTAGATCAAAATGTCATCAATGTAAACTATGGCAAAGATATCAAGGTACTCTCTAAGAACGTCATTTAAGAAAAATTGAAATGCTGCTGGAGCATTGCACAGACCAAAAGGCATGACGGTGTATTCAAAATGGCCATATTGTTTTGAATGCTGTTTTCCATTCGTCACCCTCTCTCATTCTGACCAAATGGTAAGCACCCCGAAGATCAAGCTTCGTGTAGATTTTTGCTTTCTTTACTTGTTCCAGTAAGACCGGAATTAGAGGCAAAGGATATTTGTTCTTGATGGTGATTTTATTCAAGCCCCTATAGTCGATACAAACAAAGCTCTCTATTCGCTTTAGGAACAAAAAACAAAGGAGAAGCTGTGGGAGACTTAGAGAGGCGGATGAAACCATTCTCTAATAATTTATCCAAGTATATTCGTAAATGTTGATTTTCATGTTCTGACAGGGCATACACACGACAGTTGGGAAGTATTCCCCCTGGGACTAGATCAATTTGACAGTCATAAGATCTATGAGGAGGTAAGTTCTCTGCTTCCTTCTCATCAAATACATCTTCATAAGACGAATACTGTTTGGGCAACTGAACTTCTTTCTCTGCAGCGGTAGCTATGTAAGAATGGCGAACTTCAGATTCTTGAGTCCTTTGGAGACAATGTTCTTTACATAGCACTGATGAGAACACGATCTTTCGTTCAGCCCAATTAATCTCTGGATTGTGATGAGTTAACCATGGCAAGCCAAGGATGATCCCATACTGGGGAGCATGGATCACGTCAAGGATGAGTTCCTCTTTATGTTTCTTTCTTTGATTTTTACCTTCACAAATTATTGTCAAGGGGACAGTCTGAAGAGTTATCGGACTTCCAGTCAAGAGTTTTCCATCAACTGCCTGGATGGTTTCTGGAGTCTTCTTTTCAATACATGAGATCCCCCATGCACGAACCAATTGGGCGTCAACAAAGTTTCCGGTAGCCCCAGAGTCGACTAGAGCCTTCTTGAAATAGTTCTTTTTCTTGACCTGAACTCTTATTCCCAATTTTAGATGTTTGGATTGTGTAGGATCCACGGTGACACCCAAGAGCAACCCTTCTCTGCAACTCGGGTGCTTTAGATTTTCCGACTCGACTGATGCATTGGTTGCAACTTTCTGAACTGGGCCTCGCTTGCTCTTTGTTTTGATTGGACAATCTTTGGCGAAATGACCTTTCCGCCCACAATAGAGACATTGCCCATTTTTCTGCGTAGATCCTTTTCGTCTTTGGTCAAAGGTCTCCTGATGGTTCCAATTTCCATCGGTTCCGGCGTTCTTTCTCTCGGAGTTCTTGAGTCTTTGTTATCATGAGCATGCCAAGAATGTTTTTCAGTCTTTTTACGCGTTTCTTTTCATTCATTTAAACGATGATCAAGCCTCAAGACAAGGTTTATTAAATCTTGACAGTTTGCAGGTTGTGGGTCGATTCGCGCTAAGATGTCTTTTAGCTCCTCTTTGAGCCCCCTGTAAAACAAGGCCGCTTGTTTTTCTTCAGGCCAGGATGTCTCAGCGACCAGCGATGAAAGTTGGCTAAATATGACACTAAGGGGGTTATTCTAACTTTGGAGGAGTGTTAATCCGTCCCAAAAGTGACGGTAAAGTGACGGATATACCACCAGCCGTATTACGAGTTCCATAGGATATAATGGACTCGTAATACGGCTGGTGGTAAATCCGTCACTTTTCCGTCACTTTTGGGACGGATTAACACCTCCTCCAAAGTTAGAATAACCCCCTAAGTCCTGATTCCCTTGGCGTAAGTCTAATAATTCACGATCTGCTGACTGTGTTACAGTTCTACGATCGAAAACTCTCTCAAATTCACAAACACATTTTTTCCAGTTGTACAACAGGGAACTATTTTTACGCACAAGAGGAATAGCCCAGGTAGCTGCATCTCCAGACAGATATGACAACAAGAAAGCTACTTTAGACTGGGCATCGGGGAAAGTATGTGGTCTGCAGGTGAAGTGAAGTTCCACTTGAACCAGAAAAGATTGCGCTTTCAAGGGATCACCTGAGAAGCGTTCTGGGGGAGCTAAAGGAATGGCTGAAGGAACATTGAGGGAAATGTTAGTCGGACTACCTCCAGAAGTCTGAGAAGAAGTACCTGGCCAAGACACACCTGTGGGACTTTGTTCTTTCTTCTCAACCTTATTCTGTAACTGACTCACCCTCTCAGCTAGACTATTTGTCAAATCCTTTGATGATACCACTTCTGACTGGAGCTGGGTGATAGCACTGACTAGCTCGTCCAGTGTGGCCATGCTGAGAACCTACACAAACCAGGAGGATAATAATTTGTGGGCTCACTATTCTGTCAGAGTCACCAGATCCTCGGGGTCCGTGCACGTTCCCAACACTTCCACCACAAGACAGCTCCAATACTCTGATTAGATTTATCTCAGAGTCTAAGAGAGTCCAAGTGGGGAAAAGGGGATTAGGACGGGAACAGCTGGGAAGGAGACCTGTAGGAAGCAAAAGGTTAAAACACAACATCAAAATTACATCTCATGAAATCAGTACCATGCTACAACTCTAAGCTTCGTCTTTTCCGAAAAACATGAACAACCCTAGAATAATCCTAAAACTGACTAGGCTTTAGATGACCGAATACCTGAGGAGGAAACAGGAAAAGTTAAATAGGACTTTCAGATTCAAGTACTTTCTTTAGCATGAGAATCAGGAAACACTCTGAGCATTTTCTAACAACCATATGAATCTCCTTTTAGGAATACATATCAGGAACACACAGAATTACCTCTAGAACTCTGGTATTGTGTTGTGTTCATCTCAGAAAAAACATTGGGAAGTAAATTGCGCACACTGCAGATTTTTATATGAGTATTAAACACCATAAAGGTTTGTGCACCATGAAATCACACAACGTAGATTCAAGGAATAAATCATGCGAAGTGTCAACTTGAAATGCTACCAAGAAAATGTCTTAGAATGGTAGCGCACAGTAACTTACATTATTTATACACGAGGAAAGAATTGCACGTCTTGCCGATTCGAATGCCACCATACAAAAGCCAAGAAATAGTAGCGCACAATGAATAACATGAAAAAACACTCAAGAAAAGAATCGCGCGTGTTGCCGATTCGAATGCCACCATGTAAATGCCCGAAAATGGTAGCGCACAATGAACAGCATGAATTACACACGAGAAGTGAATCGCGCGTTTCGCCGATTCGAATGCCACCATGTAAATGTCAAAAAAGATAGCGCGCAATGAACAACAAAGTTAAATGCTCATGAAACGATTTGCACGTCTTGCCAACTCGTAAAACATCATGTAAATGTCAAGAAATATCAGCGCGCAATGAACAATAATGTAATAACAAAGTCAAATCTTTATGGAATAAATTGCGCGTCCTCCCTATTTGCAAACCACCATACAAATGTCAAAAAATGGCAGCGGACAAGTAATCTGTTATTCATTTAAGAATTAAAATCAAGAATATGAAGATTCTCAATTACGGTGTTGGGAAATGTCCAAACACCGTCTTACCGCCTGGAAACAGTGATCACCAATGAGAGATGAGTGCAGAAGACTGGAAAATCCAAATAGGCCGCCGGGACAGGAGCTCAGGAAGAAGCTGCTGCTCTGCACCGGGACCTCTGAATAGTGAGCACTGGAAGTTGGGCTGACTCTCTTTTATAGGGTCTTGGCCCAGCCCAGAACCACGCCCAGGCATGTTGCATGGAAAGTCTCCAGAAGGCCCTGGAAAGGGACCACACCCTAACACACTCTGAATGTCTGCAGCAACACATTGTAAATGTACAGTATTTATAAACACCTTAAAAATGAATCTTTTGGATGGAATTCTGCAATGCAAAAGGTTAAACAATAACATATCATCACAATGCATAAATTACTTTATCTTGCGAGTGTTGGGTTTTTGCATTCTAGATGCCCGTAGAGCGCGCACTGTCGTGGTGTTGACAAATAGTTTAAGGGCTTCCCCTCAGAAATTGATAAATTGAGAGCTTTAATCCAACCGAGGGGTACTCAAAGTGTAACTTCTCTGCCTCAACATTGAATGCTCTTTCAGTGCATTGCTTCCATAGGAATAGGATGGCACACTGTTCTCTGTTTTCTTGGGTATAAGGGAGGTGAGGTGAAAGAGGACAAAAAGTTCAAAGGATGGATGAGCAGGGAATAAACCAAGGACATTTTTCAGAGGTACAAGGCAAATACTTTAATGTTAATGAAAACCAGCACAAAGCAATATGTCAGAGGTAAAAATAATATAAGTAAATTGTAATGGTATTTGTGGGACTTTTGAAAATAAATTTGTTTATACGAATATTGGAGCAAAGTGAAGCGGAAATTGTTGTGCTCAAAGAAACTCACCTTATAGCTGAACACCAGGACATATTCATTTAATATTCATGGGCTCAGGAAATCATGATAGCCTGTTGTAGTCGGGAGAGTGTCAGTTACCATAAGGAGAAACTAAGACTGGATAGTTAAGAAAGTGGGCTGGGACGAGCTGGGTAGGTAGCTTTTAGTCTCATTACTACAGAGATGAGGTTCTATTGATGTTTGGAGTTATCATACCCTAGCTAATGTTCCAATGCAAATGATTTTCAGAGGAGCCTCAGTGTTGTACTTCAAGAACTTGACAGAAGATCCTCTGCAAAACTAATTATTACGAAGAGGAAACAAATTGAATTTTAGACCTGACAAGCCTTATGGTGGTCTTCCCCCAAAAGTTTGCCTTTGCTGATTTCTTTTGTTGGCCTTAGGACTCCGAGCACTAAAGTGCATGTGCTCTCTCACTAAACATGTTTTAATTGTGTATGCCTAATTGGCATATTTAATTGACTTATATGTCTCTAGTAAAGTGTACTCTATGTGTCCCCAGACCTGTGAATTAAATGCTACTATTGGGCCTGCAGCACTACTTGTGCCACCCATTTGAGGAGCACTTTAGAACATGTCCCAGGCCTGCCATTGCAGCCCGAAGACAATGTTACATTGCCATGTTGACTTTGTATTTAAAACCCCTTGCCAAGCCTTAAATTCTTCTTTTATTACAGGTATGTCACCCCTAAGGTAGGCTCTAGGTAGCCCATAGGGCAGGGTGCTATGTAAGGAAAAGGCAGGGCATATACTTTTGAGTTTAACGTGTCCTGGTAGTGAACAATTCTAAAATTAGTTTTCACTACTGTGGAACCTACCCCTGTCATAGGATAACACTGGGGATTCCTTATTACAATTAGTATGTTGTAAATCCTGACTGAGGAGGGGTAGGCCTGTCATGTTTAGTACTATAAAACCGTAATGACAAATCCACTTTAATGATAAAGTCAGAATTATTATTACAATTTTGAAAATGCTAAATTTAGAAAGTTGGCACTTCCCTGCTCTTAACCCGGTGTGCCTGAAGCATGTTTCCAATACATGTCTGGATTGGGATAGAAGATGTACTTGTGCATTCCCTCTAGACATCCCTTAAAGGGAGTTTAGGTGTAAATGATGGGTCATCAACATCCTGATAGGGCATCCTGGGCAGAATGGAAGGGAATAGCTGACAAGCCTGAATAGAAAGTGTCCTGCTTCAATTCAAAGGGCTGCATATCCCCTGTAGCGAGTCTGGAGCCAGGCCAGAAAGGGAGGACCTCTATGCCCTTCAAAGCCCTTCTTTGAAGTCTCCACCACTTCAAAGGCACCACTGGGTATACGTATTGGACGTCTGCCCCTACCAACTCAGTACACTTCTGGAGCTGTGGATACTTTGCCAGGAAGAAGGACTGCTATTCTGCTGGACTGCTGCTCTGAAAGTACTGGTTTCTTGCTGTCCTGCCTTCTGCGTGCCTTGCCTGGGTGAGAAAGACTGAGTCACAACAATTGAACCCAGAACCAGAGTGTCTCCAAGGGCTTGCTGGCTTGCCTCCTGTTCTTCTGAAGTGTCAGGGACACAAAAGACTTCCAACTCATCACCTCCAGCAACTGTACTTCGCTTGCTGTAAATCTTGCCCTGCCAAGTGGTGCCTATCCAGTCCTCGGTCCTTGGAAGTTAGTATAAAGTGCTGCTCCAGATTTAAATCTTTTTACTGACCAAGCAGTTCAACACGAGTGCCGTGTGCTAAAAAAGTATTTTTTGAGAGAACTAGCGAGGCCAGCAGTATACTGATTGTTTTGGATGTTGATTAAAAAAGGCTTTGGTAGAAGGAGAAAATAAGGAATTGATTAAAAAAAAGTGAAGGCTTTTGTCAGAGCTCAAGCAGAGGTTGCCAAAACTATAAGCTAAAAATACCTTGAGGCCACGTGTACTGAGTTAAGAAGTGACAAGCATAAAACTTAAACAGTAGCTCAGTTGGCAGACAAAGTTTCAACATACATTTGAAGAACACAATAAAGTAGGCCACTCTCTAGCCTGGAGAAATAAAATGGGTAATGTACAAAATCATATTAAAATGATTCACAATCCTGAGACTGGCCTGGTTGATGATTGGTTTGAACAGATCGCCAATGGTTTCATAACGTTTTATCATAATTCAAATGCTGAGCATCTCGGTGGTTCTAAAAAAGAAACTATGGAGTTTTTAAAGCAGGTTGATCTGAATTTCTGATCAGTTTAGTTTTTGCATCCTTTTTTTGATAAACATTTTGTATTATTTTTCAAAAGGAAGGGAAAACAAAAGAAAACCGATCAAATAGGGGGGGGGGAGGGTACAAGGCAAGGGAGACAAACATCTTACAAAATTTTCCATTCCTGTCTTCATAGTAATAGTTAGATAGCATTTTTGTTGTTAGAGAGGTTAACAATTATTGTAGCAGCCTTTCCCTCCTTTTGAGCCTTTTTATAATCATGTGTCAATACAATATTTTCAGTGATTTTTTTTCCCCCCGTGATCAGTCTGGTTTATGTCAATAGTTCCAACCATCGTCCCCATATCTTTCAAAATTTTTGTGGGCACCCTTTGGATTCGAAGACTATCTTCTCCTGATTGGCACACCAGTCCACTCCTCTCTTCCATTTTTGGAACGAGGGGCCCCCCGGGAGGCTCCATGCTGCTGCGATGTCTCTTTTGGCAACTAGTAATGCAGTGGCTACTAGGGCACGTTTTGCACGTTTTCCCTCCATCTCCTCCATTATCCCTAATAAAGTTAATTTTGCAGATTTGTGTAGTTCTTGCCCCAGTGTTCTTTCCAGCTCCCGAAATACCCCATCCCAGTATTTTTGTGTTGTTGGGCAGGTCCATACCATGTGGAAGAAATCTGCGGGTCGCACGTGCATCTTGGGCACCTGGAAGAGGGGCGGGCTCCTATTTTGTGAAGCCTGGATGGTGTCAGGTATGCTTCATACAGGTAATAAAATTGTATTACTCTGAATCTAGTTGACACCGCCAGTGTCTTGGGTGCCATTAGAGCCTCTCTCCACTCCGCTTCCTCCAGGGTTCCCACCCAGGGTTCCCACTTGGCCCTAATTGGGACTAGTTTGTCCGGAGTGTTGTTAATTAGTGTCTTGTATATTTGCGAGATGCCTTTCCCTTCCAGGTTTCCCATGAGCAACTTGGCTTCAAGCGGGTTAAATTCTGGCATGTGGCCTGTAGTGGGTAAGTGTGTTTTTAGTGCATGTCGTAGGTGGAGGTATCTGAAGAATTGTGTTATGTTTAGTTGAAATTCTGTCTGGAGCTCCTGAAATGTATTCATGGTTTTCTCCCCTCCAAACGTCCCCCACCATTGAGATACCTATTCGGTCCCATTCTGTAAATCCCTTTAGCGCAGCTGGGGCGCTCAGCCACTTCCCCCTCCACAACGGGGTCTGGAGGGTGATAATGGTGTTCCAGTTGGTGTACCTCAGAGCCGCTCGCCAAGCCAGGAAGACTGCCTTAGTTATGTCTTCCATATCTCGGGGGAGCGGCGATCCGTAGAGCATGTCAAGAACACCGGGGAAGCCTAGGATTGTCAGTTCTGTTTTGTAGGCCGGGTCATCCCATCCTCCATTAAACCAATCGTGGATCACGATTAGTTGGGTGGCCAGGTAATACAGGTAGGGATTTGTTGCGCCTAGGCCCCCTTCGAAAACATCTTTTCGGCAGTGGTGCATTGCCACTCTATGTCTGGCTCCTCGCCAAAGAAATTTCCCTGTGATGCCTTCGAGGTTCTGGAACCAGGAATGGGGGATAGGGAGGGGAAAATTCTGAAATATGTATAGGAGCCTTGGTAGGATCATCATTTTATATAATGCCACTCGGCCCATCAGGTTTAGTGGCAGGGTTTGCCATTTCTGTAAATCTGTTTTAATTCGTGTTAACAAGGGACATAGGTTTTTGGCCCATGTCATCTCAGGCAGAAGGGATACCCAGATACCCAAATATTTGAAGCTGAGCCTACGCAGGGGTATTGTGCTTTGCCAATCAAAGCAATCCCGTGAAATTGTCAGCGGGATTAGAACTGATTTGGCAGAATTAATTTTGAGTCCTGATATTTGTTCATACTGTTGTAGGAGGTTGAGACTTCTTGGGCCGGTTAAGCTGGGCTCTTGCATGTATAGCAAGACATCGTCTGCGTACAGCGCTATTCTGTCCTCGTGGGAGGGGCCCCATTTCCACCCGCGGTAGATTGTGTCGGTCCTGATCATCTGGGCCAGGGGCTCGATGGCCAGGGTAAATAAGAGGAGGGACAGGGGGCATCCCTGTCGCGTGCCCCTGCGGATATCAAATGCAGGGGACAATATCCCATTGACTAGCACCCGAGCCGTAGGATTAGTGTACAGTGCTTGGACCCATCGACAGAATTGTGCTCCGAACCCTGCGCGTTGGAGCACCAGGAGAAGGAAGCCCCAATCAACCGAATCGAATGCTTTTTCGAAATCGATGAGCAGGAGGGCAATGTTTCGGGGTAATCGGTGTCTCTCTGCTAAGGCCACATGTAATCTGCGGATGCAGTGGCGTGTACTACGGGTTGCTATAAACCCACATTGGTCTGGGTGTATTAATTGCGGTAGGACCATCTTGAGACGAATGGCTAGGATGGATGCAAGGATTTTAACCTCTGTGTTTATTTGTGATATTAGCCTATAGTCTGCGCATTGAGGTGAAAGGGGTTGGGTTTTGGGAAGTACCACGATCATGGCAGTGTCTAGTTCTTGAGGGAAGGATCCTTTTTCGCTGACTTCCGTGTAGAGACGCAGCAGGTGTGGGGTTAGTTCTTCTCTATATATTTTGTAGTATTCCGAGGGGAGCCCATCAGGGCCTGGCGTCTTGCCCGTGCCTAGAGTAGAAATTGCTCCACCGATCTCCTCTATCCCAATGGGTTCTTCCAATGATTGTACCTCCACCCTGGGGAGCTGTGGGAGGGGGATCCCTTTTAGTGTTTGACGGGCCTGTGATAGGTCTACTTGTGTGGATGCTTGATATAAAGTGGTGTAGTATGTGGCGAAGGCATTTGCATTTTCTGCGTGTCCTGTGACCAGGGTGTTTCCCTTATCATAGACTTCGGGGACAATTCTGGAGGCAAGTTGGTTGGAAATTAGTGAGTATAGCATTTTCCCGGTCTTATCTCCCCACCCGTACAGTTTCCCGGTGCTTGCCCTCCATATGTATTTTGCCGTTTCTAGGGAGTGGTCTCGGATTTCTTCTCGGATCAAAAAGAGTTGTCTCCTAAGCTTTTCGTTTGGGCTTGTTACGTTTTGATTTTCAAGGGCAATCGCCCGGAGTTCTAATTGTGTAATTTGTTGGGTTCTGGCACGTTCTTGATTGCGTATCAGGTGTTTTGCTACCCCTCCCAGTACCGCTTTACCCACTGCCCATAGGGTGCTTGATTCGGACACTGATTTATCATTAAGGTGAAAATATTCTGTTAGTGCTTGCTGTATTTGTTCCCTATATTGTTTGTCTTGGAGGTACCACGCGCTTAGTCGCCATATCGGGCAGGCTGGGCTTGGGGTTGTCCCAGAGTGAGCCGGAGTGGAGCGTGATCTGAGATTCCCCTCGTCAGAATTTCAACGTGTGTAAGGGCTGCACATTCTGTGCTTGGGAGGAGTATCAGGTCTATTCGAGATTGGGAACCATGGGCTGCTGAGGTGTGAGTGAATTGTCGCTTTCTAGGATGCCATATTCTCCAGGCGTCGCATAGCCCTGTCGCTGAGAGCCAGCCGTTAATTTCTGTCGCTAGTGTAGTCCTATACGTTGAAATTGGTCCGGTTACGTCAAGGGTTGGATTTGGAGTTGCGTTGAAGTCCCCACCTAGTATAGTACGTCCCGAGGGTAAGTCAGAGAGGAGTGTGGTGTGTGCTTGGAGCGTTTTGTTGACCAGGGGCGGGGGAGTGTAGACACTGATCAAATTAATTGTGGCTCCCTCGATTTTGCAGGTGAGGGCTATGTATCGACCTTCTTTATCTCTTCTTATCTGGATGTGTGTAATGGGGAATGTGCGGCGTAGTATTATAGCTACTCCTCGTGATCCGCGTGTGAACCCTGCATGATATACTCTGTCAAACCCGCGACGGGCCAGGAATGGACAGCTATCCCCCAGCAAGTGTGTCTCCTGCAGCATAAGTATTTCTGGTCGATAGCTTTGTATATACGAGAATATTGCGGTGCGTTTGATTTTATCAAGGAGACCATTGACATTCCACTAAATAATTTGTGTCTGGTTCATGGTGGATGGGTGGTTTTGGGTAGCTTGTCACAGTGGCTGACCTCGTTTTGGATTAAGGAGATTTGTGTTTGTGAGGGGTTTACGTTATGTTTCCTCTGTATCTCTAACTTGTTTGGCGCCTCAGTTGTGTCAGTACTCAGTTGTGTCAGTAATGATTTTAAATCCCTTGCCCTGTGTGTGAGTTAACAAATTAGAACATGAACATTGCAGTAATAGAACCGATTGAACAATGGCCTTGAGAACTAGGCCTGAACCCCTTTGCCCCCCAACTCCCTCCCCTCCCCATACTTCCCCCCAGAAGCATCTGGCGCCCATAAATATGTGACACCTCACTTCCGTAACTTGTGAGGTGGCTTTCAACTGGTGGGTTGTGGTATGAATGGTGGTGGACCCCTTCATTGTGTCGGATCATCGAAGACTGCATAGCGAATAAATAGTAGATATTTAGGTTGTTCAAGCTCAGTCTTGCTTTCATCCATTAGTTCAATTTCAGTTTCAATTTAGTTACAGTTTCCCCCTTTGGGGTGTTCTTGGCCTGTGGCTTCATAAGGTCGGGCTGCGGGATAGATCAGTGTCTTCAGGTGTGTCCTTTGGTATCTGGATGTCATTCCGTGGACTTTGGTTTTCGGGGGTTTTAACAAAGTCTTCGGGAGACCGTGATTTCCTCAGTCCCGGTCGGTGAGCCCCGCTAGAGGAGCTCGAGCGAGATCTTTGTCTGTCTTTCCCTCGCTGTGAACGAGTGCATCCGCGGCGACCGGGCAGTCCTCCTTTTGAGTGGGTTGGTATTGTTTTGAGTGTTGGTCTTTGTCCCGGTTTGTCTGTGTTCAGCGGGATCTCCTCTGTCAACCACGTCCAGGCTGTGTCTGGCTGTTCAAAGAAGTGTGTCTTATTTTTATAGATCACCCGAAGTCTAGCTGGGAATAGGAGGCGGTATTGGATATCCATAGATCTTAGTTTTTGTTTTACTTCGATAAATGACCGGCGTTGTTGTTGGACCTTGTATGTGTAGTCTGGGAAAAGGAGGACTTTGGTTCCCTCGTAGAGAAGATCTCCTTGGGAGCGTGCCTCTTGCAACACCATGTCTCTGTCTTTGAAATTAAAGAGGCGGATTATTACCGGTCGGGCGGGGATCCAGGCGGAGGCCTAGCTCGCAGCAATATATGGGCCTTTTCAATCATAAACCATGGTGTGAGATGGTCCATGGGTACCCAGGTTTTGATCCATTCCTCCAGGTGGGTGGCCAAGGATGATTCTGCGGTGGTTTCGGGGAGCCCCACCAGGCGAAGGTTATTGCGTCTCGATCTGTTTTCGGCATCTTCTGCTCTCTTATGCAGTTCTGATGTGCGCTTAGCTAACAACGAGACTTGGGTTTTGAGTGCAGCTATTTCATCCTCTGCTGTGGAGATCCTGGATTCAGCTTCCGTGATTCGAGCCGTGGCATTGCGCAGGTCTTGTCGGACCAGGGCGACATCCACCCTAACTTCTCCGATTTGGGATTCTACCACCACCTGGGAGGCCTGGATCACCTAAAGGATTGCCGCCAAGTCGCCAGATGTTGTCCGCTGCTCACCCACCCCGCCCGGATTTGGGTCCTCCGACCGAGGGCCCGTCGCCCCTGTGGTGAATTGGTCCATGCAAGTTTGTGCTGTTGCCTGTTTGGCTGATTTGTCTTTACCCATGGCGTTCGCTGTTGGTCTTGAGCTTACTTGGGCCGCCGTGTTCAGTTTGTCGTGTGTTTTGTTGAGGTTGTCCTGTCGTATTTGGATGTTCAGCTGTATTTTCAGGTTCAGAGTTGTGGTGTGTTAGTGTCCAGGTTCAACCTTCCATTTAGCGGCACCTCGTATTTAGGGGGAACTGTGAGGTCGCAGCGGGCGTTTATGGCATATTACTGACCTTCCTCTTGTTGCGTATCTCTCTTCGAGATGGTTCATCGCGATGACTCCATCGCTCTTTCTTGGTGGGTTTTCTGCTCTTTAATTACTTTTGGTAAGGGGGGGGAGAGAGGAAACCCTGTGCTCTGGAGGAGGTTCGGTTTCGCGCCGCTTCCTGCGTACCCCGTAGTATCCCTGCTTTCTTCAGTCCCCAGCCGCAGCTCACCTCTCAGGGTTTTGCAGAATTGAACCGGTTCGTTAGGCTCCTTCTGTGTTCCACCTTCGTTTATTACCTTTGCTTTGCCACAGGATCCCGACCACAATCCTGGGCCGGGGACCGCACCTTCACTGGACGCCGCATCGCAGCCCGATTGTGGATTTTCTTGCCGCCGAGGCGTTTCCTCGTCTCAGCGCCAGTCCAAGGTTAGGGGGGGAATTTTACCCCCGGTCGTTTCTTCAGTTTCTGCCGGCAGCAGAGCGATGTCAATGGGAGGGAGGCGCAGGAAATCGCGACCTGCAGGCCGCACGGCCGTAGGCCTTTGGCCAGGGCCCCTCAGGGCCGGCTCCGCGCGCCGTGTCCCGGTTCCCAGAGCTCACCTCTCAATGCCGGGGTCATTCGTCATGCGTCCAGGCACCGTGAGCCGATACCGCTCGCTCGCCCCGGGCTCCCCGTCTTCTGGCCTCACTCTCCGGCCGCCATCTTGGCCCGTTCTGTTTCTAACCGGATCGATCAAAATCAGGGCCAAGAAGGATCGGAAACCCCGCCGCTGGTGTGGGGGGGGAAACTGTGGGACCCCCAGGGGTCGATCATAGTGCGATGGGGATGGATGGCCTGTCTTTACTTTAGGCGGATGACGGAGGGGTCTGGAGCACTATTAAAGTGCGACCGCCATCTTGACGCCTTGGCCACGCCCCCCTAGTTTTTGCATCCTTTTTATTACGTTTTTAAACTAAAGGGCAAAAAAAAGGAAAAAAAGGAAAACATACATAGCAGATGGTACCCACCCACATGCAGATCAGTTTTGACACTGCTCCAGTGGGATTAGTCCAGCCTGAACCAGCTCCTGGTTGCTTGTTTTCCTGTTCGTGGAGGACCTGGCCTGAAGGTTCAACCTGGCCTGTTCCCATTGGAGCAAGGTCAAGACGAATTTGAACAAGGCTAGGTTCAAAACTGAGGTAGCATGGTGTGCAAAATAAAGATGGACTGGAATACAGCCCGAATGATTACGAGTGGCTGAGATTAATTCAAATACTTCATCGATCAGTTTTTTGTATGCTTTAGAATGTTGCCCTGAGTGGGACTGGAATGCCCAGACATGGGTCCCGTGTACACTGGGTCACTGGAACCAAGCAATATGTCGCTGATGAACCCTAACAGAATGTTGGCGCTCCAGGCTCATGGCATGTGGTCTTGACTTCTGAGTTGGTGGCCCATCACCTGGCAGGAAGACTAGCAACCTTGGTCCCTAAGTCCTGGTTCCAGCAGTTAGAGGTTTTGGTGATCTTCTTCCCTACGGAAGCAAGCTGTTGAACAGTGCTTTAGAATAACGTGAGGGTCTCCCACTCCCAACTTTAGAGTCCACATCTAGTCACATATGTGATTGAGGGGGTCATTCTAACTTTGGCGGGCGGCAGAGGCCGCCCGCCAAAGTTCCCCCGGCAGAATACCGCTGTGCGGTCAAATGACCGCCGCGGTAATTCTGGCTTTCCCGCTGGGCGGGCGGGCGACCGCCAAAAGGCCGCCTGCCCGCCCAGTGGGAAAGCACCAGCAACGAGGATGCCGGCTCCGAATGGAGCCGGCGGAGTTGCTGGTGTGCGACGGGTGCAGTTGCACCCATCGCGATTTTCAGTGTCTGCCACGCAGACACTGAAAATCAATGTGGCGCCCTGTTAGGGGGCCCCACGACACCCGTTCCCGCCAGCCAGGTTTTGGCGGTGAAAACCGCCAGAACCAGGCTGGCGGGAAGGGGGTCAGAATCCCCATGGCGGCGCTGCTTGCAGCGCCGCCGTGGAGGATTCCCTGGGGCAGCGGGAAGCCGGCGGGAAACCGCCAGCTTCCCTTTTCTGACCGCGGCTTTACCGCCGCGGTCAGAATGCCCCCGGAAGCACCGCCAGCCTATTGGCGGTGCTTCCTCCGTCACCTACCCTGGCGGTCTATGACCGCCAGGGTAGGAATGACCCCCTGAGTGTCTGGTATTTTCAAATTCAGGTTGTGGGAGTTGACTCCTTTCAATTGGCCTCTCCTCTGCCCTTTGTTAAAGGGACAGTAAGCCACAGCAGGAGTGGTTCCAAATCTGACTGCCCAACAACACAGGCCATGGGAGTAACTAGGGATCACAACTGGCCGTCAGCTTCTAATGAAGTATATGCCACTTAAAGGTTTAAAGGCCTAAGCCTTCTGCTCTGTTAAGATTTCCTCGTCCTTCTGTGAAAAGGAAAATATCACATAAATGTGGATTTCTTCTTCAGGTTTCCTTGTACTCTTCCCGAACTGAAGAATCATAGAGGGGGGGTGTGTGACGATGACTTACCTTAATGCTGGGTAGAGGTGCCACAACACCTTTTGACCTGCCATCATGAGCCCACGCCTGTTAAAAAAAAAAGTAAACAAAGGATCAGGAAGAGATGAAAAACTTCAAGGGAGAAGCAACAGTGAAAGAAAGAAAGGAATAGACACAAACATAAAAAATCTGTCTTCACGAATGCAGGAGGAGAAAGAATGAGTCAAGCTGCAGTTGTGATCGAAGTGCAGCAGCAAACCGTGGGTGCCTGACAACCAGGTTCCGAGGAGCAGACAGGACCCATCCAGGGACCCAAAGGCTTCTGCATGCAACACCGAGAAAAGAAAGAGGACAAGACCGTGGTCCTGCCTCAAGGCATCGCAGTCCTGCCACAATCCACAGGCGAGTTGTGCCTTCACAGGTGCATTGCAGGGTGGTCCTGGGGAGAACCCAAAGGGTGGGGCAGCTCTTAGGGGATACCTCAAAGTAGCTAGGGCTAAAGACACACCGTACTGATAAAAATGGGACTCACTGAATAGGGGTGAAAACATATGAGCCAGCATTCAAAAGGGGCGGGGGAGCGGGGTAACCGCAGGGATTCATTCTGCAGAAGTGAACTGCAAACATAGTAAAAAAAGATGAGCCCGATTAAAAGAGAAATCGGGCATTTCCCAGTTTCTCACATATTCCTAAGTCTGCTGAAAATGGAAAACTCGTAAACATAGAGAAGATTTAACCTTAGAGTTCTAGTTGATACTACAAACACCTGTTACTTATAAAATGCAAAAACATTTTGGCGCAGAATCAAAATCCTGTGGTCAATCAACAATTTGGATATGTGAGCGAAAGTGTGTCGTTCATACAACTGGCTTTGTGCTAAGCGAAGGATTGCATACGTTTCCACAACGTATACAAATGCCTGGTTTACATTTGTGTACCCAAAATATAATAATATTAAGGGGTTATTTTTATTACTGCAACATGCCCAACATCTGGTGGCGAACTGAGTTTTGTCACCCCTAGAAAAATCAAAGGAAAAGACTAGTACCATTACTAAAAAATATGACTTCATCATTGTGAAACCATGACATGAAAAAAAGAAATTTCTCATCCTATTACCATTTTCTCCAAACTATAGTGCCACCCAGTGTCTTAACCTGTTGTTAGAACCACCTTTTGGTACCCAAGCCCCTAGTCAAGAGAAATATTATAACAGTTCTTGCCTCCGTCCACGGATCGCGACATCAGGGTACTCAGAACCTACCTCTTACATGCTACTGTGTACCCGCAGGTCTTTCCTAATTATGATCCACCTGCTTGAATACTTCTCTCCTTTCCAGGTCACCCCTCTTTTCAGTTTTTCTGTTACTTTGGTGGGTGCTGCCTTCTCCTCTCTGTCCTACTCTCTCTATGCCTTCTTCACTACTCTGGTGTCATTTTCCATATCATGTCTCTCTCTTCCTTTTCCCTCCTAGAGTCAATCTCCATCATCTCTGCTCATCTTTCGCTTTCCCCCTCCTCGTCCCAATGTCACTCTGTCTTCTCAACTCCTCATCCTCGCTCTGTCTCCTCTGCTTCATGTTCCTTCCTCTTCTTTGGTGTTCTGATCTTCCACTCATTCAGTCCCTGTGCAGGCCACATGCAGCACTCCACTCGCCAAATCACCATCAAGCCTCCTGGTTACTTTCATTTTTGTGTGCAGTGTATGCCTCTCACCCATAGGTCGGTACCACCCTCCAGGACTATGCTAAAGTCTATTCAGCTCATCAAGTGTTCACAAAGCGGTCCTGACACAAACGTCTGTCAAGGCAAATGGGTTCCCAGAGCAGGTATGTTAAATTCCAGGAAATGGTCCCCTTGTCCATCAGCAGGAATGTCCGGAGATATGTTGGTGATCCCCATCACAGACAATAATTCACAATTGTTTGATTCTGATGGGAAGATTATTAAAATAATGCAGACCTTAACTTAGAGGTAAGGATGATATGAGACTGATCACTCAGGTAATCTGATGCTCGATCTGAAAGAATTTTAAAAAAAAATAGTGCAATCATATAAAATAGAACCCAGATGTCAATGCATCTCCTTTGCTAGACATTTTTTGAGAATTCGAGGTAGAACCTCCAATGCATTTGACATATATTCCTCAGCAGGGCGAAGGACTGGGTGAATGGGAATACGCATAATTTCAATTACATTGTTTTTTACCTTGCTATAGGTATTCAAGGATTTATATGATGATTTAAATGGAAAGCATCCAATCATAGTTGAATTTATTCATACAGTGGGTCACGGCATTGTGGAATCTAAACCTGGAGTTCAAATAGATAAACTGATACTAACTTAAACGTTAAGATGGAACAGGGGGGTGTTAAGGTACAAAGATTGAGAAGGCAGCCAAATTTACATATTTTAAAACCAAGGCTTGGTATAAGAGTAAACAATGCAGATCTTCCAATATTAAGGAACACTTGGGGACTATCAGATAACAGAGAGTTAGGCAGTTGAGGTTTCTGTGAGAGTACAATTAATGGGTAGCTGTTCTTGTGAGTTGAGACATAACGCAGTGAAAAGCGAAATACCTTCTAATAAAAAAAGATTGCATTTGGTTACTGGCTGTGTTGGGTCCTTCAGTTAAGAAACTGTGCTACACCGACTAATATTATAGAACCATCAAAAGCTTGATTTCAAGAGACGTTGTTTAAACCTCTTTGTATAGTTATTAAACTTTGTGTGAATACATAATGTTTCAAAATATGATATACTTAATTGTTTCACAACTATCATTGGTAATGGAAGACATTTTCGATTTTGCTAATAAATATATATATATATTCTCCATTTTTGTTATTGTTTACATTAGTCATGTAACAAACACATTACAGCTTTGTACCTCATCTAGCAAAAGTATTACTCATAAACATCATCATTTCCAGTTATGTTGTGATGTAAGCATAAGTCACACTTAAGGATCTCTCGTATTCCAATATAAGAAAATATGCAACAGCTTAATAGCGAATGTACACTCCATTTTAACTATTCTCATCAACTAGGTTCAACGACAGCCTATATGGATCGAACTGTACTAAAGACCAAAAACATTTCAAACCAAACTAGGGTCTTTCAGGGGATCTATTATTATAATTATTGTGTATTTTCTGTGAACTTTTGTCTGAGGGCCCGATCTGATTCTCACCTGTCTGCGCCAGCCTAGAGGAGCTTTAGTGTGGGGAAGGTCCAGCCTGTGGATGCCCCCACTGTCCACATTATCTATGTGGTCTGTAAGGACTGCTGGGCTGTGGACATATGTCCCAGAGCCCGCCTTTCACAATTAGTGTTGTCAGCTAGCCATGTCCCTTAGGATCATAAATGGAAGAGGCAACTGAACTTATTTCTGTCCCAGTATCTTCATCCTGCTGTTCCCAGGTTCCCGAGATGTCATACCAAGGTACTACCAGTAGCTGTCTCCTACTCCGTTTGTCATCCTGAACTAGTGACCGTTCTTCTGCTCTAGCACACGTTGTTACTTCGTGTTTCCAGCTTGACCCGGATTTCCATTGTTTTGCTATGCATTGCTTGGCTATTATCATGGCCAAGTCCATAAACCTATTGCCCACTTTTTTCCGTCTAGCCATAGGATCCCATCAAGCAGGTCTCCGGGATACATATAAGACTATGACCTAATAACTCATTCAACATGTCAATAACAGTTTCCCAGAATTCATGGATTACAGGACAGTTCTATGTCATATGGCCAAAGTCGGCCTTCAGAGACGAACATCTCAGACTTTGTTTCGGGTCCCCCCATATATGGCCTGCAGCCTGTGCGGTGTTAAGGATGTCATGTGTAAATAATTGAATTGGGTATACTTTAATCTTGTATTCCTATAAACCTTACATGTATAGGCCAACATTTTCCTCTATTCAGTGTCCAATATATCTTGCCCCAGCAGAGTCTCCCACCTCTGCCTGGTCTTAAATAGGGGCTTTTGGGTTGTGTGATAGAGTGCCTGATATAGCCACTTTACCAAGTGTCCAGTCCCCCCAGCATCAATAGACTCTGAAGTACTGGGTGAGTTTTCAGTTCCTGGTCAGCGCTCTGCCACAAGTCTCTAAAGGAGTGCAATACAGCATGATATGTTAAACACTGGCCTGGGGGTAGGCCATGCTGCTCCCTTAGATCTGCGAAGGACAAGAGTCCCTTGTTGAAAGCAGTCTCCCACTGTCGTTAATTCCACCCCTGTCCAAGACACCAGCTGCCTATGCGTCAACATGGTTAGCGGGTCCCTCTGCGATAGTCCCACCAAAGAGAGTTCCCACACGTACACAGGAGTCCCCTTTGATATACTAAGGCATCCCTTCCAGCATCACAAGGCCACTTCCAACAATATCTGTGGTTGGGAGGGCGCTACCAATTTGCAGAGTAGTTTTGCCAAGAGAGGCCACTGGTCATGTCGTCCCCTGTGTCCTCAGCTCCCCAAGGTTAGCACCCCCAGCCACCCGGCACCCACTGCAGCTGTGCAGCCACATAATATAGCTCAAAGTCCGGCACTCCCAACCCCACCCCCCCATCTAGGGCGATGCAAGGGACCTCTAGTGCAACTCTATTTCCTTAACCATCCCAGACCGGGTTACGTAGCATGAAGTCTAGCTGTTTAAACCATGCAGCCGGTATCTTAACCAGTAGATTAACAAAATAATACAGCACTCTGGGTAGCATTATCATGTTGGTTAACAAAATCTGAGCCTGTAGGTCTGTCAGGGAGCGGAAGATCCGAATACCCAGGTATTTAAAGGAGACAATGGTCCAGACCAACTCCTGCGGGACCATAGGTGGCTGCGGGACCATAGGTGGCTGCGTAGTGTCTGCCCCTAAGGGGAATAAATATGTTTTGGGGGTGTTAACACATAAGCCAGAGTATCTAGCAAAGTCCCCCAATATAGAAACTGCATTCCCCATCCCGTGAGAGCCATCGTTAACGTAGAGGAGCAAGTTGTCAGCATAGAGGGATATAATATGCTTTAACCATTCAGGGAGAGCCCCTGTTCCGCCGCTTATTGGCGAAATATCACCGTCAGTGGCTCAATCGCTAGCGCAAACAGAAGGAGCGACAACGTGCACCCCTGCCTGGTGCCTCTGTGGATTGTATATTGGGCGGAGACCACGCCGCGTGCCCGCACTCTGGCCATAGGGGATGCATAAAGCATCCCTACCCACTTCACCCAACCCCATTTGACGCATAACAGCAAATAAGAAATCCCATCTAAGAGAATCAAATGCCTTTTCAAGGTCAATAGACATTAGCATTGCATTCGGGTGGAGCTCTGTTCCCGGGTGATACATGACATGGTGTAGCCTGTGTAAATTGATAAACCCATTCTTGTCTGGGTAAATCAAACTCTTCACATGTGGAGCAAGTCTCATGGCCAAGACCTTACTCAATATTTTGAAGTCTAGGTTGAGCATGGCGAGGGAACAGAACGCTGAGGACAGAGCCCTGAACCTTCTTATTTGGACAATGGTGTCACCAATGTGTCTTTAGTCGACTTCGGCAATAGCCCCAGTTTAAACGATTCAGCATATAGTATTTCCAGTTCGGGAGTGAGCGTTAAAGAGAAGGCGGTATAAAATTCCACCGGCAACCCATTAGGGCTGGGATTTTTTCCCTGGGGCATCTCCTTGATTGCCACCAGAATCTCATGTGCTGTCACCGGCCCACCTAATGTGCCCTGTGCGTTAAAATCTATTGTTTTTAGATGAATGGGGTTCAGGTAGTCAGTCACTTCTGTCTCGGCAAGGTCCCCAGGGTGGCAGTATAAGTGTTCATAATATATTCGGAAGGTCTCACTTATATCTCTCAGCAAATATACTAGGAGCCCATCATCCCTCAACAGTTGCGGAATGGGTTTCGCCCTAATTGTGGATGCAACTAACCAGGCAAGCAGCCTCTTTGGTCTGTCCTCCTCATTATGTGCTTTCGCCAAGTAGTCATTGTAATCTAAACAACGGAGGCGGTCTAGTGCCTTAAACTAATCCGCTCTAATTTCCCCATGTCGTTTACCTAACCTCTCTTCAAGCTCCAGCCAGTTATCTAGATTATGAAGTCTATCCTCCAGCCCCTTAAGCGCTTCCTCCAGCACTTTCCTGTCCCCCACCCTCCGGCCTATGCAGTTCCCACAGGTCACCACTTTCAGGGCCTCCCATTCAGTTAGTCTCGTAGTGGCTATTCCCTGTTTGTGATAAAAAAATATGTGTAATGGGCTTCTGTAATGACTCCTTGAAGGGAATATCTTCAAGCACCAACGGGCTGTGGTCTGACAAAGTGTGCCCCAGATATTCAGCGTATAGAGCAGAATGGCCCAGTGGGGAAGAACACAAAAACATATCTAACCTAGTGTGTAATTTGTAAACCGGTGAGTAGTAAGAGTACACAATTAAATTTGGGCATGGTGTGCTCTCCATATTTCTAGTAGGTCCCAATGGGTCAACCACTGTTGTAGATCTCAGACAATTATCGTGCCAGAGCCCCCAATAGTGGAGAGGTAGATCTATCGAGTTCAACATTTATTACACAGTTAGTCGGCCCCCAGGAGTAGACTTACAGCCCCCATAGTAGCTAAGGTGTTCAGCAACTCATTAAAAAACAGCACCTGGTTCTGGTTTGTGGCATTAATAGATCCTAAGATTATTTCTTTACCCAAAAGTCTACCTTTGACCAGGACTTAATACCCCTCTTTAATAATCAGTGTGTGCATGTGTTCAAACGGGTTCCCTGCCCTTACCCATATGAGCACTCCCCTTGAGTAGGCCGAATATGAAGTGGCATAAATATGACCCCGCCGCCAATGGCACAGTCGTTCTACCTTACCCTGTAATAAGTAGGTCTCTTGCAGCATAACTATTTGCACCCCTTGGCACCTTAAATATCCCCTATCCCATTCCTCTGACATTCCAGGTTATAAATGAGTGTAGCCTCAATTCATCCATTCACACCATAGACATTTGTGTGTGTGTGTGGTATTCTCCAACGAGCTCCCCACTCTGCCCTTTGCATCCCTCTCAAGCATGAATGAAACCCCAGGACCCGCAACAACAGTTCCCACAAAGAACTCCCTCGCCCCAGGGCCATTCAACAACGGCTGGCCGTACGAACCTAGAAAACAAAAACATTAGTAGAAGATTGCCATTTCTAGTTTCTTGGGATGGAAGTCTTCCTATGGTGGGAGGGGGGGGAGAGGAAGGGCCCAAATAAGCATTTCATTTCAGCCTCATATGACACAAAGTAAGACTTTATCTGGTATCTCAGGATCCAAGCTACCATTGATGCATCCTTGCACCACTGGTACATCTTCAGGCACAGGTCCTTTTGTCCATGGGCACAGCAGCGGCTGCCGCCTAATTCCTCCATGAGAGGCAGTCCATATCTCGGCCATCATATAAGGTCCTCAGCCGTCTGTGGGGTCACAACCGGCAATCCTTCCTCTAATAAACATGAGGACTCAGAGCCAGGCACGCTCAAGGCCGGGCCCGATACATCATCTGATCTCTCATCTGCTTGGAGTGTTGTCGCCAGTTCTGCCACAGCTGTAGTACCGCCACTATCTGCCGTTCCATCTGCTAGAGAGAGGGTCTTTCGCAGAAGGATCCCCTCTTTTGCCTTTAGGTTTCCTCCTGGGTTGCCGGTCTGGTACCTGAGGTTTGCTTTGGGCGTCAAATGCTTCTTTGGGCGAGGTGCAGATTTGTGTGGTTCCCCCCAGAATGATCCGTAATTTCACCTGGAACATCAGCGAATATTGCAATCCTTCCTCCCTGTCAGGAGATTACCCATTAAATCAAACTTCCATAGGAGCAAATGCATTTTACCCAACTCCCTCCAACAGATGCATGCTCAGACTTTAACTGATTATCAGAAAAAGAGAGACCACCTCCAGATCCAGTTCCAGCCTGTGTTTCTCACTTGAAGATAGGATATTAAGTGTGCGTCTCTGAAAACCTGCACCTTTCTTCTTATTGGGATTTCTTTAAAGGAAGGACCTGCACTTGGGTGATAAGAGCTTAGATAAGTACATTCCTACTGAGTATTCAATTGTTCAGCCATTCACATTCCCTCAATTCTATCCTTCTCCTAACCTGGATCTTTTGAGAGACTTGCCTCTTTCTAAGAGAACGATGTTTACTTAATATCTTCTTTTCTCCAGGAGTCAGAGGTTTCCAAGGTTCTCTGGAGAACAGTTCAAAAGTTCACAAATATAAAAACTGCTAATGTCTTTTACAGGAAACAAAAACTAATTCTCAAGGTTCAGTTTTCTCAATCACAGTCTCTAGGAATTAGTCTGAACGCTGAGGTTTGTCTCTAAGACTGACAAGTCTACAAAGCAAAGAGTTCTTGATTATATATGTACATATACATATTGGCAAGTCTGGAATTCATACAAAAGGATTCCTTACTGCAGTTGTTTGAAGTTCTATTAAGCCAAAACAAATTCTCCTCAGAAAGCTGAAAGCCAGTTGTTGGAAGAAGGAAAAATATCAGCTTCTTCAAAAGAGAAAAAGGAGCTGGTGTGCACACCGTAACAAGAAAAATAATTAATTACTCAAAACTGGAAGAATTCTCTATGAAACGAAGCGTCGCAGGAACACTGCTCATTCTCCTCAGGGTGACAGTTGGAGTGCAGGGCTCCCAGAGAGAAACAGCTGGAGGGAAGCTTCAGCACAAGACCAAGGTAGGAACACTAGAGCGCTGACCCCACAAAGATTTGCAGCCTCCCTCTTGAGTGGCAGTCAAACCTGAAGAAGCTAGTTCTAAGAACAGCCTCCGCAAGAGCCACCAGGAGTGAGGACGCCACTGCAAGCAACGTGGGTACAATGAAAAGGGGAATCATTTTTGCTGAGGGAAGAACTTAACAACGCTGGCAGTAGTTTTCCTGACACTCCCGGAGGGCCGCCTTCACCATTTGATAATACGCCCTTTGTGTCTGCAGTGTAGTCCTGGAACACCAACACCTTCCCGTTCCCTAGTATGTATGGGCTGTTGTTGCATGCTTTACAGAGTATGACATCCCGCTCTGTGAAATGTAGCAATCGTGCCACCACCGGACGGGGCTAAAGGCCCGGTGCCAATGGTCGCACCAGCACTCTGTGGGCCCTCTCTAAAGCAAAGAAGGGAGTAAGGCAACCCTGCTCTACCTTCGCCTGTATCCATTGTTCCAGAAATACCACCATGTCCGTGCCCTCAGACCCCTCTGGCAGTCCTACTAGACGTATGTTGTTGCGACAATTGCGGCCTTCCGCATCCTCTGCCCTTTGTTCCAGGACTTCCACCCTCTCAGTGAGGCCCCCAACGGTGCGAGTCAGTTCAGCTTGTTCTGGTTTAATCTCCTCCACTGAGGTCTCCCTCATTCTCCCTCTGCCAATTTGTGGTGTTCCGCGAACAGACCCAGACCAACTGACCTGCACTGATATGGCTGTTTAATGTCTGCTATGACAGCCATCGCTTTTTCTAGGTACTTATGGAGTCTTTGGTGTCTAGGGTAGCTCCCCTGCCTGTTGCACCAGGGAAGATTCATCATGCTCCTGGACACCCGTGTTCATTTTATTCCTTGCCTTGCCCATAGTGGTCTATGCAATGTGGCAGCTCCCCAAAGGCCCGGCCCAGTCCTCCCCGGTGCTGGCATCAAGGCATATCAGAGGACCAGGCGGAAGGAAAGGAACCACCAGTCACTGTCTTGTCAGCACATTCACCGCCAAAGTGCCTCTTCCCCCTTCAGCTGTCACTTAGAGGAGTCCTCCCGAATTCAGCCACATCTCCCAGGCCAGCTAGCGATCCCCGTAGTCTATGAGGTGTTCAGCAGGTCGCGGCTGCTTACGAGACCCCAGGCCCTACATGCGATGTTCTCCCCAAGCTTCTCCCCCCAGGTTACGAATTCACATCATGCCCCTCTGCTGCCCTTTTCTACAGACATTTCTGCCAACCATGTCTGGGCTCACTCGCTTACAGGCTGGCTGCGGGCCCCTTCTGCAATGGCCGGCGAGTGCCCAGGGGTGTGGGGGCGGCCCGCGCAGCATACATAGTGTTCGCAGTGTGGGCCGGGCGGCGGCCCACTCAGCGCTCATCAGTGCCCAGCGCTCCTGCCTCTCGCACTGCCTGTATGCAGTGCCACTGCTCTTCACTGGCGCCCCGGCCCAATCCTCTCCCAGGCAGCTGACTCTCAGTAACTCCTTCTCACGGGCTGCGGGGTTCCTCTGCTCTGTGACCCGGAACGCTGCCGGGCATCTTTTTCTCCTACTGTGCTGCCTCTGCTGTCGCATGGGTCAGGGCATCATTCCTCCGTCTGCAGCCCGGGGACCACAGCTCTCAGGCTCCACAGGTTGTTTGAGTGCCTTCTCCTTGCTTCCCCCTCATTTTCACTGCTTTCTCTTTGCCTTTCCCCTGCTTTTTGAGTGCCTTTTCCTTGCGTTACCCTTATTTTCACTGCTTTCTCCCTGCCTTTTCCCCTGTTTTTTTAATACCTTCTCCTTGCTTTTTCCTCATTCTCACTGCATTCGCCTTGCTTTTTCTCGCGTTCTTTGAGTGCCTTCTCCTTGCTTTTCCCTTGTTCTCACTGCTTTCTCCTTGATTTTCCCCCTCGTTTTGGTGTGCTTTTTCTTTGCTTTTCTATTGTTTTCACTGCTTTCTCCCTGCTCTTTCTCCTGTATTTTGTGTTTCCAGTCCTTGGTTTTCCCTTGTTTTCACTGTTTTGACCTAGTGTGCCTTCTTGTTTTCCCTCATTTTCACTGCTTTCTCTACGCTTTTTCTCCTGTATTTTGTGTGCCCACTCCTTGTTTTTACCCCATTTTCACTGCTTTCTCCTTACTTTTCTCCCTGTAATTTGTTTGCCTTCGCCTAGCTTTTCGTCTGTTTTCACTGCTTTCTCCTGGCCCCCCCTGTATTTTGGGTGTCCTCTTTTTGCTTTCCCCTAGTTTTCACTGCTTTCTCCTTGCTCTTTCTCCTGTATTTTGTGTGCCCACTCCTTGCTTTTTCCCTCGCTTTCACTGCTTTCTCCTTTTTTTTACCTATATTTTGTGTGCCTTCTCCTTGCTTTCCCTCATTTTTACTGGTTTCTCCCTGCTTCACCTGTATTTTGTGTCTTCTCCTTGCTTTCCCTCGTTTTCACTCACTCCCTCTCCTTGAACTGCTAATTACCCCACATATACGTCTGTAATTGCATCTTCTATGATATCATTGCAACATTTGCAGTAAAATTATTGTTCTGAAAACTGTGCATGGTGGGGAGGTGAGTTATAATTACCTTAGGGCACGTGTTATGGTTACTGAAAATAACTCTAACTGTAACTGCTGAATTTCTATGGTTTTGTGCGTGTAAGTTCTGATTCCAACTATAACATGCCTGTAACCTTTGTTTCTTTTTAGTGAATAAATATATAGTAGTGAATCCTAGTTTGTTTTTATGGGATACAAGAGTTAGCTTAGCCTTAGGCTTGCAGACTCGTGCCCCCGTCACCTAGTGACTTTTACCCTACTTAGCTTGCTCTGTTTTAGTGCATTTATTTAATTCAATCTTTTAAGATGACTGCCTTGTTTTTAGTTAGGCCCATGTTTCAGTTTGTATTATCAGTGCCACGGCGCTAAGGCAGCAATTTCAAGCGACAAAGATAAACAAACTGTAGGTGTTCATTTGAAGTACTTTCCCTCCTCACGGTTTCGAGGGAATTGTTTAGTAGAGGGATTCCAACCAGATGCCATTGCTGCTATCGATGCTGCATGTCGCCTTTTACGCTGACCCAGTCTGCGTGTCCCCACGGAGTCTGAACTAGAGACCTCATTGCAAGTTAACGAGGGTTGGGGGCTCTTCTCATGGACATGGCATTGGCAGATTAGGTTTAACATACCTAGCTCTCTTTTAGGTTAGAGGTTAGGCCTATCATGCTAGGGTATTGGGACATATTTCACATCTCATGTCATTTCAAGTTATTGCAAGATGGTGGGGATCTTTGTATTAATGACTGTTGTTTTTACCATTCTGTTTCTCGCACTGTTCATTATCCTAATCATTGCAGCCCATGCAACTTATCACAGAATGCAGTTTTTCTAAATAAAACCTATTGAAACCTTACTGGATCTTCTTCATTGCCTGTGTTTGATTGAGACGTAGTTTATGTGAGAAAGGGGTAATCTCCGTTTAACCATGACACTCTTAGATGTCACACTCCTGCGTCCATACGAGACTCCAAGTATGACAATATATTTATATATATATATATACACACACATCCATCAACATCATCACTGGTGCTGCAGGGTGCTCTTTACTAGAGCTGCTCTCCACCTAAACTTGGGAACTACGCAGTGTTTTCTCTTCTGTTGTGCATAATTTACTCTCACCCTGGAAGGCTTTTGTTTTTGTATATATATATATATATATATATATATATACATACATCAACATATGGAGGAGGTGAACAGCAAGTGACACCCCTAAAGGAGTTAACTAGGGAGTTAATTTAGGAATTTACCAGTGATTACGTGGTCATTTTGGCTGATCTTAACCGAATTCTGCTCTTGCATAAATGTATGGATGAACAAAGTGCAGACCACAACAAGTTACATGGTAACCTGGTCCTGATATATGCAAGTCAAAGAGAAGATACATTTAGGGGGATTTTCTTGCTACAGAACGGGCTAATATGTATTTAAGTTACTTGAATTGTAGGACTATTTCAGGTAATCCAATCACCTTAAAACATTAGTCAATATTTTAAAATTCCTTTTGTTTCTCACTATCTTTAACCAGTGCTTGGATTTGCAGATCAAAAAAGGGTGGAAAGTGATAACTACCCATAAGTTAAGATGTGCTCCGGTTCAAAGCATATCTAAAAGGAGATTATTTGGCAAGGTGGCCAGTACGTATGTGTGCCACAAAAACCTAGTGTTAATCTCGTAAAGAGCAGAAATTTCAATAGTAGAAGAACCCAAAAATATCTTTGAAAATTTTCAATATTTGTAGTATAATGAGGAGGGAAGTAAAGTGTGGATTGAGAACAAACTTAGTTACCTATTGCCTCATCTTTGACCTTAGGAATCTGGGGCAGTGTCAGAAAGAAACAATACGATCTAACAGGTAGTTTAAAATATAATTAAGTGATTATAAAAGACAACATTTGAGAAATAAGAACATTAACTAAGTATGGCTATAGCTTTGATGCATTAATGCTTATGAATGTGGTAAAAAGGCATGTAATGTCAGGATTTGGCAAGCTAAAAGAGCTTATGTAGAAAATGTGTGAGTTGAATTCTGCAAGTTCTCTTAAACAAAAAAAAATGGACATGAGATTTTAAATGTAAATAAATTTGCTTGATTGACTGGGACATAGGATAAATAGATATACTCTGCCAGTAGACCAAGATGACTGCTACATCACTATATTATACTTATTGAATTACACACTAGAAACTGAAATTGCCCATCGTCCTTCTTTAAAAGTAAACCTAAATAATGATAGAATGATAAATATGAGTTAGGTCATTTGGTGGCCGGCCAAAATCATACCTATGGTTAGGGGGACACAGGGACAACCGGTTCTTATATTGCACAGACTTTCACCAGATACTTCCCTGAATTCTATGTGCAGCAGGAACTTCTCCAGATACTGTTGGATCGTCCCTTCTTCTCTGAACTACAGTGGCTCACACCCACTCACAGCCACCCAGACCTTATGGGTTCCCCCTTGAATTCTTAAAGTAGTACTTCTTGCTGCTGGCCACAAACCTAGCAGCATATGAGGAGGTATGGGACACTGGAGGACTACCACGTACGTGAGGCCACTATTGTGGCCATTCCCAAGCCCCATTGTATCTTTGAGAATTTTATAGGACATTTTCTCTCGTTAACATCAAAACAAAAGTCCAGGCTAAGGTCCTTGTTCCTCGATTCATCTGGAAAATGAGCACTATTGTCAGCACTGATCAAAGTGGCTTTATGCTGGGGCGTAGTACAAAGGGATAGCCTGTGTAAATTGCAGGTGGCCCTGATGCAGACTCACAGAGTGCATGGCACCACTGCCTTGCTTTCTGCTGTCTTCCAGAAAGCATTTAACACAGTAAATTCACTCTTTATGCTTGCAGTTCTAGAAAACATGGGATTTGGCTGGCACTTTCTTGGATTTGTTAGGGCCCTCTATTTCTCCTGATGGGCTGAAATATGCACAAATGTAGGCTTGTTCTCTCCCTTCCCATTTTGTCATGGCACACACCAAGGGTGCCCTTTCTCCTCTTCGCACTGGTCATTGAGCCCCTCACTGATTGGACCAAGCGAGATGCAATTTTCTGGTGATTTGGCTAGCCCAAGGGTCCCAAAGGCAGAATCTCCTTCTAACCGAGCAAACTATTCTCGTTCCTCACGCCCTAAAATTACCACCCCTAGAGTCTCCAAAATGCTGCAGATGTTCAAAGATACCTCAGGAATCTGGGTGAACTGGGGAAAATCAATATACTTCCTAATTGTTGGCAACCCACCATAATTTTCTGTCTCTCACAGCTAATCGTGGCACTAACCCACTTCAATTACCTGGGTATGGTGGTCACGGCTGACCAGTGTTGGAGCTCAGACTTCAACATTAGCCCACTGCAAGCTGGGAACCTCGACAGCTGGTCCATACTGCCACTCACTGTTATGGGTCGGGAGCACTTTTCAAAATGGTAACCCTATTGTGGATCCTTTACACTATACAAAAATATCCATACCTGCTGCCCCACACCTTTTTCTAATTACTGCACCACTCTATCACTCACTTTTTATGGGCTGATAGGATCTCACAGTTTTTCTTTGCCAAATGCACATAGCCCATATATGAGGGCAGTCTGGGATTCACAACTCATTCCATTGAATGATTGGCTTTTCTGCAAAAGAGGAAATACAGTGGTTCGCCTCAAGCGTCTCATAGTACAGTCTCACACCTATCACTCTACTTTTCGGAGCTCACACTCCTCACATGCTGCCTTTGATTACCAGAACTACACTGGAGTGCTGGAAGGCTGCAGTCAAACATATTGTTTGGTAAGGCATGCTGACCGCAGAACCCCCACTCTGATATGACACACATATGAAGCACCCTGCCATCCTACAAGGATTTAGGGCCTGGGATCTCATTGTCATCTTCACACTTGGTGACATATGAATCAACAGCTGTATGACATCCTTTCACCAATTAGCGACAGACTTTGCCCTTCACAAGAGTCAATTATTTCAGTACTTGCAGTTGTAGCATACTCTTGATATTCATCGCCAATGAGATGCAGGCATTGCTGGAGTCTCACTCCTTAGAGGCCAAGCTTACCATGGCACCACTCAGATAGAAAAGGATTTCACAAATTTACTGGTCCCTTGTGATTAATTCCCATGACCCTTTTCAGAAGCTCCGAAAAGCATAGGGCAAGAACTTTGGTTTGTTGTGATTGGGCTGAGGCCAAGATGGCCCTCAGGCTCTTGGCCATCTCAGCTAAATTCCATTTCATACAGTTCAAGTGCCTATACCATACATACTACTACCCTGCTAAGATGTAGCAGATGAGTAGAGCTCCATCAGCTGCATGCTGGTGCTGCAACGCCACATAATTAGAGCAAAACCAGTCCAGGGTTGCTTGTGTTCCAGTTTAGGGAGGGCCTGGCTTGGCATTTCGGATGGACTGTTCCTATTGGAACAGGGTGAAGACTGATTTGTGTATAGCTGGGTCCAAACTGAGGTGACATGGTATGCAAAATAACAATGGATTGGGATGTGGCATGAGTGATTACCAGTGGCTGAAATTAATTCAAGCATTCCATCAATGTTTTTCATACTTATTGCAAGCGCCACAGATAGCACTTCCCTCCCCACTGTATGGGAATGCCCAGGCATTGGCTCTTTTTGGTGCACAATACACAGACCTTTAGAGGGCACTGGGTCACAACTTTCTGCTGGAACCCTGAGCGGCACTGCAGTGTATTATGGATAGGTGGTAGGGTGGCCTGAGTGCATAGCTACTTGTCGGATTTAGATACCTGATCGCCAAACAGTTCTGTGCGAAGCACTGGCAGTCCGCAACCCCTCCAAACCTAGGTGAGTGGAAGGAGGGTATGTACAGAGGTGCACTTGTGTGGAAAACACTCTACAAGGCAAGAGGATGCCGATGAAATACTAGAGAATTACCCCTTGGACACAGTCTTGTGAGACCTGAGACCCATGGGTTGAGGTGAAGGAGGCACTGGAGGTTTGATGCCTGGAGCAATATTTACAACTGGTTGGTTCCCTGGTAGTATGGATAGGTGGTAGGCTGGCCGAAGTGCACGGCAACTTGTCAGATTTAAATACCTGATCGTCAAATGGTTCAATGAAAAGCACTGGCAGTCCGCAACCCCGCCATCCCTAGGTGAGTGGAAGGAGGGTATGGACAAAAGTGCACTGGTGTGGAAAACACTCTACAAGGCAAGAGAATGCCCGATGAAATACCAGAGAATTTCCCCAAGGACACAGTCTTCTGAGGCCCGTGGGGTGAGGTGAAGGAGGCCCTGGAAGTTGGATACCCGGATCAATATTGACAACTGGTTGGTTCCCTGGTAGGGAGGGATGGGGGTGCATATGCGTGTGGAGGTCTGAAAGAGGTGTGTGTGTGTGTGAGAAGACACGGCCAAGACAACATACGGGTATACCTCTTGTTTGCACAGTCTGGTAATCTGGCAATAGATTGTGTTCTACAGTTTGAAATGATAATAAAATGCTTTCTCAAAAACAAAATATCATCTAGGGTGCCTGGCCATAACGACTTCCGAATCAGCATTTTAAAATAGAAGTACTGAGAATGAATAATCAATGGAGGTTGAATTAATTGGACAAATATGACTTACTTAATATTAATGTAGACTCTTTAAGCCTATTTGAACGAGATCGTGAATGTCACACTTTTAAATGCAGATTATCATATCAGGGTGAATAATGTTAATCTTTCTGCCTTACCACGATCCCCAGAATCTAGGAACATAATGACACCATGTGCTGCACAGCATTTTGTCTTAACGTTTTTGAAATTGCATAATAAACACAGAATAAAATATCTGAAGTAAATTTACAGATTGCTGACATTTATGAAGTTTGCACTAGTGTGATTAATATGTGGGATCTATTGCATACAATAGGCAAAAACATAGTTTAAAAGGCTCCCTTGAGCCAGTGGGCTGACGAGCTTTGGAGATGCACCTGTGTGCCTGTGAGTGGTACTTGACCTGAGAGGATTTTGGCAGCATTTCCAGCAACCCCAGATGGAATTTCTATGCTCTCTGCTCTCTACTGATGAAGGGCTGAACCCAGAAACATGTGTCTAGAGACATACAGCAATGACTGCACCAACTTTGGTGAAAAACTACAGATAACTTTCAAGTAAGCGCTAACTGTGCACTGCATTTACCAGGATGCAAAGGGGCGAACTGTGCTGGGATGTGAGACAGTGTGCTCTCAACCCCACTTCCTGTTTAAAAGGCTCCCTTGAGCCAGTGAGCTGACGAGCTTTGGAGATGCACCTGTGTGACGGTGAGTGGTACTTGACCTGAGAGGATTTTGGCAACATTTCCAGCAACCCCAGATTAATTTTCTTTGTTCTCTACTCTCTACTGATGAAGGGCTAAACCCAGAAACATGTGTCTAGAGATATACAGCAATAACTGCACCAACTTTGGTGAAAAACTACAGATAACTTTCAAGTAAGCGCTAATTGAACTGCATTTACCAGGATGCAAAGGGGCGAACTGTGCTGGGATGTGAGGCAGTGTGCTCCCAACCCCCCTTCCAATGAAATTAGAGTGGTTTCCAATGAATTGATGGAAAATACTGTGTTAATGCTTTACTGAGTGATAAGTACGGGAACCATAAAGCATTTCTCTCAATAGACTGGAAGCAGTGTTAATCCCCTAATGATTTTGGTTCTCCACAGCTGAGCATGGTCAACAAATCAATACATTCAATAATGTGAAGAACATGAGACTCAACAAAAAGGATAGAGAATATTTGAGTAAGAATCCATTACGTTTTATTAAAAGTTAATGGTTTACATAAAGCAAAAGTCAAGTTATAGCAGCAAATAAATATCAGAATACGTATGCGTCAATTAGTATGTAAATCAGTCCTTTCCAAATCTCTTAGAACCATGACCCAATTATTAGAGCGACAAGCTTTTGCAACCAGCCTAGCTTTAATGGCCAGGAGGTGGGCGATTTTTCAATGTAACCAAAGCATCTTGTGGTAGGTAGTGCACAGTTATTTACAGACAATACATTTTCCATTGAAATAGCCACTAAATTGCACAGGCAAAAGGGTTTACTGAAAAAAAAAAAATTCGCACAAATTATAATGTATGGAAATCCGGTTTCAGTGAATATTTTTCATTTGTGCATCACCAAGTACAGTGTTTTGATTTGTTTTGATTCTATTTAAATCTTTGTTTCCATCACACTTCAGAATTACAAAAATAATTACTTCAAGTTTGCTTTCCTCACAGCTTAATGTGTACAGTTCATTTACAGGTATTTACATTTCGTTGTGTGTTACAAAACAATTACATCCTACAGCCTTTCCTTTCACAATCCCTGTACCCCAGCAAGATTGTCACTTAATTAGTTTTACTTTTCTTTCACTGCAAAGTGAGAGGAAACTGTAAACACAGATCCAAGTGTTAAAAAATAAGCAGCAATCTATCAGAAGACATATCCTGACATTTGACCTATGTCTTTGAAGCACAGCAAATGTGATAAGATAAATAAAGAATTAAAGGGGATCTTTATTTATTGCATAATCTTTCACAACCAACCAAAAATCTGCTTATGACCCACAGTTTCGGAAACACAGAGTTAGATTAAATCTGAAGAAACAGAGGACAAAGAAGCATAGAGTCACCTCAAAGAGGAGAACAAAATACAAAATTCTAATATATTGTGCTCTATTCTGCACTCATCTTTTCTAAAAATAAAATTGTAAAATTTTACAAAGCTACATGCAGTTCTGAAGAAGTCTGTCCAATCAGTTTAAAGCAAAATTATACAATTAAATACTCATTAGGTTCTCAAAATTGCTTACAATACAAGCTTCTCTCTGCCTCCTTCAAACTTAAAAGACATGGGCTAACCTGCACGCTGCAGGTGTCTCTTGAATGCGCTATTCATTAAAATATTCCACAATAATTTTAAAGAAAAGAAAACATTTCTTCACATGGGTGTGAGGCGGGTGAGGGTAGCGCAATGAACAAATGTGTGGCAGGAGAAATGGGACAGCCCAGCACAACCATCTGCTTTCCAGAGGGCAAGATGGTTTCCAGGGAGATGACACACCCCTTAGCAGTTCAAAACAAAAGCCAGGGTGATCCGACGCGGGAGAGATCATCTTTTTCCCCCCCAGGATATCCAAATCTGGAAGAGGGACACGACTCGGAGAATGCAACGAGGAGCAGCATGGCAGCCGTCATCTTCATAGGAGGAAGAGACAGCACAGTGGAAGCTGTGCAGTAGAGAGCAGGCAAAATGGTCACCCTCATGGATTATGAGGGAGACATACGATGACGTAGACCATAAGGAGAAGCGGTCAGCTGCGGTGCCGAGGGTCCGAGCGGAGTGCTGGCAGTGGAGGTTAGGAGGCTCGATACAGCGCTATAGCCCCCGGCAACCAGGAGAGTGGCCAGTACGCTGTGGGTCCCAACACCACAGCCCAGGAGACAGGTGGTGGCCTGAGGCAAGTGTCAGGGGCAGCATGTTCGTTTTGTTGGTGGCGCCACACATAAACTATTGCAAGCGCAAAAGGTGAATCTACAAGCACAATTGGGAGTGGGAGCACTAGAAACTGGTGCAGCAGAAATCAGACGATAAGTGCACATTTATTTTTGGTGCTGGTGGCCCCTGTACTTAGAGTATATCAGCTCTAGTGGCCAGGTCCTTTGTTTGGGCTTCTCTCTGATGATATCCTGTCACCAGTCAGCCACCTGGAGAGTGGGGAGGAAGAAACCTCAGAACCGGGAAGACTGGACAACCTAGACTGACCTGACGGGCCATGTGTGATTCTACAGCTATTGATAATATTGGTATTCCCCAGCAACTAAGTGCTGTTGGTTAACTGTAACACAATAAATCAGACTCCTAATTGTCCACTAGCTGGTCCTCTGCTTCTTACGCTACAACAGTGGTATCAGAAGTGGGATATGACCCCTGTCGAATGTCATGACACAACCTGTGCCTTTTAAGGAGATAATCACTCGATTAGCTGAAGGACAGAGGCATCTGCAGTTAGTGGTTAAGCAGCAAGCACAGTCTGCCCAACGGGGCCATGACACATTTTAAGAAGCCCTAAAAGGACAAGCAAAGCTCCTTACCAACAACCAAGAGGTCCAAGACACTGCTATCCTAAGACTGACAGATGCTATTGTTAGCACCACAGTGAGGCCCAATGTCCCAGGCACTGTGTTACGGAAATAAAAAGAGGAGTGATGGTCTGGACTACTTTTTTGTTCATTTTGAGTGGGTAGCCACCACCGTGGCCTGGCCTTAAGAAGGATGGGGGCATTATATCGCCCATCTGTTATCAGGCGAACTATAGGCCGCCTATCAGGCAGCCAACCCTGCACGGACCACAGCATTTGCAGAAATCAGAAGGCCATATTAGAGAGACTGGGGTGTGACCCTGATTATTACACAACCAAATTCAGAAAGGAGAGGTGGGTCACGGGAGACAACCCCAAGGCTCTCTAATATAGGATAAGGGACTTAGGTAACAGGTGGTTACAACCCCATACCTCTTGTACAGATGAGCTAACAGAGAAGGTGTTATTGGAACACTTCTTGGATGCATTGCCCGTGAGCACCCGGGACTGAGGGACACAACAGCTCAATTTAACTTCAGCCGTAGAACTAGCATGTGTGTTCCATTGGTCACCTGAATTTAAAGCAAGCACACCCCGTCCTCCCTATCCTACGGACAGAGGGCCACCCCACGCAGAACCCAAACCGGCCCATAGTCCCAAACATTCTTCCATGCCACAGCACAGTGGACAGGGACCCCAGTGTTATAACTGTAGAGTGGGGGCATGTAGCCCCACAGTGTCCTCACTGAGCAACCCCAGCATAACCCATGGTACACCCAGGGTAAGATATTTATCACAGGGAGGCAGCAGAACAAATATATAAAAATAATATATCTTAATGGGAAGGAGCAGCAGGCGCTCCTAGATACAGGGTGTCATTGCACTGTAGTGGATCAGACACTGGTACCAAAAACCCAGATGAGAATGGGGAACAGATTTGTGGCACCTGCGTACACCGAGACAAAAAGGTATACCCAGTGGCCGAGGTCCTAATGGACGTTGAAGGGGATCCACATCTCAGAAGGGTGGGGGTTATACCCTTCCTACCAGAAGGAGTCATTCTAGGGACAGACCATCCCCAGTTTGAGGATTACCAAGAAGGGGCAAAATCAGATAGGGCCTCCTGGTTATGAGAAGTCCTGTTTAGCGGGACAGACATAGACATTCTTGTAGGAGGAGGGCAGAAAAAGAAAACAAAACAAGAAAAGAGACAGGGAAAAGGCTGTACAATTACCCACCTAATGCTCCTCCCACTTGTTTTTCAAATTCAGAGAGAAGCTGGACCACCCAGCCCAGTTTTCGAACTGCACAGCGGAGTGAAAGCATGTTGGTGCATGCCTGGGAAAGATCCCACAAATGTACGCTGATCAGGTAGGCCCTTATTTCAACACAAAGAGAGGGTTGCTTTGTTGTGTTGCCCAAGAGGGCTCCCAAACCTGCAAACAACTATTGGTACCATTCCCCTTTAGGGAGCGGGTCTGGCACCTAGCACACAACCAAGTGGGTGGGGACACTGTGGTAAGGAGAACACAATTAAATATTTAACTGAAAGGTTTTATTGGCCCGGTGTGTATAGGGACATCGCTATGCTAGCTGGTATCTGGAAGCAATCCCCCTAACCAGTATAACCACTGCCAACGTGGCCCAAGCTATGAACTTCTTCTCTAGGTTGGGGTTCCCCCACGAAATACTAACAGATCAGGGCACACCGTTTCATGTCCCGACTAATGGCCCAAATCTCTAAAGGTCTTGGGAGTCCAGCAGATCAGGACGTCTATTTACCACCCCCAAACAGACAGCCTTGTCAAACGATACAACAAAACTATTAAGATCATGCTACGAGAGGTAAAAAGAGAAAGATTGGGACAGAAAGCTGGCTGTTGTGCTTTTTGCGATACGATACCCTTGAGCAGCGGTCCACTGGTTTCTCCCCCCTTTGAGCTAGTGTTTGAGAGAAAACTCTGGACCTTTTTAGAGATGGCAATAGAAGAGTGGGAAAGGGAAGAGGAGGAAGGGAGACTCCTTTTTAACGATGTTGTCAATTTGAAATACACTTTGTCATAGTTATGGGAACTGGTATACAAACACCTGGAGGTTGCCCTGATAGACCCAAAGAGATACTACGACCAGGGCAGTAAACTGAGGGGCATATTTATACTCTGTTTGCGCCGGAATTGCGTCGTTTTTTTTTTACGCAAATACGACGCAAAGCTAATTCCATATTTATACTTTGGCGTTAGACCTGTCTAGCGCCAAAAATCTTGGAGTTTGCATAATTTTTTAGTGTGGACACCTACCTTGCGTTAATGAAATGCAAGGTAGGCGTTCCCGTCTAAAAAATGACTCCAAGGCATGTGCGCCTTATTTAAACTCCCGTGCAAAAATGACGCACGGGAGTGGGCGGGTCAAAAAAAAAGACGTCCAGCTGCTTTTGCGTCATTTTTTAACGCCTGGTCAGGGCAGGCGTTAAGGGACCTGTGGGCTCGGAAGGAGCCCAGAGGTGCCCTACCATGCCCCCAGGGACACCCCCTGCCACCCTTGCCCACCCCAGGAGGACGCCCAAGGATGGAGGGACCCATCCCAGGGAACTTAAGGTAAGTTCAGGTAAGTATTTTTTTTTTTTTTTGTGGCATAGGAGGGCCTGATTTGTGCCCCCCTACATGCCACTATGCCCAATGACCATGCCCAGGGGACATAAGTCCCCTGGGCATGGCCATTGGGCAAGGGGGCATGACTCCTGTCTTTGCTAAGACAGGAGTCATGTCAATGGAGGGTGGGAGTAAAACAAAATGGCGCAAATCGGGTTGAGGCAGATTTTTGGCCTCAGACCGACTTGCCCCATTTTTTGACGCCCAAGCTCCATTTTCCCCTACGCCGGCGCTGCCTGGTGTGGGTCATTTTTTTTGACGCACACCAGTCAGCTCCGCCGGCTAACGTCATTCCATAAATAAAGCGCCCGCATGGCGCTTTGGAATGGCGTTAGCCGGCGCTAAAATTTTTGACGCACAACTGCGTTGGCGCTGTTGTGCGTCAAAAAGTATAAACATGGCCCTGAGGGTTTCAAGGATGGGGACAGAGTCCTCATCCTACCCCGATCGCCAGACAAGCTCCTAACCTAGTGACAAGGCTCCTAGGTTATAGAGAAGATGATGACCCAATAACATACCGCAGTGTCATGCCACAGCGGTCCGGTGGAAGTCAAATATACCATGTAAACCTGGTGAAAAAGTGGGAGGAATCTCACCAAAACCTGGTCGACCCAGTACCAGTTCAGCTGGTTACTGCTACTACACCAGTAGATATACCCCTATTTTCCAACCAAGAAACTGAGTCAATGGTGGTCAATATGGGACACATTTTGACTTCCACCATTTAAGCTCCTCCATTTATTGGAAACATTCCTGGGTCTATTTTCCAGTAAGCTGGGACTAACTCCACCTATTTAAAACAATATAGTCACCTCAGAGGATCACGTTGTCAAGCTAAAGCCATACCTAATACCAACAGAAAGGAGGGAGGCGGTGGAGAAGGAAGTAGTTGCCATGCTTCAGGCCAACATAATAGAACCCTTCCAAAGTGCCTGGTGCTCACCCATTGTGTTAGTGCTTAAACCAGATGACAGTCCATGATTTTGCATGGACTTCCACAGCCTGAAAAGTACCTCCAACTACTACACCTATTCTATGCCAAGAATAGATGAGCTAATTTAACGGTTAGTGAAGGCTAAATACATGTCAACCCTGGACCTCATAAAGGGATATTGGCAAATACGCCATATTCCACAGGTTCAAGAAAAGACAGCATTCTCAACCCCTTCCAGGCTGTACCACTTCAAGGTCCTACCATTCGTTCCAACCCCCGTAGATAACATACTCAAACCCCATCACACATGCATCTGCCTATTTAGACGACATTGTCATATACCCATCTTGCCTCAGTTCTAGGTGCACACAAAGGTTTAGCAGATAATACAGGACATCCTAGAACCATTCGCGTTCCAGTAGGTGAAGAGGTAGAGTCCGGGGAGATGGCACACCCCTTAGCGGTTCAAAATAAGGGCTGCAGAGGAAACGAGGAGTAGAGAAACCGATGAGAGAAAGGGGATCCTATTTGCTCCCAGGAGATCCAAATCCAGAAGAGGAAAGTGACCCAGGGAGCGCGATGAGGAGCAGCTTGGCAGCCGGCGTCTTCACGGGAGGAGGAGTTGGCACAGTGGAAGCCGTGCAGAAGAGAGCAGGCGAGCCAGTCAGCTTCGTAGAGTGCGAGGGAGACATCAGAGGATGCAAACCAATGGAAGAAACGGATGGCTGCGGTCCCGAGAGTCCAAGAGGAGTGGTGGCAGGTGGAGGCCAGGAGCCTCGATAAATTGCTATTACACCCCGTGGCCAGGAGGGTGGTGAGATGCCCTGGGTTCCAACGCCACACCCCAGGTCACGTGTCATGGCTAGAACCAAGTGCCAGGGGAAACACTTTTGTTTTGGTGGGGTGCTGGTGCCAATCATTAATCAGTGGAAGCGCACACTGTGTATTTACAAGTGCAGTTGGGAAGCGGGAGCACTAGAACTCGGTGCAACAGATATCAGGGGATAAGTGCACCTTTTTGGTGGTGGTGGCACCTGTACTTAAAGTATGCCAGCTCAAGTAACCAGGTCCTTTGTTTGGGTTTCCATTTGAGGGTATCCTGTCACCAAACAGCCACCAGGAAAGTGGGGAGGAAGAAACCGCCAAACCGGGAAGGCTAGACGACTTAGACTGACTTGAAGGGCTGCGTGTGATTCTACAGCTATTGACTATATTGGTGTTCCACAGCAGCTAAGTGCTGTCTGTTAACTGTAATGCAATAAATGAAACTCTTAATAGACCACTAGATGGTCCTCTGCGTCTTACGCTACGACAGTGGGAAAAAGGGAAACAGAACATGGCACAATTAGAACACCAGCTTGCCTAGAAAGAAAATGTTCACGTCACACAACACAATAGCAACCAACATAAGATATTTTGAAATTCAGGCCTACATTAGTTACAGTCAATCTAAACATGAATAAACATATTTTCTCTGTAAAAAAATAACATCTCTATACGTTAATATTGTGTAAATGCAAACATTTTTAATAGATATAAAACAATCACTAACTGCCACAGTTACTATTTCACTGAGAAAAAATAGGTTTACTTCTGACTCCCTCACTGTATGTGTTAATGTTGTATTACTATAACTGTCCATGGAAAAAAAGATTATTTATTTGCCTTCTTGACTATCACTTTATTGAAGATCTTACTTCTCCTCACCCAAATGATTTACTGATTGTGAAAGAGAATAGTGTTCATTTAGCGAGCAAGGCAAACGTTAACAAATGTAAGCATTGTGCTGAGGATGCTGTTGCTAAAAGTAAAAGTAATCTCAATAACCATTTTCCAGTCCTTATGGTGCAGTTTCAGGTGGCGAAATGAATTAGGAGAGCCACCAACCCGGACGGCTTCCGCTAGGACCATAGGTATCAAATTAGATAATGGCCTCTCATCCACAGGTCGTGCTAGTAATCACCACTTGTTTTGGACTCATGTGATCTTTAGGAAGGTTTCAGAAAATTGTCCCTGCAAATACTCTTTTAAGATTTTTGTCCATTTATTGAGGTGCTTCAGGCTGGATTACGCTGATGTCTTTCTTATACCTGAGTCTGGCTCACCACCCGCTGCATCGGCTCCAGGTGGTGCAACATGCTGCAGCCAGCTTATTACTTTATATCCATCGCAAGCAGTCCATTACACATCATCTCAAGAGGTTGCATTAGCTGTTAGTGCAAAAGCTAATTAACTTCAAAAGCTTGATGTTGACTGATAAAGCTTTTTACAAGAAAGTTCCTAAATATCTGATTTACAGACTTCATCATTATAACCCAAATGGAGTGCTCAGGTCCTCTAACGTGCCATTGTTAAAAATTCCAAAGGTCCGTAGGACCAAAAAAGAAGAATGCTTTTTTCTCTTTTCTTGCCTCCAAACTTTGGAATAAGCTGTCACTCGCTTTGTGCCACTCCCTCTGACTCAAGCTTGAAAACATGGCTATTTCATTCTGCTGAATAGTGTTTGAATTGCCTCGCGTACTCAGCGCTAGGATGCCCTTGATTGTCAGCTGAAGTGCTATAGAAATTTGATGTCATTATTCATTCATTCCAATCATTCATTCAGTGGGCAAATACGTAAAGACTGCCCTCCCAAACTGACCAAAATATTTGAGAACCATTTTCTCTGTTCTACTATATCTCCCTATCTGGCAATTTCTTTCACCCACTTACATCCTTCTGGGTTGGTCTCCCCCACAAAAGTGGCCAGCAGTCACGGAGCCTTACCATGCTTGCAGACAGCGGGGACAGGAGATTCAATTTGAGATTGCTAGTTTGGGTGTGTTAATAGGGTTACCTTTGAATACCAACTTATTGCACGAAATAATCAAGTGTCCAAAACCTCTAGGAAGACATTGTTTCTGGAAAATATGAGCTGACTAAGGTTATACAAATATTTATATCTTTGCTCAAGTTTTTTAATGTGTTAATTTCAGAGGTTAATGGAAAAAAAATCTAAAGAGTGTTGGAAGCTAAAAACTGATCTTAGAAAGAGGTATGATCTATGAAACTAATGATAACAATGTAATACTATGGTAACTAGGAGTGGACACATGAAAACATTTGCAAAAGTCAGGGAAGAATATGGGCTGGTGTGGACTCAGTTCTATCCATACTTTCAACTCAGGCATGCATTGACACCATAAATAGCCAACATGGGAGAGATCCCGGAATACTAGTCCCTGCAGGCGAAACTGGTGATGTTCCCTCTACCCTCAAAAGGGAAGGTTTCCATATCAACAAATCACTTGTAATTAATTCCCCTGTGAAATAAATGAAAAAGTCTAATATAGATATTTGTTTTAAAACAATCTAATACTGTGGATATGCTCTACTGCAATTCATGTAAGAACTATGCAGAATAAGTAAGGATTACACAGAGTATAGCAGTTTAGGGAAATTACATTTGGATGACATTTAAGGAAAAAGCAAGCTATTGATGATAAAACTACGGGGAATATGTAGTAGCCTCGAATACCACTACATAAGTGGTTATATATAGTTAATGTCTCAGAACAAATGTTCATATGTTGAAGTGCCTCATCTAATATCTAGCCTTAAGACTGGAAAAACTGTCTCATCTGTTTACCTTCGACAGATATATACTCAAAAAAAAAAATTGTCATATTTCTAATGCGATGAAAAGAACACATCTTCATATTGATGCTTGCTAAACTTTTAAATTGTTTGCAGAAATGTGTAAAATTTGTTTACAACTTAGCCGTTTATATGATTTATATGTGGTACTATAATATGTGTCGTTTTATTAAAAACATTACAAAACACAAACTTAGAAATTAAAGTTACCCCACATGAGCAAGCTCTTCATTGCCTGAGAGCACGTTATGATTTAACGAAAGTAAGGGGCGTGATACAGACTAGGGCAAAGCGGATAGGTATGGCGAAGCAGCTAGCGTTTTGGATTTGTTTATGGTTGTTTTGTTTCGTCACGGTTTGTGCAAACCTTTATATATGGGGAAGCTGCCGGGTCCTCCTCGATCTAAAAAAAAAAAAAAAAAAAAACAACAAACAAACATTGGCTAAAAGTAAAAATATGTTTAGCCTCAAAAAGCACACACATGAGTCCCTGATACTGAACAGAAATACATTATGTGTGGATGTGCTCCGTTTTGTAGAGCAGAATGCTGTCACTCACACAGAAGTTGGCAAATAGCCTAAGTGAGCTTACCCACTGCCCCTGGCTACATGCTATAGTGGGCAGAAGAACAATTTGAATGACAGAGTAATAGACCAATTGATGAAGAGGGAGAGTTGAAAGTCCCTATGGGTCATATAATCTTAGTAAAATTAAAGGTCAGAACAAAAAAGACAGCATTCTCCACATTGTTTGCCTATATGACATGGTACAATGAATAGACTGTGTTGAGCAAATTGTTTATAGTTTTTACAAGAGGGGTCAGTGTTCTTTCAGCTGTCTGGTGTAGTGTCATGAAGTGACATGTCTCCGATGCATCGGCAATTACACCGCTACTGATTGTGGTGTACATCCTTGGCAACAAAGGAACCAGGGGCCAGATGTAGCAAAATAACATTTTGCGACTTGCAAATAGCGAGTCATTGCGACTCGCTGTTTGCAAGTTGCAAAATGTTATGCAGAACGGTGTCTCAGACACCGTCTGCAAGTCGGTATGGGGTCGCAATGACCCACCTCATGAATATTCATGAGGTGGGTCGCAAATTGCGGCCCCATACCGACTATGGGCACTCGCAAACATGGAGGCCTGCTGTAGTCAGCAGACCTCCGTGTTCGTGACTGCTTTAAATAAAGCAGTTTTTTTTTTTTTTAAGTGTAGCCCGTTTTCCTTAAAGGAAAACGAGCTGCACTTAAAAAAAAAAACCGAAACCTTTAGTTTCGGTATTTTTTCAGGGCAGGGAGTGGTCCCTTGGACCACTCCCTGCCCTGAAAAAATGTTTTTGGGTCCAGTCACAAACTGGAAGGGGTCCCATGGGGACCCCTTCCAATTTGCGAGTGGGTTACCATCCACTTGAAGTGGATGGTAACTGCAACACCATTTGCGACCGCATATGCGGTCGCAAATGGTATTGCATACCACTAGGAATCGCAAATAGGAAGGGAACACCCCTTCCTATTTGCGATTCTGAAATGCATTTTGCGAGTCGGTCCGACTCGCAGAATGCATTTCTGCATAGGAAAATGTGATTTGCAACTCGCAAACGGCAGTTTTTGCCGTTTGCGAGTTGCAATTCCTTTCCTACATCTGGCCCATAGTTATTTAATTTCGAAGGTGTTTAAAATATACAAAGGTTGGCAATTCATATATAAACGACAAATGTGACTGTATACTTAGATGGTTGTACTGCCTTAGAAGAGTTGCAGTGCTTGAAGACCTTGTATCAGGGCCAGTATTTCTTTCATTCCTACCCCTTCTTCCCTGTTTCCCCTGAGATAGTTACTTTGTGCTTTAATATCATTACAGCATCATGATAGTCAACTCTTTGACGACAAGGGGCTTGTCTTCTTGCATCCAAATTTCTAGTGTTTGTGACATATCCTGACACAAGTGTGTATAGCCTATAAGCTCAAATTTTCAGTATGCAATAAAATTGTCTGGATATTTTCATGCTTAAAATACTTAAATCTACATTTACTGCAGTAGTGCAGACAATGTGATGTCTATATCCTCCCTAGAATCTCCCCAGTATGGAGGATTTCATTTTATAGCCTTCTACTGCTCTAAACTTGAGCTGCAATGGAAAAGATTCCCTTGCATGGCAACATATTTTCTCTTACTTAGCTGCGACACAAGTGTGCTATGCACAGTGATGTCACAGCTGATGAAATTGAATGCAAACAGACTCTTAGGTTCCGGCTGCTTTCAGAGTGATATAGTTCAATCCCTAAACACCGATCACAAGCGGAATGGTACCACTGGAAAGGGTAGAGTCCTCCCTTTCCAATGGCACTGTTACCTAGTTGATCCCTGCTTGAAGATCACCATAAGAGAATGATCCCCAAGCAGGGATACACCCACTAGTCATCAAGGATTTGAAAGGTAGGGAAGGTGGAACCGCCGGCATTGCTCCGATCACCTACCAAAGTCCCCAGCACTTTTTTGATTTCTAGATTGAGGGGTCTACCCCAAATCTGGCCACCTCAGAAGGCAGAAAACCCACTAGACACCAGGACTATGTTTTGTTATGAAAGGGATGGGTTGGGCGACAGTGAGTCCTGTCTTTGGTCGGTAACCCCACCCCTAAAGCTGTATTTCTGCCCCACTGGGGAACTGAGCTATGTGCTCTCCTTGAGCAGGGTCACAAAGTCTATTAGATACTACTGATACCTTTAAAAAAGGAATGGAGTTGGTTGGGGGCAGGGTGCTTTGAGCAGAAGGCCCACTTAATACTAAGGGTACTTTAAAAAAAGAAAGAAAGAAATAATGTGGTGGAGTGTTGGACCATCTTGACATCAGAGCCAATCCCTAGGCACCAGGCAGTTTCCACTGGAGAAGGGAGCAGAATGGATGGTTTACCCTGTCCCTTCCTGCCCATACATCAAAACTACACCAAAAGAAACCCCAGTTTCCTTTCACTTGCTGCAGGAAATAGTTGCAGGGTCCCCCCCAGCACTGTGCATTTTTGCTTGCCTTGATAGCAGTACACTTACTTTCTCAGAATGCCCTGCAAAACTCAAAAATCTGCCTAGAACAGTCCAAAACTATAAAAATTTGAACACCACTTTCACAATACATTTTCATGTAATCCAAACTCTGACCAAGTCCTGTTATCCGGGTTGACCCATTCACATGTGTGGTACTCTTTTTTTGTCAGGGTATGTGTAGGAACACCCAGTGGTAATTCTTTTGTTAATTTCGCCAGATTTCAGATCTTTGTCTTACAGAAACATAAGACAATTTTACGCTTTTAAACAACGTTTGAAGTTTGCAAGGCATTCTGCAGGAGAAAGTAGTAGGATCCACACAATACACAACAACCTTAACTGCCACTGGTGCTGTGTTTGCAGAAATGCCTGGGATTGGTAGGTTTCCCCGGGTGTTGGCAGACCTTCGGACCAATTACTGCAGCTATTCACAACCCCAGAAACACTAAAATTCCAAGGAAAAATCCTGATGTCACCACTTTGCATTTTAGGGCCTTTTCTGTTCCAGGTGATACGCTCTATCACATTAGTAGGGTACTGACTTTATGGGGAGAAGTGTTGTAATGCTGAGAGGCAGCACTTTTTTTGATCCCCACAGATTCCTGAAATTCTGTGATTTTAACCAAGGTTCTATGTTTGCATGTATTATCAGCAAGAAAAAGGGATGGGATCCATAAAAACTGCAAATCTGTGGACGCTCCCCGGAGTCTAGTTTTCAGAAATTTTGACTGTTGGTAGAATTCCCTGGGTTTTGTGAAACCTTGTGTCCAAATAAGGAGGGAAGGCTCCTTCGCAATGACGAAGGAGCGTAGACCCCCTGGCTAAGTCAGGAGCTGAAAAATTAAACAATATATCATTATTGTTTTATTTTTCAGGTCCTGGCTCAGCCAGCAGCATGTGACAGGAAGGGCGGGGCTAGGCCACGGAAGGGGGAAGACAGGAGGGGGGTGGAGTCTGTGCACTTTTAAGTGTGAATGTGTGTTTGGATAGCAGTCTGAGGTCAGCCAAACACACATGCGCACTTAGGTTTCTCCAAATGCGCTTTGCTACACAGCCGGGTTGGAGAAACTGCACAGGCTCCACTGCACTGTCTGAGTGGCAGAACAAGCTACTCAGACCAATCCTAGTACTGCTCTCATGCCAGGTGTAGCATAAGAGCATTACCAGGATTGCTGGGGAGCCTCTGCTGCTGTCCCAGTGAATGCTGGGGCAGCATAAAAAGAGCAGAGGAGCGAGGCGGCAGGCGGTGGCGACGGGAACAGGTACATTTTATTTTTTATTTTTATTTTTTATTCCCCCCATTCCTCCTTATCTCTCCCCCGCCTGCCCCTCCCCTTGAGATTAGCGGCAATCGCCACCGCAAAGAAACAGCTCCTCACATCTCCAGAAAGATTGAAATTCCACTTTTTCATTTTGATGCCTTTATAGAGCCACCCTCACAAGTTGGGTAGCATTTTCTATTGGTAGAAGTGTGAGAACTCAGAATAGTGGGACATGTTTAACTATTGTTTAATATTCTCTTCATTTTTGGCTTCCAAAAATAAATCAGTATGTAAGGACACATATTGCAAAAGACAGTCTAAATCACATGATATATGGATAACCACCAAATTCAGTCATATGATTTACCAATATTCCTAAACTCACATTTTTAGACACATTTAAACAATGCACAATTTTCCTTTGTGTGCCCATTTTTACTTACCACATTTTACCTTATTAATTGATGCATAATTGTACAAAATTCAAATTTTATAATAGGTGGCAGCTCAGTTGATTGCTGTGGGTATCATGTGTATTTGGACAGAAGAGTCCTCTGGATGGGTGTGGGACTTGCACCCTCGCCCTGATACCCACATGTACAGATGTTAAGAACCCTAATGCTGATTTTTGTTACCTTAGCAAAAACGAATCATATATGGGTGCGCAATGTTATAGGCCTGTCTCACAGACTGTGGTCTTGTTGGACCGGGAAAGGTGCCCAAATTGCTACCCTCATCTTGGTAAACGGCTACTGCTTTCACCAGTAGATAAGCAGCACGAGCGCAGTGGTGTTAGCATACAGTGAAGTGAGCAGGTCCTTTTTAACCTGGAACGGGACCTACAGGCGCATGCATTTTAAAGTTCAGCTACTGCGTGCTTAACTGACCCCTTGGCCTACATACAGGCGTAATGCAGTGCTGAGCACTGTGTGCATTGTGAATGAATGTGCTGGATGTATATATGCCTATGAGCGGTGCCATACATGAAGAATGTAGTGGTGTGCAGTGTGTGCGTGCTGGATGCACATGCTGGGTGAATGGGGGCCTGCAAATGCTACAATGCAAGAGGATTTAGTGCTGTGTAATGTGTGCATGCTGGATGCATGTACTGCGTGCATGTGTAGCTGGGAGTGGTACAATACAAAAGGGATACAGTGCTAGGCAGTGCGTGCATGCCGAATGTATGTGCTGTATGTATGTGTAGCAACACAAAAGGGTCCAGGGAACATGGTCAAGACTTATTTGCATATAACTGGGTCCAAACTGGGGTGGCATGGTGAGCAAAAGCCAATGGATTAAACCCAGATCTGTGACTGGGGGTGAGTATTTGAAAAGTTTCAGCACTCCATCCATCATCCTTTTGTGTTACTAAAGTTGCCGTAAGTGGGGAAGGTAAGCTCAAACATGGGTCCCTTGCTCACTGTGCCACTGGATTCAAGCTAGCCTGGCTGATGAAGGGTGATACCCTGAAACCGATCCCAGGATGCTTGCTTCCGGTCTAGGGAGGACCTGGCCTGGCAGTTCGGGTGGACTATTCGGGTCAAGACTGATTTGCATATGGCTGGGTCCAAACTGGGGTGGCATGGTGAGAAAAGGAACAATGGTTTAAGTTCAGATCTGTGACTGGGAGTGAGTGTTTGAAAAGTTTCGGCACTCCGTCCATCATCCTTTTGTGTTGCTAAAGTCACCCTAAGTGGGAAGGATATGCCCAGATGTGGGTCCCTTCCTCACTGTGCCACTGGATTCAAGCTAGCTTGGCTGATGAAGGGTGATACCTTGAAGCCGGTCCCAGGATGCTTGCTTCCAGTGTAGGGAGGACCTGGCCTGGCAATCTGGGCTGGACTGTTCCTATGGGGAACAGCGTCAAGACTGATTTTCATATGGCTGGGTCCAAACTGGGGTGGCATGGCGAGAAAAAGAACAATGTTTTAAAACCCAGATCTGTGACTGGGGGTGAGTGTTTGAAAGGTTTCAGCACTCCGTCCATCATCCTTTTGTGTTGCTGCATGTATGTGTGCCTATGAGCATCATAATACATGAAAGATACAATGTTGTGCAGTTATGCATGGTAAGTGTATGTGCTCGGTGTATGTGTGCATATGAGTGCTATAGTAAATTAACGATACCGTGCTGTTCAGTGTGTGTATGCTGTATTCATACTCTGGATGTAAGTGTGCTTGCAAATGCTACATTGCATTGAGAACTATGGTTGCATTTTGGGAGACCCAGGCCTGCATGGTGAGAACATGAGGCGGTAGAGTAATCCCCCCCAGACATATTTGTGTATTGTTGCATTCCTGTAAGCTGGGTGGGAAATACACTGGGGAGAGGGAGAGACAGGCTTCCCCTGCACACTTCAAAGGGTGCTTTTTGATTCAGTGAGAGGTCACAAGGAAGTGGCCTGGGCACATCTCAGGTAGGAGATGGGGTTGAACAGAACCATAAAGAGTATGGCTGGGGGCCCGGTCTAATTTTTTGATGCACATACCACTGTGGCCGACATTCAGGTTTGAACTCTAGTCACTCCAATGGCCTGTGTTGTGGTAATATCAGCCTTGGAGCCCCTCCTTCTGTGACATACTGCTTTTCAAAAGAAAGAGAGAGCAGAGAAGTGGGTACTTCAAAAGAAGCAACATCCCAACTTAAAAAAACAAAGACTCAGACCATTGTTCACATTTGGTGTCTGGGAATGGTATATAAAAATGAGAGTTTGAGACCCTGAAAATTGTCATCTTTTAAACAGCCAGGCGGGCTGTGTGGGGAAGAGAAGCTCTGCAAGACTTCTGCCTGTGACCAGAACTGGGGGTCAAGGATTGCTAATCTCCCTGCTGGTGAGGGGGCATCACCCAGGGTAACCAAGACCACCTGACCTGGAGCACCATCACCTGCCGGATTGTTAAGACCAGTGTGCCCAGTGAGGAAAAACAGAGCACTGGATCTCCAGTGGAGGATCCTGTCAAGTGGATCCCTGTAGCAAGAAGTGAGGAGACCACTGCTGCACTGATGGGATCATTGCTCATATGCGAATTCAAGTTGAAAACCTGAGTATGCCAAAGGGGGTAGCCATGAAGTTACCGTTGAGGTTTGCCATGCCGAGCAGGCTGTCACCTGTGTGTGCTGTGTAAATAGGTGATCCAGTGTGCCTGAGTGGCCCGCCATAAAGTTTGCCTTGCTGACCTGGCCATGACCCTTGTGTGGTGTGTAAGTTGGTGACCCCGTATTATAGAGGGGGCCACCATGAAGTTTGCTGTGCTGATCGGGCCATTGCCCATGTGAGATGTGTAGGTCGGTGACCCAATATGCCAGAGGGGGCTGCCATGAAGAAGCACCTGCTGCTGTGCCGATCAGGCTGTTGCCCAAGTGAAGAGAAAGATAAGTGGCCGTACATGCCTGATGGAATCACTGGAGCAAGACAAGGAATGCAGTAAGACTGCTGTGGTGCCCTGTGCGGGCCGAAACCTGACTGAGGACCGGAACCAGAAACCGTTGAGGAGCAACAAGGACACACAGCCACAGCCCCTGCAGAACTGCATGTGTGATACCACCAGAGGCAGATGCTGCAGCAACCAAGCCCATGAGGGAGACTTCCTCAGAGACTCTGGTCTGACAGTCCCTGCTAGTGTGGGTACGACTAAGCAAATAGCCATGAGGCCCTGGTAGAACTTGTCTGCCAGATAGCGCTTTAACACTGGAACTAATTTGACTTTTATAACTAGAGTCAAAGTGAGAGTCTCTAGACTAAGACTGCTAGGGGGGCCTCACCTGAATGCCCCTTGTAGTGAATGGGGAATAACCATTACTGCTAGTGAGAGGAAAGTGGGACTTAGTGGACTGTCATTAAAACATTCGAGCCCTAATCTCAGGGGACTGTTTATATTGTTTGTGTATGGTGTATTTCACTTTGCAGTCACATACAGATGCTCCTTTTGTCATAAAATAAAGTATTTGACAAGCAAATAATTGATTGCTGCTTTTAAACATATTTTGAGTTGTGAGCCTGTGGTCACCCCATGTGTATACCTACCCCCTTCCTCTTGAAATGCCTTAGACTGCTCAACCTGTGCTACCACTGAGAGTCAAGTGCTTGGTATTTGGCTAGGTTGCTCAGGATCTATAGTAGGTCAGGCCCAGGACATCAGGAGTAAAAAGGCCTTAACCCCCACGGTTGAGCCCAGTGCCTTCTGCTTGCACTGAAAGGGGTTTTGACAATGAGCGCCATGCAGCAGTGCGCCTAAGGTTAGGAGGCCTAGATACAAGTGTGGCAATGGCCATTTCCAGTTTACACCGTTAGTACAATAAGTCCAGTTTTTACACACAGCCAGCAAACCTAAGCAATAGAGAACACAGGGTTGGGAATAGACCTCAGTACCATATCCATAGATCAGATAAAGAATGTATGCAGGGACCGAGGGTGGAGGGTTCAAAAAAGTAGAGGTAAAGAGGTCCTTACTAAGTTCATTAAGGACCAGTTTTAGATTCTTGGTGAGAGGGAAGTGGCTGCAGTTGACTCTGAGGAGGGGACCATGTTAGGAACCCAGGAAGAGAGCACCCTGAATTCAGGGTCTAGGAGCCCCTTACAACAGATTTATCCGAGACACATGCAGAGTTGGTTTCCTAATGCATTTACCAGAGTTTCCCCAAGACACCCCCACCTTTAATTTTCAGAATGACCCAGGTGTGTACATCACCTCTAATATCTACAGCACCACTGTCACCAATTCTAGGAGTAAATCCATAGCAGAGACCCTGACCTTGCAATTGGATCTCTAGAAGGTTATGGCTGAGGAAGAGGAGAAGGCCTGAGAGTTTGAGAGAAAGAAGCAAAGACTGAGTTTATCCAGAACAAGAAGAGAGGAAGCAGGAGAGACAGGGGGAATGGGCCTGGGAAGATACATTTTGAGAGAGGGAAAAGAAACAGAGAGAAAAGGAGGAGGAACAGAGAGAGTGGGAAGGGAAACAGAAGGAAAAAGAAAGACACCTGGAGAGGGAAAGGATAGCCCTGGAGAGAGAAACTTAGGATAGCAGCAATGACTATTCCATCTGAGATAAGTGACTGAATATCCAGTTAAGGCCAAGTTGTGGACACGGTTCCAAAATATCTTGGGCATGTGTATGTGAAAGGTCAGGACATCTAGGAATGATTTGTGAGCTATGAGGCCACTTGTAAGGCACAGCCCTTAAATGACAAGTCTAAGGCAGTTCTCTTAATTGGGCTCATACCACCGGAATGGACAGCCGTCATTGGGAGGATGCCTGTGGCAGACCAGATAGTCTACTAGCAAATAAAGGAGACTCTAATTAGATGATTTGGGTTGAAGCCAGCTTTGTATCTTCAGAGATTTGGTGACTGTATGAGGCCGATGGTGTTCCATTTGAGACTTGGATTCCTGGTGTACTGTGTGATTGAAATGAGTGGGTGAAGGGATGGAGGCTAAGGACTTTCTATCCCTAATCCCATTGATGGTGACAGAGAGACTCAAGGAGGAGTGCTCCACCTCACTTAGGGGGTCATTACGACCTCGGCAGTCTTGCAAAAAGACCGCCGAGGTCGCGGGAGACAGAATACCGCCAGCGGACGGTAACGGCGCAGCGGAAATGTCACATCAACATTGCTGCCGGCTCGTAATAGAGCCGGCGGCTATGCTGATGTGCAGCGGGTGCAGTAGCACCCGTCATGCATTTCACTGCCTGAAATTCGGGCAGTGAAATGCGCGACCGGGCTATGCCTGGGGGCCCCTGCACTGCCCATGGCAAGTGCATGGGCAGTGCAGGGGCCCAGAGGGCCACCCCAAGTCCCCATACCGCCAGCCTTTCCATGGCGGTGTTTTCCGCCATGGACAGGCTGGCACCACTGCCCTGGGGATTATGACCGCCAGGCAGAAACCTGGCGGTAAATTGGAGGGGCCGGCGGTATGGCCGTGGCTATTCCGCCACGGTCATAATTGCTGGCGGAACACTGCCAGCCTGTTGGTGGTGTTATCGCCACCTTACCGCCGGCCACAAGGGTCGTAATGACCCCCTTAGTGTCTTATCCAGGTGACTGGTTGACACCTGTTCGGTATAAGTCAATAAGGACGCTCAATGAAGGACCACACGCCAATTACAAATACAATTTAGCTTTACTAGAATTGCAGGTAAAATGTAGGCATAAAATGTAGGCATTTAGCACATTAACAATAGTAGAATAAGAATAGCAATGAAAAGTATCTATTTATTTATTCATATATATAAGTACACTACAAGGAGCATCTATGTATATATATGTATATATATATATATATATAAGCAAAGAGTTCACTGACAGATATAAGTTTTGATTAACTGTATACTAAAATGCATCACATTATGAAATTCAGGAAGCAGAATATGAATGAGTTGAATACTTCAGATAAGCTTTGATTTACTGCACACCAAAATGCATGTTTCAGTTATTGTAGCAGTTCACACCAAGAGGTTTAGAAAGCAAAATATAAAAGAGCTGAATACTTCAGGTTATAAACACAGTGCAAGCATAAATAATCAGTCATAATAATAGAGCAGAGAAACAAAGGCCTTTCATCCCTGTGTGGAAACTTAACTTAGTCCACATGCTGGGAAGCCCACTACCGCCTGCTTGGACCTCTCTCCCCCTCAAGCGCCACGAGCAAACAGGGAGGCAGCGCTGGGCCATGGCAGCTTCCACAGTTCCATCTGCGAGCTTCCAAATCCCTCACCCACACTTCAGTGCTTAAATAACTTGAAGCTTGGATTCTATCTCATTCTGGCATTTTCTAGCTATGTTATCAGTACTTGGCTGCTCTGCCCTTCTCCAGCCTTTGTTTTCATTCCATCTTCTCCCCGTATTCTCGTTCTCAAGGTTGAGACAGAGTCTTCTACACAAACAAGCTTGAAAATAATATCATGAACTTTTACACGATGTTTGGGAGGGGGTTTCAACAGGCATTACACTCATCTACACTGCTCAAGCTAATTAACCCTTTGAGTTACAATGTCTTCCGCATCTTTCCTTATACTGAACACTCCACCCCTTAGATGAGCGTGATGCATGTTGAAACGGATATCATTTACTTTGACATTCCGCTAGCTAGGTTGCTACTAATACTGGTCAACGTTATTCTAAGCGCTTGCATCTTTAGTATGAAGCTGCTTTGTGCATACGTATAGTATACATATAGTCTACATAGTATAGTCATTAGCGTAACACAATCAATAACCAAATTAGCTGTTGTAACACTATAGTTAGCGTCTTTATAGCTCCTAGTGCCCAGCCTAAGAAGATGTCATATCAATGATGCTCAGTTATTTGCTGGATGCATAAAGCAGGGTGCATAAGCTGTTTAGTGTTTATGGTCATCAGTATGGCTGTATCCTTGGTGTATTTAGCTACCATTTCAAATTTAGCAAAGGTAACGTGCGTAGTGCCTGATTGCCTCTTATCTGGGTAGCTTAACAACAAGCAAGATGTTCCACTCTAACTGCGCACGCATTTGCGCCTGTAATGTGGTTATGGTGAACTTGGTCGGTACAAGATGTGAGTGCTTATGTCAATAATGCTGGTAATATTGCGCGTACACATTACTTGCTCTCCGGTGGTTTGTATAAATCCGTTAATAAGTAAGGGATGATTAGTAACGTAACATATACTCTCTGTTCCTATCTGATATAAGTCTGTGCCATTAATAGGATAAGGTAACCATTCACATTCTCCTGGTATTGGGTGAAGGCATGGGTCTAGCGCCCGTCCAGTGTGGGTACATACCCACCCCTTAGACCAATCTGCACATCTAGTGGGATCTACGGTGTGATTTGTTTGATCAATCCATTTTTTGTCAGTGTGAGGTATCCACCATTCTTCACCTATTACTACAGGGAGCAATATAAAGGGGCACCATATTTCAGGAGGAAGATTACTTCTAGCTATATCAAAATGAGCATAACACATCTCTCCCTCACAATGGAATTGTATAGGCTTTACCCATATTTCCTCAGGCAAATGCAATTGTTGTCTCCAATATTCACCTTGAAGCTGTCCCCATTCCGCTTTGAATTCTACATACTGTTGATTAACAATACTTTGCCATAGTATGCACTGAATTCCTTTGGACATTGTTTGGGTGCTTTGAAAGCTTTTTCCAAATTGTTCATAAGTGAAGTTATGCCATTGCCAATCACGATACAACCCACGCAGGACTTTCCATACTTCTTGTGAGTGTGTAGGACCCCATTGAGAAATTACATTTATGGCCTCTCCTGTACTATATCCTGTAGAAGATAACTTATTCCTAATGGCTTCAACATCAAAAGAATTCAGGGCCCCTACCCCGATTCCGGTGGCCCAAGCTATCAAGGACCCTAGATCTCTTCTATTGCGTAACTTTGGCAAGGGCCATAACTGTGGTGTCCATGGTGCACATAATAGATCATACTTTGAGACATTCCCCTTGACAAAATTTATCTGTAACACAATACGATTAATTATGCTTGCATGCAGAACTTGCTTACATCCTATTCTATATCCCATTATAGAAACGTTGCTTAAGTTGTTAAGCATGCGTCTTTCGGTTATATAAAACATGAAGGCTGGTATTCTATTGTTCATTGTAACAACCACCATGTGTCCTGGTATCACAATATTTACATATCATGTTTAGCATCTAACTCAAAGCCTGTACTGTTGCTGGCGTCTTCTCCACCTTGTTCAGTCCGTTGGCATGACGGATTTGCTGTCCAGTTACCTTTCAGGTCACAGCTTTGGCAGCCATCCACTTGCCTCCAGGTACCTCCACGTTGCAAAGTGAAACATTTCCCTGGTCATCAGTTATGTTAGCTGCTTGAGGTGCACAAGTGACATGGCAGACTATATTCGGTCGGACTCATACACTTTTTCCGGTTATAATCATGAACCACGTCATCGAAGCAGATGTAATCATTTACGACCGTGGGGTAAGTCTCACTGCAAGTACAAATACAGGTACATTTGAGTTCTTTAAAAGTATAATATACGTACTCCCCACCCCTTGACTCAATAGCTCTGCTGCCTCTGGCTTTTTTCCTGGATGGTTCACCCATACTTTTCTTCCTGTGCTTCCAAATCCTCCCTCACCTCTCTGGGTGTTATCGGGGGGCAGGCAGATCTTTCTTCAATGTGAGGGGTGTACGCTTGTTCACAAATCACGTGTGCAAGTCTATCATGTGCTGATAACTTTTTTAGCTGTTCTTTGAACAATCCGTTATATCTCTCAATCATGCCTACAGCTTGTGGATAATAACTAAGGTGCACAATCCACCGAATTCCCTGTTCCTGCGCCCAGCCCTGCACTGTTTTCCCTGAAAAGTGTGTGCCCCTATCTGTTTGGATCTCATCATGTGCCCCATAATGTTTTATCAGGTAGTTTAGCCCTCGCAAAGTGGACTTTTGGTCTGCAGACTTACAGGGCATACCCAACATAAGGCCAGAGTAGGTGTCCACCATGGTCAATACGTAGCTTTTTCCTCCTTCCTTTGGTGGCGGCCAGATAAAGTACAATTGCCACACTGTAGTAGCTGCAGTTCCTCTTCTGATATGGCCGCTAGGCTTCTTTTGCAAGGACATTTGTCTAATCCGGTTGCATGTGGGGTACTCCTTCACTGCTTTTTGCACTTGTTCTTTAGTGGCTGGAATTTGTTGTAGCTGTGCCCATGCATAAGTGCCATTCTCTCCTGGATGTCCAGATGTTGCATGGGTCCTGTTTGCTAAAGTGGCTTAAGTTTCCTCCTTGATGACCACCGTTCGCGTTTTGGCCATCTGATCTACGGTGTTGTCGAATAGAGATGCAAGTGAGGTGTCCAATGGGAAATGGGCATCCACATGTCCCACATAGATTTGACATTTGTGCCCTTTCTCCCACATCTCTTCCCATAGCTGTTCGCCTCCCGAAATGGGGGTGCCTTCAATTTTCCATCCATCCTTGCGCCTAGTCGGGCCCAGCTTGCTAGTCCTTGGTAAGTGGCCCGGCTGTCAGTGTACACAAATGTTTTCTCTCTGATGGAGGCTTGTTCGATCACTGCTGCTACCCCCTGCCGTTCTGCAAGCTGGCTTGGTTCATTATCCCCTTCTCGCAGCAACATCGTTTCTGTAGCAGGCTGGAATGCAACTGTTTGCCTTTGTCTTTTTCCTTGATAGTACCGGGCGGTACCATCTGTGAACCATAAATTTTGCCGTTCTTCTTCGGTGAGTTGTTCAAAAGGCGGGGCTGTCTTAAATGGTGAGGATTCCATTTCAGAGGGCTCTAGTGCAGGGGCCATTGCCTGCAAGTCCACTGCCCCTAGTTTATCTTCTTGTAACTTCGACACTCCTGCTGGTCCTCGTTTTGCCCTCTGCTGCAGATACCATTTCCACTTCACGATGGTAAACTCCTGCGCTCTGCCTATTTTATTGCCAACCCCTCTGTCTCTTGTCCAACCTAGTAAGGGGACCCATGTTTTTAAAGTGACCGACTGATCATCAGTTATGCGTTCTATTTCCACTAAGGCCCAATCTTGTGGCACCCTCTTTTTGTCCTGCCTCTGCCATAGGCTCCACATCACTACATCATCTACATCATCCTGTACTATCATTTCCAGCTCAAACGGGTCTCCTTCTGTGATGGGACCTAACGTAAAAGGATTCTGTAATGCATCTTTTGCTCCAGTGTCCCCCAACCTCACCAACCATTTAAACAAAGGCTCTGCAGGCATCTGCCTAAACATACGGGTTCTCTGCAACAACTCACTCTGCGTATAATCTCTTACCAAGCAAGAATTCTGTATTTGCCCGCCATTCGCTCCCTTTTCACCTTCAATTTCACCTACACGTCCTTCTCCACTTTCAACTCCACCTAGTTCTGTTACACGTACTTCCACCTCATCCTCCCAAGTATGTGGATCCCAATTTTCTTTACGTACCAATGCCCTCACTTGCACAGTTAAGGGTATTTTAGGCTTCTGCCTACACTTCTGTTTGCGTATCAATGCCCTCACTTGCACAGTTGAGGGCATTTTAGGCTTCTGCCTACTCTTCTGTTCGCGTATCAGTGGCCTCACTTGCACAGTTGAGGGCATTTTAGGCTTCTGCCTACTCTTCTGTTTTGCTACTCGTACTGCTAATGCGGTGCACCTTGCCTCCATTTGATCACCCCGAGTCACTGCACTTTCTATGGTCTCTTTCATAAGTAACTGCCTTTCCTGCAAGGCCGCAACCTCATCCCGCAGTTTTATTATCTCTGCATCTTGTGTTAATGTTTTCCTGTATACCGTACGGAGCGCAGACAGGAAAAGCCATCCCACTTGCCCTGCTGCTTTCAGCTCCAGCTTTGCCCCTCTTAGCATCACACTCTCAACCGCATCTTCCACTAAGAGAGGAGTCACTTTCTCATCTAATGCCTCCCATATCACCGGCGCTGCCCACCGGTTCAGGAGTCCTGCCACACCAGAGAACGGGTCAGTTGCTAACCACCCGGGAATTGATCTGGCTTCTGCCCCATGCTGCCATCCGCTCTCTGCCTCACTTTTCTTACATCCCCAAAGAGGCATTATTGACTTATACCCCACTTCTGGTACCAAGTGTCTTATCCAGGTGACTGGTTGACACCTGTTCGGTATAAGTCAATAAGGACGCTCAATGAAGGACCACACGCCAATTATAAATACAATTTAGCTTTACTAGAATTGCAGGTAAAATGTAGGCATTTAGCACATTAACAATAGTAGAATAAGAATAGCAATGAAAAGCATCTATTTATTTATATATATAAGTACACTACAAGGAGCATCTATGTATATATATATATATATAAGCAAAGAGTTCACTGACAGATATAAGTTTTGATTAACTGTATACTAAAATGCATCACACTACGATATTCAGGAAGCAGAATATGAATGAGTTGAATACTTCAGATAAGCTTTGATTTACTGCACACCAAAATGCATGTTTCAGTTATTGTAGCAGTTCACACTAAGAGGTTTAGAAAGCAAAATATAAAAGAGCAGAATACTTCAGGTTATAAACACAGTGCAAGCATAAATAATCAGTCATAATAATAGAGCAGAGAAACAAAGGCCTTTCATCCCTGTGTGGAAACTTAACTTAGTGCACATGCTGGGTAGCCCTCTACCGCCTGCTTGGACCTCTCTCCCCCTCAAGCACCACGAGCAAACAGGGAGGCAGCTTCCAAATCCCTCACCCACACTTCAGTGCTTAAATAACTCGAAGCTTGGATTCTATCTCATTCTGGCATTTTCTAGCTATTTTATCAGTACTTGGCTGCTCTGCCCTTCTCCAGCCTTTGTTTTCATTCCATCTTCTCCCTGTACTCTCGTTCTCAAGGTTGAGACGGAGTCTTCTACACAAACAAGCTTGAAAATAATATCATGAACTTTTCCACGATGTTTGGGAGGGGGGTTCAACAGGCATTACACTCATCTACACTGCTCAAGCTAATTAACCCTTCGCGTTACAATGTCTTCCGCCTTTTTTCTCTATACTGAACACTTAGGAAACATCTCTCTGATCTGACTGAAAGGGATCAAAAGAAGCTTGCAGTGTTGGCTGATAAGTAGTAAGCTAGCATAGCAGGGTTCACACTGGACTAGAACAGCACATTTCTAAGGCAAAGGGGAGATGAACTCTCCACAGACTGGTTCCAAACTGAAGGGTAAGGGCCAAAGTAAGTCCTGTGGCACTTGATGAAGGCCCAAAAGAAAGGGAATGGTATTGGTGTGTCTGGGAAGGAGCATCATGAGAAGAAAGGGCAGGAACGTTCTTCCAAGTTCAGGGTTGACTTGCTACAAAAGCCACAAGGTGGGACACTTCAAAAGGGATTGTCAGGAAATAGACTCTGACTCAGCAGCACCTGTGATAATAAGCATGTTACACATGAGTGAAGGGAAGTGAGAGACCCCCCTTGAGTCAACCTAGTAGCTATGGATATCGGGGAGAGGGACCCAGATGCTTTGGAGTACATTCATCCTACATTCATGGGGTTTGGGCGCAAAGTTAGTATCAATGGGAGGAAAGTGGCTGTCCTGAGGATTCTGGAGTCTTCCCCGCTATGGTGGAACGAAATACCTTAAGCCTGAGAAGATGACCCCTGTTACCAAGGATACCGATTTGGTAGCCAGTGGAGGGGGCATGTAGTATCCTCTTGCCAGTGCTGAGATTGAGCTCAATGGCAAAGCAATCATGTTTGATGTCAGAGTAAAGGAAAAGCAGGGTGCTGGATGTCTCCTGGGCAGTGATATGATTGCCCCTGGATTGGTGCCAGGACCAGAAACCTTTATGGCATAAACCACATCAACTGTGTTGACCAGGGCACAGTCTGCACATCAGTCTCAGAGCAAAACTGGGACCATTCCTGATTTGCATGGACCAGGACAACATAGTATGCAGGAAAGGGCAGACTCCTGAAATTGACCAGGTGCTAGAGTCTGGGTTGCTTCCAGACCTGCAGGGGTTATTAGCTGCTGGAGGGCCTACCCGGGAAGATTTCCGCAAGGCAAAGGAAAAGTGCCCTATGCTTGAGGGACTTTGGAAGGAAGCCCAGGAACCAGTCAGCAAGGGAGTGGTCAGGAAACTATGTTGGTTGGGGGGATGGGCTGCAAGAGACTGGTGGTTACATGTGTGCACCACAGGAATTCCCTGTTGTCACTGGCCCATGAAGTGCTCTGGGTAGGACACTTAAGCATTAAGAAAACCCCAGGATAGGTTGGACCCTCTGTTCTACTGGCCAGGGGTGCACAGAGACACAGAGAGGTTCGTGATAGCATCTTGTCCAGCTAGCCATATTAGTAATAAGACAGGATGGAGGACAAAGACAACATTAGTGCCTCTACCAGTTTGAAGATATTCCATGTGAGCCATTGGGAATAGATCTATTTGGTTACCGATTTAGTTCATTTGACTCCCCCTCACATTCACACAACAAGTATATCTTGGTAGTGGTGGATCATGCCACCAGGTACTCGGAAGCACAGCGTATGCCAGCCTCCAGGTGCTATCCACCATTGAGATGTGCGGAACCTTGGCCAATTTTTTATGCTCCGTATTAAATACAAGAAAGCGCATGGGGGTAGCAATATAATTTTAACTAGTTTACCCAACGGTTCGTATCTAGGAAATTTTTCTTAAAGAATTGTAAAAATTTTTTTTATGTATGGATCTTTTTATCATTGTAAATCATTAATATTTTAACTTATTTATTGTATTTATTGTATATTGAAATGTAAAATATTTGATACTTTTATGACTTGTTGAAAGTCGAATAAAGTTTTTGTATTACTACTACTCGGAAGCTGTATCTGCTGTGGAGTATGACTGTATGGTGGTAACAAGACTTCTCCTGGGGATTTTGTCTAGGGTTGGATTTCCAAAAATGATAATTTCTGGCTAAGGAACCAATTTCATCCTCATGCTTTTTGCCTGGCCCTTTGAACGGGGTTCTGACACATCCTGAATGACTTACAAGTATTCTTTGAATCTGACTTGCATAAGGAATATCATCAGCAGGAGTTAGACAATCTTCCTCAGTACATCACCATGCAGATGTTCTTTTCAAATACAAAAGTCTAAACATTTGTGGTTTTTCAGCTGAAAGGGGCTTTCAAGAGAAAATATGCACAGCAATTCAAGGCACTCTTAACCAATTGAATAAAGTGACAAAATGTTAGTATTTGGTAGGTGACAAGAACATAACAAAACTCCTGTGGACGTTTGACAAGCTCTAGTTGCTGCCAAGCTCACACTCAACTCAGACACATGTAGTTTTACTCAGTTTATATTTACAATCTGTGGAAATATTTTTCCTGTGATGACAGAAGGGCTCACCTGGACAAAGAATCAGTTCTTCTTTCTGACTATGGCTAGTTTTTGATCTAGACACATAACTTAATTTTGTCTCCATCAGTGCTCCATTGAGAGAGCTGACCTAAAAGGAACTGTTGGTCCTATCTGATAAAGCCTTCTAGCCGCAGATTCTGAACCTTAAAATTAAGGCCCGGATCAAGACGTTTTCCTATGAACCGCTAGGGGGCTTAGTGTTGTCCACACCAGAAGTGACGTACACAGTACCTAATAGGCACCACCTTGGCACACTGACGTCAGTTCTTTCCTTTTCCGCACCAGATAGCACAGATCCGTGAAGAGCTACGCCCAACCCACTTTTGGGTTGGCTTTTTTCGATGTTTTGTGAAACACTTTTTGAGAAAAATCCCTTCTCCTGCAGTGACAATGATGTCCCCCAAGAAACCGGCTGATTTCAAACCATGTGGTGCCTGTCACAGATTAATGTCTGTTACAGAACTCACTTGGTCTGCCTATGGTTCCTCGAGAAAGACAATGACTTGAAGGCCTGCAAGGATTGCTGCGCCATGTACACCAAAGGCACTGAGGGACCACTCTCTTAAGCTCCTCGCCGCCTGATGTTGGACGACCTGCGACAATTATGATCCCGGTTGCGTAGAGGGCCTGGGACTGCTCACAGAGTTGCACCCAACAGTTGTCATCCTGGTCAAAGTTGTAATTCAATAAGTTGCATAAGAAAAAGAAATTCAAGAAGTCAATGAGGTCTTTGTCTTCTACATGTCCATCCAAATCCTCAGGTGAAAACAGGGAGCGTCAGCACTCCTGGTCCCATGCCTCCAAGAAGACCCAACCAAGCCCTCTGGCAAGCAGCATCTTTGGGAGGATCTTCTGTCGCAGCAACAGACCTTCCTCCCAGAGTCTGTGATGTTATTCTGGCAACCACATGTCCCTCCACCAAACTGGTCTATGCCAGACAAATTAGTGGCATGGTGTGTATCAAAAAGGTCTGATCCCCTATCTCCTCCTCTTTCTCAGGTCCTATTTTTTGTTCTTTCTTTGGCCCAACATTGCTCTGCTCTAGGCTACCTTTCAGCCATTTCTGCATTTTGGCAGTAGAAGGACCAACCTTCCTAATTTAAGTCACATGCTGTGCTGAGTTTTCTCAAAGGTTTGCAACATATATTTCCCTCCAAGCCATTCATCATGCCTCAGTTGAACTTGAACCTGGTCCTCACTTTACTGATGTGTGCCCCTTTTGAGCTGTTGCACAACTACCCTCTTCTGTTATTAACCATCAAGACTGCCTTTCTGGTGATGCTATTACATCAACAGGAGATTCAGCGAGTTGGGGGCTCTCTGGGTGCACTACTTTTTACACTGACAAACTGGTTCTCCGGACACATGCCTTCTTCCTCCCAAAGGTAGTCACTCCTTTCCACATAGACCAGATGGTCACCCTGCCAATCATTTTTGCCCCTCCTTATCCCTCTAAAGACAAGGAGAGACTGCACTGCCTTTGATTAAAAAAGAGCGGTGTTCTTCTACCTTGACCACACAAAAGAATTCAGGGTGGATGACCACCTATTCGTAGGCCACGCAGAAATTAACCATCTCCTGATGGATAGTGCTTTGCATAAAGATCTGCTAAGTCTTGGTCAAATGCAACCACCTGAGGGTTTGCATGCTTATTCTACCAAATCCAAAGTTGCGACCACTGTGTTTGCTCGCCGAGTTCCAATCCTGGATATCTGCCAGGCTGCAACCTGGGCTTTACTTCGCACGCTCATGTAGCACTACTGCCTGGACTGTTGGGTCAATCGGGATGGGCATTTTACCTGTTCGAGTCTGAAGGACTCTTTCTGATCTAAGTTGGGTTTGCAGACCCAGCTGTGGGGAGGAATTGCTTTGGTATCTATTCTAAAATATGGAATCTGCATCTAAAGGTCTGTGTCAGATGAACAAGTTAATTAGCTTTGATAACGCCTTACCTAGTAGAGACTCTTTGTAGCTGCAGATTCCTTTCCAATCTTGCCATCGTTCCCGCTCTGTAAATTGATTAAAGCATGAGAGTTTCCTCTTACAAAAGACCCTAGAAAGTCATATCAGTGGTTATCGTGGCTTTACACTCTTGATGTAGAAAGTCATGAAAATGAATTGACATCAGCGTGCCGAGGTGGCACCTATATAGGTACTGTGTATGTGACTTCTGGTGTGGACAACGTTGACACCACCTACCAGCGTACAGGAGTAGAGCGTGAAAATTTCTAGACCCAGCGTCACATGTGGCAATAATTCTAAGATAAGGAGTCTGCGGCTAAATAGAGTCACTTTCAGATAAGGCGTTAACTAAGGTAAATAACTATTTCAACAAAGCCAGTTTTGATGCTAACAAGTGGTACACTGCTGAAGCTAGCAACATTTCCTAATTGAACCCTTCAGTGTAGTATACTCATCATTGATGCTAGCTTGGTTGGACTTGGCACCACTCTGTAAAAGTGAAATGACAGAGGCACCTATTCCGTCGTTGCATATGCTGGTCACAATATTACTAAGCCTGATATACGTTATTCTAGGCAAAAAAAGGGAATACTGTAGTAGTGTTGCATTGCATACATTTCCATTTGTCCTCATGTGGGAGGTTTTTCTTGGTTGTTACGGATTATCAGGGCCTGGTTACTGTTCCTAGCATCCCTTGGAAGGATGAAACTTGGAATTGAAAGATGGGTTCTTAAACTACAGAACTATTGTTTCAACAATCTGCACAAACCTGGCAAAGAGCACAACTTGGCTTTGTCTCATGTTTTCTTCTGACCCCTCTCTTTTTCAAAGACATCCATGGCAGAAGATTAGCAAACGTATGTGGTTTAATAGCCTTGCTGAATGGCGCTAGACGAAGACACCATTGTTAGAGATACCATTGCTGGTCCAACACTCATTGCTGTTGCTGTGATCATCACCTTGCAACAATGAACCTGGAATTGGTAAAAGGGACACATAGAAAGTGGCACCTCCAAGAATAGAGAAACGTTTGCCAAATAAAGAATGAGTTTGCTCAATATGAGTTTAGCTTTTGCTGAAAGGTACTTGCTTAATCATCCCAAAGTCATACGGGACACATAATTCATTTTACAAATGATAGACAGGGGCATTGTGACCACCAGTATCATATTCACTGGAAAGTTCTATTCTCATTCCATGAACATTTGATTGATAAGATTTTTGGCAACTGTTATGTATGTCAGACCATAAGTGAAGACAGTGCTCCTGAACCATTCTGGAAGTCTCTGCTACCTGGTGAAATTTTTAGAAAAAAACACTGCTCTTTGTTTAGCACCATATCCACTAGCCTGCTTCTAACGGTTGTTGTGGCAGAGCTTTCCAAATTCCCTTAAGTTGTACTACTATGGAGTGCCATAGAAGAGGGTGTGATCCCAACCTGATCAAATGGCACATTCACAACAGTGAAATCTAGCAATGTCTCTCTTGCAATGGGAAGGATTTCCATGATTTTGCAGAAAACCTAGGATTTTCAGCACCACAAGATTACTCCATTGGAGTCTCAGGTAAACGGTTTGGTGACTCTTTTAAAACAAACTTAAACAAGGTCCCAAATAAACATATCTCAAGCAGAAAATAAGGAAACAGATTCCACAAAACTTGTCACCATCTCTTGAAACTCATGCAGAGAGAGACTCTTTGAAGAACTTAATGTATCCCTTACATCATAGAAATAACAATACACAATCCATTTGTTAAAATCCCCTGGGTTTATCACTGGCCTCATCCCTGAACCTTGACTCCTTTTCTTCTTTTTTCTTCACCAAAATGAAATTATTTGAAAAACCAAAATCCTGCAGAGATGCCTCCTCTCTTGCACCCGATAACTCTTGAACTTTGACTGAAACCAATCTCTTCTCTTCCTCTTAAAACAATATCTCTCATGGGAGCCCTAATAGTCTGAAACCAGACTTTATTATGTAGCCTTGCTCATTTTGCATTATCCATGGATATGATAATATATTTTCCCATTTCTGTGCAAAACTCTCCAACCTCTCCTGTCAGATACCATATTTGGCTACCCTGAAGACGTGTGCTAGCAGTGAAGCAGTCACGTGGTTTTCCATGTGAAGACACATCATTGTCTGTTTACACATGTCCTAAGACGTGTTTTATTGTTTCCCTCTGGTCATGTGATTTATGTGTTTTTGGGGTCTCATGTCTCACAAGAAGACTGCCATGTTGAGTCTTAACTACTTTTACTCAATCCATAAGGTAAGAAAGATGCTTGTCCTTGAAGCAGCTTTAGAGTATTCTTACTATATTTTGCTACTTGTGGCGTAGTGCAATTTAGACTCCATCCTTTACACATCATCATTAGGCAAAATATGCATTTACATTAGAGATTATCTTTATTGGGTGCATCAATATTATTAACATGGATATATGTTAAATTCTTTAATGCAATGTAATCACTGAAAGACTGAAGTTTTATAACATGCATACTAATGTTAATATAAAGTGCTTACATGTATTCATTATTCACATTTTGCATGTATTCTTTAGGTTGCATTTATTGAAGTAAAATGTAATCCTCTTCTTTACGTTTATGTTTATTCTGAGAAGTTAACATGCATATATAACAAATGCACATCAAATATTTAGTTAAAGTCAGGATAACTTAACTAATTGAAGGCCTTAATTCTAAATTGTGTTAAGCATGGATAAGATGTTGTTTTCCTTTGTATATGCTGTTCAAGACTTCTTGAACGTTAGCTAGTGAAAAGAAATATTGTCTTATGCATTAAATTTGCTGACTGTTAGGTCTGAGAGAAAACATTTTGGCAAGAGACGTGAAGATTTCATGGGCAGCTGAAGCCTCCTATCCATTGTGTACCAGGAATATAGGATGTCCAAGGTCGTAGTAACTGTTCGGGATCTGTGAGGTTAAAAATTCTGGTGGTGTTACAAATGCAGATGCCAAATCCGAAGCTGATTGGTCCATGGAGAGGAGGAAACCGATAACGTTTATGTCGAAGATTCTGTTTGTTCTAAAGCTTACTTGGTTAGAAGTTAAGACAGACTTTAGATAGACCTTGAGGGATACAGCCCTCTCTGCTTCCTTTTATCTTTGCAAATGTGAAGCTTTATGCTAAACACTTATTCCTTTTTCTGGAGGACTTCTACTGAAGCCTCAGCTATGCTGACATCTTCTTGCAGTTCCGAATTTCCTTCAGATTTAATTTCAACCATTCGTATTCCTGATTTAGAATTCTGACTAGAGGATTTTAACATGACTTAATGTTTACAAAAGAGATTAGGGATTTCTTTACGGAACACCTATTTATAATTCTCAGTTTCTGCATTGCTGTGGTTGTTATTTCTTTGTATCTTAATTTGATGAGACTGAACCAATTGCAATATTTCAGCTTGCCAGCTGTGATTCTATATCTTTTCAATATGTTAATGACCTGCATATACATTGGGTTGATTACTTGATTGGAAATAAATCACTTAACTTAAATTTCCCATTTTTGGTCCTTATTGTGTGGTCAAATAGGCTTCACAGAAATCTAAATTGTTTAATATTGTTGATTACCTTGTCGTCTCCATCAACATAGAAGAAGGATCAACAAAACAGTTATTCCTTTTTGTCCCGTGGTACCAAATCCAGCTGTGATAATGATTCAGATTCCACGTGAGGCTGAGTGGTTCACTGCCATCTATCTGGTCAGACATTCTTTTCTGCTCCCTTGCACGAGACATCCAGTACCTTTTCACCTTCCAGTTCCAGATCCATAGTTTGGCATGGTTCTGAGCCCCAAAAGGATATGCAGAGAGCCCCTCAATTTTCAACCAGATCCTCAAAAAGAATCTTGACGCCCTGATTGTGCCCTGTAATTCTGTCCTAATTCTGTATATCGACAATAGAGTTCTGAGTACTGTCAGAGCATGCTGAGGAGTCTGATCTGAGTGACAGCGAGAGTGAGCAACCAGCACTCAGGAGATCAAAGAGAGCTAGAGTGCCATGTCGAAGGTACTCATCCCCTGAATGGATGTACTTTGCTGATAATGATGATGGAGGGGAAACCTGAACTGAATTTAAAACTGCACTCGCATTGAACGAACGGAATGAAGAATGACTGATCATTTGAATTGAACTTTGATTTGTAAATAATAAAATGAACATTGTTTTAAAAGAATTAAGAAGAGTCCCCAGGCCAGAGGCAGCGGAAGAGTGTAAGGCTGTCATTTAGAAGAAGACGGAGTAGGGCTAAGGAAGTCTCATGAAGATTTTGTAAATAATTTATTTGCACAACGACTGAACTTTGTTTCCATTTGCACAAGTAGAAAGATACAGAGAAGACTCTGGTCCTCATTACAACCTTGGGGGGCGGCTGAAGCAGCCCGCCAAGGTTGGACCACCGGGAGGCCGCCAATGCGGCTGCACTCCCACCGCGGTCATTTTCAGATCCCCGCCGGCCCAGCGGGGATCACAGCCGCAACACAGGAGCCAGCTCCAAATGGAGCCGGCGGTGTTGCGGCTGTGCGACGGGTGCAGTTGCACCCATCGCGCTTTTCACTTAGCTGCACAGGCCGTGTCAGGGGGCCCCTGCACTGCCCATGCCAGTAGCATGGGCAGTGCAGGGGCCCCCGGGGGCCGCGACTCCCAGTACCGCCAGCCTTTTCGTGGCGGTTCAAACCGCCAGGAAACGGCTGGTGGTAGGGGGACCCGTAATCCTGGCGGATTAAAACCACCGGGACTGAAGTGGCGGTAAACCGCCGGTGCGACCGCGGTGCTTCCACCGCGGTGGTAATACCATGGGAAGCACCGCCAGCCTGTTGGTGGTGCTTCCGTCGAAACAGCCCTGGCGGTCTTTGACCGCCAGGGTTGTAATGACCTCCTCTGTGTGTTGCTAATTTCTACACAATGGTCTGATTCTAGAGAAGTTGTGGAAACTAATAACACACATAAACATAGATATATGTTAGGAGGAGTGTTGCTTGTCACTATTGCAGTATTAATCATTCTTTTTGTAGGATTGCTCTCACCCACGTTTCCTGCAGTAACTGAGTTTAGGCCTAAAATTACCCCTCAGTCCTGTAGACAAATAGTTTGCATGAACAAGATTATAAGGCATTGCATGTAGACACATCTAAAGGAGATTTTTCTTAAAATGTTTGTTGTAAATTGCTTTATGAGTACATTGTCAATATGGATGCAAGGGATTTGCAATGTATGTACGCAATTGCCTGCATCAGCTGCATAGGGCATCATGTACTGTCTTATTCCTCTAATTTACTGTGCTGCTTGCAGGCCTTTATTGAGTATTTTATATGAACAGGGTCATTTCCAGTATCATTTTTTGAATTATGATTTCATTTTTTCAGAAGTTTCCATAGGTTAGCATTTGAATTGTTGCCCCGGTGTTAAAGAGATAGAGATAAGTGTGAGGCTCTTTAAACCCACCATGACACTAGACACTGCCTATGATTACCAAAACAATTTGACTTTCATTTTGACAGACGCTGAGAAGACATTTCTCAATTTAGTTGAAGACAGGAGGAGAACTATGGAATTTAAGTCAAAGAGAGACAATGACCTTAAGAATCAGAATAACTGGGCTAGAGAAGAAATTGAGCATCAAGTGGCACGGAATCGAGCAGCGTCGACTTTGGAATAGAAACATAAAGGGAAATTGTGCATACTTACAGATAAATCTTCAGTTGACACTATATTCATGTGTGATCACACATTTGAGGTTAGAGGAAGTTGGAAATTATTTTTGTCAGGTAAAGATCCTGTTATTCCTATAGTTTACTATTTTTGTGGAGAAGATGTATATTTTAAGTTGCCCAAGGGATGGTATGGGGTATGTTATTTAGGTGTAGTCTTCCCGAAAATATAACGTGTGGAACATTTTAATGATCCTGTATGGGAAGCGAATGCCAGACCTAAACGAGGGGCTAGTCTTGGAGAAATAGTGGAAGACATTTTTGGTACAATGATTCCATCTGTAGGTGCAAATTTAAATGACATACAGATTAGAAAGTCGTCTACTATTGTAGATCAGTAAGGCAGGAGCTTTATTGGTTGTAGATACTGAAATGGAAGCTATGAGATCCTTGGTTTTGCGAAATCATCTTAAATTAGACATTCGCCTGGCAAAAAGGGGCGGGATTTGCTGGATGTTAAAGGTCCAGCAATGCTGTAAATACATCCCTGACAACAGCAAATACTTGAAGGCATATTTCAAGAACAGTAGTGATTTGAAGGAAGATTTGAAACAGTTAGAAGCTACAGGTGCTCGGAAAGCAATTGGAGAGGAGTATTCTAGAACTGGCAGAAGGTTTGGAAAACTAGGATTTGGAATAGTAGGTTCTGTTTTGAGACCTCTTATTGTTATTGCTACCTGTGCAATATGTCTGTTCATCATCTTCAAGGGGTATAAATATGTAAAGGCACGGAAGGAAAGGCAACAATTAAAGGGATTGAAGAGAACTAGAAGGATATGGAAATGGAGGAGAGTCAGTGTAGATTTTATGATGACCTGAAACATCTGGAAAATATTAGACGGAAGTTGTTCAAAACTACAATGTCTTTACTTAATCTCACCTGATATTGATTCACATGCATGGTATTGTGATGGCTTACATCACTATCGGAGGGGCATTCAAAAGCGCAATTTAGACTCAATCTTTTACACATCATTGTTGCGCAAATTATGTATCTACATTTGACATTATCCTTCTAGTGAGTGCCTCAATATTGTCAACATGGATGGATGTTAAAACTAATTAATGTAATCACTGAAAGACAGACGTTATATCACATGCATACTAATGTTCATATAAAGTGCCTACACGTATTCATTATTCATGTTTTGTATTTATCGTTTAGGTTGCATTTAACGAAGCAAAATGTATTCCTCTTCTTCACTTTTGTTTATTCTGGAAAGTTGACATGTGCATGCATAACCATGTATTCGAAATGCACATCAAATGTTTAGTTAGAAAGTCAGGGTAACCTAACTGACTGAAGGCCTTAATTCTAAATTGTGTTCTACCTGGGCAGTGTGTTCTTTTCCTTTGCAGGTGCGCTTCAAAGCTTTGTCAGCTAGTCAAAAGGAGTACTTTCTTATGTATTAGTTTTGCTGAAAGTATGGCCTGGGAGAATAAATCTTGGCAAGAGACATGAAGATTTAAGGAGCAGCTAAAGCCTCCTATTCATTGTGTACTAGGAATGTAGGATGTCCAAGGTATTAGTAGCTGTCTGGAATGTGTGGGAAGAGAAATTCAGGGGATGTTGCAAATGCAGACCACGGAGCCGAAGTCAATTTATCTTTGGAGGGGGATGAAACCGATAACTTTCATGTTGAAGATTCTGTTTGTTTTAACTAAGGCTTACTTTGTTAGAAGTTAAGACAGACTCCCATTAGATCTTGAGGAGTACAGGCCTCTCTGCTTCCCTTTATCTTTGCAAGTGTGAAGCGTTTTGCTAAACATATAGGTGGTCATTACAACCCTGGCGGACGGTGTTAAAGCGGCGGTGGGACCCCCAACAGGCCGGCGGTAAAAAATTTGCAATTACGACCGTGGCGGAAACCGTCAACAAATGCAGCCACTTTGACACTCCGACCGCCACGGCGGTACAAACAAACAGCGCGGCGGTCACCGCCAACAGACAGGCGGGAGACAATGTACCGCACACACTATTATGACAGGCCAATCTGTCACCTTTTCCGAGGCGGATTCACTGCGGATAAAAACACGGTGGTAACAGGAATTCCGAAGGGAAAACACTCACATCTACACACCCCATGAGGAACGAGGACACCATGAACCCGGAACTCCAAATTCTACCTGCGATAGTCTTCCTGCTCCTCTACCAGGAGCACGAACGCCGGCGGCGAAGACCACGGTGAGTACTGCACCTACGACACAGGGGAGGGGGGAGGGAGAAAACAGGGACATACACACGCAACACGCAACACCCCCACCCCCACCCACTACAACACACACACTAATGCATATTAATACATCACAGTTACACCCTCAACCATCCCCGGAAGAATGTAAAGACAAAAGGAAATTAGTGTAACCATTGTAATATATTACAATAAAGTGGGCAAAAATATATATATATACACTATTTACAAAGTATATACCAAGCATAGTAGTCCAGGTAGTGCTCCAATTAAGTCCGTGGAATACTGGGCCCACATGATATAGGCGAGGCCCACACAAGATCCCCGACCATGACGGAGAGAACACTGCAGGGGTATCAGAGAGCAACTAAACAGGCACCTCAGGGGGAGGGAAAGGGGGGGCACCTCAGCCGCTTGAGTGCACGACGCCAAATCCACGAGGGGGCCACATGCCCACTGTTCAATCCTGGGGAGTGCAAAGCCACAGTCTCTCAAGTTTCTACAGTGGGTGGCTTGCCCACTGTTCCATCCTGGGGAGTGCAAAGCCACAGTCTCTCAAGTCTCTACAGTGGGTGGCTTGCCCACTGTTCCATCCTGGGGAGTGCAAATCCACAGTCTCTCAAGTTTCTACAGTGGGTGGCTTGCCCACTGCTTTATCCTGGGGAGTGCAAAGCCACAGTCTCTCAAGTCTATACAGTGGGTGGCTTGCCCACTGCTTTATCCTGGAGAGTGCAAAGCCACAGTCTCTCAAGTCTCTATAGTGGGTGGTTTGCCCACTGCTTTATCCTGGGGAGTGCAAAGCCACAGTCTCTCAAGTGGATAACAGTCTCCACTGGTTCTGGAGGGGGCCTTGTGCCCAGAGTGCTACATCCTGCTAAGGACAGAGGTAGTGGATGGATCTCTCCACTGGTTCTGGAGGGGGCATGGTGCCCAGAGCGCTTCATCCTGCTAAGGACAGAGGTAGTGGATGGATCTCTCCACTGGTTCTGGAGGGGGCATGGTGCCCAGAGTGCTTCATCCTGTTAAGGACAGAGGTAGTTGATGGATCTCTCCACTGGTTCTGGAGGGGGCCTTGTGCCCAGAGTGCTTCATTCTGCCCGTGACGGACTCAGTAGCATCAGTGCCCTTGGCACTCATGGGCCAGCGGTGCTTGAGACGGCGGTGCCCTGTTCAGCGGTGCTTGAGATGGCGGTGCCCTGTTTAGCGGTGCTTGAGGCAGCGGTGCCCTGGTCAGCGGTGCTTGAGATGGCGGTGCCCTGTTCAGCGGTGCTTGAGACGGCGGTCTCCATTGCAGAGACTCAGCTGCTGGCAGTCCTTCATGGCCCAGCGGTGCTTTTGCTGGTGGTACTTCATGGCCGAGCGGGGCTTTTGCTGGCGGTCCTTCATGGCCCAGCGGAGCTTTTGCTGGTGGTCCTTCGTGGTCCAGCTGGGCTTTTGCTGGCGATCCTTCATGTCCCAGCGGATCTTTTTCTGGCGGTCCTTCATGGCCCAGTGGGGTTTGTGTTGGTGGTGGCCTTCTGGGCAGCTGGGCTGGTGCTGGCCTCCTGAGCAGTTGGGCTGGTGCTGGCGGTGGCCTCCTAGGCAGCTGGGCTGGTGCTGGCGGTGGCCTCCTGGGCAGCTGGGCTGGTGCTGGCGGTGGCCTCCTGGGCAGCTGGGCTTGTGCTAGCGGTGGCCTCCTGGGCTGCTGGGCTGGTGCTGGCCTCCTAGGCAGCTGGGCTGGTGCTGGCGGTGGCCTCCTGGGCAGCTGGGCTTGTGCTGGCGGTGGCCTCCTGGGCAGCTGGGCTGGTGCTGGCGGTGGCCTCCTGGGCAGCTGGGATGATGGTGGTCTTCTCCGCCGTGCTGCTCTTCCCAGACTTGCCGGGTTTCTTGTGGCCCTTCCCCACCTTTGAAGGTGTCACAGCTGACTCCACACTCCCACCGGGAACCCTGGGAGTGGCTTTGGTGGCTGGTGTCTTCCCCCTCTCCCGCCGGGCACTGGCCAACTTCTGATGCTTCACAGGTGGGGGACTGTCTGTGCTGTGGCTCCGTGCCACACTGGCTGCCCTGGTGGCCGGTGCACTCCAGATTCCGGTGACTACAGGCACCACTGGTCCCAGAGATGTTGTGACTGAGGTGCTAGTTCGGGACCTATGAGACAGACGTGGTGGGGGAGGTGTGGGAAAGAGGTCAAGGTTGGACAGGAAAAGTTTTTTTGACACACTGGGATGGGTAGCTGGAGGGGGTTTGGGAGTTGAGGAAGAGGTTGTGGTTGTAGGAGGTGTTTGTTTGCTGACTTTGGGTGAAGGTGCATGCGCTGGAGGCTGTCGTGAGGTGGATGGCTGTTGGGTGGGTGTGTGCCTGTGTTTGTGTATCTTCGGCGGGGGCATCACAGACACACTGGGAGAGGACACAGGTGACGTGAGAATGGTAGTGGGGGTGGTGACTGCACGTGAGCGGGGTGTGGTGGTGGATGTGCTGGAGAGGGACATAGTGGCTGTAGAGGTAGTGCATGCAGGTGTGAGTGTAGACAAGACAGGGAGGGAGGAGGGAGACGAGGAGGAGGGGGACACAGTGGAGGCAGTGGATGTTGGTGTGTCTGCATGTGTTGATGCTTGCGTGAGTGCCTGTGGGATGTGTGGTGCTTATGTTTGCCTGAGCTTCCCTTGTGTGTTGACGTGTGTGCATGCTGGTCTGTAGCTGTGCTTGGGATAGGCTGAGGTAGAGGGGATTGGGTCGGGGTGGAGGAAGTTGGAGGGGGGAGGCTAGACACAGGGACAATGGCTGCCATCAGTGCTGAGGCCAGAGTCTGAAAAGCTCACTGAAGGGCCACCTGACCAGAATGAATGCCCTCCAGGAATGCATTTGTTTGTTGCAACTGCCTTTCTACACCCTGGATGGCATTCAAAATGGTAGACTGCCCAACAGTGAGGGACCTGAGGAGGTCAATGGCCTCCTCACTGAGGGCAGCAGGGGTGACTGGGGCAGGGCCTGAGGTGCCTGGGACGAAGGTGATGCCCACCCTCCCGGGTGAGCGGGCACAGGGCGAAGGCTGAGGGACTGCTGGGAGGGCAGTGCTGGAAGGGGGGGTGGGGGCTGTACCTGTAGATGGGGGTGGCACAGATGTTGCCGCCACCACAAGGGAGCTCCCATCATAGGACGAGTCCGTGTTGCTGGTCTCAGTTCCTGTCCCTGCTGTGGAGCTCCCCTCCCCCTCCATCCCACTGGTGAACTCCGAGTCCGTAGTGTGGCCCTCCATGGCCATGTGGGATGCAGCTCCCTCCTGCTCCGGTGCCACTGCTCCTCCGCCTGGTGATGCTAATGCACACAAGAACAGGGAGACCACAAAAAGGGGGGGGACAACAGAAGAAAGACATGTTGAGTGCATGCATTACCGCTACCGTTGGCGGACACGACAGACACAGAAGCCCCCTGCCCTACGCCGCGCTCTTGGGCTCCACTGTTCAATTCCTGGGAAATGGCCTACAAGGCTATGGACGACATCTGCACACATAGATGATACAGGGGCATGACTAGGTGTAGTTGTCACCCTACAGAGGTGGGGTGGGTTGCCACATGGCCTGCCTTATGGAGGGACCTTGCCTACGGAACTCGCCCTGGCCTAGGGAAACCCACAGCCCACCTCCCCCACCCAGACCCCTCCACTGCACGCAAAGTCAGCAGAATGCGAGTGTACTCACCCCCTTGTGGCTGCTGTGATGCCCTCAAGCGCCCATCCAACTCCGGGTATGCCACCACCAGGATCCTGAACATCAGGGGGTCATGGTGCGACGGGCACCCCTCCCACATTGGGAGGCCATCCCCAGCTGAGCCTCTGCAGTCTTCTTGCTCCAGCGGCGAATGTCCTCCCATCTTTTCCGGCAATGGGTGCTCCGTCTGTGGTAGACCCCCAGGGTCCGGACGTCCTTGGCGATGGCACGCCAAATATGTTTTTTTCTGGTGGGCGCTGACCCACATGATTTGTACAGGGGGAAGAGAAAGTTATTAGCAACTGCACCGTCAAAGTGATTGGCCCCCATCCCTACCCTTGCCATGTGGCACATGCACTCACCGTCGTTTCATGCACGCCGCACTCTCCCCCCTTCCTTCTTACATCCACCCCTCTCCACACAGGCATAGCCCATACATCATGCTCCCAGTGTACTTACCTGTTTGTCTGGAGGACCGTAGAGTAGCGTGTACTGGGGGAGGACCCCATCCACGAGTTTCTCCAACTCCTCCGATGTGAAGGCAGGGGCCCTTTCCCCAGACACTCGAGCCATTGTCTCTTCCAGACCGAGGTCACAGCAGCACTTGCAGTGTAGGTCTTCTCCTGTCGAAGATCAGGTATCGAGTGATTGAACGGATAGAAAATGGCGGTCACGTCTGTGGCGGTGCGTACCGTCACTGCCAGCGTACATTGTCATTGGCTCCTGGGACCCATAGGGTCCAATGTTAACCAATGCAGCATTGCGCTGCGGTCTTCGACCGCCTAACGCGACAGTGTATAACGCCAGCGCAGTTACCTTACATCCCATTGTCCCACTTTAGAGGTCAGGCAGCCCCCATTTCAGGGGCCCACATGGCTTCATTTTCAACTGCGTCACACATACCTAGGCCTAGACTCAACACACATACAGGCCACTTTTTGAGTATGAATGGTGTTCTGTGTTAGCTGTGGGTATGTACCTCTGAGTTGTTTAACTCTGTGCTCGCTGTTGTCCTTCATAGGCACCGCCCGCTGGGACATGTGAGGAGATGGCGGCATCCTCCGGTGTACCGACCGTTGGTGGACCTGTCGACAATGGAGGAAAGACATGTGATCATCACATACGGGCTTGACCGTGCCACAATCCAGGAACTGTGTACCCAGTTGGTGCCAGACCTGATGTCAGCTATCCGCCATCCCACAGGAATCCCCCATCAAGTGCAGGTGCTGTCAGTGCTCCATTTCCTTGCAAGTGGGTCATTTCAAACAACAGTGGCCATAGCATCATGGATGTCCCAGCCTATGTTTTCCAACGTGTTGTCCAGAGTGTTGTCTGCCCTGCTGAAACACATGCGGAGCTACATCGTTTTCCCTCAGGTGGAGGATTTGCCTACAGCGAAAGGTGATTTCTATGCCCTGGGACATATCCCCAACATCATAGGTGCCATTGATGGGACACATGTGGCTTTGGCCCCCCCCCACAGGAGTGAACAGGTGTACAGAAACCGGAAAAGTTATCATTCGATGAATGTAGAGATCGTATGTTTGGCAGACCAGTACATCTCCCATGTGAATGCCATGTTCCCTGGCTCAGTGCATGACGCTTACATCCTGCGGAATAGCAGCATCCATTATGTGATGGGGCAACTCCAGAGGCACCGTGTGTGGCTATTAGGTGAGCACCTGGAAGCTAGTCAGTGGGAATGGTTGTCTGGGTCTGGGGATATCCCTCCAGGTTAGTGTGTGTCTAACAGTTGTCCCTCGCCATTTGCAGGTGACTCTGGTTACCCCAACCTGTCATGGCTACTGACACCAGTGAGGAATCCCAGTACAAGGGCAGAGGAACGCTACAATGAGGCCCATGGGCGAACTAGGAGGGTGATCGAGCGGACCTTCGGCCTCCTGAAGGCCAGGTTCTGGTGCCTCCATATGACAGGTGGATCCCCATTCTTCTCACAAAGAAGGTGTGCCAGATCATCGTGGCCTGCTGTATGCTTCACAACTTGGCTTTGCGACGACAGGTGCCTTTTCTGCAGGAGGATGGTCCAGATGGTGGTGTTGTTGCAGCTGTGGAGCCTGTGGACAATGAAGACGAGGAAGCAGAGGAAGAAGACATGGAAAACAGGGACTCAGTGATCCAGCAATATTTCCAGTGAAACACAGGTAAGATAACAAACCTGCCTACTACATGTACTTATACACTACTGCCTCTCTACTGTCTGTCTTTTTCACCCAGTGTATGGTCACTGAGTTGTCACTTTCCCTTACAATTTCACTGATCTGGGTCCCACAGTGTGACATCTGCTTTGATTCCTCATGGACTAGAGCTGTGTGACATAGGTATGTTGACATTACCAATGAAAGAGCTTTTTGCCACAGTTATAGCTAATACAGTATTCCGAAATCACAGACAGACTCCAGATTGTTTTGTGCTTTAAGGGTGTTTATTTTAGTGCTCAGAATTGGAGGGGGTAGCAAAATGGTGAGGATGATGGCGGAGGAATGTCCATGGCAGAGTCCAGTCTATTAGTCTCACAGGTGCATTGCACAAATGGGCATAGGAAGTGGAGCTGGGGCAGTTAAAGGATAGACAGGGTGACAAAGTGGGACAGTAGGATGACAATCAGGGTGGTCTCATTTCTTGGCGGGGGTCTTGGCATCGTTCTCTGTCTTGTTCCTGGATCTCAGGGATCGTTTGCGAGGTGGTTCTCCCTCTGCAGGGGGTGGGGTGCTCGTGTAGTGGTCCTGTGGCGGAGCCTCCTGTCCACTAGCGCCGGCGGGGGTGGTGGGCAGTTCATCATCCAGGCTAGTGTCAGGGGCCCCTTGTTGTGCCACAGTGTCCCTCCTGGTGTTGAGTACTTCCTTCAGCAGCCCTACGATGGTGCCCAGGGTGGAATTGATGGTTCTGAGTTCCTCCCTGAAGCCCATATACTGTTCTTCCTGCAGGTGCTGGGTCTTCTGAAATTTGGCCAGTACCGTTGCCATTGTCTCCTGGGAGTGGTGGTAGGCTCCCATGATGGAGGAGAGGGCCTTGTGGGGAGTGGGTTCCCTGGGCTTGTCTGCCCCCTGTCGCACAGCAGCCCTCCCAGTTCCCCTGTGTTCCTGGGCCTCCGTCCCCTGGACCATGTGCCCACTGCCACTGCCCCCAGATCCCTGTTGTTTTTGGGGTGGTGGGTTAGCCTGGGTTCCCTGTAGTGGAGGACACACTGCTGATTGACGTGTCCTGGGGACGGAGGTATGGGCCCGCTGCGTGGGTGCTGTGCTGGTGTTTCCAGAGGGGGAAAGCTCTATAGTGGCCTGTGACTGGGTGTGGGGAACCGACAGTCCCGAGGTCCCCGATGGGCTGGGCTGGGCTGGTCATCTAGATCCATTTGGACAGAGGTGCTGTCATCACTGTGGGCCTCTTCTGTTGGTGGTGTGGACATGTGTGGACCCTCCTGTCCAGTGACGTTGGGTAGGGGTCCTGCAGGGGTATAAAGACATAATTATTGCATCTGTGTGTGTCAAGGTGTGCAATGGGTGGGTGACTGTGTACCCCAGTGCTAGTATTCCTGTGAGGGCCCATGTGTGATGATGGTTTAGGGGTGTGTATGGGTATGTGCAGTGGGCATGCTTTAGTGATGGGTGTCCATGCTTTGTTGTTGCATGCAGGGCTTGGTGTTGGGATGGGTGGTTTGTGATGTTGGGACATTTGTGAGGAGTAGGAGTGATGGGGGTGAGTGTGAGGGTGGGGGTATGTGCTGGCATGCAGGTAGGGTGGGGGATATAATAGTAAAGCTTTGACTTACCAGAGTCCATTCCTCCACCTACTCCTGCGAGGCCCTCAGGATGCAAAATCGCCAAGACCTGCTCCTCCCATGTTGTTAGTTGTGGGGGACGAGGTGGGGGTCAGCCGCCAGTCCGCTGAACTGCCAGGTGGTGTCTTGAGACCACGGAACGCACCTTCCCCCGTAGGTCGTTCCACCTCTTCCTGATGGCCTCCCGATTTTTTGGGTGTTGTCCCACTGCGTTGACCCTGTCCACTATTCTTCGCCATAGCTCCATCTTCCTTGCAATGGAGGTGTGCTGCACCTCTGATCCGAATAGCTGTGGTTTGACCCGGATGATTTCCTCCACCATGACCCTGAGCTCCTCCTCCGAGAACCTGGGGTGTCTTTGCCGTGCCATGGGGTGGTGTAGGTGATGTGTGGGGTGGGGTGATAAGTGTGCTGATATGTAGTGGGGTGTTGTGTGAGGTGCGTGGAAGTTCTGTGGGTGATGGTGTTGTGTGCCTGTGGATGCTAGGGTTTGTGGGTGATGTGGGTGTGTGTTTTATAGTGTATTGAGTGTGTGGGAGTGGTGTGTGTATGTGTATCAGGTGTGTGTATTTGGAATTGTCCAATGTGGCTGTGTTTTGTAAATGTGTGTGTATTTTGAGCGCAACGGTGTGTACCACCAATGAAATACCGTGGTTGAAAGACCGCCGCATGGATTCATGTGTCGTGATAGTGTGGACGTATTTCTGTTGGCGTGATGGTGGAGGTTTTGTTTTCGCCACTTTATCACTGACCTTTGGTGTGGCGGACTTGTGTGGGTGTCTGAATTTTGGCAGATTCCGAACTGTGGGTCATATTAGCTGTGGCGGAAATCCACGGCCGCGTCGGTGTTGTGGCGGTCTACTGCACGGCGGTAAGCGGCTTTTACCGCCAATGTCATAATGAGGGCCATATTCCTTTTTCTGGAGGACTTGTACTGAAGCCTTCACTTTGCTGACACCTTCTTGCATTTCCAAATTTCCTTAAGATTTCATTCCAACCATCCTTATTCCTGATTTAGAATTATGACTAGAACTTAGAATCATTTCATGTTTAAAAAAGAAAGTGGGGGTTTCTGTACTAAACATATAGGGCCATATGTACGAAAGCTTTTTCCCATAGACACAGAATGGGTAAAATCCTTTCGTACATCTGGCCCATAGTTCTAATTCTCAGTTTCTGTATTGCTGTGGTTGTTCTTGCTTTGTATCTTAATTTGATGAGACTGAACCTATTGTGATATTTCAGTTTGCAAGATGGGATTCTGTATATTTTCAATATTTTCATGACCTGCATATACATTGATTATTGATTGGAAATAAATAATTGAACTTAAAATTCTGATTGTTGGGGAGAACAAGTAATTCAGGGTAGGGAATTCCTAGAAGGAAAGGGAATCATAACAGAGATTCATTTAACAACTTTTAAAATGCATATAAGCATGATATACCAGATTATTCCTTAAAGGAAGGACACCATGCAAGAGAACAGAATATTTTCTCTGCATTCCTTCCCCCCTTCTGCAGTGCTTAAACACTGTTCCTACACTGACTACACTGTATGAGGTATAGAAGAGGTTGACCCATGACATTCCTGCACTTAAGATTTTTTATGTGATTTTTGTAACAAAAAGGCTTTGCTAAAAAAACTGAGTTTAAGACTTCCATCACTCTCTGACACACCCCTTTTTTTTGGAAGGGTAAAACTGAAAGGGTTCATACAACTCACCGCTTGATGTTCCAAAAACCTGCCCTCTAGGATTGCCACTTCCACAACCTCCTTTTCCTTTCTGGGGATACAATCCTGTTGCTGCATGAAAACCTCCATATCCTGCTCTTTATTAAACTGTGATTGATCTAAGTTGCGGTATTGGAATGAGGATCAGAACTAGCCTTGACAGGGAAACCAGCCTCTCCCGGCAATGCCAATACCACTCTACCTAGGAATCGTTTTCATGACATGTTTTATTTCACAATTTTTTTATGTTAGAGAATAAATATGTACATGCAAGAGCATCATATGATAAAAGCAATACATGATCTTGTTGAAGTCCTTTGTTATACAGATGAGAAGATATTGATACATGTGGCTAATCTTCTTTGATACGATGTCCATTGGTCTTCTTCTATTAGAAATCATCCATTAGTTTACGATACCACTGGTCTTTCTTTACTGGTATCAGAATCAGTTGTGGCTGGTCCATAGAGGGCGAAAGGGCAGTGACCTACTATCGCCAGCACACAGCAGGAGAGAAAGGCTGTTCTATGCATCTCCAGGCTCCAGAATGTAAAAAGAAGAACCAACAGATTTGTCATTTCGTTTTGCTTTCATTTCTGTTCAAGGGACAACAGAAGTGTGCAGAGCACCAGCCTGTAGTGTCGCGCCCGTGTAACAACGGGACTGCGGGCACTACCAAAGTAGAAATGTTGTAGGGGTGTTGCCTCGGCAACCCCCATGTGTATTGTTAAAGTGGTTGAGCCCTAGCTCACGCGAGCGAATAGAAATAAAGAGCTCGCAGTGACGACAGGGAGCCGGGAGAAGCAGGCTGCGACTGAGACGGCTCCCTCCGTAGCTGCGCAGCACTGATGCTAACACCGTTGTGCCGCGTGGTTTATTCAGCGCGCGGCGCCGCTGAAGCACAACATAACACTGGCGACAAGGACGGGCGCCGCCCACCGGTGAAAGGAGGCTAAGCATGGTGCTCATGCCTCGACCACACCCACGTGGTGAGGCGGCCGTGCATACAAAAGAAGGCACCAGTTGTGACCCCAACAAAGAAGACCTCCACACGCGAGGCACACCTGCCGGTAAGATCGCCAGCCCTCTAATTTAGGCCACGCCCAAAAAAAACAAAAAAAAGAGCAAACAAATCACAGGCAACGAAAGGCAAAGCTCTGTGTGCCTCGCCTAAAAGCAGTTCCTAAAGGCACAGAGGAAAATTATGAGACAGTGAAGCATTAAAAAAAAAAAATTAAGAGACATTAAACAGAGGCTCAGCTACACACACCACAACCAAAGAGAGAGACAGTCAAAATAAAATAAAACAAGTAATACAAAATGAATACAGTACCCCCCATTGAGCCATTCATAGTGGAAGGTGCCCCATCCACACAGGCAGCGCAATGGAATGAATGGGTGGAGCGTCTCATGTTTTATTTCGAAGCCACAAAAACGGACAATGCGCAAAAACGAGCAATGGTGGTACACCTAGGAGGGAAAGACATATACCGCATACCGAAAACAATAAACGAGGCAGAGCCAAAGACGCATCTCACACTCATTGCAGCACTCCGGATACACTTTGCACCCATGGTCAATGTAGACTATGAAAGGTTCATTGTTCGACAAGCTCGACAGTCTGCTGATGAATCCATTGATATGTTCTATCTGAGACTGAAAGAGCTTGTGGCCACATGCGCATTCCACAATGAGAATGACGAAATTAGAGGTCAAATCATACAAGGCTGTGCGTCCTCCAAGTTAAGAGAACAGATTCTTGAAGAGTCAGGGCGACCCTTACAAGACATTCTCACAATGGGGAGAACCAAAGAACTATCAAAGGCAAGAGCGTCACATATGGAAGCAGCTCTTCAGAACCCAATCAAGATGGAGCAGGTAGCAGCAGTAATAGGAACGTCCTCCAAACCAAAGACACAAAAGACACTAACATCGACTAAAACATATGGAAGGTGCGGAGGGACAAGCCACCCCCTTATCAACTGCCCTGCCAAAGGAAAGAAATGTGTAGGGTGTGGAAAATGTAACCATTTCGTCAAAGTATGTAGAACGACGAGGGGCACAAATACTCAAACCACAGTAAACACGGCTATAGAGACACAACCCAGAGGCAGTGACATGGATGACGATGAGGAAGGAGTACAAATAGTCCACTCCATCTTCACCATCAGTACGGCCACAAGTCGGCAGAGAAAACTGCCCAAGTGTCAAGTACAGGTAGCTGGATGTCCAGTGCACGTCATAATAGACACTGGAGCGCCCATTAACATCATGGCACAAGCAATGTACCAGAAGCTAAACCCAATTCCACCCCTCATACCGACGCAGGTCAGAGTATTTGCATATGGCCAAGTGCAACTGCTGACGATGAAAGGAAAGTTTTGTGCTATGGTATCTCACAGATCTCAAAAAATCGAGGCCTACATTTATGTAGCAGAAGAAGGACAGCGAACGCTACTAGGGTGCCACACCGCAGAAGCCCTAGGCATCGTCACCTTCACTTTTGAGGTATACATGGAGTCCCTGAGTGACATATTAGAGTCCTACGCTCATGTTTTTGAAGGCATAGGGTGTCTAAGAAACAAAGAAATCACGCTACACATCGACAAGTCGGTTCAACCCATAGCTTTAAGACACAGAAGGATAGCGTTTCATTTACGCCCCCTAGTGGAAAAGGAACTATACAAGTTAGAGTCAGCAGGAGTCATAGAGAAAGTGGAGGGCCCGACACCATGGGTATCTCCGATTGTAGTAGCCAAAAAACCCAAACAAACTGGAGAAGTCAGGATCTGTGTTGATATGAGACTGGCAAATGTAGCCATAAAAAGAGAACGACACATTACACCAACCATCAATGACCTAATAGGCGAACTCAGTGAAGCCAGATGGTTTTCGAAACTGGACCTCAGATCAGGGTACCACCAACTAGTCCTAGCAGAGGAGTCCAGGTATATCACAACATTTTCTACCCATACTGGACTCCGCCTCTACAAGAGGCTGAACTTCGGGATTTCAAGTCCCGCTGAAGTCTTCCAAAACACGATAAGAGAGTTGCTAATAGACTTGAAAGGTGTTATAAATGTCAGTGATGACATCCTCGTGTTCGCAAAAACCATCCAAGAACACAACGACATTCTCAAAAGAGTTCTCCAGCAGATCCATGAGTCAGGACTTACCCTCCATAGAGAACAATTTGAGTTTCTCAAAGAAACGATACAATTCTTCGGATATACCTTATCGTCACGAGGTGTTGCCCCTGACCCGGAAAAGGTGATGGACATAAAAAATGCCAAACCCCGACGACCGTAACAGGAGTCCGAAGTTTTCTAGGCATGGTAAATTACTGTGGCAGCTTTATAAAGAATCTCACGTCAGTGACTCAACCGTTGAGAGACCTCACGAAAACAGCATCAACATGGTCTTGGGGTCCTGAACAGGAACGTGCTTTCCAAGCAACTAAGGAAGCGTTGTCGGATGACACCATCCTACGATATTTTGATCCCCGGCGAGAAACATCCATTTCAGTAGATGCCAGCCCAACAGGGCTAGGAGCCGTACTCCTCCAGAAATTCAGTGAGGAAGATTGGGCCCCGGATGCATATGCGAGCCGCTCAATAACTGAGACAGAGAGAAGATATTCTCAGATTGAGCGAGAAGCAATTGCAATCCATTGGGGATGTAAGCACTTCCACCTATATGTTTATGGACACCCATTTATTGTCACCACAGATCACAAACCCTTAATACCACTCTTCCAAGGCACAGGATCCAAGCCACCTCCACGCATTGAAAAGTGGATGCTTCAATTGCAGGAATACAATTGTAAAGTGGAATATCGTCCAGGATCAAACAACCCAGCAGACTACCTCTCAAGGCACTCCAGACCTGCCACTCAGAGAGAAGAACGCTAAGCTCGTGAGACCGTAGAATACGTCAAATGCGTAGCCTTGAGATCACGACCACTACCCATCACGATGGACGCAATAAGACAAGCCACGGAATCAGATGACAACCTCCAAAGAGCGATTCAGCTGATACAGAACAATAACTGGTGCACCGGACCGAAACAGTGGCAGTCCCTAACCCCAGAGTCGAGGATACTTATGGAAGGATTACACCGGGTGAGGCAAGAACTAACTGTCAGTGAAGACGGATGTCTCCTCCGAGATCACAGACTCGTGATCCCATCCAGCCTCACAAGTAGAGCCGTTCAGCTAGCACAATCTGGTCACCAAGGGATGGTGAAGACGAAGAACAGATTGAGGACCAAGGTGTGGTTCCCACAGATGGATGAAAGGGTAGAGGAATTAATACGGTCGTGCCATTGGTGCCAAACGACTGGAACTCCCAACACCCCAGTCCCTATTGAGACTGAGGAACAACCCCATAAACCTTGGGTGTCAACGAGCCTTGACTTTGGGAGCCTGCCCAATGGAGATCATCTGATGGTCATGATTGATGATTACTCTCGGTACCCCGAGCTAGAAATAGTTAGCACCTTGACAGCATCCGAAATCAAAGATGGAAGAAATATTTGCATCCCATGGGCTAGTGCAAGAGGTCAAGACTGACAATGGGCCACCGTTTCGTGGGAGTGAATTTGGAGAATACCTATGGTCCCACGGGAGGGGTGCTTCGGGCTCTCTGTGTTGCGCTTTTCAGTTCAACCCTCTTCACACATTTACAACCCATAGACATGCTGTGCATGCCCTTTGCAGTGCAGCTTATCTAAGAATTGATGCATGCACGGGAGATGAGGCAAAATTGGCCCAGACCCTATCAGGAGTCAGACTGGAGCAGGGGTGAAAAAAAGGGTCAACTCTCAGCTCTGTCTTGATTTCTGATAGGGCTGTGATCAGCACGTTCATGACACACTAATAAAAAGCGGAATAGAGCATCCAAGGTGTGCAGAAACACGCAGTTAAGTAAATTACGAAAGAAGTCCTTGCACAGCAGAATTCCACTATACCGGACAAAGAGCCTACTGAGATTAAACACTGCCTTAAAACTAAGCCTAACAGAGCGGCCTTTGGCTCTTTCAGAGTCAGCAAAACTAGGGCTCATTCAAAATCAAAACAAAAACAGTGTGCCAGCATTGTCCAAACATTAATAGTTTTGCTTAAGGCCACATAAATGATTTACTATGGTCACCATTTAATAAACGCATTTCAAAATGTATGATATCTGAATGTAACTGTTGTAGACTGATGAAAACAAAATCAGTACACCATATGAGCAAAACTATTGATAATAACACATATCAAATTCGAACTCACAAAAAAGTGACATTTAACAACAAAACACATAATTAACTGATATGTCCCAGTTCTGAAAATTGTGTTCCCATTTGGTGCATGCTTCGTATACAGGTTTATGCCTCTGGTGAACGGGTAATCACTAAAGGGTGCAATGCAGCAATGAATTCATATTAGACAGTGAACAGGGATATCACCAATATATAATTATAGGCGTTCTCTGACCTTGTTGTCAGGACAGGACGCTCCCCCCCGCCGCGCAGCGCACTCTGCAGGTGCTCTGTTCCCTGACTGCCGCTGCTATCCGTGTTCGAGACCCTCCTCCACCCGCAGGCCCCCGCCTGCGCCTCATCCCTGGTGGCCCAGTGGTGGGCAGTAAGGTTTGCTTCTGTCGTGTTTTGTATTCACTTCGTTTGTCTCTTCGTTTCTGTCTCTGTTGTATTGTTGTTGTTGTCCCTGCTGTGCCCACTGTATTCATTAGTATCTGTATTCTGTATCTGTATCTGCATTGCCTAGTAGTGACTTTATTGTTTTTGTCCTCTCTGTGCGCTTGATCTAGCTCTCTCCCCTTGCGCGTCTCCCTCCTCCTCTGACCCCCCACCCCCAATCCATCGCCATCCGCCCACTTCCCTGACTTTTTTCCCCTACTCTACACCCCCTGCCCTCCCACCTCCCCCTCCCCTCTAGCTACCTAGCGTTATTTCCAACCCCCCCCCCCACTCGCCGCTCCCTGGCCCAAAACCAACACTGCTACCAAGCCGCACCGTAGAACTCTAGGACCTGCTCGACAGCACCGACCCGGACGTAGCCTTCCTGACCGAGACATGGTGGAACGACTCGTCCGCGCCAGACATCGCCATCCCAGACGGATACAAGATCTCCCGCAGGGACCGCATCAACGGCTATGGAGGAGGACTCGTCATGGTCCACAAATCCTCCCTCAAGATCACCACCCACACCGACGACCACTTCAACACCGCAGAGCTTCTACACTTCCGGATCCACACCGACCCCAACACCACCCTCAGAGGAACGCTCGTCTACAGGCCCCCCGGACCACGGGCCCAGTTCTGTGACGCCATCGCCGACCTCGCAAGCACCCATGCACTCGCCTCCACGGACTACATCCTCCTCGGGGACCTCAACTTTCACTTCGAGAACAACAACGACCACAACTTCACCACGCTGATCAGCAACCTCACGAACCTCGGACTCAGACAACTCGTCACGTCACCAACCCACACCGCCGGACACACACTGGACGCCATCTTCTCCACCAGCGACCACATTACCTTCAAAGACACCACCGAACCCTACTGGACAGACCATCACTGCATCCACTTCACCTACAACAAAAACACCGCACACCACCACAGCCGCCAACTTCCCCGCCGCAACTGGGGCAAAGTCACTGAAGAACAACTTCTCAGCACCCTCTCCCAGAACCCACCGAACGAGCCCACCGACCCAGACACCGCGGCCTGCAACTTCAGACAATGGATCATCGACTGCGCCAACATCCTCGCCCCACTGAAGAAACCCCCCAGCAACCTCGCCAGCAAGAAAGCCTCCTGGTTCACCGACGAACGCCTGGCCCCCAAACGCGCCTGCAGGAAACTGGAAAAGAAATGGCTCCAAGATCGCACACCAGACAACCACGTAACCCTCAAAGACGCCACCCGCCGACACCACCACCTCATCAGGACCACCAAGAGGTCCTCCTTCAAAAACCGCCTAGACAACAACGCACACGACAGCAAAGAGCTCTTCCGCATCGTAAATGAACTGTCCGCCCTCAGCGCCAACGTCAACGACATCCCGCCCTCTCAGGAACTTTGGGACTTCCTCGCCGCTTTTTTCCACAGCAAGATCGCCGACATCCACAGCAGTTTCAACACCCCCACCACGCCCACCACCGCCACCACCCCGAACCCAAGCATCGCCAACCCCATCACCGCCTGGTCCAACGTCGACAACGACGCAACACGCAAAATCATGAACACCATCCACTCCGGATCACCGAATGACCCCTGCCCGCACCACATCTTCAACAAAGCTGACTCTATCATCGCGCCCCAACTCCGCAAGATCATCAACGCCTCCTTCGGATCAGGCACCTTCCCGGAAAGCTGGAAGCACGCAGACATCAACGCCCTCCTCAAGAAACCCAAAGCCGATCCCAAGGACCTCAAGAACTTCCGCCCCATCTCCCTCCTTCCCTACCCAGCAAAAGTCGCAGAAAAGATCGTCAACCTTCAACTGACACGCCACATCGAAGACAACAACGTCCTCGACCCCTCACAAACCGGATTTAGACGCAACCACAGCACCGAGACCGCCCTCATCGCCGCCACAGATGACATCAGACGCCAACTCGACCACGTCGAGACCTCCGCCCTCATCCTCCTAGACCTCTCAGCGGCCTTCGACACGGTCTGCCACCGCACCCTACTATCACGCCTCCAAAAAGCCGGCATCCAGGAAAAAGCCCTAGCCTGGACCTCATCCTTCCTCTCCGGCAGAACACAGACCGTCCGCCTCCCACCCTTCCGCTCAGAAGCCAACAACATCATCTGCGGCGTCCCCCAGGGCTCCTCCCTAAGCCCAACGCTGTTCAACATTTACATGGCCTCCCTCGCACAAGTGTCCCGCCGTCACGACCTCAACATCATCACCTACGCCGATGACACCCGGCTCATCCTCTCCCTCACCAACGACCCCGCCACCGCCAAAGCCAACCTCCACGAAGGAATGAAAGCAGTCGCCGACTGGATGAGAAATAGCCCTCTGAAACTCAACACCAACAAGACAGAAATCCTCATCCTAGGGACATCCCCCTCCACCTGGGACGACTCGTGGTGGCCCACCACCCTTGGAACGGCTCCGACACCCACCTACCACACCCGCAACTTGGGATTCATCCTCGACTCCGCACTCTCCATGGACAGACAAGTCAGCACCGTCACCTCCTCCTGCTACAACACCCTCCGCACCCTCCGCAGGATCTACAAGTGGATCCCGACCGACACCAGGAAGATAGTGACCCACGCCCTCGTCAGCAGCAGATTGGACTACGACAACTCACTCTATGCAGGAATCCCAGCAAAACACCTCCAACGACTCCAACGCATCCAAAACACCTCAGCCCGACTCATCACCAACGCACCCCGACACAGCCACATCACACCTCACCTCAAAGAGCTCCACTGGCTTCCCGTCTACAAAAGGGTCACCTTCAAGCTCCTTATCCACGCACACAAAGCACTCCACGATGCCGGCCCCACCTACCTCAACGACAGACTTAATTTCTACAGACCGACCCGCCAACTGCGATCCGCGAGCCTCGCCCTCGCCACCGTCCCCTGCATCCAACGAACCACCTCCGGCGGCAGATCCTTCTCCTACCTCGCCGCCAAGACCTGGAACGCGCTCCCTACCTACCTCCGACAGACTCAGGACCTACTCGCCTTCAGAAGACTCCTCAAGACCTGGCTCTTCGAGCAGTAGCAGTCTCACCCCCCCACCCCCCCAGCACCTTGGAACCCTAACGGGTAAGTAGCGCGCTCTATAAATGTCTGTGATTGATTGATAATGTTCTTCAAATATTCCCTGCATGCCAAAAAAGTCTTTGAGTAGCTCTCCTTGGTCTCCAAAACTGTTGATGCATTTCGAACCCCACAGAAATTCAGGGTTCTCCTCAGGACCCAGAACTGATGGACACTATAAAAAATGATCAAGAAATGCAAAACAGTACGTTGAATAAAACACATGAAAGGTACTGTGGGCAAGAAATATATTTGCTTTGGAATAGGGATGTTTTGGTATCAAACATCTCCTAATAATAAACCCTCACTTAACCAGTGATGAACTTATTAATACATGCACTCAGAGGGGACCTTAGAGGGGCCCCCCTTAAAACTACCAACTCCTAGTCCCGGTGCTGACTGGTCAATACCAGTACAGCCACTTTAAGGCAGAGTTCTGCCCCCCTGAGGTTAGAGCCAAAGCCCTCAAGGGCTCAGAACAAAGACCTTCTCTGGGCAGATGTATGACCTCCTCTCCCAGGAAGGATGGACATTCCAGGGGGGAGAGCTTCAAAGGTCTCTCCAAATGGTAGAGGAGGCCAACCCCCAGTTCCTGACCCCACTTTTGGTAACAGGACTGGTGGGAAAAAATAGGTAAATTAGGAGGAGTGCGCATTTCATGCAAGTCCTACCCCTAGGGCGGACAAGCTGAAGTGGACAATACTTTTTAAAGTCCTTCATCTTGCATGGAAGGAATTAGGCCAATTGGGTTAGGGCTATGCCACTTCCGAAAGGATGTGGTCACAGAAAGAGTATATACCACCTGGCTCTCCCTGTAACACCCCTACATTCAGTATTTAGATGGCACCCCTGAACCCTAGAATCAGATTCCTGTCAACTTAAGAAGAGCTGAACACCACAAAGTCGCACCAGCAGAGAAGACTGAAGACATCCACTGACTTGGCCCCAGTCCCAATGGCCTGTCTGCAGCCTTAAAGAACTTGCACCCAAAAGACAACTGACCTGCAGCTCAGCAACCTCCAAACCTTGGGAGGACTGCCTGCCTTCAATAAAGAACAAGAACTCCTGTTGTCAGCAGACCTGTCCAAAAGAAACATCTCCAAAGAAGAAAGAAGTCTGCCTGAGGAACCGTGAAACTGCCTCCTGGAACCACCTCTACACCGACGTCTATGGCCTGAATCCAAGTGGCCCACCAGTCGGATCAAGGTTCCCCAGCACTTCTGACTCACAGACCTTCATAGGCTGACCCCTGCTGGACTCCACAGCAACGCCTGCAGCCTAGACCCTAAGGCTCCCCTGATCACCATCTGCCTGGTAAGCTGTTTCCAATGCCAAAAGACTCCCCTGCATCAGGAGCCCCTGGGCCTTGGGGAGCTGAACCACTGGTGTCTTCGGCCCCTGGCATCTTAACTTACCTGGGCAGTTGTGGGTTGACCTCTTCCGGCCTCCTGGCCAGAGCCTGTAACCCATTTCTGAAAGTGATCTCTTGCATTGACTAACACTAGGAGCCCGATGCTGTGTTGGCACTCTGTACCCAGCTGCCCCTGTGCCACTGAGGGTGTTTGTTTGGTGCTGCCTTGTGGCCTCTCTTGCCCTTGCTTCAACCCCAGGAGATCCAACCCTGACCCCGCTCTACTCACCTGTAAATAGTACTGCAGCAGATAACCTCTGTCTTTATTGGATAGCATGGGGCGCCTAACGCTGTATTGGCACGTTGCACCCAGCTGCCTATGTGCCGCTTAGGATGTACGTTTGGTGCTGCCTTAACCTCCAGAGACCAACCTCTGACTCCACCTGTACTTACCTAGGAGCAGCACGTCTTCAGTTCCCCCCAGTCTTCATTGACTAACATTGGACTCTGACTTCGACTTTGGCACCTAGCTGCTCCCGTGCCACTGTGGGTGCACTCTTGGTACCAACCTGAACCTTGCCTGGTGCTAGTCTGAAACCCTGAAGACTGGGGTTGTAAGTTGTTTACTTAACTGAGAAACTGCATTCTTGTTTTCCCTCTTAAGAGTTAACATTGAGGACTCTGAAAATTGCACTGTGTTGATTTTTGAAACAGCAAAGAATTTTTAGTTTAAAAACTGCTTACCTTACACCGAAGTTCTTTGGCTCAAAGCATATATAAAAGCAACTGTTATTTTTTTCTAAACTGGTCTCTGATTTATTATTTGATTGTGTGTCTCTTTTATTGCCTTTGCGAGTACAACAAATGCTTAACATGCCTCCTTGATAAATGTAACTGTTCACCCACACAACCACAAAAAGAGCACTATACCTATCTATTTCTGCCTATGCAAACCTTTGGGGTCCACAGGACTTTCTGCACACTGTACTTCATTTTAGTGCACTATATAGAGAGACAGCTTCCTACATCAGCCCAGACCGTCTAGCCTTTAGCCCGCTCCTCACAGTTTCCACATCTGCGATTACGCACTCTTTCACATTGATTTGGTAGCCATATAAGCTCCCCTCCCACTAAGGGCATTTTTCACACTTTTTCAGGACCGCATGGCACTTAAGTTACAGGACTTGAGACAAGTTTTCAGTCTATACCTTGTGGAGCATCATGAACAGGAGTGTCCCCTGTGCAATGTGAGTCCTTCTGACTTCAGGTAGTTCTGTAGACCTGAGGGCCATCTCTTTTTCCTTCACATGCGTATCATTTTTGCATTGCTTGCTTCTGTAGTCTACCCCTGGAATTTCGTCACAGAGGTGCACACCAATGACAATGTTCTTGTGGGAATGAAGCACATGTAAGTGATATAGTGAAGTGCATACAGCGCAATTGTATTTCTTGCCGACCATGTCGTTCATGTGTTTTATTGATTGTGTTGTTTTGCATATCTTTTTCGTTTTTTACAGTGTCCAGCAGTTTTGGGTCCTGAGGAAAACCCTGAATTTCTGTGGGGTTCTTAACATGTCAACAGTTTTGGAGACCAAGCAGTGCTACTCAAAGACTTTTTTGGCATACAGGGAATATTTGAAGGACATTATACATTGGTGCCACCCTGACCACTATCCAATATGAATTCATTGTTGCATTGCATCCTTTGGTCATAACTCATTCACCAGGGTCATAAAACTGTATATGAAGCGCACCCCAAATGGGCACACAATTTTCAGAACTGGGACATACCAGTTATCCATATGTTTTGTTGTCATATGTGTTCGTGAGGTCGAATTGTATATGGGCTACTATCAATAGTTTTGCTCATATGATGTATTGATGTTGTTTTTGTCTGTCTACGAAAGTACCATTCAGACATCATACAAATGTTTTGAAATAGGTTTATTAAATGGTGACCACAGTAATTCATTTATGTGCCCTTACGCAAAACTATTAATGTTTGGTTAGTGCCTGCACATTGTTTTTGTTTTGATTAAAATGAAGCCTGACACAATTTCCCAATGTTGACCGCAAGATTAATTTGGAAACATTTCCTATACGTTTCCCTCATACATGTCAGGTGAACTCGGTGCACTTTTATATAGATCTTCTGTAATCCCTGTTCTGTTTTGTTTGCTTTAAATATCAGTGAGTGGATGTGCTGGAACTAGAAAAAATACTCCAATGTGTGGCAGAGGAAACGGGTTTTTGGTCAGGAGAGCCAGAGCTTGAAAACTAGAGTCTGTCAGTCAGTTTACAAATGTATTTAAAAATAAACCTGCTGCAATGAAATTGGCAGCAAGCACATACGTGAAAGTAAATCGGTTCTAGATTACCTAACTTGTCACAAATAGGCTGCATTTCAAAATATCTTTCAGGGTTAAGACACCTGATACAGAGATCTCTTTCTACCCAGCAGTTTTGAGCGGATTATACTAGTGGTAAACTGACTCTAGTAATTAACACAGCTGTGGGAGAGTTCTTTGTTTTACCCAGTCACAGTTTTGACTCATAAAGTAGTATAAGGAATTAATGTGCCTGTTGCAAGGAATACCTTGTAACATGAAGATCACTGATTATTTAGGTAGGTAAGTGGGCTACTGCTTCTGAAACTGCGATAATTGTGTTACTTCCACTTGGTAAATTGAAATCCTTCTAATCCATTTACTGGCAACAAGGTGCCGCATGCAAACTATAAATCATGGATTTAGATCCTTATTTTTTCTCAGTGGTTGTTATTCTAAGACTCCTTTAGGAAGTGATAAAGGGCCTGATTTAAAGTTGAGCGGAGAGATTATTGTGCTCACAAATGTGACAGATATCCCGTCCACCATATTACGATCTCCATAGGCTGTAATGGGATCATAATATGGCGGACAGGATATCTGTCACTTTTGTGACGGAGCAACCACCTCCTCCAAACCCTAAAACAGGCCCAAAGTCTTGTTAGTCAACTGAATTACATTTTATATCCTGACTTTGTGTTTCTCCCGACCATTCAGTCCTAACATATAACATCTACAAGTATGGATGATATGTGATTCCTGCACCCTATAAGACTCAGGCCCTCGTTAAGAATGTGTTGGTCTTAAGACCACCACACTCGCAGTGGCGGTGGAACCATCTTCGAAGTGGCGATCTTACCTCCAAATTCCAACAGTGGCAAAAGCACCACAGTTGGACCACCGTCATGGCCACCTTTAGACCGTCTGACAGCCTGGAGGGATTACGACCGCCGTGTCCGCCAGATTTTGCATGGCAGTTCCACCGCCATGCAAAGGCTGGCATAGATGGGGTGCTGGGGGACCCATGGGGGCACCTGCACTGCCCATGCACTTGGATTGGGCGGTGTAGGGGCCCACATGGATAGCCCTGTCACACTTTTCACTGCCTAAACTACAGGCAGTGAAAAGAGCAACAGGTGCTATCGCACCCAACGCACCTCAACATTGCCGCCAGCTCAATTACGAGCTGGTGTCAATGTTGTGGTGAGTTTCCCTCTGGGCCAGTGGGCAGAAACGTGTTTACGTCCACTGGGAAAGTAGGTGGAAAACCTGAGTGGCGGTCTTCCGGCCCAAAGAGTTTTGCCACCCGCCAAACTCAAAATGAGGCCTTCAATGTCTTGTAAAAAAAATTCTGTACATTGATCTACACACTTGTATGATCTATTGTGCCTCTTTGTGTGATGAAAGTACTCTGGCATCCATCATGTAGATGGGTAGTGCTATAAAAGAATTATATAGAAGAAGTTAGTAGCTGACAGTTAAATCAATATCACACTATTTAAAAAAAAAAAATCAGTGTTGATATTCCCTGCTATATCCACTGAGAGTCAGGCTTGCTTCCTTTGCTCACTCCTTTGATAATATCCAGTGACATATTTTTGCCCCACCACTTTCAAAGTTCACCAGCCGCCACTGATCAGAGTAGTACAGAGATCAAAAGAGTTGAAAGATTTAGGGAGACGAAAGAGGGATAAGGAATTTTTTCATGCTATCCTGAACCTCCTCTAGAGTCGTAAATTTTGCAGTATACTTCATAGCTTCTTCAGAAAATATTAATAAGAACAGTCTTTATTACTGCTTCTTCTGCCATAAATATTCAGCCCAATTTAAAAGGGCCGCTACAGTCTGTCTTGTGAGAGTATGTGACCTCTTTCTCAATGCATCTGTTTGCTACCTCTGTTTTTTCTGGCAAGCACAAAACCCTCAAGAATAAAATCCCGCTTGATAAGCGTAGTACTGAATCCACCACCTGAGTACACTTAGCAGCAGGCATCTACACAGCAGATGTGGCACCCTCCTGCCACATAGCGCCTCAGTGATGCATGAGAAGCCTTCGACTTCACCGGAAACATGACTCTTAGAAATGCCATTGGTAAAAACCTAGCTCCTGCTAATAACCATCACCTAATAAGCATTTCTTTAGTAGCCTGAAAAGTACTTTTTAAACCTAGAAGATATTTTACTTTAATTATTTTTTTAAAGGCACGAAAACCGATGTGTTGATGTTGGAAATGGCCCTTTCTGCAGGGTTACCCCCAAGCTTTCTTCTTTTACCTCCTTATTTGTTGCTGTATCTTTGTATTGGCCTTAGGACTCAGAGCACTTTACCACTGCAAACCAGTACTAAAGTGCATGTACTTCTCCCCTAAACATGGTAACATTGGTGAATCCACAATTGACATATTTAATTTACATGTAAGTCTCTTGTGAACTGATATATCACATACCCAGGGCCTGTAAATTGAATGCTACTAGTGGGCCTGCAGCACTGATTGTGCCATCCACTTAAGTAGCCCTGTAAATGGGTCTCAAGCCTGCCACTGCAGAGCCTGTGTGTGCAGTTTACAGCGACCCTGATTTGGCATTTAAAACTTCTTGCCAAGCCTTAAACTCCCCTTTTCTTACCTTTACTCACCCCTAAATTAGGTCCTTGGTAGCCCACAGAGAGCCTACCATGTAAGTGACAGACAGGACATATACTTTTCAGTTTTTCATGTCCTGGTAATAAACAACTCCCAAAGTCATTTTTCATTACTGTGAGGCCTGCCCTTTTAATAGGCCAGCATTGGGAATTCCTTATAATGCCTTTAAGCTGTAATTCCTGATCTGAGAGGAGTAGCTGGGTCATGTTTAGTACCATTGAAATGGTAAGAATAAATCCTCTTTACTGGTAAAGTTGGATTTATCATTACTATTTTAGAAATGCCATTTTTAGAAAGTGGGCATTTCTGCGCACTTCCTGCCCTGTGTGCCCCCAGCCTACCTCCAGTGCATGTATGGCTTGGCCTAGGTGACAGCTACACTTGTGTATTTTCTTCAGACACCCACAACACAGGATACTCAACTGCATTCATCTGCATACTAATAGGTCTTCCTGGAGAGGAGGTTGGAAAGGACTCCCACTTACATCTCAAAGGGTAGTGGCCAGGGCCCTCACAAAAGGAGCTGATTACCTCCCACTGATAGTCTGGAGCCGGGGCTGACCTTAAAAGGGGACCTGTGCACTTCACAGGAATTCTTTGTGGTCATCCCCCTCATCAAAGGTCGTTTTTAGAATAAGTACTGGGTCTCTAGCCCACCAAATACAGTACACTTCTGGACTCCAGGAAACACTGCTGGAGTAAAGTCTGCTGTGTGCCGGGATTGCCACTCTGCCAGGATTGACTCTTCCCAGCAACTGCTGCCTTGCCCTGCAACTACGCCCTGCTATCTGCTGATCTCTGCCCAGTAGCCCGGGACTCATCCACCAACCCCAGTGTGATTCCGAGTGGCTTTTCTGTACTTTGCCACTAGTTCCCTTCAGTAACCCTGATTAGCCTTGCTAGACTTCACTGCTGCTCTCTCCACCACCGCCACTTTCTGCAATCATCCGTAGAAGCCCTGCTGGACTTCGCCGCTGCTTTCCTCAATCTACCTGAGCGACTCTGCTAAATTTTGCCTCTGCCTTCTTCAATCACCCCGAGCGGCTGTGCTAAACTTCACCGCTGACTTTCTTCAAACACCCTGAGAGACCTTATTGGCCATGCTTTTTGATCAAAAGGACCCGAGCGACTTTGCAAGCTTTGCTGTCCGCTCATTCCCTGACAGCCGTGGCCGCGGCAGTGACTTCTTCCCTGGTGCCACCAGCTTCCGCCTCAGTTCCCCATGGACTCCACTTGCTTTCCTTGTATCTGCGCCTGGGAACCTCACACTCAGCCACTCTCCAAGAAAGCGCAACCCGCACATTACCGTAATCAGTGGAGATAACGGACACTCGTGCTAAAGAGTCCCCAGCACCTCCTCTTCTAACCTATAATCATTTATCAGACTTGCTTTACTTAATCTTACAAAGTAAATGATTAATGATTAATAACTGACAAATTGGATCTCTGTCATTTTGACCTTGACCTATACAGATAAACAAGCTTTATTTTTCTACATTCGTGCAGTCTTTTTGTGTGCTTCCTGTAATTATTGTGCGTGTGTTGTACAAATACTTTACACATTGCCTCCTTAGGTAAGCCTGCCTGCTCTGTGCCAAGCTACCAGAGGGTGAACACAGGTTAGTTTAGGTTGTGTATTTTGACTTACCCAGGCTAGGATTGTGGTCCCTACTTGGACAGGGCACATACCGCTTCCAACTAGAGACTCAGGGCCTGATTACAACTTTGGAGGAGGTGTTAATCCGTCCCAAAAGTGACGGTAAAGTGACGGATATACCACCAGCCGTATTACGAGTTCCATAGGATATAATAGACTCGTAATACGGCTGGTGGTATATCCGTCACTTTACCGTCACTTTTGGGATGGATTAACACCTCCTCCAAATTTGTTATCAGGCCCTCAATTTCTAACAGTTAGCCTAATACCACATTGGACAATTCAATCCCAAATCCAGCTTTCTATCGCCGTAACTCTCCACTCCTGTTGATTTGTTTTCCAAATGACTTCACCTGCCCTTCCAGACAGATTTATCAGTCACGGACTAGTTATGCTTTAAATACCATCTATGTTATGGGAGATTCCAGCCCTCTCATGTGATGCATCTTGGAACCGTCAATGCAGACACTGGTTCTGGTCCCTGTCAGTGACTTTTCCCTGACCCCAACAATGTGGTTCTTGTTCTCCTGCATCAGACTGGGGTGGGACTACATTCCCTAGTCACAGTATCAGTGGGTTGGGGCTGGGTACTTGGACTTTGCACTCTTGAACGCTTTAACAAGCCCGCAGTGTGGGTCCCTTCCAGCGGCTTTTCCTTGCCCGCAACCTGGTTCTTGTTTTCCAGCAGCGGACTGAGGTGGGACTACGCCCCCGAGTCAAACTAGTGGCTGGGCAGAGCTGGTTACTTGGACTTTGCACTCTTAAGTGCGTCAATGATCCTGTAGCACTGGTCCTTTTCAACGGCTTTTCCCTGCCCGCAACCTGGTTCTAGTTCTCCTGCAGTGGACTAGGTTGGGATAACGTCACACAGTCACACTAGCTGCAAGACAGGGCTGGTTATTTGGACTTCGTGCTCTTAAGCGCTTCAACAGCCGAGTTTTCTTCGCCCATCATAAACTAGAAGAGGCCATGGCGGCTCCCCCTCCCTTTGCATTTGAGAAAAGTGAACTCTGATCGTGGTGAACTCAGTGAGTGGAATTTACTTTTTAATTGCAATTTTTTGGGGTACTGTATTGCATCCAGCCTAGTTAAAAATGGGGAAGAGGAAAGGGCTGGATGGTTTGAAATTTCTTACAAGTGCTAAGAAACCCATGAAGCCTATTACGGCGAAAGTGGGCCCTTCGGCAGAAGAAGCCAGTAATTGCACCCTGGATGATGTAGACCTTTTGATTGATGAATTAGAGTCACTATTACAAACAAAAACACTCATATTAACAGTAGATTGAATACAGCAAAGGGGAGCCATGTATAAGAAAAACAAGCCCCCCTTTACTGGTGCTACCTCCTCCACTGATTATGTATGTGCCACTAGGTCCATGACCCAAAGTGTGCCTGCAACCACAAGGCTGGCAGAACAAACAAGAACTATAGTGAGTAAAGCTGCCCCTTTAGAAACATCAACTGCACCTCAGCTTCCACTTAGCCCTGAAGTCAATATTCTTTCTAACATTCAGTGTTCATATAGGTTTGCTCCTTTGCTCTAGACTGAGACAGAATTTCAGCAGTGACCAAGCTTTCTGTTTCCCTACAAGCTCAACCTATCACGAGGATAAGCATCAAGCACAATGTCACCTTACAGCTGTCCACACTGGCAGTGGACTATGTTTCTCTCCTTCAAAAACTGGATAGCTTAAAAGAAGTAATAGTGTCTCTCTCAAGGCAAATTCAAAATATGCAGAACACCTAATGCCGCTGCAAATGTACGTGCAGCAAAAGTCACGAGGTGATATATATTTTTTTAATGATACCATGTTGATTCCTCAGATATTGACTATGTTGCTGTCCTAGTGAAAGACCAAACAGTGGTTGAGAGTCTTATAAATTTTATATTACACATGATCTATGTCAGGGCACCATCCAAAACTACTAATTATCACGTTGCATGACTGATCCCCCACATGATGGGAAGAATTGCTCCAGCGACTCACACTCCAGAGAGTCTAGTTTGGCTGCTAGAACAGAGTTGTCTAATTTGAATAAAGTTGATTGACTATTTGATCCATCTGGCTCTGTTACTTTGGCAGAATGTGTTGATTCTGTTGCTGGGATCTGTAATGGGTTACCTTGGGAGGTCGGGCGGGAGGAAAATGGGGAACAGTGTATTGCGGTGTCTATTGATGACAATATGGACATTTCATTTCTCCCACTGTATTACTAATTGCAGGTTATTCATACTCAAGGGTTGATTATAACTCTGCCACGCAAACTAGTTTTCCTGTAATTTTTTCAACCTGGCTGGGGTCAAGTTGAAACTGATAGAACCAGAATGGGTAACTTATATTAATAAACTCAATGTCTGTATGTTCCAAGAAACCTGGGCCAACTCTAGGGTGTGTGTTAATGGTTTTTCAACCTGCAGTCAAGAAGCACTACCTTTCAAGAGAAACCGAGAAGCTAGTGGAGGGCTGCTTACGCTAATAAAGAATGACTGCCACTGTATCCACACAGCCCTGATGATTGATTCACCGGACTTATTGGGAGTATCACTCAAATTTCCCTCATGGCTGAAATTGGTATTAATAAATGTATATGTTAGGTCAGCTACTGCTGACAAGGATTCGCCAGTGCTATCACTTGTAGACAAATTAATTGAAATCTGTAAAGCAGACACTAAGGTAGTAGTGGCAGTAGATTTCGATGCATCCTTTGAGCCGTCACCTTATATTGAGGAACTTACTAAGGTTGAAAATGAGCAATCTAGCTAGAAGGCAACAGCTCTGTTACTTTTCACATACGGTTCTTCTCTAATTGTGGGCCGGAGTCTCAGGGCTTGCAATGGCAGGACTTGTTCAGATCACCTTGGAGCGCCTATCTTCAAGCGAGGTTTTTAATCTAGTGTTATTGATTACTTTTTGTTAGACGTTAGGCTGAGGCCTCTGTTTGAGGACATGAAAATTGATATTCAGACTCACAGCCACCACAACTCCTTGCTTCTTTCTCTTTCGTGGAAAGCAGTAAGGAGGAATAATATTACTAACTACACTGATGTACCTGACCCATTACTAGTGAGCAAGTATAGAAGAGTCTCCTGGCCACATGCATTGTCAAATCCTCAATGACATGCAGAGATTTATGCCCGGTTTGTGAATTTTCTTTCAGATTTCTATCCGAATTCTTGAGATTCCTAAATGATTATTCCCCATGCTGCAAGCTATTTTTTATAAGAAAATTAATTTAGGCTGTCTGCTCCACCAAAGGAGGTCAAAGGGTTTAACTCTGATTGTAAGATGGCCAAACCAAGATTAAAGCCAGCTGTTAAAAGCTGTACTCGGACCGAGATTGTTGAGGCAAGAAGGTACTATGATTTGATGCTTGAAACCGACAAGAAAAACTAGAATAATAATATCTGGCAAGAATTACTTCTTGCGATTAAGCGGGTAGACAACAGATCTTTTTGGCAAATATTGTCACACAATAGCAATGATAATGGGGGAACATACCACCATCATAAATCATATCCATCCAGAAAGCTGGGTTGCCCGTTTTTCCAAGTTGTATGCTCTTGGAGACCCTGCTCCTGACGATGCCCCTCATTCAAGCTCTGGGCAGATACATTCAAGTGGTGATGAGGCAGAAGAGACCCCCACAGCCAGTCCATTTTACTTTGGAAGAAATAGCTAGTGCTATTAGCCTCCTTAAGTCAGGAAAAGCTCCTGTCCCAGACAAAATCCCATGCGACCTGTTTAAGTCTGCACCTTTAGTATGGACAAGCTATGTTAATCTTCTGTCCAATGCTATATCGGCCAGGGGTGAGGTCCAGGACTCATGGAGGGGGCAGAAATAATTCCTGTTTATAAGAAAGGCAATCCTGGTATTCCATCTAACTACACACCCAAAGCCTGATAATGTCCAAAAAGGTTTTGCCAGACAAGCTCTTAGAAAAGCTATTAACATGGGTTGATGAAAATTGAGTTCTGTGGCTCCTCCAACCTGGGTTTAGACCGAAGATTAGTACCTCTGATTAGGTTGTCCTTATATTGGAAATATGCACTGTTGGGGAAGTAAAAGCTGTATGTGGCTTTTGTGAATCTGAGGGCCGCGCTCAATCTTGTTCCCAGAGAGATCCTATAGCAAGCTTTACATGAGATGGGTGCCCTGGGGAACTTGGTCAAGCTCACTGAACGTTACACAAGGGGAACTACGCACAGGTTTGTTGTGGTAGCAAAGATGAACTTACCGATCATATTTCAATTTTGCGAGGAGTACACCAGGAATGCGTCCTCGCCCCCACTTTGTTTACCCTATACATTAATGATGTGGTGCAGGATCTTTTGAATTGTCAGAATGATTCACCTTCCCTAAATAACAAAAAGCTCCCTATCTTGCTTTTTGCTGGTGATTCCTTACTTCTTTCAAAAGTCTCTAATGGGCCTGCAGACCCTAATCAATCAATGGGGTTCTGTAAGTCCAGAGGCCTAGAATTGGACACAGCCAAAACTAAATTTATGGTGCTGGGGTTATCAAAAACTGTTCAGTAAGAGCAGAAATAGAATCACTTGAAAGAGTTGACAACATTGATTATCTTGGTGTCAGGATATCGGGCAAATTCACCTGGGTTCCCCAACTTACTAAAAGCTCACTCCTCATTCAGCACCTATTTAAAGCCATTCTTCGGATACATAGGAAAATGTGCTCTCATGCGTTGTCTCCTGCATTGAAGGTCTATCATGTGAACACCCAGAGTGCTACACTTTTGGTGCGGAGGTCTGGGGGTTTGCTGATACTTAGCAATTGGCTATTGTGGAAAATTATTTCGTGAAATCTCTTCTTATATACCCACCCAGTATCCCTTTAAGTGCACCCTTTTTTACCTGGGAATTAGTGCTGCAGCGCTACGGAATCCTAGCTATTATTTAAACTGAAAAGTGGATTCTGCGCTAGGGGACGATGGATCGAAGCGACATAGGTTTGAGAGGATGTCATCAATGAGCAATGTGAGTATCAACAATAATTAACACATTCAACAATATTAACCCTTAGAAGAATTATAACATTTGTATTTCCCTAGATTAACAGCACTAATGTCACGAAAATAACTCTCAAGCACAAATGTAAGCATATAGGATTAATAATGGTTGATTAAAATGCCTTATATATCTCAATTTGATCAAGACAACCAAACAAATTATTTCAAAGAGAATCACATTTGTTAATAATACCAGAACAGGTAATAATGGTAAAGTATACATTAGTACAACACTCAAAAGATGTCAATATAACTCATGAGCATTTTCAAATAATTCCCTCACTAATCACAAATTAGCATCAACATGTTGGGCTTCATGTGAAAAGAATTTAGTAACACCAATTTAGAAAAACTCTTTAACTCGGAATAATAAAAAAATATTAATATGCAGCATTTAAATCATATGTTGCAGCTGGTACCTGAAAAGCAAAAGAGAAAGAAGTAACATTTCAACAACATACATTACCAAGAATAATAGTAGTAGCAACAAGCAGTCTACTTCAGCCAGGGAACATAATCAGTTATGTCTTCAGAAGATTTAAGCCTAACAACAGCTAAACACACTGCTACAGTAACACTGCCTCCTGCTCCAAACTTGTCTGACTCTCGTCATCAATCTCCGTAACCCTCAAAGAAATCCTATGTAGGTTGTTATACTAAACTCTAAAAAGCTTATGATTGGTCAGCCTATGGGGTGGTTACGCTTTAGCCAATCAACAACTAAATTGATAACCTAAAAAATGACAATTCTACATTTACTAGAACATTTTCTTCAGCGCTATCTCTTTCTCATCCATCTCGTCTGTGGTTCCATTGTTTCATCGCTTCCCAAACCTTTCTTCTCAGGAAGAAACTTTTACAATTTCAACTTCACTTCCATCCTCGAGGAAAAAACAGATATTAGTAACATTCTCAAACAATAGAACATTCAACTTATGCAATGCTCAGTTAAAACATGCCCTTGTAAGACATAATGCAACAACTTACTAGGGGTAGCTGTAGACACATCTACTCAAATTCCAAATGCATTTTTATGTAAGCATTGAATTATGGAAAATAACACAGCATTTAGTTAGAATATTTACTCAGTTAGGAAGAGAAAAATAAACTGTGGCGACCATTTTCAAAAGCCACCCGTTTTACATGTTAATTCATCATATGTTTAATTCATCAAAATCATTTATAATCATATTAGAAAATTCACACGCTCACAATCCCTCCTCTGATGACTATTTATGTCATCACATCAATCTATAATAAATTAATTTATTATCATTAATTTCAGAACTTTGTTTCATTTATTCTCACATTATTTCTCTTTCTCCTTTTATTTTCTCTCTAGAATGTATTCATTTGAATTTCAAAATTTCTTCTATTCTTTTCCAATTTTCTTCTCTTAAAACATTTTATCATTTTATATGTTCCCCAAATTCCAACTAAACAAAGTACAATTATTGACACCCATTTTGCCATTGTCAAAATAATATTTCTCCCAACATTGTTAAAAATTTCCCACAGATTTAATCCCTTTGCCAGCCTTTTCCCAAACTGTAGTTTCTGTTAGTTCTTTTAAATCCTCTCTATTAGTATTGGTTACATTCTTAATTAGTTCTTTAACTTTACCTGAATTATCAGGTATAAATGTAATACATGATACAATAGTATTTTGAACCAAGTAATTTACAAACTCATCCGTCTTTTGCCAAAAGAATGTCTTACACAAGGCGGTTCTGAAGTGCCATAGTTATTGTAGCATCCAACTCTACATCTAGAAGAATGATAGCTCCAAAATGTCTCGTCAACATGTTCTCCATTATTTTTGACATCTTCTGTATTTTGATTGAATTCAAGAATACTCCCACTGGAGGAATTATAGTTCCAAAAATATCTCCCACAATGCTAGAAATTGATTCTTGCTTGTGTCTCGTTTGAAATTTCATCATCTCAGGAATCTTATTCCAGTCTTCCAACTGATAGATTTTCGAAAAGACTATTCCCAAATAACGTGTTCCATAGGAAGATGATAGTATGCATTTCTCCCACAAATATAATAAATCCCAGGAACTGGAGGGCCCTGTCCATTCATCATAAAAACCCACTTAATCCTAAACATAAAAACATGTCTACGTTCACTTTTCCCAACAAACACTCTATCATTCTTACTCTAAGGTCTATATATACACAAAAGTCTTCCTACATGCTCAGCATCTATTGTTAGTTTTTCTTGTTCAGCAATGTCAGTATAAGCATAATCTACGCCAGGCTTTCTACTTGTAAATCCCTTATCTACCTTTGCCTTTATTTCTCTTCTATCTTCTGTGTTATTTACAAACTTCTTTTCTACAGGAGTTAGTAAATATGTTAAGTTATTCCTGTGAGCAAAAGCTGTCCCAAAAGTTAAAGTAGGCTCAAAGAAATCTCTCATAATTACTATATTATTTTCTTTGGCTATTCTATTCAAATAACCTATGATAGGTACAGATGACAATACCATGTCATAGTTTGAATAAAAATACAGAATATGGTGGTCATTACAACCCTGGCAGTCGGTGTTAAAGTGGCAGTAAGACCGCCAACAGGCCGGCGGAAAACAAAAAGGGAATCACGACAGTGGCGGAAACCACCAACAAAGACAGCCACTTTAACACTCCGACCGCCACGGCGGTACAAACAAACACCGCGGCGGTAAACGCCAACAGACAGGCGGAACACAATGTACCGCCCACAGTATTACAACAGGCCAATCCGCCACCTTTTCCAGGGTGTTTTCACCGCGAAAAAAAACACGGCACAAACAGGACTTGGAAGGGAAAACGTTCACCTCTACACACCCCATGAAGAACCAGGACACCATGGAGCCGGAACTCCATATTCTCCCTGCCTTTGTCTTCCTGCTCCTCTACCAGGAGCATGATGCTGGAGGCGAAGACCACGGTAAGTACTGCACCAATGACACAGGGGAAGGGGGAGGGAAAAGAGAGTGGCACACACACACAACACGCCCACCCCCACCCCCTCCCTCACCCACTTCAACACACACACAAATACATGTTGATACATTACAGTTACACCCCCCATATCCCCCGGAAGAATGCAAAGTCAAAAGGAAATGATTTGAACGATTGTAATCTATTAAAATCCAGTACTTAAAAATATATATACACTATAAACAAATATATACACCAATAATACAAGTCCAGGTATTTCACCATTAAAGTCCGTGGACCACTGGGCCCAAAATGCATGGGCGAGGCCCACACTCAATACCCAATCAAAACGGAGAGAACACTGCTGGGGCATCAGATAGAAATACAACAGGCACCTCAGGGGGAAGGGAAGGGGGGCACCTCAGCCGGAAGAGTGCACGACGCCAGATCCACGAGGGGGCTCTCTGCCCACTGCTGTATCCTGGGGAGTGCAAAGCCACAGTCTCTCAAGTCTCTCCAGTGGGTTGTTTTCCCACTGCTTTATTCTGGGGAGTGCAAAGCCACAGTCTCTCAAGTCTCTCTAGTGGGTGGTTTGCCCAATGCTTTATCCTGGGGAGTGCAAAGCCACAGTCTCTCCAGTGGGTGGTCTGCCCACTGCTTTATCCTGGGGAGTGTAAAGCCACAGTCTCTCAAGTGGATAACTGTCTCCACTGGTTCTGGAGGGGGCTTTGTGCCCAGAGTGCTTCAGAGTGCTTCATCCTGCCGAGGATAGAGGTAGTGGATGCCTTTCTCCACTGGTTCTGGAGGGGGCTTTGTGCCCAGAGTGCTTCATCCTGCCAAGGACTGAGGTAGTGGATGCCTTTCTCCACTGGTTCTGAAGGGGGCTTTGTGCCCTGAGTGCTTCATCCTGCCAAGGACTGAGGTAGTGGATGCCTTTCTCCACTGGTTCTGGAGGGGGCTTTGTGCCCAGAGTGCTTCATCCTCCCAAGGACTCAGGTAGTGGATGTGATACTCCACTGGTTCTGGATGGGGCTTTGTGCCCAGAATGCTTCATCCTGCTAAGGACAGAGGTAGTGGATGTGATACTCCACTGGTTCTGGATTGGGCTTGGTGCCCAGAGTGCTTCATCCTGCTTGTGGCGGCCTTAGTAGCGTCGGTGCTTGCGGCGCTCATTGGCCTGCGGTGCTGGTGGGTGGCTCGGTGAGCGTGCTGGTGGCGGAGGTGTCCGGGGCAGCGGTGCTGGTGACGGCGGTGTCCTGGGCAGTGGTGCTGGTGGCGGCGGTGTCCTTGGCAGTGGTGCTGGTGGCGGCGGTGTCCTGGGCAGCGGTGTCCTGGGCAGCAGTGCTGGTGACGGCGGTGTCCTGGGCAGCGGTGCTGGTGGCGGCGGTGTCCTGGGCAGCGGAGCTGGTGGCGGAGGTGTCCTTGGCAGCGGTGCTGGTGGTGGCGGTGTCCTGGGCAGAGGTGCTGGTGGCGGCGGTGTCCTTGGCAGCGGTGCTGGTGGCGGCGGTGTCCTGGGCAGCGGTGCTGGTGGTGGTCTTGTCCACCGTGCAGGTTGGCGGCGACTTCCCTTTCTTTCTGTGCCCCTTCCCCACTTTGGATTTTGCCGTAGCTTTCTTCCCACTCCCAACTGTAGTCCTGGGAGGGCCCTTGGTGGCAGGTGTTGGCCCCCTTCCCTCCGGGCAGTGGCCAACTTCTTATGCTTCTGAGGTGGGGGACTGTCCGTCATCTGGCTCCTTGGCACACTGGCTGCCTGCTGCTTGGCGCACTCCAGAAGCTGGTTCCTGCTGGCACCACTGTTCCCGCTGATGTGGTGGCTGAGGTGCTGGGTTGGGACCTGGAAAGGCGGGCTCTAGTGGACTGAAGGGGTGAGGGAGATGAGGAGAAGAGGTCAAGGTTGGACAGGAAACATTTTTTAGACACACTGGGACGGGTAGATGGAGGGGGTTTGGGAGTGGAGGAAGAGGTAGTGGTTGTAGGAGGTGTACGTTTGCGGACTTTGGGTGAAGGTGCATGGGCTGGAGGCTGTTATGAGGTGGATGGCTGTTAGGTGGGTGTGTGACTGCGTTTGTGTACCTTGGGAGGTGGGCTCACAGAAACACTGGGAGAGGACACCGGGGATGTGTGAATGGTAGTGGGGGTGGTGAGTGCATGTGAGCGGTGTGTGGAGATGGGTGTACTGGTGATGGACGTAGTGGATGAAGATGTACTGCATGAAGGTGTGAGTGGAGACGTGACAGGGAGGGAGGAGGGAGACGAGGAGGAGGGACACACAGTGGAGGCAGGGGATGTTGGTATGTCTGCATGGGTATGATGCTTGTGTGAGTGCCTGTGTGATGTGTGCTGCTTATGTTTGCCAGAGCTTTCCTTGTGTGTTGAGGTGTGTGCATGCTGGTCTGATGGTGTGCTTGGGGTAGGCTGAGGTACAGGGGTTTGGGTCTGGGTGGAGGAAGTTGGAGGGGGGAGACTGGACACAGGGCAATGGCTGCCATCAGTGGTGAGGCCAGAATCTGAAAAGCTTGCTGTTGGGCTGCATGACCAGAATGAATGCCCTCGAGGTATGCATTGGTCTTTTGCAACTGCCTCTCTACACCCTGGATCGCATTCAGAATGGTAGACTGCCCAACAGTGAGGGATCTGAGGAGGTCAATGGGCTCCTCACTGAGGGCAGCAGGGCTGACAGGGGCAGGGGCTGAGGTGCCTGGGGCGAAGGAGATGCCCACCCTCCTGGGTGAGCGGCCACGGGGCACACGCTGAGGGGCTGCTGGGAAGGCGGTGCTGGTAGGGGGGGTGGCAGCTGTACCTGTAGATGCGGGGGCACAGAGGGGCCCGCCACCGCAAGGGAGCTCCCATAAGAGGAGGACTTGTGTCGCTGGTCTCAGCTCCTGTCCCCGCCATGGAGCTCCCCTCACTCTCCGTCCCACTGGTGCCTTCGCCCTCCAGGGCCATGTGGGATGCAGCTCCTTCCTGCTCCGGTGCCACTGCTCCTCCGCCTGATGATGCTATTGCACACAAGAACAGGGAAACCAAAAAAAGGGAGGGGAAAGACAGAAGAAAGACATGTTGAGTGCATGCAATACCACTACTGTTGGCGGACACTACAGACACAGAAGACCTCTGCACTATGCCGTGCACTTAGAGTTCCCTAATTAATCACAGGGACATGGGGTACAAGGCCTATGCCTGATTGATGCACACATGGAAGTCACACAAGCCTGACTAGGTGTAGTTGCCTCTGAACACTGGTGGGGTGGGTTGCCACATGGCCTACCTTACAAAGGGACCTTGCCAACTAAACTCTCCCTGGCCTAGGGGAACCCACAGCCCACCTCCCCCACCCAGACACCTCGTAATGCACGCTGAATCATCTGAATGAGAGTGTACTCACCCCCTTGTGGCTGCAGTGATGCTCTCAAGCGCCCATCCAACTCCGGATACGCCACCGCCAGGGTCCGGAACATCAGGGGGGTCATGGTGCGACGGGCACCCCTCCCGCGTTGGGAGGCCATCCCCAGCTGGGCCTCCGCCGTCTTCTTGCTCCAGCGGCGAATGTCCTCCCATCTTTTCCAGCAGTGGGTGCTCCATCAGTGGTAGACCCCCATGGTCCGGACTTCCTTGGCAATGGCACGCCAAATATCCTTCTTCTCGTGGGCGCTGACCTTGAGGAATGGTACAGGGGAAAAGGAGAAGATATAACCGTCCGGACCGTCACAGTCATTGGCCCGCGTTCCTACCCTTGCCATGATGCACATGCACTCACTGTCGTATCATACACGCCTCATTGTCCACCCCCTGTCTTCCATCCATACCACTCCACAAAGGCATTGCCCATACAGCATGCTCACAGTGTACTTACCTGTTTGTCTGGAGGACCGTAGAGTAGAGTGTACTGGGGGAGGACCCCATCCACTAGTTTCTTCAACTCCTCCGTGGTGAAGGCAGGGGCCCTTTCCCCAGACACATGAGCCATTGTCTCTTCCAGACTGAGGTCACAGCAGCATTTGCAGTGTAGGTCCTCTTCTTTCGAAGATCAGGTATCAAGTGAGTGAACAGACATAAAATGGCGGTCACGTCCGCGGCGGTGCGTACCGTCACCGCCGGCGTACATCGTCATTGGCTCCTGGGACCCATAGGGTCCAATGTTAACCAATGCAGGATTGCGCAGCGGTCCTTGACCGCCTACCGCAACGGTGTACAAAGCCAGCGCACTTACTTCATATCCCCTTGTCCCACATTACTGGTCAGGCAGCCGCCATTTCAGGGGGCCACATGGCATTAATTTTAAATGCGTCACACATATCTAGGCCTTGCATACACATTACGACAGGGACATAGCGGATTGAAAAATGTGTGTAATAAAGTAGTGTTTTCGTACCTCAGTGTTGGCTGACCCTCTGCTCACTGTTGTCCTCCATAGAGCACGTCCGCTGGGGCAGGTGAGGAGATGGCGGCATCCTCCGGTGTACAGACCGCTGGTGGACCTGTTAACAATGGAAGAGCGACATGTAATTGTCACCTACACACTTGATTGTGCAACGATCCTGGAACTGTGTGCCCAGTTGGAGCCAGACCTGATTTCAGCTATCCGCCATCCCACAGGAATCCCCCCTCTAGTGCAGGTTCTGTCTGTACTCCATTTCCTGGCCAGTGGGTCTTTTCAAACAACAGTGGCCATGGCATCAGGGATGTCCCAGCCAATGTTCTCTAATGTGTTGTCCAGAGTGTTATCTGCCCTGCTGAAACACATGCTCAGCTACATCGTGTTCCCTCAGGTGGAGGATTTGCCAACAGTGAAAGGTGACTTCTATGCCCTGGGACATATCCCAAACATCATCGGTGCCATTGCTGGGACACATGTGGCCTTGGTCCACCCGCAGGAGTGAACAGGTGTACAGAAACCGGAAGAGTTACCATTCTATGAATGTGCAGATGGTGTATTTGTCCGACCAGTACATCTCCCATGTGAACGCCAAGTTTCCTGGCTCAGTGCATGACGCTTACATTCTGAGGAAGAGCAGCATCCCTTATGTGATGAGGCAACTCCAGAGGCACCTTGTGTGGCTATTAGGTCAGGACATGGACCCCATACAGTGCGACTAGGTTTCTGGGTCTGGGGTTGTCTCTAAGGGTTAGTGTGTGTCTAACAGTTGTCCCTCGACATTTGCAGGTGACTCTGGCTATCCCAACTTGGCTTTGTGACGACAGGTGCCTTTTCTGCAGGAGAATGGTCCAGATGGAGGTCTTGTGGCAGCTGTGGAGCCTGTGGACAGTGAAGACGAGGAAGCAGAAGAAGAGGAGGATATTGACAACAGAAACACAGTGATTCATCTATACTTCCAGTCAGACACAGGTAAGAAGACATCACTGCCTGCTACATCTGATACACTTGTTCTACATCTCATCTGTCTGTCACTTTCATCCAGTGTATGGACCCTGAGTTGTCACTTTCCCTTTCGATTTCACAGATGTGGGTCCCACTGTGTGACATCTGCTTTGTTTCCTCATGGACTAGAGCTGTGTGACATAGGTATGTTGGCAATACAATGGATATATAATTTTTGCTCAGTTATTGCAAATACACATTTTCGAAAGCACAGACTGACTCCAGATAGTTTTGTGATTTAAGGGTGTTTATTTAAGTGCTAAATAGTGGAGGGGGTTGTAAAATGGGCAGAGGTGATGGTGGAGGAATGTCCATGGCAGAGTCCAGTCTATTAGTCTCACAGGTGCATTGTCCAAAGGGGCATAGGAAGTGGAGCTGGGGCAGTTTAAGGATGGACAGGGTGACAAAGTAGGACACAAGGATGACAATCCGGGTGGTCTCATTTCTTGGCGGGGGTCTTGGCATTGTTCTCGGTCTTTGTCCTGGATCTCAGGGACTGCTTGCGGGGTGGTTCTCCATCTGCAGGGGGTGGGGTGCTGGTGTCGTGGTCCTGTGGCGGTGCCTCCCCACTAGCGCCGGCGGAGGTGGTGGGCAGTTCATCGTCCAGGCTAGTGTCAGGGGCCCCTTGTTGTTCCACGTGTCCCTCCTGGTGTTGACGAGTTCCTTCAGCACCCCTACAATGGTGCCCAGGGTGGAATTGATGGCTTTCAGTTCCTCCCTGAACCCCAAATACTGTTCCTCCTGCAGCCGCTGGGTCTCCTGAAACTTGGCCAGTACCGTTGCCATTGTCTCCTGGGAATGGTGGTAGGCTCCCATGATGTTGGAGAGGGCCTCGTGGAGAGTGGGTTCCCTGGGCATGTCCTCCCCCTGTCGCACAGCAGCCCTCCCAGTTCCCCTGTGATCCTGTGCCTCTGTCCCCTGAACCGTGTGCCCACTGCCACTGCCCCTAGGTCCCTGCTGTTGTTGGGTTGGTGGGTTAGCCTGGGTTCCCTGTAGTGGTGGACACACTGCTGCTTGACGATTTTTGGGGACAGTGGTATGGGCCCGCTGGGTGGGTGCTGTGCTGGTGTTTCCAGAGGGGGGAGGCTCTGTTGTGGCTTGTGCCAGTGTGAGGGGAACCGACTGTCCCGAGGTCCCAGATGGGCCGGGGTGGTCATCTAGATCCAGTTGGACAGAGCTTCTGTCATCACTGTGGGCCTTTTCTGTGGGTGGAGTGGACATGTGTGGACCCTCCTGACCAGTGATGTTGGGTACGGGTCCTGCAGGGGTGTAAAGGCATGATTATTGCATCTGTGTGTGCCATGGTGTGCAATGGGTGGGTGTCCACGTACCCCAGTGCTTGCATTCTTGTTTAGGACCTTGTGTGATAATTGTTTAGGGGTGTGTGTGGGCATGTGCAGTGGCCATGCATTGGTGATGGGTGTCCATGCTTTGTTGTTGCATGCAGGGCTTGGTGTTGGGATGGGTGGGTTGTGATAGAGGGACATATGTGAGGAGTTGGAGTGATGGGAGTGAGGGCGTGGGTGGGGGTATGTGATAGCATGCAGGTAGGTGGGGGATGAAGTAGTTAAAGGTTTGACTTACCAGAGTCCATTCCTCCAGCTACTCCTGCGAGGCCCTCAGGATGCAGTATAGCCAAGACCTGCTCCTCCCATGTAGTGAGTTCTGGGGGAGGAGGTGGGGGTCCGCCGCCAGTCCTCTGAACCGCAATCTGGTGTCTTAAGACCACAGAACGCACCTTCCCCCGTGGGTGTTGTGATGTGTGGGGTGATATTTAGAGGTGTGTTGTGTGAAGTGCGTGGATATTGTGTGAGTGATGGTGTTGAGTACCTGTGGATGCTATTGTTCTTCTTGGTGGGGTCTCTCTCTGGCCTTCTGTCGCAATTGTTGTTGTAAGGGTTTGTGGGTGATGTGGGTGTGTGTTTTATAGTGCATTGGGTGTGTGGGTGTGGTGTGTGTATGTGTATCAGGTGTGTGTATTTGGAATTGCCCAATGTTGTTGTGTTTTGTAGATGTGTGTGTATTTTGAGCACGGCGGTGTGTACCGCCAATGGAATACCGCGGTTGAAAGACCGCCGCATGGATTAGTGGGTCGTGATAGTGATACCCACACAAGTCCGCCACACCAAAGGTCAGTGATAAACTGGCGATACCAAAACTTACACCGTCACGCCAACAGGAATACGCCCACACTATCACGACCCACGAATCAACGCGTCGGTTTTTCAACTGCGTTATTCCATTGGCACCGCCGCGCTCTAAATACACACACATTTACAAAACACAACCACATTGGACAATTCAAAATAGACACACCTGACACACATACACACACCACACCCACACACCCAATCCAATATAAAACACACACCCACATCACCCACAAACCCTTACAACCAAAAATCTGAAAGAAGGCCAGAGAGAGAGACTACCTAACACAACACCAGCATCCACAGACACACAACAACATCACTCATACAACATCCACGCACCTCAAACAACACACACCAACACATCCCCTCACACATCACAACAGACACCACCTCACACATCACCCACACCACATCATGACACCTCAAAGACACCCCAGGTTCTCTGAGGAGGAGCTCAGGGTCATGGTGGAGGAAATTGTCCAGGTAGAGCCACAGCTATTCGGATCACAGGTGCAGCAGACCTCCATTGCAAGGAAAATGGAGCTATGGCGGAGAATTGTTGACAAGGTCAACGCAGTGGGACAGCATCCAAGAATACGGGATGACATCAAGAAGAGGTGGAACGACCTACGGGGGAAGGTACCGTTCAGTGGTATCCAGACACCAGATTGTTGTACAGAGGACTGGCGGTGGACCCCCACCTCCTCCCCCATAACTAACAACATGGAAGGAGCAAGTCTTGGCGATCATGCATCCTGAGGGCCTCGCAGGAGTAGCAGGAGGACTGGACTCTAGTAAGTCATATCTTTACTACTTCATCCCTCCACCCCACCTGCATGCCGTCACGTACTCCCACCCTCACCCCCATCACCCCCAACAACCCACAGATACCCCACTAACACAACCCACACATCCCAAATTCAAGCCCTGCATGTAACACCAATGCATGGACACCCATCACCAAAGCATGCCCAGTAGAGAGATTCACTCATGCCCCAAAATCACCAATCACACAAAGGCCACGGCAACAATGCAAACACAGGAGTACAGGCACAAGATGGCACACACAGATACAAGTCAGGGCCCATACACTGAGTGAAAATGGCAGACGTATGCTAGCTCCAACAATAGTATGAGATATGGGAAACAGATACATCTTCTTCCCTGTGTCTCAATGGAAGTATTGCACTATGAGGTTGTTTCGGTTGTCGACATCTTCTTCTTCTGCCTCCTCTTCTTCATTGTCCACAGGCTCCACAGTTGCCACAAGACCACCATCTGGCCCATCATCCTGCAGAAAAGGCACCTGGTATTGCAAAGCCAGGTTGTGCAGCATACAGCATGCCACGATGATCTGGCACTCCTTCTTCGGTGAGTAGTATAGGGATCCACCTGTCAGATGGAGGCACCGGAACCTGGCCTTCAGGAGGCCGAAGGTGCGTTCTATAATCCTCCTAGTTCGCCCATGTGCCTCATTGTAGCGTTCCTCTGCCCTTGTCCTGGGATTCCTCACTGGGGTCAGTAGCCATGACAGGTTGGAGTAACCAGAGTCACCTGCAAATGTCGAGGGACAAATGTTAGACACACGCTAACCCTTAGGGACAATCCCATACCCAGACACCTATGTCAACTGTGTTGGGACCTTGGCCTCACCTATTAGCCACACACTGTGCCTCTGGAGTTGCCCCATCACATAAGTAATGCTGCTATTCCTCAAAATGTAAGCGTCATGCACAGAGCGAGGATACTTGGCATTCACATGGGAGATGTACTGGTCTGCCAAACACACCATCTGCACCTTCATCGAATGGTAGCTTTTCTGGTTTCTGGTTTCTGTACACCTGTTCGTTCCTGCGGGCGGGGGGACAAATGCCACATGTGTCCCATCAATGGCACCAATGATGTTAGGGATATGTCCCAGGGCATAGAAGTCATCTTTCACTGTGGGCAAATCCTCCACTTAAGGGAAAATGATGTAGCTGCGCATGTGTTTCAGCAGGGCAGATAACACTCTGGACAACACATTAGAGAACATTGGCTGGGACATCCCTGATGCCATGGCCACTGTTGTTTTTTTTTTTTCCTATGCCATGTTGCCCCCTGAAAATGGCAGCTGCCATGACCTGTAAGGTGGGACAAGGGAAATGAGGTAACTGCGCTGGCGTTGTACACCGTTGCGGTGGGCGGTCGAAGACCGCAGCGCAATTCAGCATTGGTTACCATTGGACCCTATGGGTCCCAGGAGCCAATGACGATGTACGCCGGCGGTGGCGATACGCATTGCTGCGGACGTGACTGCCATTTTCTTACTGTTCACTCACTTGATACCTGACCTTCAACAGGAGAGGACCTACACTGCAAGTACTGCTGTGAATTGTGTCTGGAAGTGGCGATGGCTACAGTATCTGGGGAAAGGGCCCCTGCCTTCACTTCGGAGGAGTTGGAGAAACTAGTGGATGGGGTCCTCCCCCAGTACACGCAACTGTACGGTCCTCCAGACAAACAGGTGAGTACATTGTGAGCACGGTGGATGGCACCTGAGTGTATGGAGTGTCGTGGATGGAAGAGGGTGAGGAGGGGGACAAGCTAGCATGTCAGGATTGTGTGTGTTTGTATGGCAGGGCCAGTGTGGGAGGTGTTTGGCAATGCATGAGATGAAATGTACGGGCTAGAAACATCCATTTTTACTTTACTTTCCCTCTAGGTCAGGGCCCACCAGAAGAAGGGTATGTGGCGTGCCATCGCCAAGGAAGTCCGGACCCTGGTGGTCTACCATAGACAGAGCACCCACTGCCGTAAAAGATGGGAGGACCTGCGCAGCTGGAGCATGAAGACGGCAGAGGGCCAGCTGGCGATGGCCTTCCAACGTGGAAGGGGTGCCCGTTGCACTATGACCCCCCTGATGTACCGGATCCTGGTTGTGGTCTATCCGGAGTTGGATGGGCGCTTGAGGGCATCACAGCAGCCACAAGGGGGTGAGTATACTCTAATTCAGCTGACTCTGTGTGCATTACGAGGTGTCTGGGTGGGGGAGGTGGGCTGTGGGTTCCCCTAGGCCAGGGCGAACTTGGTAGGCAAGGTCCCTTGTTAGGCAGACTCTGTGGCACCCCAACCCCACTACTGATAATAGCCATCTATACCTAGTCAGACTCCTGTGGCTTCCAGGTGTGCAGCAATTGGGCTTAGGCCTCATCCCCAATGGGCAGGTGAATTTGCTAGGAACTGTTAGTGCATGGTTTAGTGCATAAGGCTGCTCCCTGTGTGTTGTGTCCGTCAACGGTAGTGGTGTTGCATGCACTGAACATGTGTTTCTTCTGTCTCCCCCCCCTTTTTGTTTTGTCTGCCTGTTCTTGTGTGCAATAGCATAATCTGGTGGAGGAGCAGTGGCACTGGAGCAGGAGGGAGCTGCAACCCACTTGGCCCTGGAGGGTGAAGCACCGGAGTCTGAAGCCACCAGTGGGACGGAGGGCGAGGGGAGCTTCAAGACGGGGACAGGAGCATACACCAGCGACTCCTCCTCTGATGGGAGCTCCCTTGCGGTGGCCGGCACCTCTGTGCTCACCACATCAACAGGTACAGCTGCCATTCCCCCTACCAGCACCGCCCTCCCAGCAGCCCCTCAGCGTGTGTCCCGTGCCCGCTCACCCAGGAGGGTGGGCATCTCCTTCGCCCCAGTCAGCCCTGCTGCCCTCAGTGAGGAGGCTATTGGCCTCCTGAGATCCCTCACTGCTGGGCAATCTACCATTTTGAATGCCATCCAGGGTGTGGAGAGGCATTTGAAACAAACAAATGCATACCTGGTGGGCATTCATTCCGGGCAGGCAGCCCAACAGAGGGCATTTCAGGCTCTGGCCTCGGCACTGATGGCAGCCATTGTCCCTGTGTCCAGCCTCCCCCCTCCAACTTCCTCCACCCAGACCCAATCCCCTGTACCTCTGCCTATCCCAAGCACACCATCAGACCAGTATGCACACTCATCAACACACAAGAGTGGACATGGAAAACATAAGCACCACACATCCCACAAGCACTCACACAAGCACCATCCCCATGCAGACACAGCAACAGCCACTGCCTCCACTGTGTCCCCCTCTTCCATGTCCTCCTCCTCCCTCCCAGTCTCGTCTCCACTCACACCTGCATGCACTACATCCTCAGCCACTACCTACATCACCAGCACACCCATCACCACACACCGCTCACGTGCACTCACGACCCCTACTACCATTCACACATCCCCAGTGTCCTCTCCCAGTGTGTCTGTGAGCCCACCTCCCAAAGTACACAAACGCAGGGACACACCCACCCAACAGCCATCCACCTCACAACAGCCTCCGGCCCATGCACCTTCACCCAAATTCAGCAAACGTACACCTCCTACAACCACTACCTCTTCCTCCACTCCCAAACCCCCTCCATCTTCCCGTCCCAGTGTGTCTAAAAAACTTTTCCTGACAAGCTTTGACCTCTTCCCTTCACCTCCCCCCGCCAGCCTTCCCCTAGGGCCAGGCTTTCCAGGTCCCAGCCCAGCACCTCAGCCACCAAATCCCCAGGCACAGTGGTGCCAGCAACTGTGAGGTCATCGAGTGAGCCACCCCTCAGGGCTGCCAGTGTGCCACCTTGTGAGGCCAAGGACATTCCGCCACCTGCCAAGGTGAAGAAGGTGCCCACATCCCAGAGGGAAAAGCCGCACCTACCAGCCACCAAGGGCTCTGCCAAAAGTAAAGGGGACAGTGGCAAGCCACCTGCGGTACCATCAAAGGTGGGGAAGGGACAAAAGCAGAAGAGCAGGACAGGGCACGGTGGCACTGACTGAGGGACTAGTGTCACCCCTTCTGTCAATGACTACACCAACCTGTACGGCGGCGAATACCACAACGTGCCCCGCCACCAGCACTGCCACCTGCACCGCCACCAGCACCGCCACATGCACAGCCACCAGCACCGCCACCTGCACAGCCACCTGCACCGCCACCTGCACGTCTGCTGCCTCAGCAACAGTCCCCATCATCTACCCCAGTGGGCAGCCGTCCTGCTGTGTCCCTCAACAGGTGCTGACACATGCACCACCGCCAGCACCGCCGCAAGCACCGCCTCCAGCCCAGCGACATGCTCGGACAGTGGCACCACCGCTGATATGGCTACCATCCCCAGTGATCAGCCGTCCGAGGCTGGAGGAGACTTCCTGGACCCTGCCCAGCTTCCATGAGGCATGAGTTTCATCACTGTTTGCACCTGCAGGTGGAAGGCGAAGCCGCAGCAGGGTGGGGTATGTCTCTGCCTCCATGGCGTATCAAGCTACCTGTTCCTAGGCAATCTAGTGGCACACACACCCATGTGAGGGAATGGGTCTGGCCACACTGCATGTGGAGCACTCTGGGCACAAGGCCCCCTCCAGAACCAGTGGAGAAAAGCATCCACTACCTCAGTCCTTGGCAGGATGAAGCACTCTGGGCACAAGGCCACCTTCAGAACCAGTGGAGAAAAGCATCCACTACCTCAGTCCTTGGCAGGATGAAGCACTCTGGGCACAAGGCCCCCTCCAGAACCAGTGGAGAAAAGCATCCACTACCTCAATCCTTGGCAGGATGGGGCACTCTGGGCACAAGGCCCCCCCAGAACCAGTGGAGAAAAGCATCCACTACCTCAGTCCTTGGCAGGATGAGGCACTCTGGGCACAAGCCCCCCCCAGAACCAGTGGAGAAAAGCATCCACTACCTCAGTCCTTGGCAGGATGAAGTACTCTGGGCACAAGGCCCCCTCCAGAACCAGTGGAGAAAAGCATCCACTACCTCAGTCCTTGGCAGGATGAAGCACTCTGGGCACAAGGCCCACTCCAGAACCAGTGGAGAATGTTATCCACTTGAGAGACTGTGACTTTGCACTCCCCAGGATAGAGCAGTGGGCAAACCACCCACGGGAAAGACTTGAGAGACTGTGGCTTTGCACTCCCCAGGATACAGCAGTGGGCAAACCACCCACTGCAAAGACTTGAGAGACTGTGGCTTTGCACTCCCCAGGATACAGCAGTGGGCACACCACCCACTGGAAAGACTTGAGAGACTGTGGCTTTGCACTCCCCAGGATACAGCAATGGGCATGGAGCCCTCTCGTGCAACAGTGGCGTTGTGCGTTCATCCGGCTGAGGTGTCCCCCCCTCTCCCTGAGGTGCCTGTTTATTTTCGATCTGATGCCCCTGCAGTGTTCTCTCCGTTTCGAGTCAAGTATCTTGTTTGGGCTTTGCCCATGCATTTTGGGACCACTGGTCCACAAACAATGATTGGTACACTATCCGGACTTGTGTAGTTGGTGTACATATTTGTATATACTGATTTTTGAACTTTCACTATCTGATTTTTCATGATTACAATCGCTGCAATCATTTAATTTTGTCCTTGCGTTCTTCCAGGGTGTGGGGGGTGTATATGTAATGTTGCTGCATGTATTTGTGTGTATGGTGTTGTGGGTGAAGGTGGGGGTGGGGGTATTGCGTGTTGCGTGTGTCTGTCACTCTCTTTTCCCTCCCCTTCTCCTGTGTTGTAGGTGCAGTACTCACCGTGGTCGTCAATGGCGTCTGTCCTGCTCCTGATAGAGCAGGAGGAAGACCAGCATGGGCAGGACCTGTAGTTCGGGCTCCATGGTGTCCTGGTTCCTCGTTGGGTGTCGAGAGGTGAGTGGTTTCTCTTCTGTGTACTGTTTCCGCTGTGCTTTTGATAGCGTTGGTTCCTCCCAGGAAAAGATGGCGGATAGGCCTGTTGTTATACGGTGGGCGGTACTTTGTCCTCCACCTGTCTGTTGGCGGTTACCGCTGCGCTGTTTGTTTCTACCACCGTGGCGGTCGGGGTGTTAAAGTGGCTGTCTATGTTGGCGGTTTCCGCCATGGTCGTAATTCAGTTTTTTCCCTGCCGGCCTGTTGGCGGTATTACCGCTGCTTTACCACCGTCTGCCAGGGTTGTAATGAGGGCCTTAGTGATCTAGTTCAGGCCTACTGCCTATTGTAAAATCAAGTTAATAACAGACACCGCCGCACTGAGAAAGTCCATACCTAAATCGGTCTTTCAGTTGAAAACAGTTGTGAAATGATCCTTTATTAGGAGGCATCAGCATACTTCCATTGAGTGATCAATGTTCCTCAACCACAGCCATCGTACTCAGTTGGATGAACATCTTTGCATAAGCAAGTCAACACGAGTATTGTCACAAGTGACTTTTTAAAGGCTGCAAAGTATACACAAACAGTTATGGTGATAAATAGCCTATCAAAGAACGTTTGAGGATGATAGCATGTTAAAATAGAGTGTGAGAGTACAAATGGTGAATCATGCGTCAACTGAAAAGAAAAGATGGCAAGTTGCCCATATGCCAATAAGAAAGGGAAGTAGTGAGAGAGATGATCATAAAAACACACCTATTATGTAAGTAAGAAAGTCAAAGAACCCAGTGTCAGCATACCCTGAGTGACATAACATAGTAGTGATGGTGTAGGAAAAGTGTTACAAATAAAATATTGTATTAAAACCCCATCACCAACATCAGGGAGTTACCTAGAAATGGTGATAGTGTATCATAGATGAGAAATGAAGAAAAGCATACCTCAAAGCAAATGGGTGGTCTGGAAAGTACCAAATGTATGTAGAAAGAAGATAGAATATGCTTCAGAAATATGGTTATGAGTAACTCTTTCATGGTATTCACAAGGAAGAAAAGTGGCAGTTATGTGAGACCATAAGTCTCAAATCTGTGAGGGAACAAAATTCCAGGTAAGATTTGAGACCATAAAATATCTATAAAGAATACAAAGATTATAAAAGATATGCAGGAGTGGCGGGGACTAAATGTGAACTAATTTATATATATAGATGGCAAGTGCTATATAACTAGTAAGCACAAGTATCTTAAAGTGAAAAAATAGGGTTAAATGTACACGGAAAAAATCACGATTATCTGATGGAAGCTTATAGACAACTAAATAATCCAATTGAGTATAAAAAGTTGACAAAAAACCCTATTAAAAAGTTGACATTTCTTTTGCACACCAAATTGGAGACTTGGCATCAACAACTTTTACTTGATCGTGAGGAATATACCTATTTAAAAAAAGAGAATCCTACTTTACCTACGATTTACTTTCTGCCGAAGTTTCATAAATCATTAACATTACCACCTGGGAGGCCAATAGTCTCCGCATGTAACTCATTATTTGAAAGAATTTCGAATTATGTGGACATTTATCTAGCTCCCATAGTAAAAACTTTGAGTTCATACATTAAGGACTCTGGAGATCTTCTCAAAATTCTATTAGACCTAAATTGGCACCCTAGCTACTTGTTGGTTACAATAGATGTCGTCTCTCTTTATACATCGATCAAACACGAAATTGGGTTAAATGCTTGTGAATATTTGCTAAAACAACGTAATATCTCAGAGTTAGAACACTGAAAAATGTTATTAGACATGATTGACATGTGTCTTAAAAATAATATCTTCATTTTTAATCATGAGATTTATCACCAATTGTGTGGTACTGCTATGGGTATTTCATTTTCCCCAAACTATGCCAACCTGGTAATTGGTTGGTGGGAAAGAGATATAGCGTGGAGTAAAAATAATGAGAATTATGCTGAATAAGCATTACTTTGGGTTCGCTACATAGATGAACTTTTTATTATCTGGAATGGATCAAGGCAGGAATTTATGCAATATTTTGACATTCTCAATAATAATGAAGTGGGTCTCAAATTTACTTGTGATACAAGTTCAACCTCGATTAATTTTTTAGACATCACGATTTATATTGAGAATGACAAAATAGAAACCACAGTATTTCGGAAATAGACTGCATGTAACAGTATACTACATGGGAAAAGCTTTCATCCCAAATCTCTGATCAACAGCATTTCCTTGGGTGAATTTATTAGAATGAGGAGAAACTGCTCCAATGAAAAAGATTCATTATTAAAATGTTATCAAACCTATGAAAGATTCAAAACTCGAGGATATAACGAGAATATTCTTAAGAAAAATCTCAATAAGATTCAGTCCAAAAAACGAGAGGACTTTTTGTTTCAAAATAAAGAAAAAGATGCAAAAGAATCAATTAGAATGATAATGCAATGCACCAAAGAAAGCACTTTTATCAAGAACATTTTGTGTAAACATTGGCAAATTGTAAGAAGGGACCCGGATTTAGGATCCCTAGTTGGCCCTATGCCCCTATTCTCATACAGAAAGGCACCTAGCATAAAGGATATGATAATTAAAAGTCATTTTGTCTTAGAAAAAGACCACAATTGGTTAGTGGAAAGACAAAAGGGTTCTTCAAATGTAATCATTGTAAAGCCTGTAAAATAGGACAATCTTTGAACAAGGTCACATTTTCTAATGGACAAGAACTGGTAATCAAGCATAAGATTACATGTGACACGAAATTTGTGGTGTATGTCATTGAATGTCATTGCGGTTTCAAGCATATTGGTAGCACGATCTGTGCATTAAAGAAGAGAATTTTGGAACATATAAGAGCAATCACTCATAAGGATTTTACATATGCAACAGCTAGACATTTACAAACTCACACACTAAATGATTGGAGAACCTTGAGATATTATGGTATTGATCATGTCCCTGAACATGAGAGAGGAGGTGACAGAGTCAAAAAGTTGAGGCAACTTGAATCTAAATTTATAATACAAATGAAAAGTGGGCCCCTTTTCGGATGAACAATGATGAAGAACTTTATATCCATTTGTAGGTCCAGCCTTAAACCAAACTACTCCATAACACCTAGCATTAATGTGGAATCAAATTCCTTAACAGATCATCAATTTGTTGATCGCTTTTGTAATGATTAACAAGCGTCAACCACTATCCAAGGTGACATATTTACATATACATTTTTTCCGAAATCATTGAGCGTGGCGTTTTTGTAGATCTTGTGTATTCTGTATTTGCTACATATGTAATAATTGAATTGATATACTTATAACCGATATGATCACACACAACAATATTTTCTGATATGTGAAGAAAGTAGTGGTTTTGCATTAGTAACCTAGTATAAAATTGAAAATGTAGCGTTATTTACAGTAGAGCGGTAATAATGGTTAGCTTAAAACTACAATTAAATTTAAATTTAAATTAATCCCATTTTCACTAAAATGGTAGGCACATTGATACATGCGTTTAACAACAATCTGCCCCTTTTTTTGTATTCAATCATTGAGGATGAAATAATGGTGCTTAATTAGAACTGATTGATGCTCTCACTTGAAACGGAATAACATTTATAAAATTACTTTTGTTTGTTTTATGTTGTACCCAAGATCGAATGTTTCAGAACCACGAGTCCCAACATGCTTTGTAATTAGCCTTTTATGTTTCTATAAATATAAGTTGTAATAGTAACAGGATTTTCTGAACTCGAAAAAGACCAGACGGTCGAAACACGTTGTTCGCTTTTTGTTTCCAGATTTAAATGAAATAAATACAAGATTTATTCCCCTTAATGGAGTGCATTGCTAATTCTTGACTGATACAGTTTCTCTTGGGCTCGGCTCGCCCACAGCAGTAGCACCGGTAATAGGAGCGCGGTGCCTTTGAGAGCCCTTTTTGTTTTCCATATATATATATGTATATATATATATATATATATGTGTGTGTGTGTGTATATATATATATAATAATAATATATATACAAATCAACACAAACCAACATTAATTGAAATATGTACTAGAGGAAAACATGTAGTTCCCTGTCCATGTTAAGGCACAGATCTACCGTACGAAGTTTGATGATCCTTTTGGCTTCACATTTTCTAAGATTGTTGACCAAATTACCCCCTCTAACCTCACTGGTGATGCGTGTGATGCCACAGAATCTGATCCCTAGAACCTCAGATTTTTATGTGCTGAATTATAATGGACAGCCAAAGGGTGGTTAGGGTGATTATTCCAAATGGCTCTAATATGTTCCTGAATTCTTTTTTAAGAGGACGAATAGTACTTCCCACATAGATAAGCCCACATAATTAAATGATACAGTACACCATGAATTTACTGTTACAATTAATAAACTGTTGTATCTCATACATGTTTGTAGGGTTATATGAAAACGTAACCAGTTTGTCCATGGCAAATTGACAGACATTGTAACATGAGCATCTAAAAAAACCACAAGGTTGGGGCAGTAGCCAATTGGAAGATTGATTATATGTGTTCCTCTCAATGTATCTGGGGCATAACTTATTCCTAAGTGTCTGACCATGGCTGTAGGGGATCTGGGGTCTCTTATTAATGTATTTATTTAGTGTCTTATCTAGTAGCAAAAGATGCCAATGGCGTTTGAAAATGCGATATAACGATATACTGCATGGCTTTGTTGGTTAAATGTAGTAATCATATTAATGTGTCTATCCTTAGGCTTTGGTCCTGCTCCCTGTGTCAAAAGGGATGCACATGAGGTATTAAGAATTGTAGTTTTGGCTTTTGATGTGATTTTTTGGGAGTCGCCTCGCTGCAGGACCCGTAATTCATCCAATTCCAATTCCTGCATAAAGACGTTTTCGTCACTACAATTATGTCATATTACGTCGTATTCTGGTAATTTTACCTAGTGGAATGGCATTGATCTGTGAAGATGGGTGAGCACTAACAGCATAAAGTATTGAATTACAAGCAGTAGATTTCCTAAACAGTTTGGACATCATTTTATTGTTTTCATGCTATAATGTAAGATCAAGAAACTCAATACTATTCTTATTTATGTGTTGTGTAAAGTGCAGTTTGTAGTCATTTTTATTTTTTCTTAACTTGTTTATTTATGCATAGAAAGAAACACACATAACTATGCACTACATCATAGCATCTTACATTGAAAGAAAAATACAGTCAGTCGCCCAACCAATGGCAGCACCCGTTTGAGGTTACCCATCCGGGCTCGTACATTGTGCTCTGACAAGTAGGTACAGAAAAGTAAACATTTATAATACTAGACTAGGTCGAACCAACCATCACAAACGTATTCGATATAGTAATTAGTGGTGCCAACCCCTACACGGTTAGTGTAGAGCATTTCAACACATCAACTATCAAACAGACAGAACACTGTGATTATAGTGAGCACCAACATATCGGAAAATCGTGCAACAATGCCCATATGACATCGAATGGGGAACGCCCGAGGGGGGCAACTGCAAAACAGCCCATATACAACTCAGGGACCAGGATGAGGAGGAGCTCCATCCGTGACAACCCCCACCGCAGCAGCCAGCCCTGGAGTCACATCTACCATGACATCTCAGAAATCCCATCCCTGCCTCTACAACCGTCAACCTTACTCCATGAGTGGACTAACTATATCCAAAGCTCAGCAGATGGAAGCGTCCATTAAGGGGTCCTCCCCTCTATTCTCTCACACACCAGATAACTCATCAATCATGGCATGCCAGAGCTCCAAGTTGCAGTCAGAGTGTTCATCCACTCGCACCCTACGCAGGCGACATTCCTCTGCGGTGGCCCATTCAGCCGAGTCACTCAGCCAATCAGTACGCAGCGGGGGATGCAGCCTAGCCCATCGAATCGGAATACGCCTCTTTGCCAAGACAAGACCCAGCTGTGCAAATCTGTATGCCATCTTACAACCCTTCTTGGCGACAGGGAGCAGGCCCAGTAAACAGTGTTTCATTACTACCTGCACTCACACAGCCGTGACCTCCCAGAGCGCCTCCACTACCTGATGCCAAAAGAGCCCCAAAGAGCTACAGGCCCATGCCATTTGATCAAATGAAGCCAATGGTGCCCCACAACATCCACAGCTGTCAGGTCTTGAGGGGGATATTCTATGAAGGCGCTGAGGTTTCAGGTATGCTCTATGCAAGTAATAGTTGTGCGTCAGCTTAAATCGAGCATTGCTAGTCGCATCCTGTACCAGCAAACAGGCTCCATTCCATTCCCCGTCTGTGAGTGCTACACCTGGGTCAGCTTTCCAGCAGCCCCTGCTTCTATGCGTCCCAGTTAGTCTATCACCCTTAAGAGCTTTATAAGTTCAGAACAGGGGACCGCAGTCACCTCCAGGGCCAAGAAGGGTCACCAGGAAGTGGGACTCATCTGGCTCCTCTGGAAATATTCCCCAAATCTCTCTAGCCGTCTGCAAAATGCTCGCATACTGTAGGAACTGCCCCCGGCCCACTCCAAACAGTGTCTCCGCTTCTTCCCTTGTAATAAGCGTGCCATTGTGGTATAAGTCACCCGCATTATTACAACCCCTGCCCCCCACCTCGCAAAATCCATCTTCTCAGCGGCTTTGGCAAAGGTCTGGATCCACCATAGCGGAAGCAGGCGCGCGTACGGGGCCCTGCGTATAACCCACACAACTGCACTCTCCCAAGCTCTCCACACCTGTTCCACCAGAAAGGGGGCACCCTGCGGAACCCTAGAGCCCCCATTAGGATGTGCGGGAGCCGCTCCACACATATGGAGCCAGTCAACAAATCCTTTTCCCAATTAGGAGTGTCCTCACACCACCAGACTGCGTGCTGGAGTAACCCCGCTAGGTAATAGAGGTAGAGGTCTGGTAATCCAAGACCCCCACTAACCAGGTCCATTTTCAGGAGTTCCATGCAGACTCTGCCTGCCCGCCCAGACTAGGGATAATAGTAATCTATCTAGTTGCCAGAATAATGAGAGAGGAAGCTCACAGAGTGAATTCTGCATGAAATACAGGCATCAGGGGAGAACAATCATTTTGCGAAGTGTGATTCTACCCATAACCGACAATGGAAGAGAGGTCCAAAATTGAACAGAGGTGTGGAGACCCTCCAGAACCCTTCACATGTTTAGTGTAAATTGCAGCTGTGGGGAGTGCGTCACTCGAACGCCCAAATAGGTAAAGGACTCAGTCTCCCAAGATAACCCCAAACAGGGTAGCTCTGGCGCCTCCAATGTCGACAGACCTGCCATCGGAAATAATACTGTTTTGTGACGGTTGATTCGGAGGCCCGATACCAGCCCAAAGATGTCCATCATGCCCAACAAAAGTGGGACCGCTTGCTCTGAGTCCATGTCACACACCAGGGCATCATCAGCATACAGTGATATTATATGCGTTCTTCTCCCCACACGGATTCACCACCCATCCAACCCAGAGCGTAGTTGTATGGCCAGAGGCTCAATAGCCAACGCGAGCAGCAGTGGCGACAAGGGGCACCCCTGCCGTGTGCCTCATTCGATAGTAAAGGACTCCAACACTATTGCTCGTGTACGCACTCTAGCCCGAGGCACTGTATTTAAAAGACACACCCAGGATAGGAAGACGGGGCCTTTACCCATCCTAGGCATCACCTCCCATAAGTATTCCTAGGATAAAGTGTCAATTGCTTTCTCCATATCAAGAGCCACCAAAGCTGCAGGAAATGTGGCGTTGCGTGTCTCGTGTAGTATATGTGTTAAGCGCTGTATTTTCATATGAGTCCCCCTCTCCGGTATGAATCTGCATTGATCTGTACTAAATTCATCACCACTCGACTCAAATGAGAGGCCAAAACCTTGGCCAACAATTTAACATCCACATTTAACATGGATAACGGTCTATAGGAGCCCGGGTCATCCACCGCCTTCCCAGGTTTCAAAAGCATGGCTATCAATGCTTCCCGCATATTCTACGGAAGAAGGCCCTCACCCCGTGCCTCATGAAGCATCTCCAACAGTCGCGGCAGAATCACAGCAGGATACGTTCAATAGAATTCAACTGGTAACCTGTCCAGGCCTGGCGCTTTCCCAGACGCCATTCCTCCCAACACCTCCACAAGATTGTCCAAGGACACCTCCCCCTACAACTCTTCTGACTGGGCCTCATTAAGGCAAGGTATCCGCAGACCATCCAAGCACTCCCGTATCCGGGTCACCACGACACCACATGGTGCAGCCTAAATAGTCCGCTGGTGCTCTCGCAGGTGCGAATTCACCCACAGCTGACCCAAAATCTTTTCTCCAGAAGGACCACGGAGCATCTGGATGATGGGAACTGGACGCACCTGCCAGAGGAGCCAAGCCAACATACGCCCCAAACAGTCCCCCTCTTGACACAGCCGCTGCCTATAATTCTGGCGGACATAATTATCCAGTCTATCCCAGAGTTCTACAATTCTGCCACGCACCGCAAGACAATCTGATTCCGACGCGTCGCCATTATCTATTTGGCGCTGTAAGGCTGCCAATACATCTTCCTGCTGTGTGAGCTACTGGTCTAAGCGATTCCTAATACCATATGTTTTACTGAGGCTTTCCCCTCTGATAACTACTTTCAATGCCTCCCATTCGATGCCTCGGGCTGTAGCCGAACCCCAATTTGTACTAAAATAACCATTCAGCACACCTTGGAGGTTTTGTTTATATTTGGGATTGCCCAGTAGGTCTGGCCGCAGACGCCACAGGGGGATCGCAGGCTTAGGTATGTGTGTTTCACATTCCAAAAGGAGAGGGGCATGGTCCGATAAGAACCGGACCTGATAAGCAACACAGCGGACATCAAGCAATCCGTCATTGGCAAGGAGGAATCGATCCAGGCGGCTATAAGCCCCATGGGTGGGGGTGTAACACGAAAATATCCTAGAGGTAGGGTACATTTACCTCCACACATCCACAAAATGTAAATTCCTCATAACCATCCGAAATTTAGCAGTCATTTGCGACTTAGTATTTATCTTCGGTGGGTCCCTATCTAGGGTTCCGTCTAGGACACAATTAAAGTCACCAGCCCACAAAACGGGCATCCCTGTGTAAGATAATAATTCCTGTTGGAGTTGATGATAGAACCCGGCATCATCAGTGTTAGGGGTATAAATATTCAACAGACAGAGCTCCCGGCCATCTAATACCCCGTGTAAGAATATGTATCGGCCTTGTACGTCCGCTTTTAGGCTTCTTAATGTGAAGGGAGTCCCGGGAGCAATCCAAACAGAGACTCCCCTAGCGTAGGAGGAATAAGTCGCTGAGTAAAGCTGCCCCCTCCATTTTTTCTGCACTTTTTGCACTTCACTTTCTATCAAATGCGTCTCCTGTAGGAGCGCAGTATGCAGGCCAAGCCGCTTAAGATATGTGTGCAATCTGTAGCGCTTCACAAAGGAGTTCAATCCTCTAACATTCCATGTAACTATGCGTGTCAGGGTATCAGCCATATTTTGTAGCACACCGCTTGGTTCATTACAGTATTCGACCGCCGCCCCAACCCACATGCAGCCCCCCCAACACCACCTCCAAGCATGGTGCTGGCACAAGCCCGATGATCCGATATTCTCTCAGCAGGAGGATGCCCACAAAGCTCACAGTGTCAAAAACAAAGTACCAACTAAAACCCAAACAACAATCCCCCATCCCACCCCGGGTAAACACCACCCACAACTAGTGTCTGCCCAATCGTGTGTGTGCCCCACTATCACTTCCAGTGCCCAGAAGTGGGGACCAATCGGCGCTCCCGCTCGATTGCCAGAGTCAGGTCCGGACAACACTGCAATGCTCCCAGCACTCACCAATCGTCCGGCCCACACACACACATTTTTCCCATCAAGTGAACTAACAACTGGGGGGGTTCACAAGCTCATCACTCTGCCATGACCCCAGACCATCCGCCAACCCAGACCCCCGCATCCCCAGCACGAAAAGGCAGCAGTGAACAGGAGAAAAACAAAGGGCCATAGAGCCAGAGGAGAGCCAACAGAGGGAAGCCTCCGAGCATCAGTCTCAAACCAAAGTACTTGATTCCGACCATAACAAAATGTCCAGTTTATCATTCAGTTGACTTTGGCCTCCCCTTCCGGAGACAAACCACTCGCGACACAGGGGGATCCGGAGTGCGAGGACGCCTCTGATGTGACAGTTTGCACCAACAGTTTAGCCTCCTCACGCTCCTGTCTCCTCCGCTCAAGACTCAGAGTACCGTCCGAGTGTACGATCACATGGCTTCCACAGCCGGCACAATGGCGTCTGGTACTTCTGCGCGCTGCAGTACGCACTTCCTCCGGCCCTCGGAGTCCCCCACTGCTCTCCCCCTGCAGGGATTCCGGCGTTCCTGTCCCATCATTCCTCTCCAACCAGTCCCACGCTGCTTCAGGAGATTGAAAGAAATGTGCACGGCCCGCATGAAGAACTTTTAACTTGGCTGGATACAACAACATGTAAGTATAGCCCAGGTCTTTTAGCTTACGTTTAACACCAGCATAGGACTGTCGCTGGAGCTGCACCGCTGTGGTGTAGTCAGGGAAAAAACTGATAATGTGATTCTCAAATGTAGAATCTCCATGTTTACGCACCTCTTGCAAGATTGCATCGCGGTCTCTATAGTTAAGGACCTTGGCTATGATCGTACGCGGAGGGGACCCCGCTGGCGGCAGTGCCGCCAAGGCCTGGTGTGCACGCTCCACCACAAACACAGCTGACAAAGGGGCAGCAGGCAATGCTTTACAGATCCAGTCCTCCAAGAAGGCCTCAACATTCGCCCCTCTACTCCTTTGGGGAAGCCCACTACACAAAGGATACAGCGCCTCACCCTACCCTCCACATCCTCGACACGCGCTTCCAGTTTGTGTGTTTGAGCTGAAAAAAGAGGACCACTGAAGCCTTCAGGGTGACCACATCAGACTGCATGCAAGTCACTTTTTGCTCGCCACCGATCGTTTCGCCACTACCCTCAAATCGGCTCTCAGCAGGTTGACATCTACCGCTAAGGCCGCAATCTGAGTCTGCATTGCCCGGCTAGATGACTCAATACCAATGGGCCAGGGGATCTTTTTGCAGACTCGCTCCTGCATTCTGCGCTGTGTATTGATTCATCCGTGTTTGCTGCGTTCCCTTGTTCGCTCTATCCTTGCCCATGGTGCGCACTTGATGAGGCGTCCGCTACAAATGAATACTCCCGATGCCGTGCACCACACTACCAGGCACAGCGCAGTGGTCGAACCTCGTGTCCTCGCCACGCACCACCGCCAGGTCCTCGACTGCCTCACCCTCACCAAATCACTACCGGGCGAACACTGGCACAGGCACTAGCAGCACAAGTGTCGTCCTCCGCTCAGTGCGTCCGTCCCACCACCAGCCAGTCCCGCACTCCAGGAGCCGGTCGATACAGGGCCGCCCAGTTGGAACTCTGCTGCAGAAGGGGATTCCTCCCCAGGACAAGCCCAGTGACAGTCCCCAGCTACCTTTGCAAGTTCAGCATAGCTCCGTCCGCCACCGCCAGCCCAAGCGTCCTAAACGGCTACTCAGGGACCGACACCCTGCAGGATTCAAGTCTCTATGTTGGGCCTCTAGGCCTTACGGAGGGCACCTCCAGATTCATGCAGGGGGGAGGGGTGGGTGGGCGCCGAGGGGGTATGGCACCAGGGCACCACTAAGTCCATATCTCGAAGGCCCCTAGACTGGGTCACTCCTTCTAAACTGCACCTCGCTGTCTCCGCAATCAGTCAATTTTGACTGTTTTTTTTTTTACAAAAAAAAGCTCCCGCGATTGTGGCCGCCATCTTGGGGTCAGGCGCTCAACACATGCGCTCTCCCACGGCCCGATCGCGATGCCCTTACTCTGGCTGCCTGGGCTCTCTTAGCTCCCCGCCCGCTCCAGGGGGCTCCAGGACCCGTCTGCCGGGTTCACGGGGGCCCAGGACGGCAGGATTCCAAGTCCGGGAGCACTCCTCTAGTGCTGCCAGTCGACCATCTTGCCAGCCACGCCCCCCGTAGTCATTATTATTAAGGTGTTTATATAGTGTTTCAAATTGTTCTAGGCTACCTGTCCAGATTATGATAATGTCATCGATAAATCTCCCCCAATATAAAATGTAGTCAGTAAGACCATGGGGGCAGGACGTCCATATGTGATGTTTCTCAAAATGACCCATGTATAAATTTGCATATGATGGCCACTCCCTGAATCTGCTTATACCAAGCATCATTGTGTGAAAACACATTATTTTCCAGGACCAATTTAGTCAATTCAATCAGCATAGTGGTATTCTTAAAAAGGGTAGCGTCTCTATCCGAGAGGGAGGCAGTGAGTACTGAGATGCCCTTGTCAAGTGGAATGCAAGTATATAAGGCAATGACATCAAGAGTGGCGAAACAACTTTCAAGTGTCCAGTCAATGTCATCTAGTTGGCAAAGTAAATGTTTAGTATCCTGAATATATGAAGGTAAATTTTGCATCAGGGGTTGAAGATAAATATCTATAAATTCTGAAATATGTTCTGTGGGGGAGCCTATCCCAGATATGATAGATCGTCCTGGTGGAAACGGACCAGGTTTGTGTACTTTAGGTAAAATGTATATGCATGGTGCATGTGGAGTCATACTGAGCATGTATTTGAATTCTGAATCAGTAATAATGCAAGTATCTCTCCAGTATGCCAGTTTGTCCTTGATCATGTTAGTGATGAAAATTAGAGGGTTACCACTAAGTCTAGTATAAGCTTGACCATCCTTAAGTTGTCTGTCTATCTTATTAATGTAATCACTGCGATTCATTATAACCACATTACCCCCTTTGACAGCTTCTCTGATTACTATGGGGGTCATTCCGACCCCGGCGGGCGGCGGGCACCGCCCACCGGGCGGAAACCGCCCAAACACCGCCCTGCGGTCAAATGACCGCGGGGAGCATTCTGACTTTCGCGCTGGGCCGGCGGGCGATCTTCAAAAGATCGCCCGCCTGCCCAGCGGGAAAGCCCCAGCAAAGATGAAGCCGGCTCCGAATGGAGCCGGCGGATTTGCTGGGGTGCGACGGGTGCAGTAGCACCCGTCGCGATTTTCAGTGTCTGCCAAGCAGACACTGAAAATCTTAATGGGGCCCTGTTAGGGGGCCCCTGCAGTGCCCATGCCAATGGCATGGGCACTGCAGGGGCCCCCAGGGGCCCCACGACACCCGTTCCCGCCAGCCTCTTCCTGGCGGTGTAAACCGCCAGGAACAGGCTGGCGGGAAGGGGGTTGGAATCCCCATGGCGGCGCTGCATGCAGCGCCGCCATGGAGGATTCCCTGGGGCAGGGGAAAACCGGCGGGAAACCGCCGGTTCCCCTTTTCTGACCGCGGCTTTACCGCCGCGGTCAGAATTGCCCCGGAAGCACCGCCAGCCTGTTGGCGGTGCTTCCTCTGCCCTGACGGTTACAAACCGCCAGGGTCAGAATGAGGGCCTATGTCCTTATTTTAAATTAATTCCTTAAGAGCCCTAAATTCCTCATTGGTGAGGTTAGTATATATATTGTGGTTCTTATGGCTATATTTATCCTACAAAGGGTACAAATCTTTTGTGACTGCTTTGTAAAAAATATCAATGGAGTTGTCCGAAGGGAGCACAGGTATGAAAGTAGATTGAGGTATTAGTCATATTGGAGGTTGTTACTATGTCATCATATTCAAGCCATTTTGTTCCCTTTCGGTCTTGTATTTAGTTATGATACTTATAGCTTTCTGTTGCATTGTATACAATACTTTAGGCCCTATTTTTTGCTTATACTCAACCATATAATTGTGGCAATATACATGTCTGTCTCTACATGTTTATTTTTATACTTTTCCCCTTCCCGTTGTTAAGCCTGAGTCAACATTGCTGTTACTATGTTTACCCTGTATGGCGCTTTAAGCATTGCAGATGGCTTAGGTTATTTTGGTATTCACACTAAGCAATTCTCTTCTTATTGGTATTACTATTGTGTTTAACTTCACTTCACTTCCCACCTTCCCCTTCTTTATACACCTCAATATTATCACCAGTTAACACACATGCTTAACTATAGTTTATTTATATATGATTAGGATATCTGTTTCTCTCTTTCACCATTTTCCGCCTTTTTTTCTTTAATCATGGAGCTCCTTTATGACTCACCGATATGGTTGATATTTTAATATATATCTGAACGCTAGCACGCTCATCCAAATGTAGTACATGGGCATGCTAATTATTTGACATAAATCAATAATTACCTTCTTTCCTTTGTTTATTTGTTTCTCTTCAATATACTTCCACTACACTCCAAAATGGCTGCCATTTCTGACTTCCCTCATTCTGCTTCCCCCTCCTTCTATGTCCATGCCCACGTAGCCCTTTAAAATGGCTCATCAACATGGCTGACCCTCTCTTACTCGCCTCCACGCCGGCACGTTCCTTGGCATGTACTCCGAGGTAAACTAACTTATTAACATATTATTTGTGTTTTCTCTGTGGACTTTCACTTTAAGACAGATTGTTTTATCTTCCTCGGCATGTACTCCGAGGTTAGCTAACTTAAACACATTTCCTGTTTGGTTTCTCTGTGAACTTTTTAGTTCTAAGACAAACCGTTTTACCTTTATTACTGCTGCCCGTATTTCATACCAGCATTACAGCAGTTTTGAGGCACAGCTTCCTGGCTTTAGCATTCAGTTATTTTCAATGGAAAGCCCCTGATCTGTTGACTCCATAATGCGGCTACTTTTGCCCTTGGTTTCTTTCCTACAATATTGGATTGAACTAATAGCCCTCACTTAATTTGTCGATTGGTTACTAGGTTCACTATTATTTTTTGCGCTCCCAGATACTTGTGCTAATCATTTTTAAAACATTTACCATGTACATTTAACCCTATTTTTTGCATTTTAAGACACTTGTGCTTACTAGTTATTTAATACTTGCCATCTATATATATTATTTAGTTCACATTTAGTCCCCGCCACTCCTGCATATCTTTTATAATCTTTGTATACTCTATAAATATTTTACGGTCTCAAATCTTACCTGGAATTTTGTTCCCTCACAGAATTGAGATTTATCATGGTCTCACATAACTGCCACCTTTCTTCCTTGTGACTACCATGAAAGAGTTATTCATAACCATATTTCTGAAGCATATTCTATCTTCTTTCTACATACATTTGGTACTTTTCGGACCGCGCATTTGCTTTGAAGTATGCTTTTCTTAATTTCTCAGCTATGATACACTATCACCATTTCTAGGTAACTCCCTGATGTTGGTGATCGGGTTTAAATACAATATTTTATTTGTAACACTTTTCCTTCGCTACTATGTTATGTCAATCAGTGTACGCTGACACTGGGTTCTTTGACTTTCTTAATTATAAGTAAATGTGTTTTTACAATCACCTCTATCACTACTTATTGGCATACGGGCAACTTACCACCTTTTCTCTTCAGTTGACGTATGATTCACAATTTGTACTCACATTCGATTTTAACATGCCATCATCCTTGAATGTTCTTTGATACGGTACGTATTACCATAACTGTTTGTATATACCTTGCAGCCTTGAAAAAGTCACTTGTTGTGACGAAACACGTGTTGGCTTGCTTATGCAAAGATGATCATCCGACTGAGTAACATGGCTGTGGTTAAGGAACGTTGATCACTCGATGGACCTATGCTGATGCCTTCTAATAAAGGATAATTTTGCAACTGTTTTCAACTGAATCACTGATTTATATATGGACTTTCTGAGTGAGGCGGTGTCTGTTATTGACTTTGTTGAAGTGTTTGTTCTAAACACCAAAATACGCTCAAGGGTAGTGGAGTGTACTCAACCGCATTGCATCTACAGTTTTATATTTAAAACGCCACATTCATACTGTCACCACATTTGGGAAGTGCACCTTACTTGCCACCACTACCTGGCTTGCTTTGAATATATTGTAAGATCAAAACAATTGCCATAGACTTCCAAATATCCTTGCCATTCAGTTGGTGTCTGAGGGACGCCCAAGTATTGAAATTTATAATGTCTATTCAAGGGGGGTAAAAGGTGGTTGGGCATCTAAGACTGTTCAGTGTCTTGAGTATCATTTAGCTAAGAATGGTTTCAATCCTTGATAATTCTATAGGGTGACATTAACAAAACGCATGAGCCTCGCGGATAGCGAAGATATAATGAAATGTAAATGTTGATTTTATATAGCACCCGTGAGGGTCTCAAGGCACTGCCCTGGCCATGGGGAGATTAAGTAATTTGCCCAGAATCACAGGATGTTGCACCGATGCCGAGCATTCGAACCCAGGTCTGCGGCTTCCGAGGAAGTTGCTCTGACCGCTGCACTACATCCTCTCCCAGCAGGATGGTAGTCTAATCTCCAACAAAGACAAGAAGTGGAGAATTCTAATGCTCAATTTACCTCTTATAAAGAGGTGGTCTGAGGCTGCCTTACAGCCTAAGGCTTTGTCCTTAGAATATGGGGTAAAGGCCACTAATGGGTGGACTAGGTTAGATCCCCTGGGGGCTGATACTTTCAACAAACCATGACATATAAGCCATATTCACTACATTTTAGTGGACCTGAGACTATGGATTCGGATAGAAGGCATGGCCGTGGTGGAAAGATTGGAAAGTGACCATAATACATTGTGCCTTACTATGAATGATTTGTGTGGCTGGACTGCACACAATTCTACTTCACTTTATGCCACCAAAGCTGTTGGGCATGTGAACGATATGCGTAGACTGTAATGGTCCCAGGTAATATATAACACCCAGATATCTTATCAGCTATCATACTAGACTTGGAAAGCATTTTGGCTAAACTTGGAGGCAACTTTCACTTGGAACCAAACGCTGTTATGTTTACCAATTTAGATGATGATTTTTTACACATATTTTGGCTAATATTTCAGTTTATTAATATCCTCAAGTGTTCCCAGATCCTGTTTTAATAAGGACTGTTAGACAGGTGCATAATTCACTAGCTGTTGCCATATGAGGGAAGGACTTGACATGTATTCCTGCCCTGCGAAAAGCTAATAAGAAAGCCCAGGAGAAAGCAAAGAGGGAATGAGCTGATCTGAGATGGCAAAATCTAAGAAACGCTAGCCTTGCAAATGATTCCAAGTTGTGGTCTCTAGTAACATGGGGGAGGGATGAGGGGGTGTCTGCTTCTCCTCCTACAACCTATATTGCCTCGTCTGACTGGGCTGTGCATTCTTTGAAATTATACTCTGGGGGCAGCCCAGCTCACATCGAAGGTGAGGTTATCACAAAATTCCCAGCCCCCCACCCCTACCAGGCATTTTCTTTGAAAAAGAGCACATTAACATTGCTTTGAGGACCACTGTTAGCAGTCACACTCCAAGTCCAGATGGCATTCAGGTAGTTTATTTAAACATGATAAAGACAACTAGATCATTTAACTACTTGCCCTGGCCACCCCATTTCTAAGGGTGCATCTATTCCAGATCCCTAGAAGAAGGGTGATCGTGCCTTCCTGGCAACTGCAGCCAAATTAATTTGATAGACTGCGCCCAAAAACCTTCAGCTGACTATTGCTGAATAGAATCCAAGTTGGATCACTGACAATAACATGCTGTCTCCTTTCCAATCTGCCTTTTTTGTCATAAAACCATCACAATTGACCAGGTGTTTTGTTTTTATCTCATCTACTTGAAGCTTGTGGTTATCGTCAAAGGCAGCTTTTATGTTGCCTTTGTTGATCTTAAGTCGGCCTTCGATCTTGTCCCTATGCAAGTTGTGGGTGTTTCTAAGGAACATGGGCATGCCTCCAGCCATTCTCACTTTGATTGTCCGCCTTCACAAGGGACTCTTAATTATTTGGGGATCAATTTGACAGCAAATGTCACATGGATAAAATGACCTAAAAAAGAGGCAGATAACTTGTGTAATCTGCAAAGAGCACTGCACACCTTTCAGCAAGCCTATACCCCCTGCTCTCCAAATTTATGAAGCTAAAGCTGGGGAAGCAGCCCTTTATGCCTCTGAACTATGAGGGTTTACTAGTTGTACATGAAAAACGAACTCAGAAAACAAGTTTGTAAGGAGGCTGGCCCAGCTCCCATCCAGTACCCTGTTACTCCCTGTTTTGCTTGATGTAGGCAGGAGGGCAATAGTTTATAAGGCAAGATTATGGCCCTTGCTGTTCTGGAGGAAAATATAGTCTACCCCGGAAATCTCACATTATGCCACAGCTTTGCTGGAAGTTTAGCTTGCTGACAGATTCAACAAAATTAGCTGACTGTCTGATATCAAAACTTTGCTGACTTCAATAGTTTTGAAAGACTGGTGGGAGGTACTGTCTTGCTATGCTTTGCCTTCTAAAGACCCGCTGAAAAAGCAGTATTCAAAAGTGGGTGCAACACTGACAGTGGAATTTTTTAATTTGAAATTTAACAGCGTTTTGGAACCTTTTTAGGACATAATGGGCCTCATTCCAACGTTGATCGCCGCCAGCCAAACGGGAACCGCCAAATGGCTGCTCCGCGGTCAGAAGACCGTGGATGCCATTCTGGCTTTCCCGCTGGGCCGGCGGGCGACCGCCAAAAGGGCGCCCACCGGCCCAGCGGGAAAGACCCTGCAACAAGGAAGCCGGGTCCGAATGGAGCCGGTGGAGTTGCAGGGGTGCGACGGGTGCAGTTGCACCCGTCGCGATTTTCACTGTCTGCAAAGCAGACAGTGAAAATCTTCATGGGGCCCTGTTAGGGGGCCCCTGCACTGCCCATGCCAGTGGCATGGGCAGTGCAGGGGCACCCAGGGGCCCCACGACACCCGTTCCCGCCATCCTGTTCCTGGCGGTAAAAGCCGCCAGAAACAGGATGGCGGGAAGGGGGTCGGAATCCCCATGGCGGCGCTGCAAGCAGCGCCACCATGGAGGATTCCCTGGGCCAGGGGAAAACCGGCGGGAAAACGCTGGATCCCCTTTTCTGACCGCGGCTTTACCGCTGCGGTCAGAATGGCCCTGGAAGCACCGCCAGCCTGTTGGCGGTGCTTCCGTGGTCCCCGGCCCTGGCGGTCATGGACCGCCAGGGTCGGAATGACCCCCAATATCTTTTCCATTAGATAGGAAACTCTTTTTCCAAATTAGGGGTCGGAATGACCCCCAATATCTTTTCCATTAGATAGGAAACTCTTTTTCCAAATTAGGGTCTGGTTGCTCCCCCTGAGAGCATTTACTAGCAAATGGGCCCCAAACGCCCTGTTCTGTGCCCAGCTTGCAGCATCGTTTGGAAACTGTTCCCCATGTTTTTTTGGGCTGTCCTTCATATATTTCTCCCCGTCGGACCTGGCTGAAGCCCCTGTGAAAACAACTGGGCATACGTACTAATCATATTTCGCTTAGAATCGTGAGAACTGATGCTTACCATTTGTACGCTTGTAGTGATGCCAAATTCCTGAGGCAAATTTGGTACAAGAAGAAAAGCTCTACGCATGCAGGGATAATAATGCTGGCTGCTACAAAAGTTTATCTTTTTTTTTATTTTTTAAAGTGTCTATTGTGCTACTGTTTACTATTAATATGATGATTTTTAATTAATGAATTGTTTTAGTGACATTGCGATAATTTCTGTATTATTTTTACATAAATATTGTATTCAATTTTGTACATATATGACTTTCTTACTTTTATGGCATTATGGCCCTCATTATGACATCGGTGGTAAATGCTGCTTACCGCCACGCTGACGGCTGCCAACGTACCGCCACGGTGTTGAATATCCGTTCGCCATATTATGACACACACACACACCAATCTGACAGAATACTGCCACATATACAAATCCGCCAGCCCAAAGGTCAGTGATAAAGTGGTGGTACCAACACCCATACCGTTAAGCCAACAAAACAGCGCCCATCTCCTTATGACCCACGAATCACCACGGCAGACATTCAACTGTGGTAAACCATTGGCGGTACATACAGCTGCACTCAGAATGGACACCCACATAGAAAACAACACTATATTGGGCAATATGCAAAACACACACCTGACACTCATGCACACTCCACACCACTACAAAACACACCCACATTACCCACAACCCTTTATGAACACCAATACGTGCCACCACACTAACACCAAGAGCACTGCGACAACTAGACACACACCACTGACACCCATAGATCCCCCACACACCCCACAACACACACCCCACCATATTACTTAACACACTCTCACCAACACACATCACACCCATGGCACCACAAAGGCACCCCCATTTCAGTGATGAGGAGTTAAGGGACAGGGTAGAGGAAATTTTCAGGGCAGAGCCACAGCTCTTTGGAGCACAGGTACAGCAGATCTCTACTGCCAGGAAGATGGAGCTATGGCAGAGAATCGTGGACAGGGTGAACGCCGTGGGACAGCATCCAAGAACAAGGAACGACATCAGGAAGTGGTGAAACGACCTACGGGGGAAGGTACTTTCCATAGCAGCAAGGCACCTGCTCGCCATACAGAGCACTGGCGGTTGACCTCATCTCCTCCCCCACAGCTCACAGCACGGGAGGAGCAAGTCTTGGCAATATTGCATGAGGAACTAGCTGGAGTAGCCGGAGGACTGGACACTGGTAAGTCAACATTCACTGCTTATCACCCCTCATGCCTGCATGCCATCACACCCCCTCACCCTCACTCCCATCACTCCACTCCATCCCACACACTGCACCTACACATATGATGAACCACAATGTCCAGCCCAGCATGCCATACCAATGCATGGACACCCCTCCCAGCCCTGCATGGACACCCATCACTAAAGCATGCACAGCATAGGGGAACTAACAATCACACAGTACATCACCATACACAAGCAAAGGTGGCAGGGCAACCCCAACGATAGAGGGAAAGCCAGGGACGGTCAATATGTCACACACATGAAGCATAATACATCACTTACATCCCCACAGGTACCCCAGCCAATGTCAGCGGAGAGGAGGTGCCACGACTATCCAGTCCCCCAACAGAAGATGCCCCCAGTGATGACTGTAACTCTGGACTTCAGGATCTGGATGAACTTCCTGGCCCATCAGGGACCACTGGACAGCCGGTAACCCAAGCCCACTCACAGACCACAACAGAGCCTCCCCCTTCAGTATCCAACACCACAGCACCCACTCAGTGTACCCACACCTCTGTCCCCAGAACACGTCAATCAGCAGTATGCCCACCTTTACAGGGACCCCAGGCCACACCTCGCCCCCAAGACAATCACGGACCTGGGGTCAATGGAAGTGGGCACACCGTTCAAGGGACAGAGGAACAGGGCAACAGGGACAATGGGAGGACCGCTGTGCGCTAGGGGGCAGACAGGACAAGGGAACCGACTCTGCAGGAGGCATTCCAAATCCTGGGAGTCTACCAATATTCCCAGGACATGATGGGCCAGATCCTTGACAACGTGGAGGAGAACAGGTGGCTGCAGGAGGAACAGTATCAGGGGTTCAGGGAGGACTTGCAGGCCATTAACACCACCCTAATCTCCATAGCAGGGGTGCTGGCAGACATGGCCAACATCATGAGGGAGGCAACAGCACACTAGCAGGCCCCTACCACTAGCCAGCCCATTCACCAGCCCTCCACCTCCACTGCCGCTAGTGGGCAGGAGGCCCAGCATCACAAACCACAGGTCACCAGCACCTCTCCCCCTGCAGAAGGTGAACCACCCACAAACATTCCCTGTGACCCAGATAGAAGCCCGAGACACTTGCCAATACCACTGCCAGGAAATGAGACTCTCCTGATTGTTCCCCCTTGTGTCCCACTCAGTCACCTTGTACACCTTGAACTGCCATTGCTCCCCTTCCTATGGCCATTTGGACACTGCACCTGTGCTACAAACAGACTGGAACAATACCCTGTACTTTCCTCCATCATCACCCCATTCCAATTGCACCTTCCACGAAATTGGTTAGTACCAAAATAAACACCCTTGAACACAACTCGACTACTTGTATGTCATGTGTTCAAAATATGTATTTATGTAAACAGTTACATCCATCATGCCACAGCCACACAGAATACACCAATAGTCATAGAAATGTGAAGTTGCACTGTCTCACCTGTGTACCATTGGAAGTACTGATGGATGACTGATGTTCTGTTGTCCTCATCCTCATCCTCAGTCTCTTCATCCTCACTGTCATCAAGGTCTACTGCTGCCACAGGGGCATCTCCTGCTTCCTCCTCCGGCAGCAAGGATACATGCTGCCTGAGGCCCAGGTTGTGCAACATGCAGCATGCCACTACTATCTGGCAGACCTTCTTGGGTGAGTAGCACAGGGATCCAACTGTCAGACGGAGGCACCTGAACCTGGCCTTCTGGAGGCCGAAGGTCCTTATTGATGATCCGTCTGGTTCGCCCATGTGCCTCATTATAAAATTCTTCAGCCCTTGTCCTGGCATTCCTCAAAGGGGTCAGCAGCCACAATAGGTTTGGGTAGCCAGAGTCACCTGCAGGTATTGAGGGGCAACATTTAGCCACACACAATCCTATGGGATCAGCAGCAGAGGCATACACTAAATTACACTGGTTGGGGACAAAGGCTCACCTATTAGCCACACCCTGTGCCTCTGTAGGTAGGCCATCACATTTGGGATGTTGCTATTCCTCAGGAAAAAGACATCATGCACCGACCCAGGATACTTAACATTGACGTGGGAGATGTACTGGTCCGCCAGGCACACCATCTGCACATTCAGTGAGATGAAACTATTACGATTCCTGTACACCTGTTCATTCTGGCGGTGGGGAAAAAAGCAATGTGTACCGTCAATCACCCCAATAATATTGGGGATATGTCCCATTGCATAGAATACAGCCTTCACAGCGGCCAAATCTTCCACCTGGGGAAAAGAAATGTAGCTGCACATGTGCTTTATCAGGGCAGACAACACTCTAGCCAGAACGATTGAGAACATTGGCTGTGACATTCCTGCTGCCAAGCCCACTGTCACTTGGAATGAACCAGTTGCCAGGAAATGGAGCACTGATGGCACTTGCACAAGAGGGGGGATCCCAGTTGGATGACGGATAGCAGATATCAGGTCAAGCTCCAATTGGGCACACAGCTCAGTGATTGTGGCCCTGTCTAGTCTATAAGTGAGTATAATGTGCCTGTCCTCCAGTGTAGCTAAGTCCACCAGGGGTCTGTACACGGGGGTATGTCTCCACCTTCTGTCAACCCGCAGCGGTAGGTATCTAAGGGACACAAGAGTGAGTAGCTGTCACAAATGGAACAACAAAAGCACAACAGCAGTCCACATGGTGCACTTATGTATTGGGACAGTGTTTATGGTGTAGTATGTGCCACTCAAATTTGTGACACAGTAATTGTCGATATGCCTGTTCCCCCCCCCCACCGAAATGGCAACCGCCTGTCCTGTATATAGGGACAGGTGGATGTGAGGTAATTCCGCCGACATTGGGCATCGTGGTGGAAGGCAGTCTTGCACCTCCGTGCAATTCCTCTTTGGATATTATGGAGATCTATGGAGTACAGTGGCCAATGGGGATCTACGCCGGCGGTGGCGGTGTATACAGCCGCGGACGTGACCATCATGTTCTATCTGATTCCTCACTTGTTTCCTGACCTTCAACAGGAGAAGACCTACACTGATTGTGCTGCTGTGATCTGTGTCTGGAACCAACCATGGCCCATGAGACCGGGGAAAGGGCCCCAGCATTCACTTGGGAGGAGTTGGAGCGACTGGTGGATGGGGTCCTAACCCAGTATGGACTGCGGCATGGGCCTCCAGACCAACAGGTGAGTACACTTTGGGCACGATGCATGTGGGAAGGATGCATGGAGATGTGTGAGCAAGCATCGTGTAAGGGGGGTTGGTAGGGGATGTCTTGTGGCGGTGTACATGGTGTGCGCTGGGCAATGTGTCTACCAATGGTGATGGAAAGGGGCATGGCGGGCCATTTGTGTAACAGGCTGGAGTGTTAGGTTAATGGTGTTCTCCTGTCTGTATTGCCTCTGCAGGTTAGCACCCATCAAAAGATGGGAATATGGCGTGCCATCGCCAAGACATGCGGACCCTGGGGGTCTATAGCAGGCGGAGCACCCACTGTTGGAAATGGTGGGAGGACCTGAGAAGCTGGGCATGGAAGACCACGGAGGCCCAGCTGGGGATGGCCTCCCAACGGGGACAGGGTGCGCGTCGGACCCTGACCCCTCTGATGGCCTGCATACTGGCAGTGGCCTACCCTGAGCTGGATGGGCACTTGAGGGAATCACAGCAGCCACAAGGGGCTGAGTACAGTGGATATTATCAGATATTTTGGCTGGTGGGGTGGTATGCGGGTGGTGGATTGTGTTAGTGGGTGCCCCTAAGGCCAGGTCAGACATTGCAGCGTGGTTCATCGGAAGGGTAATGGGTGTATGGCAAATACAGGTAACCTAGCTTGTTATCAGTCCATTTCAGCCAGGACATTGTGGGTCCCAGGAGTGCTGCAATTGGTAGTGTGTGCTCCTCATCTTGCCTTGGTGACTGCCATATCACTGGTAGTGCAATGCATAGCGCTTATGCCTGTTACCTGTGTGTGACGGTGATGTGTATGCCAATAGTGGTGTTGGTGCAGTCATTGACCTAGTGTATCCTTTGTCTCTCTCCTCCCCTTTCTTGTTTTGTCATCCTGTACTTCTGTGCATTAGCATCATCTGGTGGAGGAGCAGGGACACCAGCAAAAGAGTGAGCTGCATCTTGCAGGAACCAGGAGGCAGAGTCCACCAACAGAGGGAACCAGGGGGACGGAGAGCGAGGGAAGCACCACGGCGGAGACTGAAGGCGACAACACAGACTCTGTTACCTCCTCCGATGGAAGCCCCCTGGTGGTGGCGGACACCTCTGTGACCACCCCAGCTGCAGGTATGGCCACCACCCCCGTACTAGCACCACCCTCCCAGCAGCCCCTCAGCGAGTTGCCCGTGCCCATTCAGCCAGGACTGTGGGCATCTCTGTAGGGCAATCAACCATTGTGAATGCCATCCAGGGGCTGGCATCCCAGATGCTGCAATGGAATGCATTCCTGGAGGGCATTCACAGTGGATTGGCTGCCCAACAGAGATCGATTCAGGCTCTGGCCTCCTCTCTGATGGCAGCCATTGTCCCTGTTTCTAACGTCCTCCCTCCAACTTTGCTTCCCAGGCCCATTGTCCTGAACCCCAACCCATCCCAGGCACACATACTGATGAGCATGCACACAAGACAACACCCAAGAGTGTCACAGTCAAACACAAGCACCACACTCCTTCCCACATGCACTTATGCAAACACCATACAGTTGCAGACACAACAGCATCTACTACTTCCACTGTCTCCCCACCTCCTCCTCCTCCACCTCCCTCCCAGTCATGTCCACACTCACACCTGCATGCACTACATCAACATCCACTTCCATCATCACCACACCAAGCAGAACACACACCTCACTGGCAGACACCTCCACAACAGCCATGCACGAGCCCCCTCTCTCCTCTCCCACCCTGTCTGTCCCCCCCAAAAGACTCAAACGCAAGCACTCACACACCCAACAGCAATCCACCTCACATCAGCATACAGCCCATGCACCTGCACCCAAATCCAGCAGACATACAACGCCTACAACCACTCCCTCATCCTCCACTCCCATTACTCCTCCCGCCCCAACGTCCCTAAAAAACGTTTCCTTTCCCAACTTGACCTCTTCCCTCCCCCTCCACCCCCAAGTCCTGCACATATGAGCAGGGTACCAAGGACCCAGCCCAGCACCTCAGCCAAACATTCCAGGGGGACAGTGGTGGGAAGAATACTATACCTCCAGGCGAGAAGGGGAAGGAGCCTGAACCTCCAGGCAAGAAGAGAAAGGAGCCCGCACCTCCATCCAAGAAGGGGAAGAGCCCATCCACCCCTGCCAGGAAGGGTAAGAGATCCACGCCCCATGTACTGGAGGAGAAAAAGCCCTTTACTCCAGCAGGGGCTGTCAGGGTGACACCTCCACCACCACCAGCTGTTACGGGCCCCCACCGCCACCTGATGAATTACAGCCATCAGCAAGTGCAGAGGCTGCCCAGGAGGCTCCTCCATCCACCACCACACTGCAGCCATCAGCTGGTGCAGAGGCTGGCCAGGAGGCTCCTCCATCCACCACCACACTGCAGCCATCAGCTGGTGTAGAGGCTGCCCAGTAGGCTCCTCCATCCGCCACCACACTGCAGCCATCAGCAGGTGCAGAGGCTGCTCAGGACGCTCCTCCATCCACCACCACACTGCAGCCATCAGCTTGTGCAGAGGCTGCCCAGGAGGCTTCTCCATCCGCCACCACACTGCAGCCGTCATCACCAGCGGACACCATGTAGGCCACCCTCCAGGGACTGCTGTATGAGTTGCCCCCTGCAGAATCAGTGGGAAAGTTACCCACTCCAGAGACTGTGGCCTTGCACTCACCAGCACAAAGCAATAGGCATGTTGCCTCCTGTAGAACCAGTGGGAAACTCACCCACTCCAGAGACTGTGGCCTTGCACTCCCCAGCAGAGAGACATTGGCATGAAGCCCCCTCCAGAACCAGTGGGAAAGTCACCCACTCCAGAGACTGTGGCCTTGCATTCCCCAGGACAAAGCAATGGGCATGTTTCCCCCTCCAGAACCAGTGGGAAAGTCACCCACTCCAGAGACTGTGGCCTTGCAATCCCCAGGACAAAGCAATGGGCATGTTGCCCCCTCCAGAACCAGTGGGAAATTCACCCACTCCAGATACTGGGGCCTTGCACTCCCCAGGACAAAACAATGTGCATTTTGCCCCCTCCAGAACCAGTGGGAATGTCACCCACTCCAGAGACTGTGGCCTTGCACTCCCCAGCAGAGAGAAGTGGACATGGAGCCTCCTCCAGAACCAGCGGTCTTGTTCCTGCATCCGGCTGAGGCAACCCCCCCGAGGTGCCTGCCCATTTGCAAACTGATGCCCCTGCAGAGTCCTATCTGGATGTGGTCAGGATTCGAGTTGGGCCTCAGACTGTGCCCTGTGGCCATGTGGGCCCTTTGAACATTGGACTGGGCAGTGTCCCTTTGTGTACATATCAGTTTCATTGACAAATTGTATTAGTTATTTAGATGTTGATCTGATTACAATCAATTTCGTACATTCTGGTAGTCCTTAAATTATTCTTCCGTTTCTCGGGGACAAATTGTTTTTCGTGTGCAGCTGTTTGTGTGTATGGTGTGTGTGTGTCGGGTGTGTGCCGTGCGTGTCACTCTCGTTTTCCTCCCTCCCTCCCTTGTGTGCTAGGCGGCTGTACTCACCTTCGTCATCTTCGTCTGCGTTGGTGTTCCAGGTGGAGCATAACGTTAAAGATCATCAGGAAGACTTGCAGTTCGGGTTCCATGGCGGCGTTGTTCTTCCCTGTGTCTCCGATGGTGAGTCTTTTTTCTTCAGTGAAATGTTCCCACCAGGCTCGTGATGGCATTGGTACAGCCCCAGAAAAGCTGGCGGTTTCTGGTGTCTTTATATGGTGGGTGGTACTTTGTCTGCCGCCTGGCTGTTGCCAGCTACCGCCATGGTGAGCGTTGTTTCCGCCCTGGCGGTTGGTGTGGTACATTGGCTGCCTATGGGAGTGATCACCTCCATGGTCATAATTTGGCAGTAGTTACCACAAGCCTGTTGGCGGTATTACCCCCACTTTATCACCCACCTCCAGGGCCAGAATGAGGGCCTATGTGCCAAAATAATGTTTTAACAACAACAACCAGGAGGCCGGATTCTGGTGAAGAAGCATGTCTGCAAAAGCTGTGTTGAGGCCTGTTGGAAAGGACCATAACAAGTTGCACTTGTTACTTACACTGCTGTACAGTGTGCTGATAACCGCAGCAGAGCTGCACAGCTTGCACAAGATGAGTGAAAACAGCAAATGAAGATGTGGTGGCTACAACACTGTTTCACAGAGTCAAGCTTAAGTTCACAACATGGATCCAGAGGGGGAAGAAGGAGTTGGAGAAGAATATTAAACTGGTAAAGTTGTTGATGAAAGTGAAGGTAAATATCCTGGTGAAGGCATCAGTAGCCAGTTTTAATTTGAAAATCAAATGAAGAACTGTTACAAAGTCTTGAGAAGCAGCAAGAAATAGTCTCCGATTAAACTTATGAAACGTTCCAGTTAAAATTTTGAGTCTCAAGAACCAGCTGGAGAAGAAAGTAGTTCACAGTGAGTCGCTTTGCTGATGCAGGTCAAAGAGCAAGTTTGACTGGGAGTGAAGAAGTCTCAGCAGTAGTCACAAGTGAAGATACAAGAGTTGTATCTCCTAAGGAAGTGAAAAGAACATGCAAGAAAAGAGACCGGGAGAATGAAAGATTAAAGTCAGAGAAAAACTGGAAGCATATTAAATTGATTAAGAGAACACTGATAGTGATTTGCCTGTTGCTTAAAGCCCACCAAGAAAGTAAATCCTGAATAGAAGGTATGTCTCACCTGAATGGACGACATATCTTGCATCTATGTCTGAAGAAGGGTCAGATGAGGCAGATTACAAATCAACAAGCTATTGATAATTCCTCTTTGAAAAAGAGCCACCTTGATTTTCTGCAAATCCTGATGGTCATGAAATTTTGAATCTAAAGTTGTAGATATTGCAAAAAGTATCCAGATGAAGAAAGATGTTTTGAGTTTATGAATCAAACAGATCAACTGGAAACCAACCAAAGCATGATTTGTTTTCGATTCATTTTTGAAAGAAAAAACTATTTTTTTAAACAAAAGGTGTTTCTCAAAGACTGATTTTTTTTAGCTTCTAATTCTTTAATTATTGTCATTGATCTCAATAGAAAGGACATATAGCAGATGCAGTAAAATTGTTAGTGTGATTTCACTAACAATAATATTAATAGTCCTGATTAGCCTATTGTTGTGTCTTATTTCTTGGGCTGGAGGTTTCTATAGAGGTTGAACTGACTACAGTGTATAATGAAACTGAACATAACACACTAATACATAGGGAAAGATTAGTTAATGTGTTAAGGATAATGTTCATGCAAGTATGTTGGGTGAATATGCTGACATTATAGGTGGCAAGAGGTGGATGGTGTGTAATTTTCCTCCCTCTTCTGCAGGTGAAAAGGGAACATATTTACAGCTACCAATGCCCTACAATCATTTTTGTAATTGCTTTGTTAGTCTATTTAGTATAGTTTCTGTCATCGTACTAGTCGAATTTCAGTGCCGGAGGACTTCTAAAGATATTGGGAATAGGGTAACTTAGGGTAACTATTTGAATATCATTGCACAAACTAGGTTTAACTCAAACCAACTAAAAGGGAGACTGTGTGTAGTTGAAGTAAAGAAGAGTGTTAATCTGTTAAAGGATATAATGAGAGGACAGCAGAAATTTTGAGATACTGGAAGGATGAGAGGAACATAAAAGAATACACTAGGCTGAAGAGAAATTTAGGTTTTTAAATTTGTATTCAAGGTTGAGAATGAAACATAAAGAAGGGTGTATGGTGTGTTAGGAACCCACATGAGTTCAATCAATAGTTTGTGGTAAAGTGTGTGTGTGAAAGGAGTTATGTTGTCAGAAGTGAATTCCTGGTTAGGGAAGAACCAATTCTTAGAATTTATTATATGTGGTAAGAATGCTTATTTTAACCTACCTCATAAATGGGAGGGTTCTTGTTATCTTGCTTTTAGTATTTCCCAAAGTATATCATGTGAATGAAATGAGTGATGTTGGTTTGAAGAGAGTAAAACAAGGTTTTGGTATTGGTATTAGATGTAATGTATTAGAAGTTACAATTTCATCTCTTGTTGTGTGTAACGGGGACGCAGTTACTCGGTTGCCGCCGGCATCAACAGTTGCCGGGACAACCACAACTGAAAGAACTGGAAGGAACCCCGGGGGGACCTTTGGGGGCACAGAGGAGGAAAACTCGGAACACTTCCTGGGTCGGCCAGATATAGATCGGATGAGAGAAGGGCGGTGGCGTGAAGACGATAGGGACAGAGAGAGACCGGAGAGCAGATCGATGACGAGCAGAAGGAGGAAAACCACAGCAAGAGGAGGAGGAAAGGAACTACGACACAGAGAGAGAGAGCGACACTGAGGAAAAAAAACAGAGGAGAAAGACAACACGAGGAAGCAGGAAGACGGAAAGAGCAGAGCTGACACGGGAGGAACGAGTGTGGTACTGGAGGAGCCTGACTACCTGAAATCCTGCCACGTCCCAGGAGGGAAGTGGCTGCACAAGGTACGGGCATATTTATTGTCCAAGTCTCCCACTTGGGTAAAAAGGGGAAGGGAGAGGGGGAGGGAAACATCAGAAGACTTAACTCTGTAGAAAGAATGGGTGGGTAAAGAGGCCAAGAAGAATGCACTGTCACGAACACATGCATGCTTCATAATTATGACACCGGTGAGAACCCTCCCTCACGTCCACACCCCTCCCTTCCCTGGTGAACCAGTCCCCTAGTGTAAATATCCACTTACCTGAGAACTGGGTTTTTCTTGTTCTCTCTTTCCATCAATGCACCCTGGTACAAGCAGGAAGTCACGTGAGAGGAACCAAGACATAACCTATAGAGGAAGAAAAGAAGACAAAAAGAACATTAAAAATAGAGTAACCACCGTAATCCAAAAAACATATCTAAGAAATAAATACAATACGAAGACAATTAATCCGAGTCTGTAGTCCGTCTGTTATAAAAGCGACGCCTACGCTTACAGTGTGGTTATGAAAGATGTGAAAATTAGATTAGCTACGCTTCTGCATCGGCTGACTTGTAATACAGCTGGTGAGCTAACCCAAATTAATACAAAGTTAATTTCTATGCGTGCAATGATTATGCAAAACTGCTTAGCGCTAGATATCTTTCTTGCAAAGGAAGGCAGTGTTTGCAGGATTTTGAAGGTGAGAGAATGCTGATAACAGTAGGGTAATTAATGCTTGTGTCTCAAATATGACTAATATTTCTCTTGAAGTCCGAGTTTTAGAAGAGTATGGTTTGTGAGGTTTTAGTAAGGTTGCTGAGAGGACTGACATCTTGGGTCGGAGTATGTTCAGGACCACACTAAACCTTGTAATTATTGTGTTGACTTGTGCAATTTTTCTGTTTCTCTTTTTCTCTTTTTTTAAATTAATATTTCTAAACTATGGGTGTAAACAGAACAGGAAATCTCCCTAAAGGAAGTGGGATGAAACTGAATTAGAAGATGTCAGAGATTGAGTGCATAATCAACTGAAGCTGGTGAAGGAATCAAGAAGTGGAAGGTAAAGCACACTGTGGGTTTTTTGTGATTATAAAACAATCAAAGGAGGGGATTTGTGGGAGTTTTTGTGTATTAATATAATTTGTCTGTTTTAACAATGTGCAGGATGTGGATTTACACTAAATGTCACTTTTATTATTTTTATTTTATTTAGTTTAAATACCAGTTCGTCAAAAAAACTAAAAAGACAGTCAAAATTACTTTTGTCATAATAAAGGACATAATCCATTATGAATAATTAAATCCTATGAATTGCCAGAAAAAAACAGCCTTCTAAAGTGCAAGGTGGATTGTACAAATAAACAAATTTCAACCGAATCAGTGTAACCGAACACCATGATACTTTTTGTTTAAAGTGCTATGTGCAAAAAAGTGCATGTGAGCAAATCAGAACCTAATCAACCAAATCCATGCAACCTGATTCTCTAACTCTTTATTCAAAGTACAGTGTGGAAATACAGTGCATTTGATATATTCAGAAACCTGACAACATGCAATAAGTAAGAAAAATACATTTAAATGATTCGAAAATCTGCAAAGGCTAAAATTAGTGATTCAAGTATCTACGAACTCACAATCTAAAATTCTTTATCCAAAAGACTAACAAAGTACATTATGCTCTTAATGGTCACACTCTTTCCAAAATTGCAAAAAACTGTTATATTTTTATTTCACAAAACATATGAATAATCAAACATTTTGATTCTAGTCATTTTAAAAAGCCATTTTTCCTTAATAGGAAAATGTTTTGATCTTTTGAATGCCAACACTGTAATATCAAAGATCGAGCAACTTTGAAAATATGATTATGTAAAGTGAATACCTAAACAATTCTAGAACTACTTCAGGTCTAATATTTACCCCTAGAATTTTGCTCTTGCATAGAAAAATTGAGTGCCGAAATCCATGAAGTTCCGTGCATGCAGAAAATATATGAAGCCAATCCCCAAATGCATTTATATGGCAATAGAAACACTGGCCTGACATTGCTGGATTATTTCTATGGAGGGTGCTAGGAGTATATAACACTATCAATCTTCAAAAGAATGCCATTCTTTTAAAATTAGCAGCCTGAAGACTTTAATACCCCACATTGGCTATAATCTGCCACTCTCCTTTCTGATATTATTTGATCATTTGTTTATTTTATTCTTTTTAAAAACTTGGTGAATCAGAGATAGGTTTGAAATCTGCTGTAAACCCCTGCACCAATTACCTACCCTTCTGAACAAGAGCTTCTTCACTGTATGGGGATCTTCATTCATTATTCTAAAATTCTCTTTTAGGAAACGTTTTTGCACAACACTAAAGAAGAAAAATGATCTATCTAACATGAGCTATGGACAGATATCCACCCAATTTTTCAACCTCCGACCGATAAAAAAAGTTAGAGTTTACCAAGACCGCTTTGGCATTCCATCTTTCTACCCAGTGCTTTAAAATAAACAGCCCAATTACTTGCACTCCCTCAACAACATAAATGCATGACACAGGAGTATACTAAATGACCTAAAAAGCTGTTTAATACGAACTGCTTTCTATTTTGTTTTTTTTCAGTAGATTTGTATTTTTTAAAACAACAAGCAAATCTATTTCTGATTCTTTAATCATTTACACCAAAACAAAATTATAAAAATTCTGAATCATAAGTAATCTACACCACACTGTCTGAAAAGGATGCTAGATAGTAATCTTGAAGCTGAGGTAGGGCCAACCACCCTGTTCTTTGTTTAATTGTACAACCGGTAGTTGAACCCAGGGACTCCTAACAAGGGAATCAACGTCTTGAAAATATGCATTATTAACTTCATCATCATCAAAAATATTCGATTGAATTCAACAATCATAAAAGCAGGTAATTCATATTAAAAACATCACTCAGTATTTAGAATAATTAAAAAAACACAAATAGGTCAGACCATACCTAAAAGGGCCGTACAGTGAGATTACGTTACAAGGAATTAAATAAGTTCTCATAAAAGCCACAATTCAAAAACAGTAAATAATGTTTTAGGACAAAAGCTATTATCGTTAATAAAATGCATTTAAAATTTATACAAATAAGAAACCCTGTCTAGGTTAACTGATAATGTGATCTGGCCTTCATCACTGCACATAAAAATAGAGCTATTCCATTGCAAATCATAGTTGATGATAGGGACAGGAGATAGTTGAAGGCTGGGCGACATTGTTTAAAGTGCATTGATTTAAAAAATGGGATCTCAAACGCTTTCCTTAAATCTGCATAGAATTTACAGAAAAAGAGAATGTGTATTGTGCTTTGGTCATACACTGAATCACAGGGACATTTTACCAAGACTGGAGTCCAATCATTAGTACTCGGGAAACTAACAAGACGATGAAAAATCTCTAATCTTAGGCGCATGAGGACGAACCGATGCCTTGGATTCAGTACATTACTCAAATATGGTTCCATGCCATCTGTTTGTTGCAACATGAAATTCCTCATTACGCTGGGTTTCTTTACCTCAGTGGCCCATCTTAAATGGGCCACGTGAGTAAGACAGATATTTTTCAATTCCTTCCTGGAGATTGATTCCAGTTTTGCCAGGGTGGAATATAACTCGGGATAGCCCAGCTCTATCAAATAATTCATTATATAGTTTAACCATGGAATTTGCAGCAGATAAGATAATGCCAATGCATCTCCTATAATGGCCCTGTTCAGCCTAGCAGAATCAGAGGTCCATACTTTATGCCACAATAGGATTGGTTGAATACAAATTAAGTCTATAAGGTATGATACACCCAATTCCATGTGGCATACCAGTGTAGGGGTGGATTTTGGAACGCTTAAAATGAACTTTAAGAAATCATTTTCAACTAGCTGTAAGATGTTACAGTTCCTATGTCCACAGAGTCCTGCCCTGTACAATGCAACAGAGACACATTTTGCGTTGTACAGTGTCATCACACCCTTGGGGATCACTCTACCAACCTTTTTCGAAAAGTTTTTTACAGCCATAATAGTTTTAGAAAATAACAGCTTCCTCAATTTTATGTCTTGTGACCGTGTACCTTCATTATCAAACGTAATGCCTAGGTATGAAAAGGTTCCTGTGTCATCTAGTTTCGTGCCTTTTAGCATGATCTGAGGTTTCTTTATAGAATTTCTACAACATGTCATCTAGAAGGTTTTAGAGTGATTAATTCTGAGACCTAAGGCTTCCATGTACTTATCAAAGGATGTAAGTAGCCTCTGCAATGCTACTGGGGTGCGGGCCATCAGAACGGCATCGTTCGCATACAAGAGTACTGGGATCTTACGAGAACCAACTTGTGGGAGGTCACTGCAAGCATCAGATAATACCTCCTCTAGTTTGTTAATATATAAAGCAAACAGTAGGGGCGCTAGTACACAGCCTTGCCATACCCCCCGTTCAATAGGAAAGGCTGAGGTGCATTCGCCCTGAAGCCCATAACGCACCTTTGCTTTAGCTCCGGCATATAGGGGGTTCTTCCAACTTTGGAGGAGGTGTTAATCTGTCCCAAAAGTGACGGTAAAGTGACAGATTTACCACCAGCCGTATTACGAGTCCATTATATCCTATGGAACTCGTAATACGGCTGGTGGTATATCCGTCACTTTACCGTCACTTTTGGGACGGATTAACACTCCTCCAAAGTTGGAATAACCCCCATAGTTCCTTAATAAAGTGGACAATAGTTGGGTCTACCCCTATGTCCAATAAGATAGGCCATAATTTACTATGGACCACGCAGTCAAATGCTGAAGTCAGGTCGACAAACACTAGGTATGAGGCTCTGGCCTTGGCCCTCATATATTTACCGAGTATAATATCCAAGTTCAGAGCCTGCTCCGTAGTCCCTATCCCAGCTCTAAAGCCATATTGCAAGTCCGAAAGGATATAATTTTCTTCCGTCCAATCTCGTAGGCTCTTTAAAACAATTCGTCCAGCAATCTTTGCGAGAGTATCAAGCAGGGAGATTGGGCAATAGCATGCAGGATTTTGACGATCTCCCTTTTTAAAAATAGGAACGATGATGGACTCAGCCCAGATCGGGATAAAGACTGTGGCACAGCAGGCACGTAAAACTTGAGTTAATAGCGGGCCCCAAAGTGAAACGTTGGACTTATAAATATCAATTGGGGCTCCCTCTGGGCCTGGAGCTTTCCTGCTTTTACTGGCATTAATTGCTTCTATAACCTCTTTTAGACTAAATGGTGGAATAATAGATTGGGAAACTGGTCTCAAAGGGTTTGGTTCCAGGGCCAAATCTTTTGCGGAGTATATGCTAGAGAGAAAGGAAACCCAATCCTCTTCAGTAATGGCTATTTCGATTGTTGGTGACGTTCCATCACACAGAAGAGGAGAGTTTACGATTTTCCAATATTTAACGTTGTCGTTCTGAAGGCTTGCTTCATGAAGAGAATGCCAAGCCTTGTTTTTTAGGTTCTGTTTTCTTGTTTTTAATCGCCTTTTTATACTCCTTCCTCCGAAGGCTAATACTATGTCAGGATTTTGTCTATGTAAGCACTGTTTAAGATTCTTATAGGCTTGAGTACATTCACTATCAAACCATCTTTTGCCTACATAAGGCCTAGGTTTGCCAAAACTAACTTTGAGGGAGTCTTTAATTCCGGTAGTAATTACAGTAAAAGCATTTATGCAAGCCTACGGGCAGATGTTGTCTGAAAGACAAATTTCAAACTCGTTCGAAAATTTGCTCATTAATTGTTTCATGAACCACGTAGGCTCAAGCTGTGACCACCGGATAGTATAACCATTTCTTGCTCCCAATTCAATATACTCTACATTCTCTGTTGATTCCATATGTTTGGCGATGGCTTGAGGCAGTGTAAGGCTTAAGCTTTGAGGGTAGTGATCACTGAACAGGGCATCTTGAATTTTATACTCGGATACATAAGAGATAAAATTATTGGATAATAATATAAAATCGATTGTTGTGTTAGCCATTATATGTGGATTTTAGCTGTGGTTTACAATGAATTGCACTATTGCACAAGAGGAGATCAAATTTAAACAATGTTTCATTCAACAAATTGCCATAATGATTATGTATAAAATGGTATGAATCATCATCTCCACCCGTGCCAAAGAGACAAGATTTTTCCACGGATTGAGAACACAAGTGTGTATTAAAATCACCCCCCCACACAATAAAAGTCTCATTGTGCGCTAAGTTACATACTCGATCCAGGTCTTCCTGCAGCAGCTTGAGAACAGAAAATAAACTTTGTTGAGGAACATTATTATAAAAGTTAATGATCACCATTTGTGCGATGGTTTTTAATTCACATGTGATCAATTGATAAAATGAATTGGAAATTAATCTAGCGTCCTTAATTAAATTGAACTTGTTAGAAATGAAAGTGCACAACCCACCTTTTGCCCTGCCCCGAGAGAAAGGAACAGTAGGGGTATGAAATGTCCTAAAACCGTTTATGTGGATAGGATCCACGGACCAAGTCTCTTGTAAACTCACCCAGGAGAAGGATCAAATATATTCTAACCAGTCTTCATTCTTAATTTTAGAGCGCAGGCCCGCCACATTCCAAAATAAAAATGAGAAATCCTCTCCCCGAGTTTTAGTACCTTGCCCTGCGGAAGACTGTTTGGTTACTTTTTCTTTTAATTGGATGAAAAGTCCGCTTATTGGCGCTTCATTGTTGACAAATTGACTCGATAGGACTTCCATCTCCGTCCGTTCATCTCCATTACTCTCCACCAAACCGTCCCCACCCTTTAGTGGAGCAGAAGCTGGGATTAGAATAGTAGTCATAGGCCCACCTACTTCCTGATCAAATGATAGTCAATTGACGCCTTCCAAAGAGAGAGCATGAAATCTATTCTTGTTTGGGATCGAGTAGTATCTCTCCCGCCTAGTTATTTGTTGCTCAAAATTAGGACCAGGACAGACCTGGTCAAGATTGTGCGTATAAAAGAAACCCAGGGGCAGCAATATAATGCCATAGTCCGTAATCTGCCACGGGCTTAGGTGGCTCAGAATGTCTTCGACCAGTTTCGGGGATTTAAAGGAAAGTACCACACAGTCGCCCCTAAATAACTTCTGAATCTTACCCACCCATTTTACCCTCCTAACCATTTTAATATCCTCAAAGAGAATTTCTGTCATACCAGGTCCCATACGGGTTCCAATCCAGTTCAAGGATTTATTACTCAACGCTGTCTATGATTCCCTATAAACCCCGTAAATGGTAGGGACATTTGCAAGGACTATCACATAGGGAGTTGCCGCTGGTGGCAGATCTAATATATATCTTGATATTGAAGGAGAATCCCGGGAAAATTTCAGGCTGGTCAATGTTTCCCCTCTATTTGACCGTGCTTTTTGACGTGGGGCATTACTGGTACTAACTAGTGGAGAGCATAAGTCTACATGTTTTAGGGTAGGCTGAGGCGTGTGTGATGACTGTTTGTGCACTGTTAAGGGATTGCTATTTGGATCTGAATCGTCACAGTGTTGAGTGGTGACGGCTGTTACACTTGCAAACTGAGCCTTCATTAATTAAATTGAACATTGTCTCCACATTTTCCTCCAATCGTGTTAAACGTTCAATCATTTGGTCAAAAAAGGGCCTGACTAAATGTTCCAAGGAGTTAATAGTCTCTAAGGGATTAATTTCCGTGTTCATTGTGGGTTGTACATTCCTCTGACCAAGTTTTGTGTTCTCGCAGACGATATGTACGTTTTGAGTAGATTCCGTGAGTGAGGATGCAGGATTACCACGTCTAATCTTATCAAGTGACTCTTGACTGGGGGCTTTATCCTTACTAACTGATTTAGGTTTCTTTAAACGTTTGGGAGAGGGTGGGTGGTCACCGTCATCTGAAATAAAATCAGTTGTATCTTGGATACATCCATTCTTACCTCCAATTTGGGGACCCACAGGGCGGGCGCGCTACAATGTAGCACAGAAGAGGGGCCCCTCTCTGCCCCGGCACCAAAGATCAGCACGTCCCAGGAGGCGGGAGCGCTTCCGTGAATTTAAAGGGCCTTCTCCTCCAGCCCGACGTCAGCAGCAGGTAATTAGCACGTCCCGCAGGGCGGGCGTGCTACAATGTAGCACAGAAGAGGGCTCCTCCCTGCCCCGGCACCAAAGATCAGCGTGTCCCATTATTAACTTTAATTGTAACATTAACAAAAATAAATGCAAGTAATGGTAAAAGTGATATTTTAATGAGAGACACACGGCCGACCAAAGCTAATGGAAGCAAGGACCATCTAGTCAGAAGTTCCTTCACTTTCTTCAGTATAGTTGTGATCTGGTTGCTGTAGAGCAAACTAGTGCTCTAAAATGTTGCTGAAGATCATTAATTCCTACATTAAACAACAAAACTTCAGATTTAGAGTGGTGAGTCATCATCCCCTGATGCAGTGTCTACCTTTATTGCATCCAAGGATCCTTGAATGTTACTTTTTTAGACTTTCAGATATAGAATAATATTGTCAAAGACTTTTATTTTTGACATCCCCTCTACTGAAGTAGGGGGCAATCATACTCATTGCGTAGCCCTGCCACCAATGGTTCCATGAAAACTTAATTTCACATGTGTGCAATTATATAGTGTTACTGTCATGTCTTTGAAACGATTTTGCTGTGACATGTTCAGCTTGGAAAATTTGACCTATTCTAGCTAGGCCTCCATTAGGCCTCGGTGCCATATTATGCAAATTGGAGATCTCACCGTGCAAGTTCACGGTTTATTTTTGCTGCTGTACACAATCAAGCAAAATCATGCTTATTTCTGAATGATATTGTTGAAAACGTCTTTCAACCATGGGCTCAATAATGTTTCAACACTGAATGTTTATTCCACCTACTTGCTGAATTGCATTGTATCACAATAGCTTGCTGTTTTGTAACTAGTTTGTTCTGCCTTCTCCAGAACATTTCATCCCCTTCTAGCTAAATCAATATTCATGTAGATAGTGCTTAAGTCAAAGGTAGTATGATACTTCATACTCTGACTTGCTAAAAGTTTAATTATTTTGCTCACATTAAGTTTTATTATTTTGCTCAGCACTTTCAATGTTAATCTACGACAAGATTTCCTACAAAAAGCCTCAAATTTGGGGGTGAGACCGAGGACTTCTGAGTGCTAATAGGAATGCTGTTCAATTTCTTTACTCATTTTGCTGCTAAATTATTTCTGATTTTGCCATAATTCTCTAGTGCCCTATCCCCAAGTGCCTTTGTGGCAATGACTTTACGCACCTACACTTTTGAATTACTGTACTGCACTGTTAGAAATGGGGTCTCTAGTTGGCAGAGGTGTGGACGCTGTCCACGTAGGGACCACAATCCTAGTCAAGGCAAGTAAGATGCATACTAAAAGTTTACCTGTACTCACCCTCTGGTAGCTTGGCACACAGCAGTCAGGCTAAACTAAAGAGGCAATGTGTGAAGTAGTTGTACACACACACACACAGTAATCACAGTGAAAACACCACAAAGGAACTCCAGGTTAGAAACATAGCAAATAATTATCTGAGTCAAACAAGACCAAAACAACAAAAATCCAACATACACAAGTGAAGTTATGACTTTTTAAAGGTTAAATCAAAAAAGCAATGCTTAGAAGACAATAGCTCGAATTGGAGCTATCTGGTCGTGCTGGACTGTGACAAATCCAAAAGTGAAGTCTGACTGTGATGGAGCGTGGGCCAGGTACAGAAGTCATGCAGACCCGCTGACAGTATCTTTGTCACGTTGATGTTCGGTGATGATGTGTTGATCCAGAGGAGGGGATGGCTGCGCTTGCTGGGTGATGCGTTCTTTCCTGATCGGGCAACATTGTTGATGTCCAGAAGCGATGAGTACTGGTTCTGATGTGTCAGGCTGCATTGTAAGTCGGGGTCGTTGTGTTGCCCATTCGGCGACCGGTTTTCCTGGCTTTGGTGCAGGCAGTGGCAAAGCAGAGTTTCTGCAGCGGGATGCCTCAGTTCCAAGTGACAGTGTTGTTGTGTCAGTTTTTGTGTTGCAGCACCACACTCATCTCCAAGAGCACAGGACTGGGTTTGGCACCACTTGGCAGAGCAGGACTCATAGCAGAGGAGCCAAGGGGTTGGAGCTTACGCAGGTGAAGTCTTAGATATCCCTGAGACTTCAGAAACAGGAGGCAAGTCCAGTCAGGCCGTTGGAGAAACTTTTAGATTACAGGATGTAGAGAGTTAGATCCATCCCTCTAATTCCCAGGCAAGAAGTAACAGGCAGCAGGTCAACACACCAGAGCAAACAGCAAAGTGGCAGTCCTTCCTGACAGCACAGCGGTCCTTTTTCCTGGTAGATTGTCCCCAGTCCAGAAGTGTTCTCAGTATATGGTGTCAGAGGCCCAGTACTTATACCCAAAAAGGCCTTTGATGTAGGGGTAACTTCAAAAGTGGTTTTGAAGTGCACCAGTTCCCCTTTCAACTCAGTGCTGTCTGCCAGGAGATCTATGTGGGGTCAGGCCACTGGACTTTGAAGTTTAAGTGAGAGCCCCTGGACCCTTCCTGCCCAGGAAGGCCCTTCAGTCTGCAGATAAGTGCAGATGCAGCTGAGTGTCCTGAGTTTATAGCTGTCTAGATGGACTGCACAAGGGGAGTTGTCACCCAGCACCGACCAGATGTGGATTGGAGATAGGATGTAAGGCACACACACAGCAGTAAGAGCAGAGAAATGCCTACTTTCTAAAAGTGTCATTTCTAAAATAGTAATGTTAAATACAACTTTACTAGTAAACAGGATTTCTCAGTACCATTCCAAACAAGACAACGCCACTCCTTTCAGATGAGAAATCACCACCTGAAAGTATATAAGTGGATTTAAAATGCTAATCTATGAGAGGAGCAGCCCTCGCAGCAGTGAAAAACGGAATAGGCCGCTCCAGGACACGTAAAACTTAAAAATACATGTCATACCTTTTAAACATACTGCACCCTGCCCCGTGGGTCACATAGGGCCCACCTTAGGGGTGACTTACATGTAGTAAAAAAGGGAGGTTTAGGCCTGACAATTGGGTACACTTGGTCGAAATGGCAATTTAAATTACAGACATGGGCTGTTGCGTAGGTTCTCATTATCCTAATAAGACTACTGGATTTGGGCGGCAGAATCACCTGAATTGTGGGGTACTGAGTATAATCCCATACCATGTGATGCCTGTCAGCCTAATCTGGTTTTTTCCAGTTAACTAGCAGTGCCTCATCTCCACCCGACAGCGGGGATAATTGTGGCAACCGGGTGCATGACAAGGAAGACTCCTCAAGGGAATCATAGTCGATCAGATCTCATCCCTTTCTCTCAGTTACATTAGTCTCACACAGGGTATAGTTCAATAAGATTTATTAAAGTAACTCCATCTTAGATAAAATGGCATGTATTGCAATAACTAGGATAATAAAACCCACTAGAAGCAAAATTGTGACAAGGAGAGAGAAACACAAAAACAATCCCACCATACTGTCACTTGGAATAATATAAATATTTCCTTCCTAAACTTTGCTCGAGCACAGCGTGATAAGCCCTAATCCACCCTTCAGGTTTCCACCCTCAGAAGACATCATCCCTCATACCTGAGAAAGGGAGCCTGTTGTCTAGAAAGACATTGTACCCAAATAGGCCCGGGATTCGGCAGTCCAAGCAATCAGCAAGAGTGAAGACGTTCAGAAATCAGCATGTAGTCGTCGTCATCTGGCTGGAATCTCCCTCTACCATGAATGGGTTAGAGAAGTGTTTTTGTAATAAAACAGTTAATGTTCTAAGAAAGTGTCCCCACCTAAGGATATGTATGTTTCTGTGAATGTTGGAGACACCGCATACAACTTTTGCTGGCAAACCTATCTGACTGCAGCCCTAGGGAAAGCACAAACTGAAATGAATGCAGTGCTAAGAACATAATACTTTCCTAGTTGAGAGTACAAACAGTTGGAGAAAGTAAAACAACACCGCAAATGTGCTAATGCTAGAAAAATAAGGGTGATGCTGAATAAAATGTAACTGGGCTAAAGTGCACAATGGCAGGCATAGTTTGCTAAAATAATGTGTCTAAAACATGGCCAAAATAGCTATACCACACCCTCCCCTTGGTGGTTCAAAGCCTAAAATGTAATAAAAAGCTTCTAAAACCTATTCATAAAAGCTTTTGAACATGAATTTCAATAATGACAAGTTAAAAGACGCTTGAGCATGGGGTAAAAGGGGCAATTTGAAACATCAGCAGTGGCACCAATAAAACGTAATTCAAAAGTCAATGTAATTTTTAAAATTGCCAATTATATCCGGGACAATTGAAGCCAGGAAATGTTCCACTTTGGCAGGTGGTAGAATAGCCAGATTGTTTCCAAGGAAAAACAAGGAGCACTCATGTTCTAAAGCCAGCTGAGGCAGCAGCATTCCTTGTTGTGCCCAATGTTGAGTTAAGAGCTGCATTATCCATGAATGGCAACTCATAGACAGCTTCCTGTAGCAAACGCACCCTCAAAGCGCATGCCTGGTAATGAGCCCTCAGCGGAAACATCAAGAGATCAGAGTCCAAAGAAAGTAATCAACGCGTAGAAAGACAAACTTTCAGTGCACATTAGAAAAGGCACCAAAGGCATTGAAGCGCTGGCTGTACACAATCCAAAACCCGGTCTAAATGACAGAGACCAATCGCACTCCAGGTGTTCCAGGAGTGTTTCTCTGAAATACTGCATAATGCATTCAGGATATAGTTGAACTGGTAGAAGAGCTTTCAGTCCTCCGTGTTGTGAAGTGACAGACATTGCACAGGAAAAATAGCAACAGCAGAATGCCACCTATTATAGCCAAAGTAATGCGTAATTTCAGTAGTACTGGATGCGTTAAAAATTCGCTCCACAAGTTCACCAAAGTGTCTTGTTTGTATTTAAAAGGACAGAATCTCTGCAGATGACCTCGCAACTTGAAGCGCATAGGTCTCCCACGCAGATGTGAGCAAAACATGTTTTTGAAACAATAAAACCTTGGGTCTGCTCAACTTGTCAAAATTCACATCTGACATAGCAATGTGAGGCCAAATCTCTGCTACTTCCCTTTGTTGTGTAGCAGTAAAAGGGCATTCCCACAACTGGTGACAATTTGGGAGACCGAAACGACATAAGCTATTCCGGCTAGCATTCCACAACAACTCTCACTGTTAAGGAGTGTGAGAAAGTAGCCTCTTTCTAGCCTTGTTACCCCCACTTTTGGCCAGTTTGTGAGTGTATGTCAGGGTGTTTTCACTGTCTCACTGGGATCCTGCTAGCCAGGGCCCAGTGCTCATAGTGAAAACCCTATGTTTTCAGTATGTTTGTTATGTGTCACTGGGACCCTGCTAGTCAGGACCCCAGTGCTCATAAGTTTGTGGCCTATATGTATGTGTTCCCTGTGTGGTGCCTAACTGTCTCACTGAGGCTCTGCTAACCAGAACCTCAGTGGTTATGCTCTCTCTGTACAAATTGTCACTAACAGGCTAGTGACCAATTTCACCAATTTACATTGGCATACTGGAACACTCTTATAATTCCCTAGTATATGGTACTGAGGTACCCAGGGTATTGGGGTTCCAGGAGATCCCTATGGGCTGCAGCATTTCTTTTGCCACCCATAGGGAGCTCTGACAATTCTTACACAGGCCTGCCACTGCAGCCTGAGTGAAATAACGTCCACGTTATTTCACAGCCATTTTACACTGCACTTAAGTAACTTATAAGTCACCTATATGTCTAACCTTTACCTGGTAAAGGTTGGGTGCTAAGTTACTTAGTGTGTGGGCACTCTGGCAATAGCCAAGGTGCCCCCACATTGTTCAGGGCCAATTCCCCGGACTTTGTGAGTGCAGGGACACCATTACACGCGTGCACTACATATAGGTCACTACCTATATGTAGCTTCACAATGGTAACTCCGAATATGGCCATGTAACATGTCTATGATCATGGAATTGCCCCCTCTATACCATCCTGGCATAGTTGGCACAATCCCATGATCCCAGTGGTCTGTAACACAGACCCTGGTACTGCCAAACTGCCTTTCCCGGGGTTTCACTGCAGCTGCTGCTGCTGCCAACCCCTCAGACAGGCTTCTGCCCTCCTGGGGTCCAGCCAGGCCTGGCCCAGGATGGCAGAACAAAGGACTTCCTTTGGAAAATGGTGTGAAGGCAGGGGAGGAGTAGCCTCCCCCAGCCTCTGGAAATGCTTTCATGGGCACACATGGTGCCCATTTCTGCATAAGCCAGTCTACACTGGTTCAGGGACCCCTCAGCCCTGCTCTGGCGTGAAACTGGACAAAGGGAAGGGGAGTGATCACTCCCCTGACCTGTACCTCCCCTGGGAGGTGCCCAGAGCTCCTCCAGTGTGCTCCAGACCTTTGCCATCTTGGAAACAGAGGTGCTGCTGGCACACTGGACTGCTCTGAGTGGCCAGTGCCATTAGGTGACGTCAGAGACTCCTTCTGATAGGCTCCTTCAGGTGTTGCTAGCCTATCCTCTCTCCTAGGTAGCCAAACCCCCTTTTCTGGCTATTTAGGGTCTCTGTCTCTTGGGATTCCTTACATAACGAATGCAAGAGCTCATCCGAGTTCCTCTGCATCTCTCTCTTCACCTTCTGCCAAGGAATCGACTGCTGACCGCGCTGGAACCCTGCAAAACTGCAACAAAGTAGCGAAGACGACTACTGCAACTCTGTAACGCTGATCCTGCCGCCTTCTCGACTGTTTTCCTGGTGGTGCATGCTGTGGGGGTAGTCTGCCTCCTCTCTGCACTAGAAGCTCTGAAGAACTCTGCTGTGGGTCGACGGAATCGTCCCCCTGCAACCGCAGGCACCAAAGAACTGCATCACCGGTACCCTGGGTCTCCTCTTAGCACGATGAGCAAGGTCCCTTGAATCCAGCAACTCTGTCCAAGTGACTCCCACAGTCCAGTGACTCTTCAGTCCAAGTTTGGTGGAGGTAAGTCCTTGCCTCCCCACGCCAGACTGCATTGCTGGGAACCACGACTTTTGCAGCTACTCCGGCCTCCGTGCACTTCCGGCGGAAATCCTTTGTGCACAGTCCAGCCTGGGTCCACGGCACTCTAACCTGCATTGCACGACCTCCTAAGTTGTTCTCCGGCGACGTGGGACTCCTTTGTGCGACTTTGGGTGAGCACCATTTCACGCATCCTCGTAGTGCCTGTTTCTGGTACTTCTGCGGGTGCTGCCTGCTGCTGAGAGGGCTCTTTGTCTTGCTCGACGCACCCTCTGTCCCCAGACGCAATTGGCGACGTCCTGATCCCTCCTGGGCCACAGCAGCATCCAAAAACACGAACCGCACGATTTGCAGCTAGCAAGGCTTGTTGGTGGTCTTTCGGAGGGAAAATACTTCTGCACGACTCTCCACGGCGTGAGGGATCTGTCCTCCAAAGGGGAAGTCTCTAGCCCTTGTCGTTCCTGCAGAAACCTCAGCTTCTACTGTCCAGTAGCAGCTTCTTTGCACCCACAGCTGGCATTTCCTGGGCATCTGCCCATCTCCGACTTGCTTGTGACTTTTGGACTTGGTCCCCTTGTTCCACAGGTACCCTCAACTGGAAATCCATCGTTGTTGCATTGCTGGTTTGTGTCTTTCCTGCAGAATTCCCCTATCACGACTTCTATGTCCTTTGGGGAACTTTAGTGCACTTTGCACTCACTTTTCAGGGTCTTGGGGTGGGCTATTTTTCTAACCCTTACTATTTTCTAATAGTTCCAGCGACCCTCTACAAGGTCACATAGGTTTGGGGTCCATTCGTAGTTCGCATTCCACTTTTGGAGTATATGGTTTGTGTTGCCCCTATCCCTATGTGTCCCCATTGCATCCTATTGTAACTATACATTGTTTGCACTGTTTTCTAATACTATTACTGCATATTTTGGTATTGTGTACATATATCTTGTGTATATTTGCCATCCTCATACTGAGGGTACTCACTGAGATACTTTTGGCATATTGTCATAAAAATAAAGTACCTTTATTTTTAGTATATCTGTGTATTGTGTTTTCTTATGATATTGTGCATATGACACTAGTGGTACTGTAGGAGCTTCACTCGTCTCCTGGTTCAGCCTAAGCTGCTCTGCTAAGCTACCATTATCTATCAGCCTAAGCTGCTAGACACCCTATACACTAATAAGGGATAACTGGGCCTGGTGCAAGGTGCAAGTACCCCTAGGTACTCACTACAAGCCAGTCCAGCCTCCTACAAGGAGCACATAGCTTCAAGTTGAGAGCACCTAGAACTCAGGTATAATCAAGGGGACAGGAACTTCCTTCAGACAGCAAGTCAAGTTCGCTGCTGAGCCATTACACGCCCCGTGCAAAGACAGTTGCTTATAAACCATTGAATGGCTCACAGAAGTTGGGCATTCACTGCCGCTAAGAAAGACCTCTTTCATGCCATTGAAACATTTGTACAAAAAGGGAAGCTCCCACACCTCGTTTATGTAGCTATCTCCCAGCCTTTCGTATCTGCCTACTGGAATGTGTTTCAAGCAGGATGTGCATTGAAATGTTGAAATAAGCAGATTAATAACCCTGTGTAGTAACCATTCAGCAGATGGTACTTCAGCCACAGTAAAAGGCAACTTTTCTAATTTCTTGATGTTTTGCATGACATAAGTTGCTCCTTCTTAGCCATTATTTGTTCTTGTTGTGTTAAATTAAATGTTGAAAATATGTCCCTATCCCTAACGTGTTGCCAGGGAACGTGACGTGCTTTCAATGTTTGTAGTGTCCAAACTAACTGCATAATGGACCTTAGTTGACTCTGCCCATTGTGTAAAGATAACATATCACTCTGTACTATGGTGGTCATTACAACCCTGGCGGACGGTGTTAAAGCTGTGGTAAGACCGCCAACAGGCCGGCAGTAAATAATTTGCAATTACGACCGTGGCGGAAACCGCGAACAAAGACAGCCACTTTAACACTCTGACCGCCACGGCGGTACAAACAAACAGCGCAGCGGTCACCGCCAACAGACAGGTGGGAGACAATGTACCGCCCACACTATTACAACCCACCAATCCGCCACCTTTTCTGGGGTGGATTCACTGCAGATAAAAACACGGCAGAAACAGGATTCAGAAGTGAAAACGCTCACCTCTACACACCCCACAAGGAACGAGGACACCATGGACCCGGAACTCCAAATTCTCCCTGAGATAGTCTTCCTGCTCCTCTACCAGGAGCACGAACGCCGGCGGCGAAGACCACGGTGAGTACTGCACCTATGACACAGGGGAGGGGGGAGGGAAAAAACAGGGACACATACACGCAACACCCCCACCCCCACCCTCACCCACTACAACACACACACTAATGCATATTGATACATCACAGTTATACCCCCCGGAAGAATGCAAAGACAATAGAAAATGAGTGTAACCATAGTAATATATTAAAATCAAGTACGCAAAAATATATATATACACCATGTACAAAAAATATACCAAGCATAGTAGTCCAGGTAGTGCTCCAATTAATCAGTGGAACACTGGGCCCACACGGTATGGGCGAGGCCCACACAAGATCATCAACCATGATGGAAAGAACACTGCAGGGGCATCAGAGAGCAACAAAACAGGCACCTCAGGGGGAGGGAAAGGGGGGGCACCTCAGCCGGTTGAGTGCACGACGCCAAATCCACGAGGGGGCCACATGCCCACTGTTCAATCCTGGGGAGTGCAAAGCCACAGTCTCTCAAGACTCTACAGTGGGTGAGTTGCCCACTGTTCCATCCTGGGGAGTGCAAAGCCACAGTCTCTCAAGTCTCTCCAGTGGGTGGGTTGCCCACTGTTCAACCCTGGGGAGTGCAAAGCCACAGTCTCTCAAGTCTCTCCAGTGGGTGGGTTGCCCACTGTCCCATCATGGGGAGTGCAAAGCCACAGTCTCTCAAGTCTCTACAGTGGGTGGGTTGCCCACTGTCCAATCCTGGGGAGTGCAAAGCCACAGTGTCTCAAGTCTATACAGTGGGTGGGTTGCCCACTGTTCTATCCTGGGGAGTGCAAAGCCACAGTCTCTCAAGTTTCTACAGTGGGTGGGTTGCCCACTGTTCATCCTGGGGAGTGCAAAGCCACAGTCTCTCAAGTGGCTAACAGTCTCCACTGGTTCTGGAGGGGGCATGGTGCCCAGAGTGCTTCATCCTGCTAAGGACAGATGTAGTGGATGGATCTCTCCACTGGTTCTGGAGGGAGCATGGTGCCCAGAGTGCTTCATCCTGCTAAGGACAGAGGTAGTGGATGGATCTCTCCACTGGTTCTGGAGGGGGCATGGTGCCCAGAGTCCTTCATCCTGTTAAGGACAGAGGTAGTGGATGGACCTCTCCACTGGTTCTGGAGGGGGCAATGTGCCCAGATTGCTTAATTCTGCCCGTGACGGACTCAGTAGGGTCAGTGCCCTTGGCGCTCATGGGCCAGCGGTGTTTGAGGCGGCGGTGCCCTGTTCAGCTGTGCATGAGACGGCGGTGCCCTGTTCAGTGGTTTTTGAGGCGGTGGTGCTCTGTTCAGCAGTGCATGAGACGGCGGTGCCCTGTTCAGCGGTTCTTGAGGCGGTGGTGCTCTGTTCAGCGGTGCATGAGACGGCGGTGCCCTGTTCAGCGGTTCTTGAGGCGGCGGTGCTCTGTTCAGTGGTGCATGAGACAGCGGTGCCCTGTTCAGCGCTTCTTGAGGAGGCGGTGCCCTGTTCAGCGGTGCTTGGAGCGGCAGTCTCCATTGCAGTGACTCAGCTGCTGGCGGTCCTTCATGGCCCAGCTGGGCTTTTGCTGGCGGTCCTTCATGGCCCAGCGTTGCTTTTGCTGGCGGTCCTTCATGTCCCAGTGGGGCTTTTGCTGGCGGTCCTTCATGGCCCAGCGGGGCTTTTGCTGGCGGTCCTTCATGGCCCAGCGGGGCATTTGCTGGCGGTCTTTCATGGCACAGCGGGGCTGGTGCTGGCTTCCTCAGCAGATGGGCTGGTGCTGGCGGTGGCCTCCTGGGCAGCTGGGCGTGTGCTGGCGGTGGCCTCCTGGGCAGCTGGGCTTGTGCTGGCGGTGGCCTCCTGGGCAGCTGTGCTGGTGCTGGCGGTGGCCACGTGGGCAGCTGGGCTGGTGTTGGCGGTGGCCTCCTGGGCAGCTGGGCAGGTGCTGGCGGTGGCCTCCTGGGCAGCTGGGCTTGTGCTGGCGGTGGCCTCCTGGGCAGCTGGGATGATGGCGGTCTTCTCCGCCATGCTGCTCTTCCCAGACTTACTGACTTTCTTGGGCCCCACCCAGACACCTCCACTGCGTGCAAAATCAGCAGAATGCGAGTGTACTCACCCCCTTGTGGCTGCTGTGATGCCCTCAAGCGCCCATCCAACTCCAGGTACGCCACCGCCAGAATCCTGAACATCAGGGGGGTCATGGTGCGACGGGCACCCCTCCTACGTTGGGAGGCCTTCCCCAGCTGAGCCTCCACCATCTTCTTGCTCCAGCGGTGAATGTCCTCCCATCTTTTCCAGCAGTGGGTGCTCCGTCTGTGATAGACCCCCAGGGTCCGGACGTCCTTGGTGATGGCACGCCAAATATGTTCTTTCTGGTGGACGCTGACCTACATGATTTGTACAGGGGGAAGAGAAAGTTATTACCAACTGCACCGTCAAAGTGATTGGCCCCCATCCCTACCCTTGCCATGTGGCACATGCAGTCACCGTCGTTTCATGCACGCCGCACTCTCCCCCCTTCCTTCTTACATCACCCCTCTCCACACAGGCATAGCCAATACAGCATGCTCCCAGTGTACTTACCTGTTTGTCTGGAGGACCGTAGAGTAGCGTGTAATGGGGGAGGACCCCGTCCACGAGTTTCTCCAACTCCTCCGATGTGAAGGCAGGGCCCTTTCCCCAGACAGGCTTGACCGTGCCACAATCCAGGAACTGTGTACCCAGTTGGAGCCAGACCTGATGTCAGCTATTCGCCATCCCACAGGAATCCCCCCTCAAGTGCAGGTGCTGTCAGTGCTCCATTTCCTTGCAAGTGGGTCATTTCAAACAACAGTGGCCATAGCATCAGGGATATCCCAGCTTATGTTTTCCAACGTGTTGTCCAGAGTGTTGTCTGTCCTGCTGAAAGACATACGGAGCTACATCGTTTTCCCTCAGGTGGAGGATTTGCCTACAGTGAAAGGTGATTTCTATGCCCTGGGACATATCCCCAACATCATAGGTGCCATTGATGGGACACATGTGGCTTTGGTACCCCCCCCCCACAGGAGTGAACTGGTGTACAGAAACCGGAAAAGTTATCATTCGATGAATGTACAGATGGTATGTTTGGCAGACCAGTACACCTCCCATGTGAATGCCATGTTCCCTGGCTCAGTGCATGACGCTTACATCCTGCGGAATAGCAGCATCACTTATGTGATGGGTCAACTCCAGAGGCACCGTGTGTGGCTGTTAGGTGAGCACCTGGAAGCTAATCAGTGGGAATGGTTGTGTGGGTCTGGGGATATCCCTCCAAGTTAGTGTGTGTCTAACAGTTGTCCCTCGCCATTTGCAGGTGACTCTGGTTACCCCAACCTGTCATGGCTACTGAATAAAGTGAGGAATCCCAGGACAAGGGCAGAGGAACGTTACAATGAAGCCCATGGGCGAACTAGGAGGGTGATCGAGCGGACCTTCGGCCTCCTGAAGGCCAGGTTCAGGTGCCTCCAGATGACAGGTGGATCCCTATTCTACTCACCAAAGAAGGTGTGCCAGATCATCGTGGCCTGCTGTATGGTTAACAACTTGGCTTTGTGACGACAGGTGCCTTTACTGCAGGAGGATGGTCCAGATGGCGGTGTTGTTGCAGCTGTGGAGCCTGTGGACAGTGAAGACGAGGAAGCAGAGGAAGAAGACATGGACAACAGGGACTCAGTGATCCAGCAATATTTCCAGAGACACACAGGTAAGAACACAAACCTGCCTACTACATGTACTTAGACACTACTACCTATCTACTGTCTGTCGTTTTCACCCAGTGTATGGTCACTGAGTTGTCACTTTCCCTTACGATTTCATAGATGTGAGTCCCACTGTGTGACATCTGCTTTGATTCCTCATGGACTAGAGCTGTGTGACATAGGTATGTTGACATTACCAATGAAAAAGCTTTTTGCCACAGTTATTGCTAATACAGTATTCCGAAATCACAGACAGACTCCAGATTGTTTTGTGCTTTAAGGTTTTTTATTTAAGTGCTCAATATTGGAGGGGGTTGTAAAATGGTGAGGGGTGATGGCGGAGGAATGTCCATGGCAGAGTCCAGTCTATTAGTCTCACAGGTGCATTGCCCATATGGGCATAGGAAGTGGAGCTGGGGCAGTTTAAGGATGGACAGGGTGACAAAGTGGGACAGTAGGATGACAATCAGGGTGGTCTCATTTCTTGGTGGGGGTCTTGGCATCGTTCTCTGTCTTTGTCCTGGATCTCAGGGACCGTTTGCGAGGTGGTTCTCCCTCTGCAGGGGGTGGGGTGCTGGTGTGGTGGTCCTGTGGTGGTGCCTTCTGTTCACTGGCACCGGCGGAGGTGGTGGGCAGTTCATTCTCCAGGCTAGTGTCAGGGGCCCCTCGTAGTGCCACAGTGTCCCTCCTGGTGTTGAGTAATTCCTTCAGCACCCCTACGATGGTGCCCAGGGTGGAATTGATGGTTCTGAGTTCCTCCCTGAAGCCCATATACTGTTCCTCCTCTAGGCGCTGGGTCTCCTGAAACTTGGCCACTACCGTTGCCATCATCTCCTGGGAGTGGTGGTAGGCTCCCATGAAGGAGGAGAGGGCCACATGGAGAGTGGGTTCCCTGGGCCTGTCCGCCCCCTGTCGCACAGCAGCCCTCCCAGTTCCCCTGTGTTCCTGGGCCTCCATCCCCTGAACCGTGTGCCCACTACCACTGCCCCCAGGTCCCTGTTGTTGTTGGGGTGGTGGGTTAGCCTGGGTTCCCTGTAGTGGTGGACAAACAGCTGATTGACGTGTCCTGGGGTTTCCAGAGGGGGGAAGCTCTGTGGTGGCCTGTGACTGGGTGTGGTAAACCGACTGTCCCGAGGTCCCTGATGGGCCGGGCTGGTCATCTAGATCCAGTTGGACAGAGGTGCTGTCATCACTGTGGGCCTCTTCTGTTGGTGGTGTGGACATGTGTGGACCCTCCTGTCCGGTGACATTGGGTAGGGGTCCTGCAGGGGTATAAAAGGATGGTTATTACATCTGTGTGTGTCATGGTGTGCAATGGGTGGGTGACCGTGTACCCCAGTGCTTGTATTCCTGTGTGGGACCTTGTGTGATGATGGTTTAGTGGGGTGTATGGGTATGTGCAGTGGGCATGCTTTGGTGATGGGTGTCCATACTTTGTTGTTGCATGCAGGGCTTGGTGTTAGGATGTGTGGTTTGTGATGTTGGGACATTTGTGAGGAGTTAGAGTGATGGGGGTGAGGGTGGGGGTATGTGCTGGCATGCAGGTATGGTGGGGGATGTAATAGTTAAGATTTGACTTACCAGAGTCCATTCCTCCACCTACTCCTGCGAGGCCCTCAGGATGCAGAATCGCCAAGACCTGCTCCTCCCATGTTGTTAGTTGTGGGGGAGGAGTTGGGGGTCCGCCGCCAGTCTGCTGAACCGCCAGGTGGTGTCTGGAGACCACGGAACGCACCTTCCCCTGTAGGTCGTTCCACCTCTTCCTGATGTCATCCCGATTTCTTGGGTGCTGTCCCACTGCGTTGACCCTGTCCACTATTCTTCACCATAGCTCCATCTTCCTCGCAATTGAGGTGTGCTGCACCTGTGATCCGAATAGCTGTGGCTCTACCCGGACGATTTCCTCCACCATGACCCTGAGCTACTCCTCCGAGAACCTGGGGTGTCTTTGCCGTGCCATGGGGTGGTGTAAGTGATGTGTGGGGTGGTGTGTGGGGTGATAAGTGTGCTGATATGTAGTGGTGTGTAGTGTGCGGTGCGTGGAAGTTATGTGGGTGATGGTGTTGTGTGCCTGTGGATGCTTGTGTTGTTGATGGTGGAGTGTCAGCTTCTTGTTGGCAAAGTTTCCAAATTAAATTTTTATACTGCATTTAATCACTTTCTGTGTTGTCTTCTGGGGCCTAACAGGAAGTCCTGCAAATCTGCAAATCTGTATTGTTAGACAGGAGACGGGTGTGTTCTTTAAAAGCATCAAGTGAGGAACTTTTTAACCGTTGCTGGCATAATTTCCCTACACTATATGTTGTCACTATACCAGTGTGTTCTGATGACACATAGAGAAGGTCTGGCCTATTTGTTCTAAAACTCCCTGTGAAGTTTACAAAATGTGTATGGCAACCATTGGTGTCTACAGGTCACAATAACAACCCTCCAGGACGTGAAAGTGATGTTTTAAATGTTCCATTCTGGACCCACTCATCGAGCTGATCTTCAGTTGCATTTATGTACTTTTATGATTTGTAAAAGTTTGCAGGGGTAGGAATTCTGGGCACATTCAAATCCTTATATTTTGCCAAGCCTAAACAACATGCCTCTTGTACAGTTTCATTTAAAAATATCACTTGAACAGGTATCAGGCATGCTCTAAATAAAGCTTCTTTTCCCCTTATTTGCCATTTCTTTGTTCCCCACACACTTTTTAAGTTTATCGACTTCAGCCAATATTCAAAGCCTTTTATAGCTAATTGGGAAACAAAGGAATCAGAAAAAATCAATTTTGTATCAGAAAATTAAATGTGTTGTCTTTTCGTTACTGGTAATTCAAAATAATAGGACTCGGCATTTTTAACATTGTGCCAAGAGAAATATGCAAATTTTCAGTATATGTTTTGAAACTACCTACTGGCGGAGTCAGTCAGTGTTCCCACTGCATAAAATTAAAAATAGTCTTTAGTGTACTGTGACCGGATGGTAGGGAATGAATCACTCCGACAGAGTTCCAAGTGTGAAAACAAAGACGTTTTATTGGAATAATATGGATGAAGCAAGTGCAGGTACGTGTTTATGGTAATTAATTGCTGGGTAGAAGGTGGTATGGGGTTGTCTGTAGTCAGGTCTTCACTCTCCTCTTTTCTGTTCCACTTCCGTAGGGATTCCCCGGGAGGTACATGCAGAAAGAAGAGAACAGAAGTGGTAAGTGGACTAGGTACTTCTGTTGCATGGTAAGTATTGCGTTTCTTTTCCTCTTATCCTCACTTTCTATTCCTGATACTAGTCATTCCAGTGTTTTTTATGTTTAACATCCTTTCTTTCTATGGTTTTGTTCTCTCCCCCGCCCCCCTCTATAGTGCTCGTGATCCTGTGCGCGATGACTTCAGTGATTTAGACTCTTTATACTCTATGGTGTTAGTGGTAAGTGTTTTCCAGCCCTCCCCCTCCCTTCCTTTCACTCCTTCTCCCCTTGTTGTGCTGTGTTTGTGCCCTTGTTCGACTCTCTCTCTCTCTCTCTCCCCGCTTTTACTCAGGTTCAGGCTCGTGATCCCACGCACCTGTACTGCCACGCTTCTCCGGAAGCGTGGCGGGATGCAGTAGCTCGTCCTCCCGGTCTCTGGGCTTCAGGGTGTCCGATGTTCATCTCCAGCCGTCACCTCCAGGATTCGAGTGCTCCACCTGCCTCCGTGTAATTCTTTGGCTCCGTCTTCCGCTCCCGACTTCTGAATGGTTTCCGCCCGTCTCCTCGTTTTGATGGTATTTCACTGGTCCTCGATCGCCTCTAACTCCTTCCCCACAAACCCCGGACGCTGTAAACTCCGGTAGAGACGATTTTAACTTCCTGACATCCCGCCGCTTGAAAGCGTCCAGCCAATCACGGGGCGGTAAATTGGGCTGCCTGGGCCCACCAGTGGCAGTGTCAGCACAAGTGAAGTCCGAGTACGGGCGAACAGGTTCCAGTCCGTCGCAGGTACTTGTTCTGTGAATGAAATTATGTCCATAATAATTATAACAGAACATACCTCCAAAATTCTCTTTGGATTGATAAACATTCTCACTTTCAAATACAGTGAAATATTGCAAATCAGACATCATAGAATCAACTGTTTTCACATCCCAGTTGTCAGGCACTACTACTGGTGTTAGAACATTGTTCATGGAAAGCTTAAATACATGCGAAATTTGGATGATCTCCGTCGGGCCAATACTTTATCACAAACAATCCCATCAGGAATTGGTATAGCAGAAAGGTTCACTAGGGACAAGTCCCAGCGGACTTTGTGAGAGAAAAAAATGTGGTTTTAAGACCTCATCCACCAGTTCAACTGTACAGCATTCAGGAAAGTAATGACCATGTATCAGTAAAATGAAAACAATGACAAACCCAATCCAAAGGAGGAAGACAAGTACAGTTAATAAAAGCCACAGATAGTTCCAGGGAAGAATAAAATAGTTAATTTTTTATCAAATTATCATCTTACGTGCTCCTGACAGTTCTGTTGCAATAGAGGCACATGAGTTGGTGAAAGTGTCATTGATGTCGGCAAAATATCCAGAAGCAGTTCAAGCAAAAACTGGAGCCGTGTTTGGAAGAGGAGAGCTAGCAGAAGTTTCCCTCTATGGTTCATAGTAGACTACACCATCCGTCTGTGCAGACTTTGAGTAGAATCGCTCAATTTTGTTGACGTTACTTGTCGCAAAAGAAGTTAATGAAACTAATGAAAGATCATTTTCAGTTCTCCCCAAGCTCGGTTGAGTGTCAGCGTTGTTGCTTAAGACCTGTAGAGGAACCTCCTGGTCTGTAGTAAGAGGGATTTGGGTACTACCCAGGAGTCCTCTAGGTCTGCTGTGCAGGATCAGCTATATGGTGTAACTTGACAATGTAGATGGAGACAAAGCGATTTTCTTTAGAACCAGGTAGCGGTGGTAGAATGACAGTTCTGGTACCGTGTATTCCCAGGATTGGAACCTGTGCATGATAGGAAGGACCAAACTTATTTCTCACAGCAATCTTTTCACGCACTAGATCGCCACCCTTTGGAATCCAGCCAGTAGATGTTATTGGTACATCCCTTATTCCCAAGGAGGCGGCACTGGCAGATGTGTTGTCATGACGGAACGGTTCTAAGTCCTGCAAGACAGTGACACGTTCATTTATGTAAAAAGGTGCATCTGCCACCTCTGTGTAACACCGCGCTCTGACGCGGCGTCTCTTTCTGTCCTCGCGGGTGGAACGCGCTACCGATATTCGGAGCGCCGTTCCCTGCGGTTTTTGACTGTGCTTTCTGGGAAGCATATATTTCGCTCCCGGTCGCGCTACACTTATTTGTAGCCTTTTTTCTTCTTTTGTTGTTGGTGGTGGGTTTTTTGTTGGTCCTTTTGCCTGTCTCTATCCATGTTGTGTCCATCTTGTCTTCTTCATGTTTTTGTCCCAGCATGCTCTGTTTTTCTTTTATACTACTTCCTTTTTCCTATACTGGTCTATGGGCTTTTCCCAATCCAAGATGGTGTTACTTCCCTTTCCTGTGATGTCACTTCCCTTTTCTCAGTATATAAGTCAGTCAGTATTGTTCCTCCTTGCGTTGCAAACACTTCCTTCTGGTTGTGCTGTTCGCTCCGGTTCTTTGTTCCTGCTTTTTTGCCTTGGGAGATTTTTGCCTGTTCTTTGTTCCTGCTTTTGCATTGGGATATTTTTGCCTGTTCCTTTTTTCCTGCCTTGTACCCTGGATATTGCCTATTTTTGTTTCCTGTTGTCAAGTCCTGTTTTTTCTTGTTTTCCTTCATGAGTTCCTGTTAGAGTTTTTTTCCCCAGTGTTGGTTTTTTTTCCCTCTGGGACTCCTTCTGGAGGGTACGGTCTGCTTTGGCGTAGCCTGTCAAGCGTCACCGTGGCTACTAGAAGGGGTTGCCCTTATCTGGGAGTATACAGGACCTGTAGAAGACTAGGTGTATTCGCTAATCCGAAATCTAGAGGTGAGAAATCCAGCGCAGTACGTGACACTCTGTGCCAGGGCCATCAAGATCTGGAACATACATTTGTGTTCCGAACAGGCATTCGTATGAGGTACGCCCCCCGAGGATTGTCTGGGCAGATTATTATGTGCTCTCTTGATTCAATACAGGTGAGTAACCAACTAAGACCCGTGCCTAATATTCTGGCTGTTGAAGATTTCTTTAAATCCCGATTTCTTTCCTCCACAACACTATTTCGCTCAGGATGAAATGGAGACAAAAAATGCAGTTGGGCCCCTAACAAAGTTATGACGTCCCTGAAAGCCCCCCAAAAGGTGTATCTGCCACCTCTGTGCCAGGGCCATCAAGATCTGGAACATACATTTGTGTTCCGAACAGGCATTCGTATGAGGTACGCCCCCCCCAGGATTGTCTGGGCAGATTATTATGTGCTCTCTTGATTCAATACAGGTGAGTAAGCCAACTAAGATCCATGCCTAATATTCTGGCTGTTGAGGATTTCTTTAAATCCCAATTTCATCCCTCCACAACACTATTTCCCTCAGGATGAAATGGAGACAAAAAATGCAGTTGGGCCCCTAACAAAGTTATGACGTCCCTGAAAGCCCTTGAGGCGAAAGCAGGGCTCTGGTCCGAGTGGAAAGCCGCAACAGCATATGTGGCGATAAAAACTTGCAAATCTTTAATAACATATTGAGCGTCAGCTGAGCGTTGCGGCCAAACCCATAGAAATCTGCAGTATGAGTCATCAGTGACTAAAATGTATTTGTATGTACTGACAAGTGTCAGGGGACCACAATGGTCCAAGAATACACATTGTAATGGTTTGTTTGAAATTAGAAGGGGTGTCTGCGGTGGGTATTTGACAGTGGACCCTTTTATTTCTTAACAGATGTCACAACAAAGTACTTACTGCTTGGTCTGTTTATATAGACCTGGCCACTAGTAACATGCTTGCAACAATGATATTGTAGCCGCCACACCAGCATGGGCAGAAGCAACTCCCTCATGCGCTGCTTTGATCAATTCTGGTCTTTGATCTTTGTTGGGAATCACACAATTACCCACCCCTGGTATTACTACTAGGGCTGTATTGAGGAATGATGTGCAATAGGAATATTTGACGAGATAGGTCTTTGGCATGGGCGTGCCGTTGTCGCGTGGGCTCTCATTATTCTAAATGAGACTACTGGATTTCTGGGTAGCAGGATCTATAACGGTGTGGGGGACTGAGTCTAACCCACGTGTAAAGAACTCTGTCACCCTAAATCCGGTTTTTGCTCCGGCTAACTAGCAGTGCCTCATTTCTCCCATGTGGAAGGAATGATTTGGCAGCCGAGCGCATGACATCTTTGGAACTTCTCAGGGAAGTCGTGGTTACTCAGATCAAAACCAACTCTCTTATTTCCAATATGATCTCATATACAAATGACAAAGACAGTATAAGTTTTATATAATGTTTTAATAAAACGACTGTATTTTAGATATTAAGGCGTGAGCCGCAATAACCAGAACGATACAACACAGTAGGATTGAAATAGTCACCAGGAGAGTAAAACATAAGAACAAAACTATCATATTGTCTAACAGTTTCTACTCTCCCTCTGCTTGTTCTATTTAGAGCACAGCATGTTAAGCTTCTAGCTTGCCTATTAGAATCACTGTGGAGACATCAGCCCTCATACCGGAGCAAAGACCTATGATCTTGGTTCAGCATCTGCAACGAGGCAGTCAGAGTCTAGTTGTGGTTCCCTGGTCGGAATCTCCCTCTTGCGTGTATTGGGACAAGGAAGTGATTTTATAACTAACATGTCATCGTGATCACAAAATGTCCCTACGCAGGAATGCCAAGTCTAAACTCTTACCACGTCTATCAGCAATGTACCAGACTGTATCCTTGACTGAAGCACAGAGTAAATATGTTATGGAGAACTCCAGTGCTGAAGTAGGCAAAACAGTGTGATATGAATAAAAAAACAACACCGTAGAACTGGCTATTTGAAAAATAACAGTACGAAGCCTAATAAAAAGCATGTAGAGCAAAGTGCACAGAGGCTCTAAGCTGTCAGCAAATGAATAAAATATATTCAGGGCAAAGTGCACAAAGGCCTAAAGCCTGAAGCTAAAGCGCAATGAATACGTAAAACTAACCACACTACACCGTCAGCCGAAGCTTTCACAGAAGCCAGTGTTTCATCATCCAATTTTGTTCAAGAACGAGTTACTGCAGCAACAGAAGCAGTAGATACTGCTGACTTGGCTGCTTCATCAGCCAAGGTATTGCCAGCAACATGTATTCCAACACGCTGGTGTCCTAGTATATGTACAACATAGACATTAGGTAGTGTTTCTTTCAGATCCGCCTGATAGGTCCATACCTGATAAGATAGAAAATCCCCACCTCAGGGCTATTTAGGGTCTCTCCTGTGGGTTCTCTTTAGATTCTGCTTGCAAGTTTCCTTCAGGAATCCTCTGCAACAACTTCAGCATCCTCTGACCTAAGATCAACCGCAGGCTGCTCCGAGAAACGCTGTAACTGCAACAAAGTATCTACTAGAGATACTTTTCTTCAGCAACCTCAGCTTCAAGTCAGTAACTGCAACAGTTTCCATGGTGTGCACGCTCTGGGGACTCCCTGCCTTCATCCCAGAAGGGCCACAGAAATCTCCTGTGGAGTGGTGGAGTCACTCCCCTGCTCCAGCAGGCACCTTCCAAGACGACGACCGGTACCCTTGGACTCCTCTCACAGCGACAAGCGTGCTCCCAAGGACACAGAGGATGGACATCATCAACACAGACTGTCCTGAGGTACTGCTGACGCAATTTGGAGGAGGTAAGACATTGCCCCCCCTGAAAGCGACGGTACCCCTGTGTACTGCGTCTTCTTCACCTCCTGAAGCCTCTGTGTACTTTTTGCAAAATTCTTTCGTGCACAGCCTGGCCCAGGTCCCCAGCACTCTATCCTGCGACGCTCAACTCAGTGAGTTGTTCTCCGGCGGTGTGGGACCTTCTTTTGTTGTGCTGCATCAACCGCGTTTTGCACCTCCTTTGTCCATGGATCCTACGACTCCTGGGGGTGCTGGCTGGAATCCTGAGGGCTCTCTAGAGTGTTGAGAGCCCCCTCGTCCTCATCACACCGAGTTGAGGCCCCCTGGTCTCTCCTAGGTCCATCCAGCACCATTTTCACATGAAACGCACTTTTGTCATCGCCCTGGCTTGTTGGCGACTTCCAACACGAAATCACGTCTGCAATGATCTTCACGCCGTGGGACATCCTTTGCATCATGCAGGAACCCGCTGGCATCTTCCTAGGGTGCATTCCTGCAGCCTTCGGCTAACCGGGGACTCTTCTTTTGCACCCTCTTATGGGTTGGCAGGGGCTCATGTCCTTCCTGGAACTTCTTTCGACTTCTGGACTTGGTCCCTTTCCTTTGCAGGTCTTCAGGTCCAGGAATCCAGCAGTTGTTCTTTGCAGACTTGGTTGGCTGCTGCAAAATCCCAATGGTGAGGTGTAGTGTGTCCTAAGAAAACTTGCAGTACTTTACTCCTGATTTTCTGGGCTCTGGGGTGGGGTCATTTACTTACCTTTACTGTATTCTTACTCTCCCAGCGGTTCTGCACACACTACCCTTGTCTAGGGGGGAATTCGTGATTTGCATTCCACTTTCTTAGTATATGGTCTGTGTTGCCCCTAGACCTATTTTCTCCCATTGCATTCTATCGCATTTCCTATTGTTTGCATTGTTCTATGACTATTTACTTGTCTTATTTTGGTGTCTAGTGTATATATTGTGTATAATACTTACCTCCAGAAGGAGTATAGTCTCTAAGATATTGTTGGTACTGTGTCACCCAAATAAATACCGTTATTTTTGGTAACACTGAGTATTGTCTTTACTTGTGTATAAGTACTGTGTAACTATGAGTGGTATTGCATGAGCTTTGCATGTCTCCTAGTTCAGCCTAAGCTGCTCTGCTATAGCTACCTCTAACAGCCTAAGCTGCTAGAACACTACTACTTTACCAATAAGGGATAACTGGACCTGGTATAAGGTGAATGTACTCAAGGTACCCACTAAAAACCAGGCCAGCCTCCTACACATGTTTGCTGCAATTACTACCCGTTGAAGGTTTGCCATGATAATTGTAAAGGTATTTGTTCAGAGATAAGGACACCAAATGGGGATTGACCGTTTTAAGGTTCAAGCTTGAACAATCTACAGCGTTGGATAGGCACTACCTATTGAGCAGAGGAGGAAGTCCTCAATACCACGGACGTCCCCATGTACAGTATTGAGGTGCCTTTAGCACACAGTGAGACAGAGATACTTAGGAGGATCCGAAAATGAGTGCCTGACCAAACGTTGGTGGCACCATGTCGTGTAGGTTTTCATTCTCCTAATGAGACTACTGGATTTGGCAGAATCACCAGAATTGTGGGGCACTGAGTACAATCTCACACCATGTGACACCTGACGGCTTAATCCTGTTTTTTCCGGACAACTAGCAGTACCTCATCTCCACCTGAGAGCGGGGATGATTGTGGCAACCAGGCACATGACTGTTTTGCTTCAATACAGACCAAGAGGAAATACACAAACACTGAAAGGAATTTATGAAATATGACACTGTTAGTCTGAGAATTCCATTTATTAAAACACTCTGCAAGGTCTGCAGAAGAAGAAGGTTGAAAGTGTACAACTGAAAGTGCATATTCAAAAATAATCACCGCAATGAAATCATAATAATCTTTAAAACATGCGCAAGGGATATTCTACTTCAATGTATAAACAGCAATTGTATATATATATATATATATATATATATATATATATATATATATATATGCACAATGCAAATCGAAATTAAGTTACAAATTAATCACCATGGGGCAAACTTGAATTTGCTTCATCTCTTTGCCAGCAACAACAGGTCGTGAACCCAGTCGAACGTGAAGAGAGAGCTACCCTTAATGGAAAAACAGCAGACAGCAGTGTTGTGTAGCTATTTTAGTTATATCTCCATGCATGTTATTTTAACATACTAGGCCTGCCGCTGTGCACTTTAACCTAGATATATTTTATTCAGCTTTGTTTTATTAATGTTACAATAGCCACTTTTATGGTCTTGTTTTATTTCTCTCTATCTAACTGTTTTTGCCTAGGCCAGCAGTCTGTTCCCAAACAAGACATTCTTGATCACTCTGTGCTTCTTCGAAGGCTACAGTAAGATAGATTGCCAGTGAACGTGGTATAAGTTTTGTCTCTGACATTAATAGAAAAACACACATCCTTACTTAGGGAGATTTTCTCAGAACATCAGCTGTTTTATTATAAAAACACTTCCCTGTCCCTTATTCGTTAGAGGGAGATTCCAGCTAGAGAAGCATGACTGTATGTTGATTGCCGAACGCTTTGCTACAGCTGCTTATGCAGACTTCAGGCCTTTGCTCAGGTATGGGGGGATGATGTCTTCCCAGGGGAACCTGAAGGGCAAAATTAGAGCTTAACCCGTTGTGCTCTATTATAGCCTAGGTAGGATTTAGTCTATTGACTCTAGTGACAATATGGTAGCGTTATTTCTATGCTTTACTCTCCTTGTCACAATATTAATCTTGTCATGCTGTATTGTCCTGGGTATTGCAGCCCATGCTTTGCTATCTAAGATGCAGTTGCTTCATTAAAACATTATTGAAACATATACTGCCTCTGTTTGTCATTGTGTATGTGAGACTAATATAATTGAGAGAAACGGATGGGGCCTGAGTGACCACTGTTTCCCTGAGAAATCAATTACATCATGCGCTCGGCTGCACAATCATCCCTGCCCGTGGGTGGAGCTGAAAAATATATAATTGGTCTAATAGTAGGAAAGAATCTCTAAACTTGAATAACACACATTGAGACTATTAATCCATCATCGGCAATGAAAATTAATTTCAGTATTTATTAATTCATTTGATTGCAAAAAAATGACGAAAATCATTGAAAAAAGCATCATAACTATATATAGACAAAACGTATTCAAACATATACTATCAAAACCTATATATATCACAAATAGTTCACCATTGCTCTCCTAATTTGAATATGATGTGGTTATATACGTCAATTATGCAATAATCCACATTTATGCGATGGTTGTATTCCAAAACCCATCTCAAATTCTATGAACTTTTCATCCTCAATCCTAGAAAGATGTGTTCCACACTCCTTAAAGGTAAAATAGATCTTCTTTATAACCTCTTAATGTATCACAAAAGTCTACGCGTTTCGGTCCCTTCACATTTGGGCCTCATCAGGATTAATGGAGAGAACAATGCCTTTTATTCTCGGCTTAACCTACTTCCGCAATCTGTGGTTTAAACTTTTACTAATTGACCGCTGGTTCTTGAAATGATTACAGGAACTTTCATTAAACTAGCTCTTGTGGAAGCCGAACCCGGACGAATTTGTTCCGAGACAACATGGCTGGCTTACTCGTTAGCCTCTGTTCCCTGTCCACAAGCCGTTACGGGAGCTAATTTTAGCAACCGGTTTGCGGTTGTTGAGCCTGACCGTGTTCATACCGAAACATACGTGGGTGGAGATGAGGCACTGCTAGTTAGCCGGAGCAAAACCCGGACTGGAGCAACAGGTGTCTCCTATAGTGGGTCAGACACAGTCTCCCACACCGCAGGCAATCTGCCTCTCATTAGAATAAGGATAGCCTACACAACACTAGCGTCCCAGTTCTGCTTGAGTTCAATCGGTTCTCGGTCAATCTGGTTTCAGTCTCTTATGTACCTGAAAAATGCCAGAGAGGAGAATTCTGGAAAACCTCTCCCATCATGTAAATTGTTGTAAAAAATGCTGGCTACATCATGCCAGTTTTGAAAGGAACACATTGGGACTGGCCAAGATCCCCAGGCGCTTCTCCAAAACTAAACCGTTCCCTGCTGTACCATAAACATCGTCATAGTACATCCATATACTCTTATCTCTCTGACTCCCCCATACTAGCCCCATGATAAGAAAGAGCACGCAGAGTGAAAACATGAGCGAAAAACATTGAATAACATGTGCACGGAAAAATACTTGCATGGTGTCTACAGCTATGTTACGGGCAAAATGGAGTCTGTAATCAAAATGGAGCTATCTGGTGGTCACCAATGTGACGGAGTGCAGCTAGGCTAATTACACAGTGGAGTCAGTGGTCAAGATGGAGTAGTGGTTAAATACAGAACCCTTTGACCAATGACTCGCATAACATACAGGTCCGAAATCAACCTTTTTTTATTTAAACATTGCAAACAAATTGGGTATGCATTGTACACAGCAACATAATGAAATGACAAGAGCAATCACTACAAAAATTCCACCCAAGACCCAAAATCTGGTAACCACTGAAATAAGCAGTCCCACCACCCTTGATCCACCTCCTGTTTTCCTCCTTTCACTAATTTATGTAAGGCATCAATATGGGACTGGGTAGATTTGGAGTGGTCAGAGAGATTGAAGCAACACATGCCTTCAAACTCTGAGCACCCGTGATCATGCTTTAATAAAAGATACTCAGTAGGAGCCCTATTCTTGCAAAGCAGCTTTTCTAGTACCACATATGCCTAGCAAAAATTCAGATAAAGCAATAGAAGTGTGGTTGATATTTTTAACTATTAGGTATACCAACTTATTGATCATTTGAGTATTATAAACAGCTAAACCAGCAACGCCTACAATAGAAAGACTCAAGCTAATATATTCTGATTGGGATAACAATTGAATGTCTGAATCGCAGTCCTCAGTTAATTGAGCTGTGTCCCTAAGATAATGAGCATGTACAGAGTTAAATGGAAACATCATGAGTCCTAATTGTGTAAAGGTACTCGGTCCACCTGTTATGTTAGCAGGAATGTAGGTGTAGGTAATGTTCCCGCAAAAGAAGCAACCACCTGCCAATTTAACAGGTTTGATGTGACTAGCAGCAGTCACCAGGTGATGACAAGCAATGTGATTTGTCACATGTTTGCAATGTTGATCCGTTCGGTAAGAACACAGTGTTCGGTGTTCCCAAGGTATCTCCTGAGAAGACAATCTTTTTCCTTCTAGACACAGTTGAATGCATTTTCCAACATCAGGAGGATTACATGACATCCAATAGCAAACGTCACCTGTGGTGATATTGTATGTAATTATCTCTGTGAGACTGTCCCACTTCTCATCAGTTGCTTCTTGACAGTCCCTACAATACTTGTATGGATTAAAATGGGTTTTCACGTCATGTTTTTGAACATCTACATCCTGGTTAGTGGCACTGAAAATTTGTAACAAGACACTTGTTGGCGTAGGTATGGCAATTAAACAGGTTGATAGGACATCCACGATACTGTGCATAGTTCCCATGCAGAAATCGGATTTGCTGAGCACAACTCGTGCTAAATGGCTCCAAATGTTCTCTGTTAAGTGCAGCAGTGGTGTTCCTCGACGTGGTCGATCAATCAGGTTGGAGTTGGGGGTTGTTGGGTCCCTCCTGAACCCACACGCACAAACCCACGCCTGAAAGGAGACCACACAGCATACTCACGGCACAGACATCATGGAGTATGCACTGTAAAAGAAACAAGTATGATCATTCTCGCAAACAACATTTGCCAGCTGGGCTCCCATTTTTCCTTTCCTGGTTATCATAATCAACAAAACACTATTGGGCCCTTGGCTATAATTTCTGCTGGTTCAGGAGGATGGTTTGGGGATTCTACCCACATCTTAGCACCACAGTTTTTGTCAGTTGAACCAAAACATCCCTCCCCACGTACTGTAAGAATGGCTGGGGCAGATCCTTTCTTAATTATTCCTCCATACACTGGGATAATCACCATTTGGACAATCCTATCTCCAGAGTGTATTATCAAATCAGTATCTCCACTATTCAAAAGAATAGTGTTTCTCCTTGGTACTCTGCATCGATCACTCCCCCAAGACCTGAATATCTTTGAAAGCAGATCTGGGAGCAATCAATCCGAAATGCTCTGGGGGAATCTGAAGTCCAACACCTGCCTCACAGAGTGCAATGTCTCTTCAATCTGTACGATTTTAAAGCATGTAGGTCAAGACCTGCAGATTCTGGTGTGCCTCTGTAAAAAGCTAAAGATCCTGGCTTTACTTCTCAGTACATGATGGTGTTGGTGGCCACATGTGGTTGTATCTGCAAAGCTGGGGTTGGCATTCGTATTAGGGGGGTTTCAGCATTTGTTAATGGTCTGTTACTCAGAATCTGGAGAGCTTCACTTCAATGCTCTCTCCAGTTTTTCTGAGTTCCATCACATCATTTTAGCAACTGAGCTTTCAACAAGCCGTTCTTTCTCTCAATTAGTCCTGAGGCTTGTGGATATTAAGGGATGTGGTATAACCATTCAATATTGTGCTGTGAACAGTAGTCCTGTACCAATTTCCCTTTAAAGTGTGACCCATTGTCTGGAGTAGTACTCCATAATATAATAACAGGTCCAGAGTTTTGATGGTGTTATGCTGAGTGGCAAGTTTACAAGGGACAGCAATCAGGTAATCAGAGTTTGGGGGTCATTACAACATTAGCAGTAAATCCCGCATACCGCCGTGCAGAAGACCGCCAACACACCGCAGAGGCCGCGGCTATTACGACCCACAGCTTGGAATCCGCCAAAATTTAGACATCCACACGTCTGCCACACCAAAGGTCAGTGATAAACTTGCGAGAACGAAACCTCCACCGTCATGCTAACAGGAATACACCCACACTATCACAACCCACTAATCCACGCGGCGTGCTTTCAACCGCGGTAAACCATTGGTGGTACACACCACCACGCTCAAAATACACACACTCTTACAAAACACTACCACATTGGACAATTCCAAATACACACACCTGATACACATACACACACCACTCCCACACACCCACACCACTATAAAACACCCACCCACATCACCCACAAACCCTTACTACCTAAAATATTGATGAAAGCCAGAGAGGCAGCACAGCAAAGACAACACCACCATACAGAGGTACACAACACCATCACACATACACATCCACGCACAAAACACCACACACCCCTAAACATCACCCCACACATCACAACACACACCACCTCACACATCACCCACACCACCCCATGGCACCGCAAAGACACCCCAGGTTTTCTGAGGAGGAGCTCAGGGTCATGGTGGAGGAAATCATCCGGGTAGAGCCACAGCTATTCGGATCACAAGTGCAGCACACCACCATAGCTAAGAAGATGGAGCTATGGCGCAGAATCATGGACAGGGTCAACGCAGTGGGACAGCACCCAAGAACACAGGATGACATCAGGAAGAGGTGGAACGACCTACGGGGGAAGGTGCGTTCCGTGGTCTCAAGACACCACATCACGGTTCAGAGGACTGGCGGCGGACCCCCACCTCCTCCACCACAACTAACAACATGGGATGACCAGGTCTTGGCTATACTGCATCCTGAGGGCCTCGCATGAGTAGCTGGAGTAATGGACTCTGGTAAGTCAAATCTTTCACTACTTGATCCCCCACCCTACCTGCATGCTAACACATCACCCCTCACCCCCATCACTGCAACTCCTCACATATGTCCCACTATCACAAACCACACATCCCAACACCAAGCCCTGCATGCAACACCAATGCATGGACACCCATCACCAATGCATGTCCACTGCACATACCCACACAGAGCCCTAAACAATTATCACACAAGGTCCTACACAGGAATGCAACCACTGGGGTACGGGGTCACCCACCCATTGCACACCATGGCACACACAGATGCAATAATCATGCCTTTGCACCCCTGCAGGACCCCTGCCCAACGTCACCGGACTGGAGGTTCCAGACATGTCCACTCCCCCCACAGAAGAGGTCCACAGTGATGACAGCAGCTCTGTCCAACTGGATCTAAATGACCAGCCCGGCCCATCTGGGACCTCGGGACAGTCGGTTCCCCTCACACTGGCACAAGCCACAACAGAGCCTCTCCCCTCTGGAAACACCAGCACAGCACCCACCGAGCGGGCCCATACCTCTGTCCCCAGGACACGTCAAGCAGCAGTGTGTCCACCACTACAGGGAACCCAGGTTAACCCACCACCCCAAGAACAGCAGGGACCTGGGGGCAGTGGCGGTGGGCACACGGTTCAGGGGACAGAGGCACAAGAACACAGGGGAACTGGGAGGGCTGCTGTGCGACAGGGGGAGGACAGGCCCAGGGAACCCACTCTCCACCAGGCCCTCTCCAAAAACATGGGAGCCCACCACCATTCCCAGGAGACAATGGCAACGGTACTGGCCAAGTTTCAGGAGACCCAGCAGCTGCAGGAGGAACAGTATTTGGGGTTCAGGGAGGAACTCAAATCCATCAATACCACCCTGGGCACCATTGCAGCGGTGCTGAAGGAACTCGTGAACACCAGGAGGGACACTGTGGCACAAGAAGGGGCCCCTGACACTAGCCTGGACGATGAACTGCCCACCACCTCCGCCGGCGCTAGTGGACAGGAGGCACCGCCACAGGACCACGACACCAGCACCCCACCCCTTGCAGATGGAGAACCACCCCGCAAGCGGTCCCTGAGATCCAGGACAAAGACAGAGAACAATGCCAAGACCCCCGCCAAGAAATAAAACCACCCTGATAGTCATCCTTCTGTCCCACCTTGTCACCCTGTCCATCCTTCAGCTGCCCCAGCTCCACTTCCTATGCCCCTTTGGCCAATGCACCTGTGAATCAAATAGACTGGACTCTGCCATGGACATTCCTTCACCATCACCCCTGACCATTTTACAACCCCTCCACTATTTAGCACTTAAATAAACACCCTTGAATCACAAAACAATCTGGAGTCAGTCTGTGCTTTCACAAATGTGTATTTGCAATAACTGAGGAAAAAGGCAATATCCATTGTATTGTCAACATACCTATGTCACACAGCTCTGGTCCATGAGGAAACATAGCAGAGGTCACACAGTGGGACCCACATCTGTGAAATCGAAAGGGAAAGTGACAAATCAGGGTCCATACACTGGGTGAAAGTGACAGACAGATGAGAGGTAGAACAATTGTATCAGATGTAGCAGGCAGTGATGTCTTCTTACCTGTGTCTCACTGAAAGTATTGATGAATCACAGTGTTTCTGTTGTCGATATCCTCTTCTTCTGCTTCCTCTTCTTCACTGTCCACAGGCTCCACAGCTGCCACAACACCTCCTTCAAGACCATCCTCCTGCAGAAAAGGCACCTGTCATCGCAAAGCCAAGTTGTGCAGCATACAGCAGGCCACGATGATTTGGCACACCTTATTTGGTGAGTAGAATAGGGAACCACCCGTCATACGGAGGCACCTGAACCTGGCCTTCAGGAGGCCGAAGGTCCTCTCTATAACCCTCCCAGTTCGCCCATGTGCCTCATTGTAGCGTTCCTCTGCCCTTGTCCTGGGATTCCTCACTGGGGTCAGTAGCCATGACAGGTTGGGGTACCCAGAGTCACCTGCAAATGTCAAGGGACACACACTAACACTTAGGGACAACCCCAGACCCAGACAACTATTCACATTGTATAGGGTCCATGTCCTCACCTAATAGCCACACACGGTGCCCTTGGAGTTGCCCCATCACATAAGGGATGCTGCTATTCCTCAGAATGTAAGCATCATGCACTAAGCCAGGAAATTTTGCATTCACATGGGAGATGTACTGGTTGGCCAAACACACCATCTGCACATTCATAGAATGGTAACTCTTCCGGTTTCTGTACACCTGTTCACTCCTGTGGGGGGGGACCAAGGCCACATGAGTCCCATCAATGGCACCTATGATGTTGGGGATATGTCCCAAAGCATAGAAGTCATCTTTCACTGTAGGCAAATCCTCCACCTGAGGGAACACGATGTAGCTGCACATGTGTTTCAGCAGGGCAGACAACACTCTGGACAACACGTTGGAGAACATAGGCTGGGACATCCCTGATGCTATGGCCACTGTCATCTGAAAAGACCCACTTCCCAGGAAATGGAATACTGACAGCACCTGCACTAGAGGGGGTATCCCTGTGGGATGGCGGATAGTTGACATCAGGTTCGGCTCCAACTGGGCACATAGTTCATGGATTGTGGCACGGTCCAGTCTGTAGGTGACAATTACATGTTGCTCTTCCACTGTTGACAGGTCCACCAGCGGTCTGTACACCGGAGGATGCCGCCATCTCCTCACCTGCCCCAGCGGACGTGCTCTATGGAGGAGAACAGCGAGCAGAGGGTTAGCCAACACTGAGGTACGCAATAAGCAACTTTATTGCACACATTTTTCAATCCGCTATTGGCCTGTCCTAATGTGTATGCAAGGCCTAGATATGTGTGACGCATTTAAAAATAATGCCATGTGGCCCCCTGAAATGGCAGCTGCATGACCTGTAAGGTGGGACAAGGGGATATGAGGTAACTGCGCTGGAGTTGTAGACCGTCGCGGTAGGCGGTCAAAGACCGCGGCGCAATCCTGCATTGGTTAACATTGGGGCCTATAGGTCCCAGGAGCCAATGATGATGTACCCCGGCGGTGACGGTACGCACCGCTGTGGACGTGACCGCCATTTTCTATCTGTTCACTCACTTGATACCTGATCTTCGACAGGAGAGGACCTACACTGCAAGTGCTCCTGTGACCTCAGTCTGGAAGCGACAATGGCTACAGTGTCTGGGGAAAGGGCCCCTGCCTTCACCACGGAGGAGTTGGAAAAACTAGTGGATGGGGTCCTCCCCCAATACACGCTACTCTACGGTCCTCCAGACAAACAGGTAAGTACACTGTGAGCATGCTGTATGGACAATGCCTGTGTGGAGTGGTGTGGATGTAAGATACGGGGAGAGAATGAGGCGTGCATGAAACGACGGAGTGTATGCCCGTCATGGCAAGGGTAGGAATACGGGACAATGACTGTGACGGTCCGGAAGGTTATATGTTCTCCTTTTCTCCTGTACTATTCCTGTAGGTCAGCGCCCACCAGAAGAAGGATATTTGGCATGCCATCGCCAAGGAAGTCCGGACCCTGGGGGTCCACCACAGACGGAGCACCCACTGCTGGAAAAGATGGGAAGACATTCGCCGCTGGAGCAAGAAGACGGCTGAGGCCCAGCTGGGGATGGCCTCCCAACGTGGGAGGGGTACCCGTTGTACCATGACCCACCTGATGTTCCGGATCGTGGTGGTGGCGTACCCGGAGTTGGATGGGTGCTTGAGAGCATCACAGCAGCCACAAGGGGGTGAGTACACTCTCATTCAGCTGAATCAGCGCGCATTGGAGGTGTCTCGATGGGGAAGGTGGGCTGTGGGTACCCCTAGGCCAGGGCGAGTTTTGAAGGCAAGGTCCCTTCGTAAGGCAGGCCATGTGGCACCCCATCCCACCAGTGTTAAGAGCCAACTACGCCTAGTCAGGATCGTGTGACGTCCATGTGTGCAGCAATCGGGCATAGGCCTTGTACCCCATGGCCCTATGATTAATGAGGGAACTCAAAGTGCATGGCGTAGTACAGAGGGCTGCTGTGTCTGTAGTGTCCGCCAACGGTAGCGGTATTGCATGCACTGAACATGTCTTTCTTCTGTCTCCCCCCCCCCTTATGTGGTCTCCCTGTTCTTGTGTGCAATAGCATCATCAGGCGGAGGAGCAGTTGCACCGGAGCAGGAGGGAGCTGCATCCCACATGGCCCTGGAGGGCGAGACAACGGACTCCGAATTCACAAGTGGGACGGTGGGCGAGGGGAGCTCCACGGCAGGGACAGGAGCTGAGACCAGCGACACAGACTCCTCCTCTGATGGGAGCTCCCTTGCGGTGGTGGGCCCCTCTGTGTCCCCCGCATCTACAGGTACAGCTGCCACTCCCCCTACCAGCACCGCCCTCCCAGCAGCCCCTCAGCGTGTGCCCCGTGGCCGCTCACCCAGGAGGATGGGCATCTCCTTCGCCCCAGGCACCTCAGCCCCTGCCCCTGTCAGCCCTGCTGCCCTCAGTGAGAAGTCCATTGACCTCCTTGGGTCCCTCACTGTTGGGCAGTCTACCATTCTGAATGCCATCCAGGGTGAGAGAGGCAGTTGCAACAGACAAATGCATACCTGGAGGGCATTCATTCTGGTCAGGCAGCACAACAGTGAGCTTTTCAGACTCTGACCTCAGCACTGATGGCAGCCACTGTCCCTGTGTCCAGCCTCCCCCCCTCCAACTTCCTCCACTCAGCCCCAATCCCATGTACCTCAGCCTATCCCAAGCACACCATCAGAACAGCATGCACACACCTCAAACCACAAGGGTAGCTCTGGCAAACATAAGCACCACACATCCCACAGGCACTCACACAAGCATCATACCCATGCACACATACCAACATCCACTGCCTCCACTGTGTCCCCTTCCTCCTCGTCTCCCTCCTCCCTCCCTGTCACGTCTCCCCTCACACCTGCATGCACTACATCTTCAGCCACTACGTCCATCACCAGCACGCTCATCACCACACACAGCTCACGTGCACTCACCACCCCCACTACCATTCACACATCCCCTGGGTCCTCTCTCAGTGTGTCTGTGAGCCCACCTCCCAAAGTACACAAACACAGTCACACACCCACCCAACAGCCATCCACCTCACGACAGCCTCCAGCCCATGCACCTTCACCCAAAGTCAGCAAACGTACACCTCCTACAACCACTACCTCTTCCTCCACTCCCAAACCCCCTCCATCTACCCGTCCCAGTGTGTCTAAAAAACTTTTCCTCTTAAATGTTGACCTCTTCCCTACACCTCCCCCACCCCTTCCGTCCCCTAGGGCACGCCTTTCCAGGTCCCAACCCAGCACCTCAGCCACCACATCACCGGGAACAGTGGTGCCAGCAGCAACCGGCTTCTGGAGTGCGCCAAGCAGCAGGGCAGCCAGTGTGCCACAGAGCCAGACCATGGACAGTCCCCCACCTCAGAAACATAAGAAGTTGGCCACAGCCCGGAGGGAGAAGGGCAAAACACCTGCCACCAAGGGCTCTCCCAGGACTACAGTTGGGAGTGGCAAGACAGCTGTGCCACCATCCAAGGTGTGGAAGGGGCAGAGAAAGAAAGGGAAGTCGCTGCCAACCTGCACGGCGGACAAGACCGCCACCAGCACCGCTTCCCAGGACACTGCCGCCACCAGCAGCGCTTCCCAGGACACCGCCGCCACCAGCACCGCTGCGAAGGACACTGCCGCCACCAACACCACTTCCCAGGACACCGCTGCCACCAGCACCGCTTCCCAGGACACCGCCGCCACCAGCACGCTCACTGAGCCACCCACCAGCACTGCAGGCCCATGAGCGCCGCAAGCACCGCCGCTACTGAGGCGGCCACAAGCACCGCCAGTGGCCACGCCACATCATGTGCCAGTGGCACCATCGCAGACATGGCTGCCATCCCCAGTGGTCAGTCGTACGAAGCTGGTGGTCAGTTTCAGGGGGCCTGGACAACTTCCATGTAGGCCCACCGTCAGTGGAGAAAGGTATCCACTACCTCTGTCCTTGCCAGGATAAAGCACTCTGGGCACAAAGCCCCCTCCAGAACCAGAAGAGAGTTACACCCACTACCTCTGTCCTTGGCAGGATGAAGCACTCTGGGCACAAAGCCCCCTCCAGAACCAGTGGAGAGTTACATCCACTACCTCTGTCCTTGGCAGGATGAAGCACTCTGGGCACAAAGCCCGCTCCAGAACCAGTGGAGAGTTACATCCACTACCTCTGTCCTTGGCAGGATGAAGCACTCTGGGCACAAAGCCCCCTCCAAACCAGTGGTGAACTGTTATCCACTTGTGAGACTGTGGCTTTGCACTCCCCAGGATGCAGCAGTGGGCAACCCACCCACTGTAAAACTTGTGAGACTGTGGCTTTGCAATCCCCAGGATAAAGCAGTGGGCAAACCACCCACTGTAAAGACTTGTGAGACTGTGGCTTTGCACTACCCAGGATGCAGCAGTGGGCAAACCACCCACTGGAGAGACTTCAGAGACTGTGGCTTTGCACTCCCCAGGAAAAAGCAGTGGGCAAACCACCCACTGTAAAGACTTGCGAGACTGTGGCTTTGCACTCCCCAGGATAAAGCAGTGGGCAAACCACCCACTGTAAAGACTTGTGAGACTGTGGCTTTGCACTCCCCAGGATACATCAACGGGCATGGAGCCTACTTGTCGATCTGGCGTCGTGCACTCATCCGGCTGAGGTGCCCCCCATCCCTTCCCCCTGAGGTGTCTGTGTTTTTTTTGATCTGATGCCCCTGCAGTGTTCTCTCCGGTTTGGTTAGGTATCTTGTGTGGGCCTCGCCCATGCATTTTGCGCCCAGTGGTCCACGGACTATGTATGTGCAGTACATGGACTTGAATTCTTGGTGAATATATTTGTTAATAGTGTATATATATTTTACGAGTACTGGATTTTTATTAATAACAATCGTTCAACTCATTTCCTTTTGTCCTTGCATTCCTCCAGGGGGGTTGGGAGGTGTTAATGTAATGTATCAACATGTACTTGTGTGTGTGTTGTAGTGGGTGAGGGTGTTTCATGTTGCATGTGTGTCACTCTCTTTTCCCTCCCCCCTCTCCCCTCCCCTGTGTCGTAGGTGCAGTACTCACCGTGGTCTTCGCCGCCGGCATTCGTGCTCCTGGTAGAGGAGCAGAAAGACAATGGCAGGTAGAATATGGAGTTCCGGCTCCATGGCATCCTGGTTCCTCGTGGGGTGTGTAGAGGTGAGCGTTTTCCCTTCCAAGACCTGTTTCCTCTGTGTTTTTGTTCGCAGTGAATCCGCCCTGGAAAAGGTGGCAGCTTGGCCTCTCATGATACTGTGGGCGGTACATTGTCTTCCGCAGGTCTGTTGGCATTGACCCCCATGCTGTTTGTTTGTACCACCATGGCGGTCGGAGTGTTAAAGTGGCTGTCTATGTTGGCGGTTTTCGCCATGGTCATAATTCCATTTTTTTTCCGCCGGCCTGTTGGCGATTTTACCGCCGCTTTACCACCGACCGCCAGGTTTGTAATGAGGGCCTAAGTGTCCACTAATGTGCAGGCATATTGACACCTGCGACTAATCGGTAATGTCCCAATATAATCAATTTGCCATATTTGTCCTGGTAACTTTCCTCTCCGCAATTGACCTTTGACAGTTTGCCAGACAGATCTCTGTTGTGTGTGCTGACAAATAGGACACTGCAAAATCACAGTTGTGTATCCCTCTAATCTCTGCCCACCTGCAATTGGCTTTTTCTCCCAGGTGCCACATTTTACGGGAGTCCATTTAGCCATCCCCACCAAGTCAGAATCCTGTGTTGCCATCTCTGCCTCTGAGATTTTGTCTTTGGCATCTGTAAGGGAATTGAACCAGCATTCTAGGGAATCAATGGGACAGTAACTGAACCAGTGTTCTAGTGAATCAATGGGTCAGTAAGCATCTACAAAATACACAGTAACGGTACTTTGCTCCAGCATTTCCCAGATTTCTTGCCACAACTCTTTGCCCCACACCTCGTTTGAATGGATAAACCAGTTATGAGCATGCCACGTGGGAAACCAGGTGGCTACCCCATTGGCAGTGAACCAAGAATCAGTGTAAATATGACAAGTTCCAGGCAGCTCATGTTTCAGTGCCTGATATACAGCATCCAATTCTGCATATTGACTACTCTTTCCTTCTCCTGTAGTGGTCAACAACTTTTTGGTGACTGGATTATGACACTGCTTTCCAAGGTCTGTTAGCTCCCACATATTTCTATGAACCACTGGTGAACCATACATGCTTTCTATCCTTAAGGGACAATGATTCAAATGGTGTACCCCATCTCACTGGTGACTCTTTTACCTGTGGTACCTCCTTCACCCTCTCCTCATCCTGCACAGGGGCTTGTGATACCTGTTCATCTAGGTCTGCTGCGCCTGTTGGTCCTAATCAAGCCCTATCTTGTATGTACCATTTGCAGAATATGATACTAGCTTCTTGTGCATGTCCCATACGGTGAGATTTAGGTGAACTCATCACCCACCGCATTATTGGAATCTCAGGTCTCAGAATCATATTATGGCACAATGTTATTTGCTCAGTATCCACTGGAGCCTAATAGTAAGCCAAAAGCTGTTTTTCAAAGGGAGTATAACGCTCCCAGCCTCAGGTATTTTTTTAGTCCAGAACCCCTGGGGCACCCTGGTTCTTCTCTGCTGTTGCCACATTCTCCAGTTTGCATATTGCCCCTGAATGGTTACATGCAACTCAATCTCTCCATCCTGTACTGGACACAAATCTAGAGCTTGTTGGATTGCCTTCTTTGCCAAATCAAACGCACACTGCTGCTCTTCACCCCATTCAAACTCATGTTTTTTTTTGTCACCTTGTACAAATGGGCCAAGATCTGACTCAAATGAGGGATATGCTGTCTCCACAAATCAAACAATCCAATGAATTGCTGTGTCTGTTGCTTAGTGCAGGGAGTGGCAAATTCGAGGATCTTTTGTTTTGTTTTTGTAGCAACACCTTTCTATGTCCCTGATTCCACTGAATCCCTAGAAACTTCACATTTTGAGAGGCTCCTTGTTTCTTGTCTGTATTATTCATCCACCCTTTACTCTGGAAGAGTTCCACCACCCGCGCCAACTGAGTCTGCACCTGTTCTTCTGTCTCTCCCTGAATAATCACATCAACAATGTAATGGGTCAATTGCACGCCAGGAATAATAGATACTTCATCCAGGTGTTCTACCACTAGGCAGTGACAATTGGTGGGGCTATGCAAATACCCTAGGGGGAGCCTTTGCATCCGGAATTGTCTTATGTTCCACAAAAAGCTAAATTGATCTTGACATTCTGGGGCCAATGTTATAGAAAAAGAACGCATTGGCTATGTCAGTAGTTGCATGCCATGTCTCTTTATGTGTCTGTATTTGTTCAATCAAAGTGATGGTGTCCGAGAATCCGGCTGTCAAAGGGGGCGTATGTTTTTTCAGCTCACAGTAATCGACCATCATTCTATAGCACCCATCTAGTTGACGTACGGTGCAGGAAAGTACCATCCTTCTTGGCATGTTACCCCAAACTTCTACCTGTTTGTCAGTGTGTTTTTACTGTCTCACTGGGATCCTGCTAGTCAGGACCCCATTGCTTATAGTATGTGGCCTATATGTCAGTATGTTTTACTGTGTTGTCGGTATGCTTGACTGTGTCACTGCAGTCCTGCTAACCAGAACTCCAGTGCTTATGCTTGGTTTGCCAAATTTGTCACTATAGTCTAGTGGCTCTATATTCCAATTCAGATTGGCACGCTGGACCCCACTTATAAGTCCCTAGTATATGGTACCTAGGTACCCAGGGCATTGGGGTTCCACAAGATCCTTATGGGCTGCAGCATTTCTTTTGCCACCCAGAAGGAGCTCATACAAACACTCCTTCAGGACTGCCACTGCAGCCTGAGTGAAATAGTGCACACACTATTTCACAGCCATTTTCACTGCAAGGGGTAACTTATAAGTCACCTATATGTCTAACCTTCATTTACTGAAGGCTAGGTGTAAAGTTACTGTGTGTGAGGGAACCCTTGCACTAGCAAAGGTGCCCCCACGCTGTCCAGGACCGATTTCCCAGACTTCGTGAGTGTGGGGACACCATTATGAGCGTGCACTACATATATGTCAATACATATATGTAGCTTCACAATGGTAACTCTGAATATGGCTGTGAGATGCGTAAGATTGTACTATTGAATCCCCAATCCAAATCTGGTATTGGGGGGCAATTCCATGCACCCTGGGGGCTCCATCATGGACCCCCAGTACTGCCAAATCAGCTCTCTGGGGTCTCCACTGCAGCCCCAGCTCAATCCCAGGAAGGCAGAACAATGCTTTTCCTTTAGGAGAGGGGTGTTACACCCTCTCCCATTGGAAATAGGTGTTACAGGCATTGGAGGGGTATCCTCCCAGAGCCTCTGGAAATGCTTTGAAGGGCACAAAAGGTGCCCTCCTTGCATAATCCAGTCTACACTGGTTCAGGGACCTCCAGTTCCTGCTTTGGCCCGAAACTAGAAAAAAGACTACTCCCCTGTCCATCACCACCCCAGGGGTGGTGCCCAGAGCTCCTCCAGAGTGTACCTGGCGTTGGCCATCGTGGATTCCAAGGTGTGGGGACCCTCTTGGAACATCTGAGTGGCCAGTGCCAGCAGGTGACGTCCTAGACCCCTCCTGATAGGTGCATTCCTGGTTAGGTAGCCAATCCCCCTCTCATGGCTATTTAGGGTCTCTCCTCTGGGTGTTTCCTCAGATTCGGTTTGCAAGACTCCACCAGGACTCCTCTGCATCCTCTGCTTTACCTTCTGACTGTCGTATCAACTACAGACTGCTCCAGGACCGCTGTAACTGCAACAAAGTATCCAGAAAGGCTACTGTAACCCTGCAACTTCAGCTGCAGCTAGCAACTGCAACAGTTTCCCGGTTGTGCATGCTCTGAGGACTGCTTGTCTTCATTCTGCACCAGAAGGACCGAAGGAATCTCCTATGGAGTGACGGAGTCACTTCCCTGCTTCAGGAGGCGCGTCTCTGCAACGAAAACCGGTACTCTGGGGCACCTCTCCTGTCGACGAGCGTGATCCCTGGAACACAGGTGGTGGACCTAAGTAATCCTGACTGTCCAAAGGTCCAGCTGTCCAAATTAGGTGGAGGTAAGGGCTTGCCTCCCCATGCCAGACAGTACCCCTGTGCACCACGTGTTCTGCAGCTCCTTGGGCTCCTGTGCACTTTTTCCAAACGTCCTTTGTGCTCAGAGTAGCCCAGGTCCCCAGCATTCTATCCTGCGACGCTGAGCTCCCTGAGTTGTTCTCCGGCGGCGTGGGATCCCTTTCTGTAGTGCTGCAATGACGCATTCTGCAACTCCTTTGCCCCCGTGTTCTGGGACTCCTGTGGGTGATGCCTGGTCTTCTGAGGGCTCTCTAAAGTGCTGAAAGCCCCCTCTGCCTCCTCAGTCTGAGTTGAGGTACCAAGGTCCCTCCTGTGCCCAGGTAGAGCCTTTTCCCGCCAACCACATTTGCGTAAGCCAATGCTTGATGACAGAATCCAATGACGACCAGCCTGCATCCAACGGCTCAACTTGGGACATCTCTTGCACCAAGCAGGAACCCGCAGCTGTCTTCTTTGGTGCATTTCTGCTCTTTACTTCTAACCCGAGAAACCACTTTTGCACCTTCATCCGGGTTGGCAGGGGCTCCTGGACTCTTCATCGACTTCTGGACTTTATCTCTTCCCTCCAGATGTCTTCAGGTCCAGGAATCCATTGTTGGTTGCTTGCAGTTTTGCTTGGTTTTTGCATAATCCTTTACCACGACTCCTAGTGTGTTCTGAGGAAACTTGCTGTACTTTACTCCTGCTTTCCTGGGCTCTGGGGTGGAGTAATGTACTTACCTTTAGTTTTTTCCTACACTCCCAGCGCCCCTCTACACACTCCACTTGCCTAGGGGGGAAACCGACATTCACATTCCACTATTTTAGTACATGGTTTGTGTGGCCTCTAGGCCCATTGCAATCTATTGTGTGTTTCACTGTTTGCACTATTTTCTGTGTACTTACCTTATTTTGGTTACTAGTGTATATATTGTGTATAATACTTACCCCCAGAATGAGTATTGCATCTAAGATATTTTTGGCCTTGTGTCATTAAAATAAAGTACCTTTATTTTTGGTAACACAGAGTATTGTCTTTCTTGTGTATAAGTAGTGTGTGACTACAGTGGTATTGCAAAAGCTGTGCATGTCTCCTGGTTCAGCCTTGGCTGCTTTGCCACAGCTACCCCTAGATAGCCTAAGCTGCTAGACACTGCCTACATTTCACTAAGGTGGATCACTGGACCTGGTATAAGGTGTAAGTACCTCTGATACTCACTACAAACCAGGCCAGCATCTCACATACGGGCCATAGGGGATTGTTCCATTCAGTGGTGTTTGGAGCTATTACACCAGCCTCAATCATGTATATTATGGTTTCACTGATTTCATCATGCCTTCTTGGAATGAGGTACTGTTTCAAACGAATTACCTTAGTGCCTCGGGGCACTTTCACTGGGGGTATCTTCAGATGACCTACTCTCATGGCCGCCCCTGAAATGTATCTTTTTCACCCAAACTGTTAACAACCATCATCCAAATACAAAGTCATTCCTTTTAGAATGTCAGTTCCCAGTATGTACTCCAGAAGGGCCACAATCAAAACAGTATATTCTCTTTTTGGTGTTCTTCCTTGTTACAGTGGGTAGGTGATAGGAAGAACTCTGAGACTCAGGTAAGTGATAGGGTGTATTTATTTATAGGTTCTTATAGTTTTAACAGGGCGTTGGTGTCCTTTTAGTCCGTAATCTCTCTTTGGGCTTTTCTTCCCAGCTCCCCTCTTGACTGGCGACGATCCTCTGATTAGTCTCCCAACGCACCGGAAAGGAACGAAAGGGAAGGTAAGTCAGGGTATGTATTTATAGTGGCTGTACTAATGATAGAAAAGAAGGGGAGAGAGAGAGAGAGAGAGAGAGAGAGAGAGAGAGAGAGAGAGAGATTCCCGGGTGAGAGTGTGGACAGGTAAGAATGGTAGGTCGTGAATACATTCACCCTCTGTGTCTTGCCATAGCGTAATGTCAAACTTAAAGTCTCTTTGGGTTAGTTCTATACCCAAAATAGAACTGTTTCTGTTATCTTAGTCCTTCCTTCTCTCCTCACCTCCCTACCCCCTCCCAGCTGTTCCCCTCTCCAACCCCCTCCTCACCGTCCCTGCCCTCTCCCCTCCTGCCACCCTTTTCCCTTTTTAGTAGTTGGTTGTCCCTCAGAAAGGACCGTACCTTGTTTAGCCATGCCCCTCCTGGGACGTGGCGACTTTTCAGCGTCTCCTCACTCCGTTCCTGGTTCTCCGTGTGCTCTGCGTCCCTCGAAACGCCAGTGGTTCCAGGTCTTTTCTCGGGTTCCTCCCGGTCTCCGTTCTCTGTCTCCGTTGGTTCTTCCGTGTTGTGGTCCACCGCGTCTGGCTCCTCCGACGCCCGCTCTCGTCCGTCCTCTCTCTTTTCTGCCCCTGGGACCTGGAAATCCGGGGTCATTTCGCCGACGCCGGCCCCCTGGTCGTCAGGGCAACGAGTGACGCTGATCTCGCGCTGCGCGAACAGCGTCACTAGGATGCCGGAGCCGGGCTGGAAGACAACCGGCTACACACCCCATTCCACGATCGGGACTGATACAGTACCGTAGGATCCGGAAAACGGGACAGAAAGTCGGCGGGGCCTTGTTGAGAACCCGGAATGTGTCGGACCTGGAAGAAAAAAGGTTGGCGTTCCATAAACCAACGAAGCACCCAGGAGTTGGAGTCCTTATGGGAAGCGAACCGAGTTAAAGGGGCATGGTCTGTGAACAGTACAAAAGGGCGACCCAGAAGATAATATTTCAGGCTATCCACTGCCCACTTAATGGCCAAGCACTCTTTCGATGATGGGATAATGACATTTTCAGGGTAGCAACTTCCTACTGATATAAACAATAGGGAGGTCTAGACCCGCCTCGCTTGGCTGCGTGAGGACCGCCCCTAGTCCCACATCGGAAGCATCCGTGTAGAGATGGAATGGTTTAGAAAAATCAGGACACCGTAAGACTGGTTCTGCAGTGAGAGCAGTTTTTATTTTGGTGAAAGCTAGATAACTGTGTCGCGGAGAAGGGAGGCAACTTCGATGGGTATTGTTTCTTAAGGAGATCAGTGAGGGGAGCGCTAACGTTGAATACTGGGGAATAAAACGACGATAATACCCTACGAGACCCAAAAAGGAACGTAGACCTTTCTTAGTAGTGGGAGTGGGCACCTGTAGTATGGCCTCCACCTTATTTTTTTGGGGCCGTAGTTGTCCCTCTCCAATAAAGTACCTGTTCTGCTTTCCTACTTATCTCATATCAGAGCTTACAGAACCTCTCTGGAATGCACTTCTGAGTTCAAAGAAGACCTTTATTGTTGTTAATTCTTCCCCACCCACAAGTTCTTGAGAGATGAATTAATAGATTTCAAGCACACAACGTAGTTGCAGCAAGAAAACAAAATATATCACAGTACTTCTCAGTTGCAATGTACACAGCATATATATATATAATATATGATTACAGTAGCAAAGCATAAAAATCAAAATTCATCACCGTATGATAAAGAAGGACCTATCTTCAGCTTCATCTTTCTGGGGTCTGCAAGTTGATGACTCCGGTCAACTGCGAGAAAGAGATTATAAACCCACACGGGACACTGGCAACTGATGCCTAGTTCCAGCCTGAAGTCAAGCAGATTAAAATCGAACTCACTGTAGCCCCGAGTCATCCTTACAAAAGCGTGCCCCCTCCTCTCAGACTTGGGAAAACTATGCAAGCCTTTAGAGACTGGCCAGATCTCCTAGACTTTTCCTATTCCCAAGGCTGAGCAGAAAGGAAAACACCAAATGTACTCTCTCTTATCAGGTCTAGTCTGGTGTGAAGAAAACAGCTTGGTTCATCTTGTGGAAAAACACAGCTTGGAAGAATACAGACATCTGCGATGTTTCAACTGCAATGTCTAACTCCACGTTAAAGCCAATAGGCAGCTAACCTAAATATCAAATGTAATGTCTAATGTCATGTCAAAGCCAATAGGCAGCTAACCTAAATATCAAATGTAATGTCTAATATCATGTCAAAGCCAATAGGCAGCTGAGCTGAATACAAAATGTAATGTCTAATATCATGTCAAAGCCAATAGGCAGCTAAGCTGAATACAGCATGTCAAAGCCAATAGGCAGCTAAACTGAATACAGCATGTCAAAGCCAATAGGCAGAATACAGAATGTAATGGCTAATGCAATGTCAAAGCAAATAGGCGGCTAAACTGAATACAGAAAGTAATGGCTAATGCCATGTTAAAGCCAATAGGCAGAATACAGAATGTAATGGCTAATGCCATGTCAAAGCCAATAGGCGGCTAAACTGAACAAAACATATAGGGGGTCATTCCAACCCTGGCGGTCGGTGTTAAACCAGCGGCCAAACCGCAAACAGGCTGGCGGGTAAAAAAATGGAATTCCGACCCTGGCGGAAACCGGCAACAGAGACCGCCACATTACCACACCGCTCGCCACGGCGGCACAAACAAACAGCGCGGCGGTCACCGCCAACAGACAGGCGGGAGACAATGTACCGCCCACTGTATCACAACCTACCAATCCGCCACCTTTTCCGGGGCGGTAGCCCCGCCGATAAAAACACGGCGGAAACAGACATTTCGAAGGGAAAACGCTCACCTCCATACAGCCCACGAGGAATAAGGACAGCATGGAACCCGAACTCCACATACTCCCAGCGATTGTGTTCCTACTCCTCTACCAGGAGCACGAACGCCGGCGCAGAAGACCACGGTGAGTACTGCACCTACGACACAGGGGAGGGGGGTGGAGAAAATATTACGGGTACACACATACGCAACACACCCATCCTCACCCTCACCCACTACAACACACACATCAACGCGTATCAACACATCAGAGTGACACCCCCCAAACCCCCCGGAAGAATGCAAACACAAAATTAAATGATTCTAAACATAGGAATATATTGTATTACTGGCTTAAAAATATAATTCTACATCAAAAACTGTTATATACATAAATGTACAAGTCCGAGCATTGTAGCATGAATTGTCCGTGGACCACTGGGCCCAAATCACATGGGCAAAGCCCACACAAGATACCTGACTCCAATGGAGAGAATACTGCAGGGGCATCAGATAGCAAAACTACAGGCACCTCAGGGGGAAGGTAAGGGGGGGCACCTTAGCCAGATGAGTCCACGACGCCAGATCCACGAGGGGCCTCCATGGCCACTGTTCAATCCTGGGGAGTGCAAAGCCACAGTCTCTCAAGTCCGTACAGTGGGTGGGTTGCCCACTGTTCAATCCTGGCAAGTGCAAAGCCACAGTCTCACAAGTAGATAACAGTCTCCACTGGTTCTGGGTGGGGCCTGGTGCCCAGACTGCTTTGTGCAGCCCTGCCAGACTAAGATGCGGGCCAGCCCCTGGCGCTCATGGTTCAGCGGTGCTTGAGATGAAGTGCCCAGTTCAGCGGTGCTTGAGACGGCGGTGCCCAGGTCAGCGGTGCTTGCGATGAAGGGCCCAGTTCAGCGGTGCTTGAGAAGAAGGGCCCAGTTCAGCGGTGCTTGAGACGGCGGTGCCCAGTTCAGCGGTGCTTGAGAAGAAGGGCCCAGTTCAGCGGTGCTTGAGACGGCGGTGCCCAGTTCAGCGGTGCTTGAGACGGCGGTGCCCAGTTCAGCGGTGCTTGAGAAGAAGGGCCCAGTTCAGCGGTGCTTGAGACGGCGGTGCCCAGTTCAGCGGTGCTTACGATGAAGGGCCCAGTTCAGCGGTGCTTGAGAAGAAGGGCCCAGTTCAGCGGTGCTTGAGAAGAAGGGCCCAGTTCAGCGGTGCTTGAGACGGCGGTGCCCAGTTCAGCGGTGCTTGAGAAGAAGGGCCCAGTTCAGCGGTGCTTGAGACGGCGGTGCCCAGTTCAGCGGTGCTTGAGACGACGGTGCCCAGTTCAGCGGTGCTTGCGATGAAGGGCCAAGTTCAGCGGTGCTTGAGAAGAAGGGCCCAGTTCAGCGGTGCTTGAGACGGCGGTGCCCAGTTCAGCGGTGCTTGAGACGGCGGTGCCCAGTTCAGCGGTGCTTGAGATGAAGGGCCCAGTTCAGCGGTGCTTGAGACGGCGGTGCCCTGTTCAGCGGTGCTTGCGATGAAGGGCCCAGTTCAGCGGTGCTTGAGAAGAAGGGCCCAGTTCAGCGGTGCTTGAGACGGCGGTGCCCAGTTCAGCGGTGCTTGAGAAGAAGGGCCCAGTTCAGCGGTGCTTGAGACGGCGGTGCCCAGTTCAGCGGTGCTTGAGACGGCGGTGCCAAGTTCAGCGGTGCTTGCAATGAAGGGCCCAGTTCAGCGGTGCTTGAGACGGCGGTGCCCAGTTCAGCAGTGCTTGAGACGGCGGTGCCCAGTTCAGCGGTGCTTGAGACGGCGGTGCCCAGTTCAGCGGTGCTTACGATGAAGGGCCCAGTTCAGCGGTGCTTGAGAAGAAGGGCCCAGTTCAGCGGTGCTTGAGAAGAAGGGCCCAGTTCAGCGGTGCTTGAGACGGCGGTGCCCAGTTCAGCGGTGCTTGAGAAGAAGGGCCCAGTTCAGCGGTGCTTGAGACGGCGGTGCCCAGTTCAGCGGTGCTTGAGACGGCGGTGCCCAGTTCAGCGGTGCTTGCGATGAAGGGCCAAGTTCAGCGGTGCTTGAGAAGAAGGGCCCAGTTCAGCGGTGCTTGAGACGGCGGTGCCCAGTTCAGCGGTGCTTGAGACGGCGGTGCCCAGTTCAGCGGTGCTTGAGATGAAGGGCCCAGTTCAGCGGTGCTTGAGACGGCGGTGCCCTGTTCAGCGGTGCTTGCGATGAAGGGCCCAGTTCAGCGGTGCTTGAGAAGAAGGGCCCAGTTCAGCGGTGCTTGAGACGGCGGTGCCCAGTTCAGCGGTGCTTGAGAAGAAGGGCCCAGTTCAGCGGTGCTTGAGACGGCGGTGCCCAGTTCAGCGGTGCTTGAGACGGCGGTGCCAAGTTCAGCGGTGCTTGCAATGAAGGGCCCAGTTCAGCGGTGCTTGAGACGGCGGTGCCCAGTTCAGCAGTGCTTGAGACGGCGGTGCCCAGTTCAGCGGTGCTTGCGATGAAGGGCCCAGTTCAGCGGTGCTTACGATGAAGGGCCCAGTTCAGCGGTGCTTGAGAAGAAGGGCCCAGTTCAGCGGTGCTTGAGAAGAAGGGCCCAGTTCAGCGGTGCTTGAGACGGCGGTGCCCAGTTCAGCGGTGCTTGAGAAGAAGGGCCCAGTTCAGCGGTGCTTGAGACGGCGGTGCCCAGTTCAGCGGTGCTTGAGACGGCGGTGCCCAGTTCAGCGGTGCTTGCGATGAAGGGCCAAGTTCAGCGGTGCTTGAGAAGAAGGGCCCAGTTCAGCGGTGCTTGAGACGGCGGTGCCCAGTTCAGCGGTGCTTGAGACGGCGGTGCCCAGTTCAGCGGTGCTTGAGATGAAGGGCCCAGTTCAGCGGTGCTTGAGACGGCGGTGCCCTGTTCAGCGGTGCTTGCGATGAAGGGCCCAGTTCAGCGGTGCTTGAGAAGAAGGGCCCAGTTCAGCGGTGCTTGAGACGGCGGTGCCCAGTTCAGCGGTGCTTGAGAAGAAGGGCCCAGTTCAGCGGTGCTTGAGACGGCGGTGCCCAGTTCAGCGGTGCTTGAGACGGCGGTGCCAAGTTCAGCGGTGCTTGCAATGAAGGGCCCAGTTCAGCGGTGCTTGAGACGGCGGTGCCCAGTTCAGCAGTGCTTGAGACGGCGGTGCCCAGTTCAGCGGTGCTTGCGATGAAGGGCCCAGTTCAGCGGTGCTTGACATGAAGGGCCCAGTTCAGCGGATCTGGCCATGGCGTTGAGCTCATTTGCCACCTGTCCTGTGGCTGGCGGTGCCTTCCTGCCCATCTGTCCTGTGGCTGGCGGGGCCCTCCTGGGCTGCAGTGCTGGGCATGTTGGTGGCCTCCTGCCCACCTTGGATGGGGCTGGCGGGGCCCTCCTGGCCAGCTGGGCTGATGGCAGTCTTGTCGGGCGTGCTGCCCTTCCCAGCCTTCCCTGATCGCCAGTGGCCCTTCCCCACCTTGGGCGGTGTGACTGCTGTCTCCACACCTCCTGCCGGAGCCATGGTAGGGGTTTTTGTGCCTGGTGTCTTTACCCTCTCGCGCCGGCCACTGCCTATCTTTGATTGTTTCTCCGGGGGTGGGCTGCCCGTGCCTTGGCTCCGTACTGAACTGGCTGCCCTGGAGGGTGGGGGACTCCATAGTCCATGGCAGACTGTCATGACAGGGCCTGGTTTTGTGGTGGCTGAGGTGCTTACTGGAGTCCTATGACATGGATGAAGTGGGGGAGTTGGTGGAAAGAGGTTAAGTTTGGACAGGAAAAGCTTTTTAGGAGCAATGGGAGGGGTAGGTGTAGTGGGTATGGGAGTGGAGGAAGAGGATGTGGTTGTAGGAGTTTGAAGTCTGGTGTCTTTGGGTGCAGGTGCTTGGGCTGGAGGCTGTCGTTAGGTGGATGGCTGTTGGGTGGGTGGCTGCCTGCGTTTGTGTATCTTGGAAGAGGGGGTCACAGACACACTGGGAGAGGACACAGGGGACGTGTAAATGGCAGTGGGGGTGGTGACTGCACGTGTGCGGGGGTGCTGGTGTGTGTGCTGGTGATGGATGTAGTGGCTGAAGATGTAGTGCATGCAGGTGTGAGTGGAGACGTGACAGGGAGGGAGGAGGGAGACGAGGAGGAGGAGGACACAGTGGAGGCAGTGGGTGTTGGTATGTCTGTATGTGGATGTTGCTTGTGTGAATGCCTGTGTGATGTGTGGTGCTTATGTCTGCCTGAGTTTCCCTTGGGTGTTGAGGTGTGTGCAGGCTGGTCTGGTGGTGTGTCTGGGATAGGCAGAGGTACAGGTGATAGGGTATGGGTGGAGGAAGTTGGAGGGGGAGGCTAGAGACAGGGACAATGGCTGCCATCAGTGCTGAGGCCAGAGTGTTGAACGATCGCTGAAGGGCAGCCTGACCAGAATGAATGCCCTCCAGGTATGCATTACTCTGGTGCACCTCTCTTTCGACACCCTGGATGGCATTCAATATGGTAGACTGCCCAACAGTGAGCGTCCTCAGGAGGTCAATGATCTCCTCACTGAGGGCAGCAGGGGTCACTGGGGCAGGGCCTGAGGTGCCTGGGGCGAAGGAGATGCCCACCTTCCTGGGTGAGCGGGCACGGGGCAAACGCTGAGGGGCTGCTGGGAGGGCGGTGCTGGTGCGCTGGGTGGCGGCTGTACCTGTTGTTGCGGGGGGCACAGATGTTGCCGCCACCACAAGGGAGCTCCCTTCAGAGGACGAGTCTGTGTCACTTATGTCTGCCCGAGTCCCCGCTGTGGAGCTCCCCTCGCCCTCCGTCCCACTGGTGAAATCGGAATCCGTTGCATGGCCCTCCATGGCCATGTGGGATGCAGCTCCCTCGTTCTCCGATGCCACTTCTCTTCCGCCTGATGATGCTAATGCACACATGAACAGGAAAAACACAAAAAAGGGGAGGGGAGAAAATAAAGACATGTTGAGTGCATGCATTGGTGACACCGTTGGCGGACAGGACAGACACAGAAGCCCCCTGCACTACGCCGCGCACTTGGGGTCCACTACTCAATCTGTGGGACATGGCCTACAAGGCTATGGACGACATCTGCACACATAGATGACACAGGGCCATGAATAGCTGTACTTGGCACCCTACAGAGGTGGGGGGCGGTGGCACAGGGCCATGCGTTACGGAGGGGCCTAGCCTACAGAACTCGCCCTGGCCTAGGGAGACCCACAGCCCTCCTCCCCCACCCAGACACCTCCACTGCGCGCAAAGTCACCAGAATAAGAGTGTACTCACCCCCTTGTGTCTGCTGTGATGTCCTCACGTGCCCATCCAAATCGGGGTAGGCCACCGCCAGGATCCGGAACATCAGAGGGGTCAAAGTCCGACTGGCACCCCTCCCACGTTGGGAGGCCGTCCCCAGCTGAGCCTCCACCGTCTTCCTGCTCCAGCAGCAGGTCTTCGTCCTCCCATCTCTTCCGGCAGTGGGTGCCCCGTCTGTGGTGGACCCCCAGGGTCCGGACGTCCTTGGCGATGGCACGCCAAATATCAATCTTCTGGTGGGCGCTGACCTATGTGAAATGTACAGGGGGAGAAAAAGAGTCATCACCTTCTGCACCCTCAATGTGAGTGGCCCCCCATCCCTACCCTTGCCATGTGGCACATGCTCTTATCCGTCGTTTGATGCATGCCTCAATTGCTCCCCTCCCCACCATCTTTCATCCACCCCACTCAACACAGGCATTGGCCACTAAGCATGGCCTCAGTGTACTTACCTGTTGGTCTGGAGGACCGTAGAGTAGCGCATACTGGGGGAGGACCCCATCCACGAGTTTCTCCAATTCCTGAGCAGTGAAGACAGGGGCCCTTTCCCCAGTCGCATGAGCCATTGTCTCTTCCAGACCGAGGTCACAGCAGCACTTGCAATGTAGGTCCTCTCCTGTCAAAGATCAGGTATCGAGTGATTAAGCCGATAGAAAATGGCGGTCACGCCCGCAGCGGTGCGTACCGCGACTGCCGGCGCACATCGTCATTGGCTCCTGAGACCCATAGGGTTCAATGCTAACCAATGCTGCTTAGCGCCGCGGTCTTTGACCGCCTACCGCCACGGTGTGCCACGTCAGCACATTTACGTCACATCCCATTGTCGCACTTCACAGGTCAGGCAGCCGCCATTTCAAGGGCCCACATGGCTTACTTTTTACTGCGTCACACATACCTAGGCCTTGCATCAACACTCATACAAGCCATTCAATGCATTGGGAATCGTGTTTTGTGCAAGCTGTGGTTACGTACCTGTGGGTTGATTGACTCTGTGCTCGCTGTTGTCCTTCATAGACACCGTCCGCTGGGACATGCGAGGAGATGGAGGAATCTTCCCGTGTACAGACCGCTGGTAGACCTGTCGACAATGGAGGAAAGACATGTCATACTGACAGACAGGCTTGACCGAGCCACTATTCATGAACTGTGTGCCCAGCTGGAGCCAGACCTGATGTCACCAATCCGCCAACCCACAGGGATCCCCCCTCTAGTGCAGGTGCTGTCAGTACTCCATTTCTTTGCAAGTGGGTCATTTCAAACAACAGTGGCCATATCATCAGGGATGTCCCAGCCTATGTTTTCCAAGGTGTTGTCCAGAGTGTTGTCTGCCCTGCTGAAACACATGCGGAGCTACATCGTTTTCCCTGAGGTGGGGGATTTGCCTACAGTGAAGGGTGATTTCTATGCCCTTGGACATATCCCCAACATCATAGGTGCCATTGATGGGACCCATGTGGCTTTAGTACCCCCCAGCAGGTGTGAACAAGTGTACAGAAACAGGAAGAGTTATCATTCTATGAATGTACAGATGGTGTGTTTGGCAGACCAGTACATCTCCCATGTTAATGCTAAGTTCCCTGGCTCAGTGAATGACGCGTACATCATGCGGAATAGCAGCATCCCTTACGTGATGGGTCAACTCCAGAGGCAACGTGTGTGGCTAATTGGTGACTCGGGTTACCCCAACCTGTCATGGCTACTGACCCCAGTGAGGAATCCCAGGACAAGGGCAGAGGAACGGTACAATGAGGCCCATGGGCGAACTAGGAGGGTGATCGAGCGGACCTTCGGCCACCTGAAGGCCAGGTTCAGGTGCCTCCATATGACAGGTGGATCCCTATTGTACTCACCAAAGAAGGTGTGCCAGATCATCGTGGCCTGCTGTATGCTTCACAACCTGGCTTTGCGACGCCAGGTGCCTTTTCTGCAGGAGGATGGTCCAGATGGTGGTGTTGTAGCAGCTGTGGAGCCTGTGGAGAGTGAAGACGAGGAAGCCGAAGAGGACGACATAGACAACAGGAACGCAGTAATACAGCAGTATTTTCAATGACACACAGGTAAGATTCCAACCCAGCATATTACATATACTTAACCCCTACTACCTCTCTCCTGTCTGACCTTTTCCACCAGTGTATGGTAACTGAGTTGTGACTTTCCCTTCCAATTTCAGAGATGTGGGCCCCACTGCGTGACATCTGCTTTGTTTCCCCATGGACTACAGCTGTGTGACAGTGGTATGTTGGCATCACAATGTAAATATGCATTTTTGGCACTGTAATGTCTAATACATTTGTACAAACTCACAGCCAGACTCCTGATTGTTTTGTGCAATAACTGTGTTTATTTCAGTGCTCTATATTGGTGGTGATTGCAAATCGGTGAGGGGTGATGGTGGAGGATTGTCCATGGCAGAGTCCAGACTATTAGTATCACAGGTGCATTGTCCAAATGCCTGTGGAAAGTGGAGCATGGGCAGTATAAGGATGGACAGGGTGTCAATGTGGGACAGTGGGATGACAATCAGGGAGGTATCCTTTCCTGGCGGGGGTCTTGGCATCTTACTCTGTCTTCTTCCTGGATCTCAGGGCCCGCTTGCGGGGTGGTTCTCCTTCTGCAGGGGGTGGGGTGCTGGTGGCCTGTTGGTCCTGTGGCGGGGCCTCCTGTCCACTAGCGCCGGCAGAGGTGGTAGGCAGTTCTTGGTCCATGCTAGTGTCAGGGGCCCTTTGTGGTGCCACAGTGTTCTGCAATGTGGTGACTACCTGATTCAGAGCCCCTACAATGGTGGCCAGGGCGGAACTGATGTTTCGTAGTTCCTCCCTGAAGCCCAAATACTGTTCCTCCTGCAGAAGCTGGATCTCCTGAAACCTGGCCAGGACCATCGCCACCGTCTCCTGGGAGTGGTGGTAGGCTCCGATGATGGAGGAGAGGGCCTTGTGGAGAGTGGGTTCCCTGGGCCTGTCCCCCCCCTGTCGCACAGCAGCCCGGCCAGTTCCCCTGTTTCCCTGGGCCTCTGTCCCCTGGACTGTGTGCCCACTACCACTGCCCCCAGGTCCCTGTTGTTGTTGGGGTGGTGGGTTAACCTGGGTGCCCTGTAGTGGTGGACACACCGCTGATTGACGTGTCCTGGGGACAGAGGGATGTGCCCGCTGGGTGGGTGCTGTGCTGGTGTTCCCAGAGGGGGGAAGGTCTGCTATGGGCTGTGGCTGTCTGAGGGGAACCGACTGTCCAGAGGTCCCCGATGGGCCGGGCTGGTCATCTAGATCCTGGTCGACAGAGCTGCTGTCCTCACTGTGGGCCTCTTCTGGGGGTGGAGTGGACATTTGTGGACCCTCCTGCGCGATGACGTGGCGTTCGGGTCCTGCAGGGGTATAAAAGTATGGCTATTGCATTTGTGTGTGCCATAGCGTGTAATGGGTGGGTGCCCGTGTACCCCAGTGCTGGCATTCCCGTGTGGGGGCTTTTGTGACAGTGGTTTGGGGGGGATGGGCATGTGCAGTGGGCATGCTTTGTTGATGGGTGTCCATGCTTTGTGGTCGCATGCAGGGCTTGGGGTTGGGATGGGTGGGCTGTGATGGGGAGACATTTGCAAGGAGAAGGATGTGATGGGGGTGAGGGTGAGGGTGGGGGTATGAGTTGGCATGCTGGTGGGGTGGGGGGATGAAGTAGTGAAGATGAGACTCACCAGAGTCCATTCCTCCAGATACTCCTGCGAGGCCCTCAGGATGCAGGATTGCCAAGACCTGCTCCTCCCATGTTGTGAATTCTGGGGGAGGAGGTGGGGGTCCGCCGCCAGTCCGCTGCACCGCGATATTGTGCCTGGATACCATTGAACGCACCTTCCCCCGTAGGTCGTTCCACCGCTTCCTGATGTCGTCCCTATTTCTTGGGTGCTGTCCCACAGCGTTGACCCTATTGACTATTCTGCTCCATAGCTCCATCTTCCTGGCAATGGTGGTGTGCTGCACCTGTGTCCCGAAGAGCTGTGGCTCTACCCGTACAATTTCCTCCACCATGACCCTGAGTTCATCCTCCAAGAACCTGGGGGTCTTTGTGGTGCCGTGGGGTGGTGTGGGTGATGTGTGGGGTGGATTGTGTGGTGATGTGTATTGGTGTGTTGTGCGTGGAAATATTGCTGGGTGAAAGTAAAATGCGCGTCTGGGTGCTCAGTTCTCTTTTTCTCAGTGCGTGGTCCCGATTCTGTAGCAGTGGGGGTTTGTGGGTGATGTGGGTGTGTGTTTTATATTGTGTTGGGTGTGTGGGAGTGGTGTGTGTATGTGTATCAGGTGTGTGTATTTGTAAATGTCCAATGTGGCTGTGTTTTGTAAGTGTGTGTGTATTTTGAGCGCGCCGGTGTGTACCGCCAATGGTATACCGCGGTTGAAAGACCGCCGCGTGTATTCGTGTGTCGTGACAGTGTGGGCGTATTTCTGTTGGCGTGACGGTGTAGGTTTGGTCTTCGCCAGTTTCTCGCTGCCCTTTGGTATTGCAGACTTTTGTGGATGTCTGTATTTTGCCGGTTTGCCTGTTGTGGGTCAGAATGACTGTGGCGGTTTACAGCGGCCGCGGCGGTATGTTGGCGGTCTTCTGACAGCGGTAAGCGGCTTTTACCGCCAAGGTTGGAATGACCACCATAATGTGCTACTGGTGAACATTGAGCAACTAATATGCGCAGTGGTGAAACACAAAGTCATGGGTCAAACACAATCAATAGCATCACATTCCACCCTATGACCAATGAATTTTTGTTTCACATATCTCTTGTTTCAAATAAAAAACAAAAACATCAGCACAAAACAAAAAAAACATTATCAGCAAATCAGATTTGAATGATGAAAGCAATCACTGTAAAGCAATGGAAGTGGATTAACATATTGATCTCATAACCTTTCACATTAGACACATCTACACAGAAAAGACTGAAACTTTTATACTCTGATTGAGATAATAGTGTCTCTAAAATAGCAATTAGATGTAGCATGAGTTCTACTCATGTAAAGGTGCACAGTCCACCTGAAAGGTTTGCTGGAAGGTAAGTGAAAGTCAGAGTTCCACACCAAAAAAACACAGACAGTTAACTGTTAAGGTTGCTTAGTTCCAGTAGAAGAATGCAATCAAACAAGTTGAACTTGAACTGAAGGCGCCATTTGCGCAAAATGGATCCATGGTGCTTGCACTTTACTCAGTCAGGTTCAGGTTGGGGCTTCGGTCCCTTCCCCGACCCCACACGCACACACCCAAAGGGGGACCACATAGCACACTCAGGGACAGTGGCGAAACGTGGTAGGATCTGCAAAAGAAAAAAGTATGACTTTTCTTGCAAATAACATTTGTCATTTGAAATGTACCCTTCCTCTTCCTTTCCCTGTTTTATAATCAGCAGGATGCTTTTAGGGCCCTTTGTTATGATTTCTGAAGGTTCTGGAGGGTCATCTGGGGCTTCAACCCACACCTCAGCACTGAGGTTTTTATCTGCTGCACCACAGCTTCCCTTTTCTTGCACTGTCAGAAGGGCTGAGGCATACTCCTTCTTTACCAAACCTCCATTCACTGCACATTTGACAGGTTGGGCCATTCTGTCTCCAATTTGTATGAATGAATCAGATTCTTTTCTAGTTATCAGCATAATTATGATTTCTTCTAGGTAATCTGCAGCAATCATTCCCCCTAAAACCTGATCAATTTGCCATATCTGTCCTGGTAACTTTCCTCTACCCAACTGCTCTGTGACTGTTTGAGGGACAGATTGCTTTTGTGCGTGCTGCACAGTTTTTTATCAAATCTAGGGGAATGTGCATCTCTCTCATCTCTGCCCACCTGTAAGTGTTTTTTTCTCCCAGCTGTTCACATTTCTGGTGCACCCATTTAGCCATCCCCACTAAGTCAGAATTCTGGGTGAACACTTCAGACTCTGAATTTTTCTCTTTAACATCTGCAAGGGAATTGAACCAGTTAGGTACAAGCCATGTGGAAAACCAAACGGCTAAACCATTGGCAGTGAACCAAGAATCAGTGTAAAAATGAAACATCTCAAGCAGCTCTTGCTTTAAAGTCTGACACACATTGTACAACACTGTTCCTTCTCCTGTGCTAGAAAACAACATTTCAGTCAATAAATCATTAGTCAAACAAACATGCTTTTCATCCTCAGGGGGCACAAATTCAAATGGTGCACTCAATTTCACTGGTGACTCTTTTACCTGTGGTACTCTAGCCCTGTCTTGCAGGTACCAGATCCAGTGTATGATCCTAGCTAGGGGCACTCTGTTCTTCCCCTGTTCCTGATTTACATATAAATCAGTGTTTCCCTTTTGCACTGCGCAAAAACCTAAAGTCTGAATTATTTCATTTGCCAAATCACAAGCGCGCAGCTGCATATAACTTTTCCTAGTGACCATATACCAAAGTGTTAGGATTTCACTCAGATGAGGGCTATTCTGTTTTCAAAAATCAAACAAGCAAATTAAACTCGGTGTCTCTTGCTTAGTGCAGACAGTAAGAAACTCTAAAATCTTTCGTTTTACTTGCACATTTTGCGACGGTACCTCGTAAATCACATTCTGAGCTCTGTTCTCCGTGTTATCAGTTAAGGAATGCACTTCGACTGCCAAAAAACCTGGCTCACACGGAGGCTCAGACTGGCTCACAGCTGTCTTAACCCCCTCATCACTGGAATGGGAAAAGACAGATTCTTCTAAAACAGTATTTTTATAAATTTCAGCATTATCTTGCATTAATGTATTCTGGCTAATTTGCTCACGTAAATTCTTATTTTCATGTTCTAACTGCCTACATTTCTCCTGCATTTTTCTGTAAGCAGATAAAAGTATCCAAACCCTTCTGTCAAGAACAAAATGAACATCATTACTTTCAAAAGGCACATTTTCTAAATATACTTTATCACAACAAGAAAACATATTTCTCACAGCACCATCAGGCAGTTTAACTACACATGCATTTTCAAACATGGTCTGCCGTGCTTCTGTAATTCTCTAAACAACAAAAAACAATTACACTTTTGAATTGTGCACGTAGAAATCTATAATTCGACTTTCAAGACTGCTGACTACGTCAAAACGTTCTGCTTTCCTACTTATCTCGTATCAGAGCTTACAGAACCTCTCTGGAATGCACTTCTGAGTTCAAAGAAGACCTTTATTGTTGTTAATTCTTCCCCACCCACAAGTTCTTGAGAGACGATTTAATAGATTTCAAGCACACAACGTAGTCGCAGCAAGAAAACAAAATATATCACAGTACTTCTCAGTTGCAATGTACACAGCATATATATATATAATATATGATTACAGTAGCAAAGCATAAAAATCAAAATTCATCACCGTATGAGCAAGTAGGACCTATCTGTAGGAGGCTGGCCTGGTTTGTAGTGGTACCAAGGGGTACTTACACTCTGCACCAGGTCCAGTTATCCCTTATTAGTGTAAAAGAGGTGGGACAAGAAAGCCACAGCACACAGAATGTAATGTCCAACAGTATAGCAAGAATAGGTATTCCTGGTGTCGTATTGTAGGTAACAGGAAGTATGAAGTTGAAGAGAGTCTCAAGTCTTTTTTGCAGATGATGTCTTTATTTGTAGGTGTTTAGAGATCATTGTGTCATCATGGAGATACAGCCAACACGTGTTTCGTCACACAGGTGACTTCATCAAGGCTGCAAAACAGTAATGAAAGCAAAAATTGGGCATATATGTGTGTATGGAATCTAGTGTGTGCTAGTCAGGTGACCATGTGGGGAAGATTCCAAATCCAGAAACCAGTGACCAGTGGTAAGAACTTGTATGAATGAGCATAGAGTGAACATGGCAAACAAGATAGGTGTATAGTGATCGGGACCCAAACTGTAAAACATGAAAATACCAAGTAAAGCACTGTGGTCATGTGGATTATATTGAGAACCAAAATATCGGAAAGCTTGTATCTAGAGTGCTGTGTAGCTAGAAACCGCGTTGTCAAACAACTGGTATATAGAGAAAGTGAAGTAAAATGGGATGGGTGGGAGAGTAGTGCAGGACTGAGAGAGGCCAGGAAGAGAAGGTGAGTAGCAAACATAGGAACAATAAGGTAGAGGACGGTGTAGAGGAGAAGTTGTAAGACTACAGTAGACTGAAGAGAGAGAAGTAGGTCAATAAGTACATACCTATTAGATAGTAGTAAACCTGCAAGTAGTATGGCTGCCCAAGCAGCTGCAGGTGCGTGTGGTAAAGAGTACTTGTAGTAAAGCCGGTATACAAGGCCCTGATAAGCCTGTAGTCGTAACCTAAGAAGGTATTAGACAAAAATGGGGTAAGAGAAGTGGGTTTGAACTGGACGAAGAGAACAAAAAAGCAGTGTAAATGTGAAGGGGCAAAACCCAAGTCAGGGGTGGTGTGGTTAAGTTAATGTGATAAACGCCAGTGCTGAGTATTACCTTATATAGGCGGTGTAATGATCCTGGCATAATGAGAAATGGCCAAGGAGTATGAGGACAGGAAGCAGGGCAAGTGCGGGAAGGCGAAACAAGGTGATTAAAATGGTAAAATGGTGGAATAACAACCACGCTGCCGTGAGTGAGAGTTCTAGGAAATAATATGGACAGTCGGAAACTGGCGCGGTCGGAGTGCAAGTGTAAAACACCCATGCGGGTCGGGTAATAAGCGCTGGCTATGAGGTGCTGTTACAGCAGTTAATCCGAAGCAAGTCTGAAGAGCGAAGGAATCGAAGCGCATGGCAATTTCATAATATGTGCGTGGCTTCTAAAGGTAGCGTGCATCATGGTTAGAACCAAAAAAAAACGCACAAGCGTAGGGCAGTTTGTAAGAAAGTGCCGTAAATGAGAATTCTAGGGAAATGATATGGACAGTCAGAAACTAGCGTGGTCGGAGTGCAAGTATAACAAACCCATGCGGGTCGGGTAATAAGCGCTGGCTATGAGGTGCTGTATCAGCAGTTAACCGAAGCAAGTCTAAAAATAGAAAGAGTCGAAGCGCATGGCAATTTCAAAATATGTGCGTGGCTACTAAAGGTAGCGTGCATCGAGGTTAGACCCAAAAACCGCACGAGCGTAGGGCAGTAGTGAGAAAGTGGTAATGACTGAATAAGCGAGGTGGCATGAACGGCAAAGTAGACGCTACAAAGTAAGTTGAATAGGCGAGTCGGTGACATACCTGGAAACAAGAGTAGCGACGGGCTTCCTGTAGTCTCGAGAGCGTGTAATGGTCTGTGAAGACCTGTGCTCTCTCGCTGAAATAGAGGGTGGGAGTGTGGCAGAAATAGAAGAGGGACTTGGAGAGGTGGTACAGTAGCTAAGACGGCGGCCATCTTGGGTGTACATAGGAAAAAGCGGTATAGCAAATAAATGGTGGATAAGAGCAAAAACTAACCGAGTGCTTATTTCCTCCATCTCCTTTAGTATGATTAACATACTGATCAAACATGCAGACAGGAAACGTACCAAACTACTCCAGAACATTACATCCCTGGAGGAGGAGATCAAAAATCTCAATCTCCCAGAAGCAACTGACAAAAACTACACTATCATGAGGGAGATACTCACTGGTTATCAATTATACATAAAGGACAAGAAAATGCGAAAACTTGTCAGAGATGACAATGATTACAGTAATGGCAGGATTTACACTTTCGCACGAAGGTTTGATCAGGTTAACAAAGACTCTAGCAACAGACCCACCAACTCCAACACACCTGCTGTATCCATCGCGGGTAGTTTATCTGACATCTCTAATGTATCCAGTGATTGCTCAGACTCGCATATGGATGGGTCCTCTGTCAGCACACTTCCACAAAACACAACCCAACGGTCTAATTCTTTTTTAGAGGAACTTGGCCGATACAGGAAGGGACTACGACAGAACTACAACAGGTCAGGCACAAATACCAACCCACCCGCAGGGTGGCAGGAAACACCACAACAAACACCAGGGAGGGCATGACAACTCGTTCCACCGCAAAAACCCAGAGGTCCTGAGTGGCCACTCCTCACAACAAACCCTCATCACGTCGGAGGATACAGTACAGGTTATGAATCTTTCCAATTTGAAATTGTCTGTGCATGAAATAAATGTCTTGAAAAAGGGTCTGGGCTTTTGTCCTACTTCTAAACCCGACTACACCACCATACACATAGATCTCTTCAAGTTCATACGCAACCTCAAACTGAAAAAGTTTTTCCATAACAAACCAGATACTAACAAAACTGCTTGTGTGACATTACCGACTTGCAATCAAACGATTAGGGATCTGCAGGATATTCACACGGTTCTCTCCCTTGATAACACATCCTCACCACCACCCCGCTTTGATGAGTTACTGACTGAACTTAACATTATACCAAATTTAGAAGTCAACAGTGGGCTCAAACCCAATTCCATGTTTGTCCCCACCTTGCCTCCACACAACCACATCGACGTCTTCTACAAAGCTGTCAGTACAGCACTTTACGACTTAGAGGACAAGACTAGCACCTGTACCCATAGACCTACCAAAAATCTCAACCCTAATGAACTCCGAGCGTTGCACAAACTCTATACATGTCCAGACATAGTCATTAGGGAGGCTGACAAAGGGGGCAACGTTGTCATCATGAACAAGGGTGACTACATTACAGAAATTGACAGACAACTCAATGACACCCAGGCCTACTCTGTACTACCGAATAATCCCCTTCCTAACATCACCAGTTTGATTAGAAAGAAATTGACGTTTTGGAAAAATCAGTGTCTCCTGACCGATTTAGAATACAGATATTTGTACACTGAGGCACCCCGGGCTCCCTGCATATATATTCTACCCAAAGTCCACAAACCAGGGGTTTTTCCTCCTGGCAGACCCATTATCTCAGGGATTGGTTCTCCTACAGAACATATTTCTGAGAACATTGACTCGTTTCTCCAACCCTTGGTACATAACCTGCCATCATACATACAGGACACCCGGGATTTGTTGTGTCAACTTGAAGACATCGAGTGGACGGAAGGCTGTGTGTTTGTCTGTCTCGACGTTAGCTCTCTCTACACGTCTATTCCCCTGGAAAGGGGTCTTGAAATGCTCCAACTCACGCTCAGTGCCCGTGATGCCACACTGTATGAACACACACATATGCTCCTTGACCTCACACGACTAGTACTAGAGAACAATGTATTCCTACATGATGACAGGTGGTTTTGACAGTGTCAGGGTGTAGCCATGGGAGCTAAGTTCTCTCCTTCATATTCCAATCTTTATATGGGCCAATTTGAGAAAATACACTTATGGTCCAACTGCACGGCACATCTCACCGAACATATCCTGAATTGGTGGAGGTATATTGATGATATTCTTGCTATTTGGACTGGTAATATCTCGGACCTCAATATACTTATCGAACACCTCAACACAAATGAGTTCAAAAAGAAAAAGGGAGCACACTGCCTTGCATTCAAGCGGAAAATAGCCTCAAGGCATCATGGTAAATGCAGTCATTTAAATATAAATAGCGAGAATCTTTCAAAAAATTATTCACCCTAAGTAGGTGCAGCAAGTGCTGTATCGCTGTAGAAAGTTCTTCACCTAAGGTAGGTGCAGCGAGTGCCGTGTCTCTGGATACGTGTTCCTGGCTTTCGGCCTTCATCAGCAGAGAGCGTATGTAACTTAAGGGGTCGCTTGAAATGCCGCCAAACGTCTTCACAGGTTTTTGTACCACTCAGTAGGCGCACAGGTGCATCGCCAGTGCTCGTCAGCAAGAGGCTCACGGGAGCCGTCATTTAGACATCCAAAAAGAAAAAGGGAGCGCACTGCCTTGCATTCAAGCGGAAAATAGCCCCAAGGCATCATGGTAAATGCAGTCATTTAAATATAAATAGCGAGAATCTTTCAAAAAATTATTCACCCTAAGTAGGTGCAGCAAGTGCTGTATCGCTGTAGAAAGTTCTTCACCTAAGGTAGGTGCAGCGAGTGCCGTAGCTCTGGACACGTGTTTCTGGCTTTCGGCCTTCATCAGCAGAGAGCGTATGTAACTGAAGGGGTCGCTTGAAATAACGCCAAACGTCTTCACAGGTTTTTGTACCACTCAGTAGGCGCACAGGTGCATCGCCAGTGCTCGTCAGCAAGAGGCTCACGGGAGCCGTCATTTAGACATCCAAAAAGAAAAAGGGAGCACACTGCCTTGCATTCAAGCGGAAAATAGCCCCAAGGCATCATGGTAAATGCAGTCATTTAAATATAAATAGCGAGAATCTTTCAAAAAATTATTCACCCTAAGTAGGTGCAGCAAGTGCCGTATCGCTGTAGAAAGTTCTTCACCTAAGGTAGGTGCAGCGAGTGCCGTATCTCTGGACACGTGTTTCTGGCTTTCGGCCTTCATCAGCAGAGAGCGTATGTAACTGAAGGGGTTGCTTGAAATGCCGCCAAACGTCTTCAGAGGTTTTTGTACCACTCAGTAGGCGCACAGGTGCATCTCCAGTGCTCGTCAGCAAGAGGCTCACGGGAGCCGTCATTTAGACATCCAAAAAGAAAAAGGGAGCACACTGCCTTGCATTCAAGCGGAAAATAGCCCCAAGGCATCATGGTAAATGCAGTCATTTAAATATAAATAGCGAGAATCTTTCAAAAAATTATTCACCCTAAGTGGGTGCAGCAAGTGCCGTATCGCTGTAGAAAGTTCTTCACCTAAGGTAGGTGGAGCGAGTGCCGTATCTCTGGACACGTGTTTCTGGCTTTCTACCTTCATCAGCAGAGAGCGTATGTAACTGAAGGGGTCGCTTGAAATGCCGCCAAACGTCTTCACAGGTTTTTGTACCACTCAGTAGGCGCACAGGTGCATCGCCAGTGCTCGTCAGCAAGAGGCTCACGGGAGCCATCATTTAGACATCCAAAAAGAAAAAGGGAGCACACTGCCTTGCATTCAAGCGGAAAATCGCCCCAAAGCATCATGGTAAATGCAGTCATTTAAATATAAATAGCGAGAATCTTTCAAAAAATTATTCACCCTAAGTAGGTGCAGCAAGTGCCGTATCGGTGTAGAAAGTTCTTCACCTAAGGTATGTGCAGCGAGTGCCGTATCTTTGGACACGTGTTTCTGGCTTTCGGCCTTCATCAGCAGAGAGCGTATGTAACTGAAGGGGTCGCTTGAAATGCCGCCAAACGTCTTCACAGGTTTTTGTACCACTCAGTAGGCGCACAGGTGCATCGCCAGTGCTCGTCAGCAAGAGGCTCACGGGAGCCGTCATTTAGACATCCAAAAAGAAAAAGGGAGCACAATGCCTTGCATTCAAGCGGAAAATAGCCCCAAGGCATCATGGTAAATGCAGTCATTTAAATATAAATAGCGAGAATCTTTCAAAAAATTATTCACCCTAAGTAGGTGCAGCAAGTGCTGTATCGCTGTAGAAAGTTCTTCACCTAAGGTAGGTGCAGCGAGTGCCGTATCTCTGGACACGTGATTCTGGCTTTCGGCCTTCATCAGCAGAGAGCGTATGTAACTGAAGGGGTCGCTTGAAATGCCGCCAAACGTCTTCACAGGTTTTTGTACCACTCAGTAGGCGCACAGGTGCATCGCCAGTGCTCGTCAGCAAGAGGCTCACGGGAGCCGTCATTTAGACATCCAAAAAGAAAAAAGGAGCACACTGCCTTGCATTCAAGCGGAAAATAGCCCCAAGGCATCATGGTAAATGCAGTCATTTAAATATAAATAGCGAGAATCTTTCAAAAAATTATTCACCCTAAGTAGGTGCAGCAAGTGCCGTATCGCTGTAGAAAGTTCTTCACCTAAGGTAGGTGCAGCGAGTGCCGTATCTCTGGACACGTGTTTCTGGCTTTCGGCCTTCATCAGCAGAGAGCGTATGTAACTGAAGGGGTCGCTTGAAATGCCGCCAAACGTCTTCACAGGTTTTTGTACCACTCAGTAGGCGCACAGGTGCATCGCCAGTGCTTGTCAGCAAGAGGCTCACGGGAGCCATTATTTAGAAATCCAAAAAGAAAAAGGGAGCACACTGCCTTGCATTCAAGCGGAAAATAGCCCCAAGGCATCATGGTAAATGCAGTCATTTAAATATAAATAGCGAGAATCTTTCAAAAAATTATTCACCCTAAGTGGGTGCAGCAAGTGCCGTATCGCTGTAGAAAGTTCTTCACCTAAGGTAGGTGCAGCGAGTGCCGTATCTCTGGACACGTGTTTCTGGCTTTCGGCCTTCATCAGCAGAGAGCGTATGTAACTGAAGGGGTCGCTTGAAATGCCGCTAAACGTCTTCACAGGTTTTTGTACCACTCAGTAGGCGCACAGGTGCATCGCCAGTGCTCGTCAGCAAGAGGCTCACGGGAGCCGTCATTTAGACATCCAAAAAGAAAAAGGGAGCACACTGCCTTGCATTCAAGCGGAAAATAGCCCCAAGGCATCATGGTAAATGCAGTCATTTAAATATAAATAGCAAGAATCTTTCAAAAAATTATTCACCCTAAGTAGGTGCAGCAAGTGCCGTATCGCTGTAGAAAGTTCTTCACCTAAGGTAGGCGCAGCGAGTGCCGTATCTCTGGACACATGTTTCTGGCTTTCGGCCTTCATCAGCAGAGAGCGTATGAAACTGAAGGGGTCGCTTGAAATGCCGCCAAACGTCTTCAGAGGTTTTTGTACCACTCAGTAGGCGCACAGGTGCATCGCCAGTGCTCGTCAGCAAGAGGCTCACGGGAGCCGTCATTTAGACATCCAAAAAGAAAAAGGGAGCACACTGCCTTGGATTCAAGCAGAAAATAGCCCCAAAGCATCATGGTAAATGCAGTCATTTAAATATAAATAGCGAGAATCTTTCAAAAAATTCTTTACCCTAAGTAGGTGCAGCAAGTGCTGTATCGCTGTAGAAAGTTTTCACCTAAGGTAGGTGCAGCGAGTGCCGTATCTCTGGAAACGTGTTTCTGGCTTTCTACCTTCATCAGCAGAGAGCGTATGTAACTGAAGGGGTCGCTTGAAATGCCGCCAAACGTCTTCACAGGTTTTTGTACCACTCAGTAGGCGCACAGGTGCATCGCCAGTGCTCGTCAGCAAGAGGCTCACGGGAGCCGTCATTTAGACATCCAAAAAGAAAAAGGGAGCACACTGCCTTGCATTCAAGCGGAAAATAGCCCCAAGGCATCATGGTAAATTCAGTCATTTAAATATAAATAGCGAGAATCTTTCAAAAAATTATTCACCCTAAGTAGGTGCAGCAAGTGCCGTATCGCTGTAGAAAGTTCTTCACCTAAGGTAGGTGCAGCGAGTGCCGTATCTCTGGACACGTGTTTCTGGCTTCGGCCTTCATCAGCAGAGAGCGTATGTAACTGAAGGGGTCGCTTGAAATGCCGCCAAACGTCTTCACAGGTTTTTGTACCACTCAGTAGGCGCACAGGTGCATCGCCAGTGCTCGTCAGCAAGAGGCTCACGGGAGCAGTCATTTAGACATCCAAAAAGAAAAAGGGAGCACACTGCCTTGCATTCAAGCGGAAAATAGCTCCAAGGCATCATGGTAAATGCAGTCATTTAAATATAAATAGCGAGAATCTTTCAAAAAATTATTCACCCTAAGTAGGTGCAGCAAGTGCCGTATCGGTGTAGAAAGTTCTTCACCTAAGGTAGGTGCAGCGAGTGCCGTATCTTTGGACACGTGTTTCTGGCTTTCGGCCTTCATCAGCAGAGAGCGTATGTAACTGAAGGGGTCACTTGAAATGCCGCCAAACGTCTTCACAGGTTTTTGTACCACTCAGTAGGCGCACAGGTGCATCGCCAGTGCTCGTCAGCAAGAGGCTCACGGGAGCCGTCATTTAGACATCCAAAAAGAAAAAGGGAGCACAATGCCTTGCATTCAAGCGGAAAATAGCCCCAAGGCATCATGGTAAATGCAGTCATTTATATATAAATAGCGAGAATCTTTCAAAAAATTATTCACCCTAAGTAGGTGCAGCAAGTGCTGTATCGCTGTAGAAAGTTCTTCACCTAAGGTAGGTGCAGCGAGTGCCGTATCTCTGGACACGTGATTCTGGCTTTCGGCCTTCATCAGCAGAGAGCGTATGTAACTGAAGGGGTCGCTTGAAATGCCGCCAAACGTCTTCACAGGTTTTTGTACCACTCAGTAGGCGCACAGGTGCATCGCCAGTGCTCGTCAGCAAGAGGCTCACGGGAGCCGTCATTTAGACATCCAAAAAGAAAAAAGGAGCACACTGCCTTGCATTCAAGCGGAAAATAGCCCCAAGGCATCATGGTAAATGCAGTCATTTAAATATAAATAGCGAGAATCTTTCAAAAAATTATTCACCCTAAGTAGGTGCAGCAAGTGCCGTATCGCTGTAGAAAGTTCTTCACCTAAGGTAGGTGCAGCGAGTGCCGTATCTCTGGACACGTGTTTCTGGCTTTCGGCCTTCATCAGCAGAGAGCGTATGTAACTGAAGGGGTCGCTTGAAATGCCGCCAAACGTCTTCACAGGTTTTTGTACCACTCAGTAGGCGCACAGGTGCATCGCCAGTGCTTGTCAGCAAGAGGCTCACGGGAGCCATTATTTAGAAATCCAAAAAGAAAAAGGGAGCACACTGCCTTGCATTCAAGTGGAAAATAGCCCCAAGGCATCATGGTAAATGCAGTCATTTAAATATAAATAGCGAGAATCTTTCAAAAAATTATTCACCCTAAGTGGGTGCAGCAAGTGCCGTATCGCTGTAGAAAGTTCTTCACCTAAGGTAGGTGCAGCGAGTGCCGTATCTCTGGACACGTGTTTCTGGCTTTCGGCCTTCATCAGCAGAGAGCGTATGTAACTGAAGGGGTCGCTTGAAATGCCGCTAAACGTCTTCACAGGTTTTTGTACCACTCAGTAGGCGCACAGGTGCATCGCCAGTGCTCGTCAGCAAGAGGCTCACGGGAGCCGTCATTTAGACATCCAAAAAGAAAAAGGGAGCACACTGCCTTGCATTCAAGCGGAAAATAGCCCCAAGGCATCATGGTAAATGCAGTCATTTAAATATAAATAGCGAGAATCTTTCAAAAAATTCTTTACCCTAAGTAGGTGCAGCAAGTGCTGTATCGCTGTAGAAAGTTTTCACCTAAGGTAGGTGCAGCGAGTGCCGTATCTCTGGAAACGTGTTTCTGGCTTTCTACCTTCATCAGCAGAGAGCGTATGTAACTGAAGGGGTCGCTTGAAATGCCGCCAAACGTCTTCACAGGTTTTTGTACCACTCAGTAGGCGCACAGGTGCATCGCCAGTGCTCGTCAGCAAGAGGCTCACGGGAGCCGTCATTTAGACATCCAAAAAGAAAAAGGGAGCACACTGCCTTGCATTCAAGCGGAAAATAGCCCCAAGGCATCATGGTAAATTCAGTCATTTAAATATAAATAGCGAGAATCTTTCAAAAAATTATTCACCCTAAGTAGGTGCAGCAAGTGCCGTATCGCTGTAGAAAGTTCTTCTCCTAAGGTAGGTGCAGCGAGTGCCGTATCTCTGGACACGTGTTTCTGGCTTCGGCCTTCATCAGCAGAGAGCGTATGTAACTGAAGGGGTCGCTTGAAATGCCGCCAAACGTCTTCACAGGTTTTTGTACCACTCAGTAGGCGCACAGGTGCATCGCCAGTGCTCGTCAGCAAGAGGCTCACGGGAGCCGTCATTTAGACATCCAAAAAGAAAAAGGGAGCACACTGCCTTGCATTCAAGCGGAAAATAGCTCCAAGGCATCATGGTAAATGCAGTCATTTAAATATAAATAGCGAGAATCTTTCAAAAAATTATTCACCCTAAGTAGGTGCAGCAAGTGCCGTATCGCTGTAGAAAGTTCTTCACCTAAGGTAGGTGCAGCGAGTGCCGTATCTCTGGACACGTGTTTCTGGCTTTCGGCCTTCATCAGCAGAGAGCGTATGTAACTGAAGGGGTCGCTTGAAATGCCGCCAAACGTCTTCACAGGTTTTTGTACCACTCAGTAGGCGCACAGGTGCATCGCCAGTGCTCGTCAGCAAGAGGCTCACGGGAGCCGTCATTTAGACATCCAAAAAGAAAAAGGGAGCACACTGCCTTGCATTCAAGTGGAAAATAGCCCCAAGGCATCATGGTAAATGCAGTCATTTAAATATAAATAGCGAGAATCTTTCAAAAAATTATTCACCCTAAGTAGGTGCAGCAAGTGCCGTATCGCTGTAGAAAGTTCTTCACCTAAGGTAGGTGCAGCGAGTGCCGTATCTCTGGACACGTGTTTCTGGCTTTCGGCCTTCATCAGCAGAGAGCGTATGTAACTGAAAGGGTCGCTTGAAATCCCGCCAAACGTCTTCACAGGTTTTTGTACCACTCAGTAGGCGCACAGGTGCATCGCCAGTGCTCGTCAGCAAGAGCCTCACGGGAGCCGTCATTTAGACATCCAAAAAGAAAAAGGGAGCACACTGCCTTGCATTCAAGCGGAAAATAGCCCCAAGGCATCATGGTAAATGCAGTCATTTAAATATAAATAGCGAGAATCTTTCAAAAAATTATTCACCCTAAGTAGGTGCAGCAAGTGCCGTATCGCTGTAGAAAGTTCTTCACCTAAGGTAGGTGCAGCGAGTGCCGTATCTGGACATGTGTTTCTGGCTTTCGGCCTTCATCAGCAGAGAGCGTATGTAACTGAAGGGGTCGCTTGAAATGCCGCCAAACGTCTTCACAGGTTTTTGTACCACTCAGTAGGCGCACAGGTGCATCGCCAGTGCTCGTCAGCAAGAGGCTCACGGGAGCCGTCATTTAGACATCCAAAAAGAAAAAGGGAGCACACTGCCTTGCATTCAAGCGGAAAATAGCCCCAAGGCATCATGGTAAATGCAGTCATTTAAATATAAATAGCGAGAATCTTTCAAAAAATTATTCACCCTAAGTAGGTGCAGCAGGTGCCGTATCGCTGTAGAAAGTTCTTCACCTAAGGTAGGTGCAGCGAGTGCCGTATCTCTGGACATGTGTTTCTGGCTTTCGGCCTTCATCAGCAGAGAGCGTATGTAACTGAAGGGGTCGCTTGAAATGCCGCCAAACGTCTTCACAGGTTTTTGTACCACTCAGTAGGCACACAGGTGCATCGCCAGTGCTCGTCAGCAAGAGGCTCACGGGAGCCGTCATTTAGACATCCAAAAAGAAAAAGGGAGCACACTGCCTTGCATTCAAGCAGAAAATAGCCCCAAGGCATCATGGTAAATGCAGTCATTTAAATATAAATAGCGAGAATCTTTCAAAAAATTATTCACCCTAAGTAGGTGCAGCAAGTGCCGTATCGCTGTAGAAAGTTCTTCACCTAAGGTAGGTGCAGCGAGTGCCGTATCTGGACACGTGTTTCTGGCTTTCGGCCTTCATCAGCAGAGAGCGTATGTAACTGAAGGGGTCGCTTGAAATGCCGCCAAACGTCTTCACAGGTTTTTGTACCACTCAGTAGGCGCACAGGTGCATCGCCAGTGCTCGTCAGCAAGAGGCTCACGGGAGCCGTCATTTAGACATCCAAAAAGAAAAAAGGAGCACACTGCCTTGCATTCAAGCGGAAAATAGCCCCAAGGCATCATGGTAAATGCAGTCATTTAAATATAAATAGCGAGAGTCTTTCAAAAAATTATTCACCCTAAGTAGGTGCAGCAAGTGCCGTATCGCTGTAGAAAGTTCTTCACCTAAGGTAGGTGCAGCGAGTGCCGAATCTCTGGACACGTGTTTCTGGCTTTCGGCCTTCATCAGCAGAGAGCGTATGTAACTGAAGGGGTCGCTTGAAATGCCGCCAAACGTCTTCAGAGGTTTTTGTACCACTCAGTAGGCGCACAGGTGCATCGCCAGTGCTCGTCAGCAAGAGGCTCACGGGAGCCGTCATTTAGACATCCAAAAAGAAAAAGGGAGCACACTGCCTTGCATTCAAGCGGAAAATAGCCCCAAGGCATCATGGTAAATGCAGTCATTTAAATATAAATAGCGAGAATCTTTCAAAAAATTCTTTACCCTAAGTAGGTGCAGCAAGTGCTGTATCGCTGTAGAAAGTTTTCACCTCAGGTAGGTGCAGCGAGTGCCGTATCTCTGGAAACGTGTTTCTGGCTTTCTACCTTCATCAGCAGAGAGCGTATGTAACTGAAGGGGTCGCTAGAAATGCCGCCAAACGTCTTCACAGGTTTTTGTACCACTCAGTAGGCGCACAGGTGCATCGCCAGTGCTCGTCAGCAAGAGGCTCACGTGAGCCGTCATTTAGACATCCAAAAAGAAAAAGGGAGCACACTGCCTTGCATTCAAGCGGAAAATAGCCCCAAGGCATCATGGTAAATTCAGTCATTTAAATATAAATAGCGAGAATCTTTCAAAAAATTATTCACCCTAAGTAGGTGCAGCAAGTGCCGTATCGCTGTAGAAAGTTCTTCACCTAAGGTAGGTGCAGCGAGTGCCGTATCTCTGGACACGTGTTTCTGGCTTCGGCCTTCATCAGCAGAGAGCGTATGTAACTGAAGGGGTCGCTTGAAATGCCGCCAAACGTCTTCACAGGTTTTTGTACCACTCAGTAGGCGCACAGGTGCATCGCCAGTGCTCGTCAGCAAGAGGCTCACGGGAGCCGTCATTTAGACATCCAAAAAGAAAAAGGGAGCACACTGCCTTGCATTCAAGCGGAAAATAGCTCCAAGGCATCATGGTAAATGCAGTCATTTAAATATAAATAGCGAGAATCTTTCAAAAAATTATTCACCCTAAGTAGGTGCAGCAAGTGCGTATCGCTGTAGAAAGTTCTTCACCTAAGGTAGGTGCAGCGAGTGCCGTATCTCTGGACACGTGTTTCTGGCTTTCGGCCTTCATCAGCAGAGAGCGTATGTAACTGAAGGGGTCGCTTGAAATGCCGCCAAACGTCTTCACAGGTTTTTGTACCACTCAGTAGGCGCACAGGTGCATCGCCAGTGCTCGTCAGCAAGAGGCTCACGGGAGCCGTCATTTAGACATCCAAAAAGAAAAAGGGAGCACACTGCCTTGCATTCAAGCGGAAAATAGCCCCAAGGCATCATGGTAAATGCAGTCATTTAAATATAAATAGCGAGAATCTTTCAAAAAATTATTCACCCTAAGTAGGTGCAGCAGGTGCCGTATCGCTGTAGAAAGTTCTTCACCTAAGGTAGGTGCAGCGAGTGCCGTATCTCTGGACACGTGTTTCTGGCTTTCGGCCTTCATCAGCAGAGAGCGTATGTAACTGAAGGGGTCGCTTGAAATGCCGCCAAACGTCTTCACAGGTTTTTGTACCACTCAGTAGGCTCACAGGTGCATCGTCAGTGCTCGTCAGCAAGAGGCTCACGGGAGCCGTCATTTAGACATCCAAAAAGAAAAAGGGAGCACACTGCCTTGCATTCAAGTGGAAAATAGCCCCAAGGCATCATGGTAAATGCAGTCATTTAAATATAAATAGCGAGAATCTTTCAAAAAATTATTCACCCTAAGTAGGTGCAGCAAGTGCCGTATCGCTGTAGAAAGTTCTTCACCTAAGGTAGGTGCAGCGAGTGCCGTATCTCTGGACACGTGTTTCTGGCTTTCGGCCTTCATCAGCAGAGAGCGTATGTAACTGAAAGGGTCGCTTGAAATCCCGCCAAACGTCTTCACAGGTTTTTGTACCACTCAGTAGGCGCACAGGTGCATCGCCAGTGCTCGTCAGCAAGAGCCTCACGGGAGCCGTCATTTAGACATCCAAAAAGAAAAAGGGAGCACACTGCCTTGCATTCAAGCGGAAAATAGCCCCAAGGCATCATGGTAAATGCAGTCATTTAAATATAAATAGCGAGAATCTTTCAAAAAATTACTCACCCTAAGTAGGTGCAGCAAGTGCCGTATCGCTGTAGAAAGTTCTTCACCTAAGGTAGGTGCAGCGAGTGCCGTATCTGGACACGTGTTTCTGGCTTTCGGCCTTCATCAGCAGAGAGCGTATGTAACTGAAGGGGTCGCTTGAAATGCCGCCAAACGTCTTCACAGGTTTTTGTACCACTCAGTAGGCGCACAGGTGCATCGCCAGTGCTCGTCAGGAAGAGGCTCACGGGAGCCGTCATTTAGACATCCAAAAAGAAAAAGGGAGCACACTGCCTTGCATTCAAGCGGAAAATAGCCCCAAGGCATCATGGTAAATGCAGTCATTTAAATATAAATAGCGAGAATCTTTCAAAAAATTATTCACCCTAAGTAGGTGCAGCAGGTGCCGTATCGCTGTAGAAAGTTCTTCACCTAAGGTAGGTGCAGCGAGTGCCGTATCTCTGGACACGTGTTTCTGGCTTTCGGCCTTCATCAGCAGAGAGCGTATGTAACTGAAGGGGTCGCTTGAAATGCCGCCAAACGTCTTCACAGGTTTTTGTACCACTCAGTAGGCGCACAGGTGCATCGCCAGTGCTCGTCAGCAAGAGGCTCACGGGAGCCGTCATTTAGACATCCAAAAAGAAAAAGGGAGCACACTGCCTTGCATTCAAGCGGAAAATAGCCCCAAGGCATCATGGTAAATGCAGTCATTTAAATATAAATAGCGAGAATCTTTCAAAAAATTATTCACCCTAAGTAGGTGCAGCAAGTGCCGTATCGCTGTAGAAAGTTCTTCACCTAAGGTAGGTGCAGCGAGTGCCGTATCTCTGGACACGTGTTTCTGGCTTTCGGCCTTCATCAGCAGAGAGCGTATGTAACTGAAAGGGTCGCTTGAAATCCCGCCAAACGTCTTCACAGGTTTTTGTACCACTCAGTAGGCGCACAGGTGCATCGCCAGTGCTCGTCAGCAAGAGGCTCACGGGAGCCGTCATTTAGACATCCAAAAAGAAAAAGGGAGCACACTGCCTTGCATTCAAGCGGAAAATAGCCCCAAGGCATCATGGTAAATGCAGTCATTTAAATATAAATAGCGAGAATCTTTCAAAAAATTATTCACCCTAAGTAGGTGCAGCAAGTGCCGTATCGCTGTAGAAAGTTCTTCACCTAAGGTAGGTGCAGCGAGTGCCGTATCTGGACACGTGTTTCTGGCTTTCGGCCTTCATCAGCAGAGAGCGTATGTAACTGAAGGGGTCGCTTGAAATGCCGCCAAACGTCTTCACAGGTTTTTGTACCACTCAGTAGGCGCACAGGTGCATCGCCAGTGCTCGTCAGCAAGAGGCTCACGGGAGCCGTCATTTAGACATCCAAAAAGAAAAAAGGAGCACACTGCCTTGCATTCAAGCGGAAAATAGCCCCAAGGCATCATGGTAAATGCAGTCATTTAAATATAAATAGCGAGAATCTTTCAAAAAATTATTCACCCTAAGTAGGTGCAGCAAGTGCCGTATCGCTGTAGAAAGTTCTTCACCTAAGGTAGGTGCAGCGAGTGCCGTATCTCTGGACACGTGTTTCTGGCTTTCAGCCTTCATCAGCAGAGAGCGTATGTAACTGAAGGGGTCGCTTGAAATGCCGCCAAACGTCTTCACAGGTTTTTGTACCACTCAGTAGGCGCACAGGTGCATCGCCAGTGCTCGTCAGCAAGAGGCTCACGGGAGCCGTCATTTAGACATCCAAAAAGAAAAAGGGAGCACAATGCCTTGCATTCAAGCGGAAAATAGCCCCAAGGCATCATGGTAAATGCAGTCATTTAAATAAATAGCGAGAATCTTTCAAAAAATTATTCACCCTAAGTAGGTGCAGCAAGTGCTGTATCGCTGTAGAAAGTTCTTCACCTAAGGTAGGTGCAGCGAGTGCCGTATCTCTGGACACGTGATTCTGGCTTTCGGCCTTCATCAGCAGAGAGCGTATGTAACTGAAGGGGTCGCTTGAAATGCCGCCAAACGTCTTCACAGGTTTTTGTACCACTCAGTAGGCGCACAGGTGCATCGCCAGTGCTCGTCAGCAAGAGGCTCACGGGAGCCGTCATTTAGACATCCAAAAAGAAAAAAGGAGCACACTGCCTTGCATTCAAGCGGAAAATAGCCCCAAGGCATCATGGTAAATGCAGTCATTTAAATATAAATAGCGAGAATCTTTCAAAAAATTATTCACCCTAAGTAGGTGCAGCAAGTGCCGTATCGCTGTAGAAAGTTCTTCACCTAAGGTAGGTGCAGCGAGTGCCGTATCTCTGGACACGTGTTTCTGGCTTTCGGCCTTCATCAGCAGAGAGCGTATGTAACTGAAGGGGTCGCTTGAAATGCCGCCAAACGTCTTCAGAGGTTTTTGTACCACTCAGTAGGCGCACAGGTGCATCGCCAGTGCTTGTCAGCAAGAGGCTCACGGGAGCCATTATTTAGAAATCCAAAAAGAAAAAGGGAGCACACTGCCTTGCATTCAAGCGGAAAATAGCCCCAAGGCATCATGGTAAATGCAGTCATTTAAATATAAATAGCGAGAATCTTTCAAAAAATTATTCACCCTAAGTGGGTGCAGCAAGTGCCGTATCGCTGTAGAAAGTTCTTCACCTAAGGTAGGTGCAGCGAGTGCCGTATCTCTGGACACGTGTTTCTGGCTTTCGGCCTTCATCAGCAGAGAGCGTATGTAACTGAAGGGGTCGCTTGAAATGCCGCTAAACGTCTTCACAGGTTTTTGTACCACTCAGTAGGCGCACAGGTGCATCGCCAGTGCTCGTCAGCAAGAGGCTCACGGGAGCCGTCATTTAGACATCCAAAAAGAAAAAGGGAGCACACTGCCTTGCATTCAAGCGGAAAATAGCCCCAAGGCATCATGGTAAATGCAGTCATTTAAATATAAATAGCAAGAATCTTTCAAAAAATTATTCACCCTAAGTAGGTGCAGCAAGTGCCGTATCGCTGTAGAAAGTTCTTCACCTAAGGTAGGTGCAGCGAGTGCCGTATCTCTGGACACGTGTTTCTGGCTTTCGGCCTTCATCAGCAGAGAGCGTATGAAACTGAAGGGGTCGCTTGAAATGCCGCCAAACGTCTTCAGAGGTTTTTGTACCACTCAGTAGGCGCACAGGTGCATCGCCAGTGCTCGTCAGCAAGAGGCTCACGGGAGCCGTCATTTAGACATCCAAAAAGAAAAAGGGAGCACACTGCCTTGCATTCAAGCGGAAAATAGCCCCAAGGCATCATGGTAAATGCAGTCATTTAAATATAAATAGCGAGAATCTTTCAAAAAATTCTTTACCCTAAGTAGGTGCAGCAAGTGCTGTATCGCTGTAGAAAGTTTTCACCTAAGGTAGGTGCAGCGAGTGCCGTATCTCTGGAAACGTGTTTCTGGCTTTCTACCTTCATCAGCAGAGAGCGTATGTAACTGAAGGGGTCGCTTGAAATGCCGCCAAACGTCTTCACAGGTTTTTGTACCACTCAGTAGGCGCACAGGTGCATCGCCAGTGCTCGTCAGCAAGAGGCTCACGGGAGCCGTCATTTAGACATCCAAAAAGAAAAAGGGAGCACACTGCCTTGCATTCAAGCGGAAAATAGCCCCAAGGCATCATGGTAAATTCAGTCATTTAAATATAAATAGCGAGAATCTTTCAAAAAATTATTCACCCTAAGTAGGTGCAGCAAGTGCCGTATCGCTGTAGAAAGTTCTTCACCTAAGGTAGGTGCAGCGAGTGCCGTATCTCTGGACACGTGTTTCTGGCTTCGGCCTTCATCAGCAGAGAGCGTATGTAACTGAAGGGGTCGCTTGAAATGCCGCCAAACGTCTTCACAGGTTTTTGTACCACTCAGTAGGCGCACAGGTGCATCGCCAGTGCTCGTCAGCAAGAGGCTCACGGGAGCCGTCATTTAGACATCCAAAAAGAAAAAGGGAGCACACTGCCTTGCATTCAAGCGGAAAATAGCTCCAAGGCATCATGGTAAATGCAGTCATTTAAATATAAATAGCGAGAATCTTTCAAAAAATTATTCACCCTAAGTAGGTGCAGCAAGTGCCGTATCGCTGTAGAAAGTTCTTCACCTAAGGTAGGTGCAGCGAGTGCCGTATCTCTGGACACGTGTTTCTGGCTTTCGGCCTTCATCAGCAGAGAGCGTATGTAACTGAAGGGGTCGCTTGAAATGCCGCCAAACGTCTTCACAGGTTTTTGTACCACTCAGTAGGCGCACAGGTGCATCGCCAGTGCTCGTCAGCAAGAGGCTCACGGGAGCCGTCATTTAGACATCCAAAAAGAAAAAGGGAGCACACTGCCTTGCATTCAAGTGGAAAATAGCCCCAAGGCATCATGGTAAATGCAGTCATTTAAATATAAATAGCGAGAATCTTTCAAAAAATTATTCACCCTAAGTAGGTGCAGCAAGTGCCGTATCGCTGTAGAAAGTTCTTCACCTAAGGTAGGTGCAGCGAGTGCCGTATCTCTGGACACGTGTTTCTGGCTTTCGGCCTTCATCAGCAGAGAGCGTATGTAACTGAAAGGGTCGCTTGAAATCCCGCCAAACGTCTTCACAGGTTTTTGTACCACTCAGTAGGCGCACAGGTGCATCGCCAGTGCTCGTCAGCAAGAGCCTCACGGGAGCCGTCATTTAGACATCCAAAAAGAAAAAGGGAGCACACTGCCTTGCATTCAAGCGGAAAGTAGCCCCAAGGCATCATGGTAAATGCAGTCATTTAAATATAAATAGCGAGAATCTTTCAAAAAATTATTCACCCTAAGTAGGTGCAGCAAGTGCCGTATCGCTGTAGAAAGTTCTTCACCTAAGGTAGGTGCAGCGAGTGCCGTATCTGGACATGTGTTTCTGGCTTTCGGCCTTCATCAGCAGAGAGCGTATGTAACTGAAGGGGTCGCTTGAAATGCCGCCAAACGTCTTCACAGGTTTTTGTACCACTCAGTAGGCGCACAGGTGCATCGCCAGTGCTCGTCAGCAAGAGGCTCACGGGAGCCGTCATTTAGACATCCAAAAAGAAAAAAGGAGCACACTGCCTTGCATTCAAGCGGAAAATAGCCCCAAGGCATCATGGTAAATGCAGTCATTTAAATATAAATAGCGAGAGTCTTTCAAAAAATTATTCACCCTAAGTAGGTGCAGCAAGTGCCGGATCGCTGTAGAAAGTTCTTCACCTAAGGTAGGTGCAGCGAGTGCCGTATCTCTGGACACGTGTTTCTGGCTTTCGGCCTTCATCAGCAGAGAGCGTATGTAACTGAAGGGGTCGCTTGAAATGCCGCCAAACGTCTTCAGAGGTTTTTGTACCACTCAGTAGGCGCACAGGTGCATCGCCAGTGCTCGTCAGCAAGAGGCTCACGGGAGCCGTCATTTAGACATCCAAAAAGAAAAAGGGAGCACACTGCCTTGCATTCAAGCGGAAAATAGCCCCAAGGCATCATGGTAAATGCAGTCATTTAAATATAAATAGCGAGAATCTTTCAAAAAATTCTTTACCCTAAGTAGGTGCAGCAAGTGCTGTATCGCTGTAGAAAGTTTTCACCTCAGGTAGGTGCAGCGAGTGCCGTATCTCTGGAAACGTGTTTCTGGCTTTCTACCTTCATCAGCAGAGAGCGTATGTAACTGAAGGGGTCGCTAGAAATGCCGCCAAACGTCTTCACAGGTTTTTGTACCACTCAGTAGGCGCACAGGTGCATCGCCAGTGCTCGTCAGCAAGAGGCTCACGGGAGCCGTCATTTAGACATCCAAAAAGAAAAAGGGAGCACACTGCCTTGCATTCAAGCGGAAAATAGCCCCAAGGCATCATGGTAAATTCAGTCATTTAAATATAAATAGCGAGAATCTTTCAAAAAATTATTCACCCTAAGTAGGTGCAGCAAGTGCCGTATCGCTGTAGAAAGTTCTTCACCTAAGGTAGGTGCAGCGAGTGCCGTATCTCTGGACACGTGTTTCTGGCTTCGGCCTTCATCAGCAGAGAGCGTATGTAACTGAAGGGGTCGCTTGAAATGCCGCCAAACGTCTTCACAGGTTTTTGTACCACTCAGTAGGCGCACAGGTGCATCGCCAGTGCTCGTCAGCAAGAGGCTCACGGGAGCCGTCATTTAGACATCCAAAAAGAAAAAGGGAGCACACTGCCTTGCATTCAAGCGGAAAATAGCTCCAAGGCATCATGGTAAATGCAGTCATTTAAATATAAATAGCGAGACTCTTTCAAAAAATTATTCACCCTAAGTAGGTGCAGCAAGTGCGTATCGCTGTAGAAAGTTCTTCACCTAAGGTAGGTGCAGCGAGTGCCGTATCTCTGGACACGTGTTTCTGGCTTTCGGCCTTCATCAGCAGAGAGCGTATGTAACTGAAGGGGTCGCTTGAAATGCCGCCAAACGTCTTCACAGGTTTTTGTACCACTCAGTAGGCGCACAGGTGCATCGCCAGTGCTCGTCAGCAAGAGGCTCACGGGAGCCGTCATTTAGACATCCAAAAAGAAAAAGGGAGCACACTGCCTTGCATTCAAGCGGAAAATAGCCCCAAGGCATCATGGTAAATGCAGTCATTTAAATATAAATAGCGAGAATCTTTCAAAAAATTATTCACCCTAAGTAGGTGCAGCAAGTGCCGTATCGCTGTAGAAAGTTCTTCACCTAAGGTAGGTGCAGCGAGTGCCGTATCTGGACATGTGTTTCTGGCTTTCGGCCTTCATCAGCAGAGAGCGTATGTAACTGAAGGGGTCGCTTGAAATGCCGCCAAACGTCTTCACAGGTTTTTGTACCACTCAGTAGGCGCACAGGTGCATCGCCAGTGCTCGTCAGCAAGAGGCTCACGGGAGCCGTCATTTAGACATCCAAAAAGAAAAAGGGAGCACACTGCCTTGCATTCAAGCGGAAAATAGCCCCAAGGCATCATGGTAAATGCAGTCATTTAAATATAAATAGCGAGAATCTTTCGAAAAATTATTCACCCTAAGTAGGTGCAGCAGGTGCCGTATCGCTGTAGAAAGTTCTTCACCTAAGGTAGGTGCAGCGAGTGCCGTATCTCTGGACATGTGTTTCTGGCTTTCGGCCTTCATCAGCAGAGAGCGTATGTAACTGAAGGGGTCGCTTGAAATGCCGCCAAACGTCTTCACAGGTTTTTGTACCACTCAGTAGGCACACAGGTGCATCGCCAGTGCTCGTCAGCAAGAGGCTCACGGGAGCCGTCATTTAGACATCCAAAAAGAAAAAGGGAGCACACTGCCTTGCATTCAAGCGGAAAATAGCCCCAAGGCATCATGGTAAATGCAGTCATTTAAATATAAATAGCGAGAATCTTTCAAAAAATTATTCACCCTAAGTAGGTGCAGCAAGTGCCGTATCGCTGTAGAAAGTTCTTCACCTAAGGTAGGTGCAGCGAGTGCCGTATCTGGACACGTGTTTCTGGCTTTCGGCCTTCATCAGCAGAGAGCGTATGTAACTGAAGGGGTCGCTTGAAATGCCGCCAAACGTCTTCACAGGTTTTTGTACCACTCAGTAGGCGCACAGGTGCATCGCCAGTGCTCGTCAGCAAGAGGCTCACGGGAGCCGTCATTTAGACATCCAAAAAGAAAAAAGGAGCACACTGCCTTGCATTCAAGCGGAAAATAGCCCCAAGGCATCATGGTAAATGCAGTCATTTAAATATAAATAGCGAGAGTCTTTCAAAAAATTATTCACCCTAAGTAGGTGCAGCAAGTGCTGTATCGCTGTAGAAAGTTCTTCACCTAAGGTAGGTGCAGCGAGTGCCGTATCTCTGGACACGTGTTTCTGGCTTTCGGCCTTCATCAGCAGAGAGCGTATGTAACTGAAGGGGTCGCTTGAAATGCCGCCAAACGTCTTCAGAGGTTTTTGTACCACTCAGTAGGCGCACAGGTGCATCGCCAGTGCTCGTCAGCAAGAGGCTCACGGGAGCCGTCATTTAGACATCCAAAAAGAAAAAGGGAGCACACTGCCTTGCATTCAAGCGGAAAATAGCCCCAAGGCATCATGGTAAATGCAGTCATTTAAATATAAATAGCGAGAATCTTTCAAAAAATTCTTTACCCTAAGTAGGTGCAGCAAGTGCTGTATCGCTGTAGAAAGTTTTCACCTCAGGTAGGTGCAGCGAGTGCCGTATCTCTGGAAACGTGTTTCTGGCTTTCTACCTTCATCAGCAGAGAGCGTATGTAACTGAAGGGGTCGCTAGAAATGCCGCCAAACGTCTTCACAGGTTTTTGTACCACTCAGTAGGCGCACAGGTGCATCGCCAGTGCTCGTCAGCAAGAGGCTCACGGGAGCCGTCATTTAGACATCCAAAAAGAAAAAGGGAGCACACTGCCTTGCATTCAAGCGGAAAATAGCCCCAAGGCATCATGGTAAATTCAGTCATTTAAATATAAATAGCGAGAATCTTTCAAAAAATTATTCACCCTAAGTAGGTGCAGCAAGTGCTGTATCGCTGTAGAAAGTTCTTCACCTAAGGTAGGTGCAGCGAGTGCCGTATCTCTGGACACGTGTTTCTGGCTTCGGCCTTCATCAGCAGAGAGCGTATGTAACTGAAGGGGTCGCTTGAAATGCCGCCAAACGTCTTCACAGGTTTTTGTACCACTCAGTAGGCGCACAGGTGCATCGCCAGTGCTCGTCAGCAAGAGGCACACGGGAGCCGTCATTTAGACATCCAAAAAGAAAAAGGGAGCACACTGCCTTGCATTCAAGCGGAAAATAGCTCCAAGGCATCATGGTAAATGCAGTCATTTAAATATAAATAGCGAGAATCTTTCAAAAAATTATTCACCCTAAGTAGGTGCAGCAAGTGCGTATCGCTGTAGAAAGTTCTTCACCTAAGGTAGGTGCAGCGAGTGCCGTATCTCTGGACACGTGTTTCTGGCTTTCGGCCTTCATCAGCAGAGAGCGTATGTAACTGAAGGGGTCACTTGAAATGCCGCCAAACGTCTTCACAGGTTTTTGTACCACTCAGTAGGTGCACAGGTGCATCGCCAGTGCTCGTCAGCAAGAGGCTCACGGGAGCCGTCATTTAGACATCCAAAAAGAAAAAGGGAGCACACTGCCTTGCATTCAAGCGGAAAATAGCCCCAAGGCATCATGGTAAATGCAGTCATTTAAATATAAATAGCGAGAATCTTTCAAAAAATTATTCACCCTAAGTAGGTGCAGCAGGTGCCGTATCGCTGTAGAAAGTTCTTCACCTAAGGTAGGTGCAGCGAGTGCCGTATCTCTGGACACGTGTTTCTGGCTTTCGGCCTTCATCAGCAGAGAGCGTATGTAACTGAAGGGGTCGCTTGAAATGCCGCCAAACGTCTTCACAGGTTTTTGTACCACTCAGTAGGCTCACAGGTGCATCGTCAGTGCTCGTCAGCAAGAGGCTCACGGGAGCCGTCATTTAGACATCCAAAAAGAAAAAGGGAGCACACTGCCTTGCATTCAAGTGGAAAATAGCCCCAAGGCATAATGGTAAATGCAGTCATTTAAATATAAATAGCGAGAATCTTTCAAAAAATTATTCACCCTAAGTAGGTGCAGCAAGTGCCGTATCGCTGTAGAAAGTTCTTCACCTAAGGTAGGTGCAGCGAGTGCCGTATCTCTGGACACGTGTTTCTGGCTTTCGGCCTTCATCAGCAGAGAGCGTATGTAACTGAAAGGGTCGCTTGAAATCCCGCCAAACGTCTTCACAGGTTTTTGTACCACTCAGTAGGCGCACAGGTGCATCGCCAGTGCTCGTCAGCAAGAGCCTCACGGGAGCCGTCATTTAGACATCCAAAAAGAAAAAGGGAGCACACTGCCTTGCATTCAAGCGGAAAATAGCCCCAAGGCATCATGGTAAATGCAGTCATTTAAATATAAATAGCGAGAATCTTTCAAAAAATTACTCACCCTAAGTAGGTGCAGCAAGTGCCGTATCGCTGTAGAAAGTTCTTCACCTAAGGTAGGTGCAGCGAGTGCCGTATCTGGACACGTGTTTCTGGCTTTCGGCCTTCATCAGCAGAGAGCGTATGTAACTGAAGGGGTCGCTTGAAATGCCGCCAAACGTCTTCACAGGTTTTTGTACCACTCAGTAGGCGCACAGGTGCATCGCCAGTGCTCGTCAGGAAGAGGCTCACGGGAGCCGTCATTTAGACATCCAAAAAGAAAAAGGGAGCACACTGCCTTGCATTCAAGCGGAAAATAGCCCCAAGGCATCATGGTAAATGCAGTCATTTAAATATAAATAGCGAGAATCTTTCAAAAAATTATTCACCCTAAGTAGGTGCAGCAGGTGCCGTATCGCTGTAGAAAGTTCTTCACCTAAGGTAGATGCAGCGAGTGCCGTATCTCTGGACACGTGTTTCTGGCTTTCGGCCTTCATCAGCAGAGAGCGTATGTAACTGAAGGGGTCGCTTGAAATGCCGCCAAACGTCTTCACAGGTTTTTGTACCACTCAGTAGGCGCACAGGTGCATCGCCAGTGCTCGTCAGCAAGAGGCTCACGGGAGCCGTCATTTAGACATCCAAAAAGAAAAAGGGAGCACACTGCCTTGCATTCAAGCGGAAAATAGCCCCAAGGCATCATGGTAAATGCAGTCATTTAAATATAAATAGCGAGAATCTTTCAAAAAATTATTCACCCTAAGTAGGTGCAGCAAGTGCCGTATCGCTGTAGAAAGTTCTTCACCTAAGGTAGGTGCAGCGAGTGCCGTATCTCTGGACACGTGTTTCTGGCTTTCGGCCTTCATCAGCAGAGAGCGTATGTAACTGAAAGGGTCGCTTGAAATCCCGCCAAACGTCTTCACAGGTTTTTGTACCACTCAGTAGGCGCACAGGTGCATCGCCAGTGCTCGTCAGCAAGAGGCTCACGGGAGCCGTCATTTAGAGATCCAAAAAGAAAAAGGGAGCACACTGCCTTGCATTCAAGCGGAAAATAGCCCCAAGGCATCATGGTAAATGCAGTCATTTAAATATAAATAGCGAGAATCTTTCAAAAAATTATTCACCCTAAGTAGGTGCAGCAAGTGCCGTATCGCTGTAGAAAGTTCTTCACCTAAGGTAGGTGCAGCGAGTGCCGTATCTGGACACGTGTTTCTGGCTTTCGGCCTTCATCAGCAGAGAGCGTATGTAACTGAAGGGGTCGCTTGAAATGCCGCCAAACGTCTTCACAGGTTTTTGTACCACTCAGTAGGCGCACAGGTGCATCGCCAGTGCTCGTCAGCAAGAGGCTCACGGGAGCCGTCATTTAGACATCCAAAAAGAAAAAAGGAGCACACTGCCTTGCATTCAAGCGGAAAATAGCCCCAAGGCATCATGGTAAATGCAGTCATTTAAATATAAATAGCGAGAATCTTTCAAAAAATTATTCACCCTAAGTAGGTGCAGCAAGTGCCGTATCGCTGTAGAAAGTTCTTCACCTAAGGTAGGTGCAGCGAGTGCCGTATCTCTGGACACGTGTTTCTGGCTTTCAGCCTTCATCAGCAGAGAGCGTATGTAACTGAAGGGGTCGCTTGAAATGCCGCCAAACGTCTTCACAGGTTTTTGTACCACTCAGTAGGCGCACAGGTGCATCGCCAGTGCTCGTCAGCAAGAGGCTCACGGGAGCCGTCATTTAGACATCCAAAAAGAAAAAGGGAGCACAATGCCTTGCATTCAAGCGGAAAATAGCCCCAAGGCATCATGGTAAATGCAGTCATTTAAATATAAATAGCGAGAATCTTTCAAAAAATTATTCACCCTAAGTAGGTGCAGCAAGTGCTGTATCGCTGTAGAAAGTTCTTCACCTAAGGTAGGTGCAGCGAGTGCCGTATCTCTGGACACGTGATTCTGGCTTTCGGCCTTCATCAGCAGAGAGCGTATGTAACTGAAGGGGTCGCTTGAAATGCCGCCAAACGTCTTCACAGGTTTTTGTACCACTCAGTAGGCGCACAGGTGCATCGCCAGTGCTCGTCAGCAAGAGGCTCACGGGAGCCGTCATTTAGACATCCAAAAAGAAAAAAGGAGCACACTGCCTTGCATTCAAGCGGAAAATAGCCCCAAGGCATCATGGTAAATGCAGTCATTTAAATATAAATAGCGAGAATCTTTCAAAAAATTATTCACCCTAAGTAGGTGCAGCAAGTGCCGTATCGCTGTAGAAAGTTCTTCACCTAAGGTAGGTGCAGCGAGTGCCGTATCTCTGGACACGTGTTTCTGGCTTTCGGCCTTCATCAGCAGAGAGCGTATGTAACTGAAGGGGTCGCTTGAAATGCCGCCAAACGTCTTCAGAGGTTTTTGTACCACTCAGTAGGCGCACAGGTGCATCGCCAGTGCTTGTCAGCAAGAGGCTCACGGGAGCCATTATTTAGAAATCCAAAAAGAAAAAGGGAGCACACTGCCTTGCATTCAAGCGGAAAATAGCCCCAAGGCATCATGGTAAATGCAGTCATTTAAATATAAATAGCGAGAATCTTTCAAAAAATTATTCACCCTAAGTGGGTGCAGCAAGTGCCGTATCGCTGTAGAAAGTTCTTCACCTAAGGTAGGTGCACCGAGTGCCGTATCTCTGGACACGTGTTTCTGGCTTTCGGCCTTCATCAGCAGAGAGCGTATGTAACTGAAGGGGTCGCTTGAAATGCCGCTAAACGACTTCACAGGTTTTTGTACCACTCAGTAGGCGCACAGGTGCATCGCCAGTGCTCGTCAGCAAGAGGCTCACGGGAGCCGTCATTTAGACATCCAAAAAGAAAAAGGGAGCACACTGCCTTGCATTCAAGCGGAAAATAGCCCCAAGGCATCATGGTAAATGCAGTCATTTAAATATAAATAGCAAGAATCTTTCAAAAAATTATTCACCCTAAGTAGGTGCAGCAAGTGCCGTATCGCTGTAGAAAGTTCTTCACCTAAGGTAGGTGCAGCGAGTGCCGTATCTCTGGACACGTGTTTCTGGCTTTCGGCCTTCATCAGCAGAGAGCGTATGAAACTGAAGGGGTCGCTTGAAATGCCGCCAAACGTCTTCAGAGGTTTTTGTACCACTCAGTAGGCGCACAGGTGCATCGCCAGTGCTCGTCAGCAAGAGGCTCACGGGAGCCGTCATTTAGACATCCAAAAAGAAAAAGGGAGCACACTGCCTTGCATTCAAGCGGAAAATAGCCCCAAGGCATCATGGTAAATGCAGTCATTTAAATATAAATAGCGAGAATCTTTCAAAAAATTATTTACCCTAAGTAGGTGCAGCAAGTGCTGTATCGCTGTAGAAAGTTTTCACCTAAGGTAGGTGCAGCGAGTGCCGTATCTCTGGAAACGTGTTTCTGGCTTTCTACCTTCATCAGCAGAGAGCGTATGTAACTGAAGGGGTCGCTTGAAATGCCGCCAAACGTCTTCACAGGTTTTTGTACCACTCAGTAGGCGCACAGGTGCATCGCCAGTGCTCGTCAGCAAGAGGCTCACGGGAGCCGTCATTTAGACATCCAAAAAGAAAAAGGGAGCACACTGCCTTGCATTCAAGCGGAAAATAGCCCCAAGGAATCATGGTAAATTCAGTCATTTAAATATAAATAGCGAGAATCTTTCAAAAAATTATTCACCCTAAGTAGGTGCAGCAAGTGCCGTATCGCTGTAGAAAGTTCTTCACCTAAGGTAGGTGCAGCGAGTGCCGTATCTCTGGACACGTGTTTCTGGCTTCGGCCTTCATCAGCAGAGAGCGTATGTAACTGAAGGGGTCGCTTGAAATGCCGCCAAACGTCTTCACAGGTTTTTGTACCACTCAGTAGGCGCACAGGTGCATCGCCAGTGCTCGTCAGCAAGAGGCTCACGGGAGCCGTCATTTAGACATCCAAAAAGAAAAAGGGAGCACACTGCCTTGCATTCAAGCGGAAAATAGCTCCAAGGCATCATGGTAAATGCAGTCATTTAAATATAAATAGCGAGAATCTTTCAAAAAATTATTCACCCTAAGTAGGTGCAGCAAGTGCCGTATCGCTGTAGAAAGTTCTTCACCTAAGGTAGGTGCAGCGAGTGCCGTATCTCTGGACACGTGTTTCTGGCTTTCGGCCTTCATCAGCAGAGAGCGTATGTAACTGAAGGGGTCGCTTGAAATGCCGCCAAACGTCTTCACAGGTTTTTGTACCACTCAGTAGGTGCACAGGTGCATCGCCAGTGCTCGTCAGCAAGAGGCTCACGGGAGCCGTCATTTAGACATCCAAAAAGAAAAAGGGAGCACACTGCCTTGCATTCAAGTGGAAAATAGCCCCAAGGCATCATGGTAAATGCAGTCATTTAAATATAAATAGCGAGAATCTTTAAAAAAATTATTCACCCTAAGTAGGTGCAGCAAGTGCCGTATCGCTGTAGAAAGTTCTTCACCTAAGGTAGGTGCAGCGAGTGCCGTATCTCTGGACACGTGTTTCTGGCTTTCGGCCTTCATCAGCAGAGAGCGTATGTAACTGAAAGGGTCGCTTGAAATCCCGCCAAACGTCTTCACAGGTTTTTGTACCACTCAGTAGGCGCACAGGTGCATCGCCAGTGCTCGTCAGCAAGAGCCTCACGGGAGCCGTCATTTAGACATCCAAAAAGAAAAAGGGAGCACACTGCCTTGCATTCAAGCGGAAAGTAGCCCCAAGGCATCATGGTAAATGCAGTCATTTAAATATAAATAGCGAGAATCTTTCAAAAAATTATTCACCCTAAGTAGGTGCAGCAAGTGCCGTATCGCTGTAGAAAGTTCTTCACCTAAGGTAGGTGCAGCGAGTGCCGTATCTGGACATGTGTTTCTGGCTTTCGGCCTTCATCAGCAGAGAGCGTATGTAACTGAAGGGGTCGCTTGAAATGCCGCCAAACGTCTTCACAGGTTTTTGTACCACTCAGTAGGCGCACAGGTGCATCGCCAGTGCTCGTCAGCAAGAGGCTCACGGGAGCCGTCATTTAGACATCCAAAAAGAAAAAGGGAGCACACTGCCTTGCATTCAAGCGGAAAATAGCCCCAAGGCATCATGGTAAATGCAGTCATTTAAATATAAATAGCGAGAATCTTTCAAAAAATTATTCACCCTAAGTAGGTGCAGCAGGTGCCGTATCGCTGTAGAAAGTTCTTCACCTAAGGTAGGTGCAGCGAGTGCCGTATCTCTGGACATGTGTTTCTGGCTTTCGGCCTTCATCAGCAGAGAGCGTATGTAACTGAAGGGGTCGCTTGAAATGCCGCCAAACGTCTTCACAGGTTTTTGTACCACTCAGTAGGCACACAGGTGCATCGCCAGTGCTCGTCAGCAAGAGGCTCACGGGAGCCGTCATTTAGACATCCAAAAAGAAAAAGGGAGCACACTGCCTTGCATTCAAGCGGAAAATAGCCCCAAGGCATCATGGTAAATGCAGTCATTTAAATATAAATAGCGAGAATCTTTCAAAAAATTATTCACCCTAAGTAGGTGCAGCAAGTGCCGTATCGCTGTAGAAAGTTCTTCACCTAAGGTAGGTGCAGCGAGTGCCGTATCTGGACACGTGTTTCTGGCTTTCGGCCTTCATCAGCAGAGAGCGTATGTAACTGAAGGGGTCGCTTGAAATGCCGCCAAACGTCTTCACAGGTTTTTGTACCACTCAGTAGGCGCACAGGTGCATCGCCAGTGCTCGTCAGCAAGAGGCTCACGGGAGCCGTCATTTAGACATCCAAAAAGAAAAAAGGAGCACACTGCCTTGCATTCAAGCGGAAAATAGCCCCAAGGCATCATGGTAAATGCAGTCATTTAAATATAAATAGCGAGAGTCTTTCAAAAAATTATTCACCCTAAGTAGGTGCAGCAAGTGCCGTATCGCTGTAGAAAGTTCTTCACCTAAGGTAGGTGCAGCGAGTGCCGTATCTCTGGACACGTGTTTCTGGCTTTCGGCCTTCATCAGCAGAGAGCGTATGTAACTGAAGGGGTCGCTTGAAATGCCGCCAAACGTCTTCAGAGGTTTTTGTACCACTCAGTAGGCGCACAGGTGCATCGCCAGTGCTCGTCAGCAAGAGGCTCACGGGAGCCGTCATTTAGACATCCAAAAAGAAAAAGGGAGCACACTGCCTTGCATTCAAGCGGAAAATAGCCCCAAGGCATCATGGTAAATGCAGTCATTTAAATATAAATAGCGAGAATCTTTCAAAAAATTCTTTACCCTAAGTAGGTGCAGCAAGTGCTGTATCGCTGTAGAAAGTTTTCACCTCAGGTAGGTGCAGCGAGTGCCGTATCTCTGGAAACGTGTTTCTGGCTTTCTACCTTCATCAGCAGAGAGCGTATGTAACTGAAGGGGTCGCTAGAAATGCCGCCAAACGTCTTCACAGGTTTTTGTACCACTCAGTAGGCGCACAGGTGCATCGCCAGTGCTCGTCAGCAAGAGGCTCACGGGAGCCGTCATTTAGACATCCAAAAAGAAAAAGGGAGCACACTGCCTTGCATTCAAGCGGAAAATAGCCCCAAGGCATCATGGTAAATTCAGTCATTTAAATATAAATAGCGAGAATCTTTCAAAAAATTATTCACCCTAAGTAGGTGCAGCAAGTGCCGTATCGCTGTAGAAAGTTCTTCACCTAAGGTAGGTGCAGCGAGTGCCGTATCTCTGGACACGTGTTTCTGGCTTCGGCCTTCATCAGCAGAGAGCGTATGTAACTGAAGGGGTCGCTTGAAATGCCGCCAAACGTCTTCACAGGTTTTTGTACCACTCAGTAGGCGCACAGGTGCATCGCCAGTGCTCGTCAGCAAGAGGCTCACGGGAGCCGTCATTTAGACATCCAAAAAGAAAAAGGGAGCACACTGCCTTGCATTCAAGCGGAAAATAGCTCCAAGGCATCATGGTAAATGCAGTCATTTAAATATAAATAGCGAGAATCTTTCAAAAAATTATTCACCCTAAGTAGGTGCAGCAAGTGCGTATCGCTGTAGAAAGTTCTTCACCTAAGGTAGGTGCAGCGAGTGCCGTATCTCTGGACACGTGTTTCTGGCTTTCGGCCTTCATCAGCAGAGAGCGTATGTAACTGAAGGGGTCGCTTGAAATGCCGCCAAACGTCTTCACAGGTTTTTGTACCACTCAGTAGGCGCACAGGTGCATCGCCAGTGCTCGTCAGCAAGAGGCTCACGGGAGCCGTCATTTAGACATCCAAAAAGAAAAAGGGAGCACACTGCCTTGCATTCAAGCGGAAAATAGCCCCAAGGCATCATGGTAAATGCAGTCATTTAAATATAAATAGCGAGAATTTTTCAAAAAATTATTCACCCTAAGTAGGTGCAGCAGGTGCCGTATCGCTGTAGAAAGTTCTTCACCTAAGGTAGGTGCAGCGAGTGCCGTATCTCTGGACACGTGTTTCTGGCTTTCGGCCTTCATCAGCAGAGAGCGTATGTAACTGAAGGGGTCGCTTGAAATGCCGCCAAACGTCTTCACAGGTTTTTGTACCACTCAGTAGGCTCACAGGTGCATCGCCAGTGCTCGTCAGCAAGAGGCTCACGGGAGCCGTCATTTAGACATCCAAAAAGAAAAAGGGAGCACACTGCCTTGCATTCAAGTGGAAAATAGCCCCAAGGCATCATGGTAAATGCAGTCATTTAAATATAAATAGCGAGAATCTTTCAAAAAATTATTCACCCTAAGTAGGTGCAGCAAGTGCCGTATCGCTGTAGAAAGTTCTTCACCTAAGGTAGGTGCAGCGAGTGCCGTATCTCTGGACACGTGTTTCTGGCTTTCGGCCTTCATCAGCAGAGAGCGTATGTAACTGAAAGGGTCGCTTGAAATCCCGCCAAACGTCTTCACAGGTTTTTGTACCACTCAGTAGGCGCACAGGTGCATCGCCAGTGCTCGTCAGCAAGAGCCTCACGGGAGCCGTCATTTAGACATCCAAAAAGAAAAAGGGAGCACACTGCCTTGCATTCAAGCGGAAAATAGCCCCAAGGCATCATGGTAAATGCAGTCATTTAAATATAAATAGCGAGAATCTTTCAAAAAATTACTCACCCTAAGTAGGTGCAGCAAGTGCCGTATCGCTGTAGAAAGTTCTTCATCTAAGGTAGGTGCAGCGAGTGCCGTATCTGGACACGTGTTTCTGGCTTTCGGCCTTCATCAGCAGAGAGCGTATGTAACTGAAGGGGTCGCTTGAAATGCCGCCAAACGTCTTCACAGGTTTTTGTACCACTCAGTAGGCGCACAGGTGCATCGCCAGTGCTCGTCAGGAAGAGGCTCACGGGAGCCGTCATTTAGACATCCAAAAAGAAAAAGGGAGCACACTGCCTTGCATTCAAGCGGAAAATAGCCCCAAGGCATCATGGTAAATGCAGTCATTTAAATATAAATAGCGAGAATCTTTCAAAAAATTATTCACCCTAAGTAGGTGCAGCAGGTGCCGTATCGCTGTAGAAAGTTCTTCACCTAAGGTAGGTGCAGCGAGTGCCGTATCTCTGGACACGTGTTTCTGGCTTTCGGCCTTCATCAGCAGAGAGCGTATGTAACTGAAAGGGTCGCTTGAAATCCCGCCAAACGTCTTCACAGGTTTTTGTACCACTCAGTAGGCGCACAGGTGCATCGCCAGTGCTCGTCAGCAAGAGGCTCACGGGAGCCGTCATTTAGACATCCAAAAAGAAAAAGGGAGCACACTGCCTTGCATTCAAGCGGAAAATAGCCCCAAGGCATCATGGTAAATGCAGTCATTTAAATATAAATAGCGAGAATCTTTCAAAAAATTATTCACCCTAAGTAGGTGCAGCAAGTGCCGTATCGCTGTAGAAAGTTCTTCACCTAAGGTAGGTGCAGCGAGTGCCGTATCTCTGGACACGTGTTTCTGGCTTTCGGCTTTCATCAGCAGAGAGCGTATGTAACTAAAGGGGTCGCTTGAAATGCTGCCAAACGTCTTCACAGGTTTTTGTACCACTCAGTAGGCGCACAGGTGCATCGCCAGTGCTCGTCAGCAAGAAGCTCACGGGAGCCGTCATTTAGACATCCAAAAAGAAAAAGGGAGCACACTGCCTTGCATTCAAGCGGAAAATAGCCCCAAGGCATCATGGTAAATGCAGTCATTTCAATATAAATAGCGAGAATCTTTCAAAAAATGATTCACCCTAAGTAGGTGCAGCAAGTGCCGTATCGCTGTAGAAAGTTCTTCACCTAAGGTAGGTGCAGCGAGTGCCGTATCTGGACACGTGTTTCTGGCTTTCGGCCTTCATCAGCAGAGAGCGTATGTAACTGAAGGGGTCGCTTGAAATGCCGCCAAACGTCTTCACAGGTTTTTGTACCACTCAGTAGGCGCACAGGTGCATCGCTAGTGCTCGTCAGCAAGAGGCTCACGGGAGCCGTCATTTAGACATCCAAAAAGAAAAAAGGAGCACACTGCCTTGCATTCAAGCGGAAAATAGCCCAAGGCATCATGGTAAATGCAGTCATTTAAATATAAATAGCGAGAATCTTTCAAAAAATTATTCACCCTAAGTAGGTGCAGCAAGTGCCGTATCGCTGTAGAAAGTTCTTCACCTAAGGTAGGTGCAGCGAGTGCCGTATCTCTGGACACGTGTTTCTGGCTTTCGGCCTTCATCAGCAGAGAGCGTATGTATCTGAAGGGGTCGCTTGAAATGCCGCCAAACGTCTTCACAGGTTTTTGTACCACTCAGTAGGCGCACAGGTGCATCGCCAGTGCTCGTCAGCAAGAGGCTCACGGGAGCCGTCATTTAGACATCGAAAAAGAAAAAGGGAGCACACAGCCTTGCATTCAAGCGGAAAATAGCCCCAAGGCATCATGGTAAATGCAGTCATTTAAATATAAATAGCGAGAATCTTTCAAAAAATTATTCACCCTAAGTAGGTGCAGCAAGTGCCGTATCGGTGTAGAAAGTTCTTCACCTAAGGTAGGTGCAGCGAGTGCCGTATCTCTGGACACGTGTTTCTGGCTTTCGGCCTTCATCAGCAGAGACCGTATGTAACTGAAGGGGTCGCTTGAAATGCTGCCAAACGTCTTCACAGGTTTTTGTACCACTCAGTAGGCGCACAGGTGCATCGCCAGTGCTCGTCAGCAAGAGGCTCACGGGAGCCGTCATTTAGACATCCAAAAAGAAAAAGGGAGCACACTGCCTTGCATTCAAGCGAAAAATAGCCCCAAGGCATCATGGTAAATGCAGTCATTTAAATATAAATAGCGAGAATCTTTCAAAAAATTATTCACCCTAAGTAGGTGCAGCAAGTGCCGTATCGCTGTAGAAAGTTCTTCACCTAAGGTAGGTGCAGCGAGTGCCGTATCTCTGGACACGTTTTTCCGGCTTTCGGCCTTCATCAGCAGAGAGCGTATGTAACTGAAGGGGTCGCTTGAAATGCCGCCAAACGTCTTCACAGGTTTTTGTACCACTCAGTAGGCGCACAGGTGCATCGCCAGTGCTCGTCAGCAAGAGGCTCACGGGAGCCGTCATTTAGACATCCAAAAAGAAAAAGGGAGCACACTGCCTTGCATTCAAGTGGAAAATAGCCCCAAGGCATCATGGTAAATGCAGTCATTTAAATATAAATAGCGAGAATCTTTCAAAAAATTATTCACCCTAAGTAGGTGCAGCAAGTGCTGTATCGCTGTAGAAAGTTCTTCACCTAAGGTAGGTGCAGCGAGTGCCGTATCTCTGGAGACGTGTTTCTGGCTTTCGGCCTTCATCAGCAGAGAGCGTATGTAACTGAAGGGGTCGCTTGAAATGCCGCCAAACGTCTTCACAGGTTTTTGTACCACTCAGTAGGCGCACAGGTGCATCGCCAGTGCTCGTCAGCAAGAGGCTCACGGGAGCCGTCATTTAGACATCCAAAAAGAAAAAGGGAGCACACTGCCTTGCAATCAAGCGGAAAATAGCCCCAAGGCATCATGGTAAATGCAGTCATTTAAATATAAATAGCGAGAATCTTTAAAAAAATTATTCACCCTAAGTAGGTGCAGCAAGTGCCGTATCGCTGTAGAAAGTTCTTCACCTAAGGTAGGTGCAGCGAGTGCCGTATCTGGACACGTGTTTCTGGCTTTCGGCCTTCATCAGCAGAGAGCGTATGTAACTGAAGGGGTCGCTTGAAATGCCGCCAAATGTCTTCACAGGTTTTTGTACCACTCAGTAGGCGCACAGGTGCATCGCCAGTGCTCGTCAGCAAGAGGCTCACGGGAGCCGTCACTTAGACATCCAAAAAGAAAAAAGGAGCACACTGCCTTGCATTCAAGCGGAAAATAGCCCCAAGGCATCATGGTAAATGCAGTCATTTAAATATAAATAGCGAGAGTCTTTCAAAAAATTATTCACCCTAAGTAGGTGCAGCAAGTGCCGTATCGCTGTAGAAAGTTCTTCACCTAAGGTAGGTGCAGCGAGTGCCGTATCTCTGGACACGTGTTTCTGGCTTTCGGCCTTCATCAGCAGAGAGCGTATGTAACTGAAGGGGTCGCTTGAAATGCCGCCAAACGTCTTCAGAGGTTTTTGTACCACTCAGTAGGCGCACAGGTGCATCGCCAGTGCTCGTCAGCAAGAGGCTCACGGGAGCCGTCATTTAGACATCCAAAAAGAAAAAGGGAGCACACTGCCTTGCATTCAAGCGGAAAATAGCCCCAAGGCATCATGGTAAATGCAGTCATTTAAATATAAATAGCGAGAATCTTTCAAAAAATTATTCACCCTAAGTAGGTGCAGCAAGTGCGTATCGCTGTAGAAAGTTCTTCACCTAAGGTAGGTGCAGCGAGTGCCGTATCTCTGGACACGTGTTTCTGGCTTTCGGCCTTCATCAGCAGAGAGCGTATGTAACTGAAGGGCTCGCTTGAAATGCCGCCAAACGTCTTCACAGGTTTTTGTACCACTCAGTAGGCGCACAGGTGCATCGCCAGTGCTCGTCAGCAAGAGGCTCACGGGAGCCGTCATTTAGACATCCAAAAAGAAAAAGGGAGCACACTGCCTTGCATTCAAGCGGAAAATAGCCCCAAGGCATCATGGTAAATGCAGTCATTTAAATATAAATAGCGAGAATCTTTAAAAAAATTATTCACCCTAAGTAGGTGCAGCAGGTGCCGTATCGCTGTAGAAATTTCTTCACCTAAGGTAGGTGCAGCGAGTGCCGTATCTCTGGACACGTGTTTCTGGCTTTCGGCCTTCATCAGCAGAGAGCGTATGTAACTGAAGGGGTCGCTTGAAATGCCGCCAAACGTCTTCACAGGTTTTTGTACCACTCAGTAGGCTCACAGGTGCATCGCCAGTGCTCGTCAGCAAGAGGCTCACGGGAGCCGTCATTTAGACATCCAAAAAGAAAAAGGGAGCACACTGCCTTGCATTCAAGTGGAAAATAGCCCCAAGGCATCATGGTAAATGCAGTCATTTAAATATAAATAGCGAGAATCTTTCAAAAAATTATTCACCCTAAGTAGGTGCAGCAAGTGCCGTATCGCTGTAGAAAGTTCTTCACCTAAGGTAGGTGCAGCGAGTGCCGTATCTCTGGACACGTGTTTCTGGCTTTCGGCCTTCATCAGCAGAGAGCGTATGTAACTGAAAGGGTCGCTTGAAATCCCGCCAAACGTCTTCACAGGTTTTTGTACCACTCAGTAGGCGCACAGGTGCATCGCCAGTGCTCGTCAGCAAGAGCCTCACGGGAGCCGTCATTTAGACATCCAAAAAGAAAAAGGGAGCACACTGCCTTGCATTCAAGCGGAAAATAGCCCCAAGGCATCATGGTAAATGCAGTCATTTAAATATAAATAGCGAGAATCTTTCAAAAAATTACTCACCCTAAGTAGGTGCAGCAAGTGCCGTATCGCTGTAGAAAGTTCTTCACCTAAGGTAGGTGCAGCGAGTGCCGTATCTGGACACGTGTTTCTAGCTTTCGGCATTCATCAGCAGAGAGCGTATGTAACTGAAGGGGTCGCTAGAAATGCCGCCAAACGTCTTCACAGGTTTTTGTACCACTCAGTAGGCGCACAGGTGCATCGCCAGTGCTCGTCAGGAAGAGGCTCACGGGAGCCGTCATTTAGACATCCAAAAAGAAAAAGGGAGCACACTGCCTTGCATTCAAGCGGAAAATAGCCCCAAGGCATCATGGTAAATGCAGTCATTTAAATATAAATAGCGAGAATCTTTCAAAAAATTATTCACCCTAAGTAGGTGCAGCAGGTGCCGTATCGCTGTAGAAAGTTCTTCACCTAAGGTAGGTGCAGCGAGTGCCGTATCTCTGGACACGTGTTTCTGGCTTTCGGCCTTCATCAGCAGAGAGCGTATGTAACTGAAGGGGTCGCTTGAAATGCCGCCAAACTTCTTCACAGGTTTTTGTACCACTCAGTAGGTGCACAGGTGCATCGCCAGTGCTCGTCAGCAAGAGGCTCACGGGAGCCGTCATTTAGACATCCAAAAAGAAAAAGGGAGCACACTGCCTTGCATTCAGCGGAAAATAGCCCCAAGGCATCATGGTAAATGCAGTCATTTAAATATAAATAGCGAGAATCTTTCAAAAAATTATTCACCCTAAGTAGGTGTAGCAAGTGCCGTATCGCTGTAGAAAGTTCTTCACCTAAGGTAGGTGCAGCGAGTGCCGTATCTCTGGACACGTGTTTCTGGCTTTCGGCCTTCATCAGCAGAGAGCGTATGTAACTGAAAGGGTCGCTTGAAATCCCGCCAAACGTCTTCACAGGTTTTTGTACCACTCAGTAGGCGCACAGGTGCATCGCCAGTGCTCGTCAGCAAGAGGCTCACGGGAGCCGTCATTTAGACATCCAAAAAGAAAAAGGGAGCACACTGCCTTGCATTCAAGCGGAAAATAGCCCCAAGGCATCATGGTAAATGCAGTCATTTAAATATAAATAGCGAGAATCTTTCAAAAAATTATTCACCCTAAGTAGGTGCAGCAAGTGCCGAATCGCTGTAGAAAGTTCTTCACCTAAGGTAGGTGCAGCGAGTGCCGTATCTGGACACGTGTTTCTGGCTTTCGGCCTTCATCAGCAGAGAGCGTATGTAACTGAAGGGGTCGCTTGAAATGCCGCCAAACGTCTTCACAGGTTTTTGGACCACTCAGTAGTCGCACAGGTGCATCGCCAGTGCTCGTCAGCAAGAGGCTCACGGGAGCCGTCATTTAGACATCCAAAAAGAAAAAAGGAGCACACTGCCTTGCATTCAAGCGGAAAATAGCCCCAAGGCATCATGGTAAATGCAGTCATTTAAATATAAATAGCGAGAATCTTTCAAAAAATTATTCACCCTAAGTAGGTGCAGCAAGTGCCGTATCGCTGTAGAAAGTTCTTCACCTAAGGTAGGTGCAGCGAGTGCCGTATCTCTGGACACGTGTTTCTGGCTTTCGGCCTTCATCAGCAGAGAGCGTATGTAACTGAAGGGGTCGCTTGAAATGCCGCCAAACTTCTTCACAGGTTTTTGTACCACTCAGTAGGTGCACAGGTGCATCGCCAGTGCTCGTCAGCAAGAGGCTCACGGGAGCCGTCATTTAGACATCCAAAAAGAAAAAGGGAGCACACTGCCTTGCATTCAGCGGAAAATAGCCCCAAGGCATCATGGTAAATGCAGTCATTTAAATATAAATAGCGAGAATCTTTCAAAAAATTATTCACCCTAAGTAGGTGTAGCAAGTGCCGTATCGCTGTAGAAAGTTCTTCACCTAAGGTAGGTGCAGCGAGTGCCGTATCTCTGGACACGTGTTTCTGGCTTTCGGCCTTCATCAGCAGAGAGCGTATGTAACTGAAAGGGTCGCTTGAAATCCCGCCAAACGTCTTCACAGGTTTTTGTACCACTCAGTAGGCGCACAGGTGCATCGCCAGTGCTCGTCAGCAAGAGGCTCACGGGAGCCGTCATTTAGACATCCAAAAAGAAAAAGGGAGCACACTGCCTTGCATTCAAGCGGAAAATAGCCCCAAGGCATCATGGTAAATGCAGTCATTTAAATATAAATAGCGAGAATCTTTCAAAAAATTATTCACCCTAAGTAGGTGCAGCAAGTGCCGAATCGCTGTAGAAAGTTCTTCACCTAAGGTAGGTGCAGCGAGTGCCGTATCTGGACACGTGTTTCTGGCTTTCGGCCTTCATCAGCAGAGAGCGTATGTAACTGAAGGGGTCGCTTGAAATGCCGCCAAACGTCTTCACAGGTTTTTGGACCACTCAGTAGTCGCACAGGTGCATCGCCAGTGCTCGTCAGCAAGAGGCTCACGGGAGCCGTCATTTAGACATCCAAAAAGAAAAAAGGAGCACACTGCCTTGCATTCAAGCGGAAAATAGCCCCAAGGCATCATGGTAAATGCAGTCATTTAAATATAAATAGCGAGAATCTTTCAAAAAATTATTCACCCTAAGTAGGTGCAGCAAGTGCCGTATCGCTGTAGAAAGTTCTTCACCTAAGGTAGGTGCAGCGAGTGCCGTATCTCTGGACACGTGTTTCTGGCTTTCGGCCTTCATCAGCAGAGAGCGTATGTAACTGAAGGGGTCGCTTGAAATGCCGCCAAACGTCTTCACAGGTTTTTGTACCACTCAGTAGGCTCACAGGTGCATCGCCAGTGCTCGTCAGCAAGAGGCTCACGGGAGCCGTCATTTAGACATCCAAAAAGAAAAAGGGAGCACACTGCCTTGCATTCAAGTGGAAAATAGCCCCAAGGCATCATGGTAAATGCAGTCATTTAAATATAAATAGCGAGAATCTTTCAAAAAATTATTCACCCTAAGTAGGTGCAGCAAGTGCCGTATCGCTGTAGAAAGTTCTTCACCTAAGGTAGGTGCAGCGAGTGCCGTATCTCTGGACACGTGTTTCTGGCTTTCGGCCTTCATCAGCAGAGAGCGTATGTAACTGAAAGGGTCGCTTGAAATCCCGCCAAACGTCTTCACAGGTTTTTGTACCACTCAGTAGGCGCACAGGTGCATCGCCAGTGCTCGTCAGCAAGAGCCTCACGGGAGCCGTCATTTAGACATCCAAAAAGAAAAAGGGAGCACACTGCCTTGCATTCAAGCGGAAAATAGCCCCAAGGCATCATGGTAAATGCAGTCATTTAAATATAAATAGCGAGAATCTTTCAAAAAATTACTCACCCTAAGTAGGTGCAGCAAGTGCCGTATCGCTGTAGAAAGTTCTTCACCTAAGGTAGGTGCAGCGAGTGCCGTATCTGGACACGTGTTTCTGGCTTTCGGCCTTCATCAGCAGAGAGCGTATGTAACTGAAGGGGTCGCTTGAAATGCCGCCAAACGTCTTCACAGGTTTTTGTACCACTCAGTAGGCGCACAGGTGCATCGCCAGTGCTCGTCAGGAAGAGGCTCACGGGAGCCGTCATTTAGACATCCAAAAAGAAAAAGGGAGCACACTGCCTTGCATTCAAGCGGAAAATAGCCCCAAGGCATCATGGTAAATGCAGTCATTTAAATATAAATAGCGAGAATCTTTCAAAAAATTATTCACCCTAAGTAGGTGCAGCAGGTGCCGTATCGCTGTAGAAAGTTCTTCACCTAAGGTAGGTGCAGCGAGTGCCGTATCTCTGGACACGTGTTTCTGGCTTTCGGCCTTCATCAGCAGAGAGCGTATGTAACTGAAGGGGTCGCTTGAAATGCCGCCAAACTTCTTCACAGGTTTTTGTACCACTCAGTAGGTGCACAGGTGCATCGCCAGTGCTCGTCAGCAAGAGGCTCACGGGAGCCGTCATTTAGACATCCAAAAAGAAAAAGGGAGCACACTGCCTTGCATTCAGCGGAAAATAGCCCCAAGGCATCATGGTAAATGCAGTCATTTAAATATAAATAGCGAGAATCTTTCAAAAAATTATTCACCCTAAGTAGGTGCAGCAAGTGCCGTATCGCTGTAGAAAGTTCTTCACCTAAGGTAGGTGCAGCGAGTGCCGTATCTCTGGACACGTGTTTCTGGCTTTCGGCCTTCATCAGCAGAGAGCGTATGTAACTGAAAGGGTCGCTTGAAATCCCGCCAAACGTCTTCACAGGTTTTTGTACCACTCAGTAGGCGCACAGGTGCATCGCCAGTGCTCGTCAGCAAGAGGCTCACGGGAGCCGTCATTTAGACATCCAAAAAGAAAAAGGGAGCACACTGCCTTGCATTCAAGCGGAAAATAGCCCCAAGGCATCATGGTAAATGCAGTCATTTAAATATAAATAGCGAGAATCTTTCAAAAAATTATTCACCCTAAGTAGGTGCAGCAAGTGCCGTATCGCTGTAGAAAGTTCTTCACCTAAGGTAGGTGCAGCGAGTGCCGTATCTGGACACGTGTTTCTGGCTTTCGGCCTTCATCAGCAGAGAGCGTATGTAACTGAAGGGGTCGCTTGAAATGCCGCCAAACGTCTTCACAGGTTTTTGTACCACTCAGTAGGCGCACAGGTGCATCGCCAGTGCTCGTCAGCAAGAGGCTCACGGGAGCCGTCATTTAGACATCCAAAAAGAAAAAAGGAGCACACTGCCTTGCATTCAAGCGGAAAATAGCCCCAAGGCATCATGGTAAATGCAGTCATTTAAATATAAATAGCGAGAATCTTTCAAAAAATTATTCACCCTAAGTAGGTGCAGCAAGTGCCGTATCGCTGTAGAAAGTTCTTCACCTAAGGTAGGTGCAGCGAGTGCCGTATCTCTGGACACGTGTTTCTGGCTTTCAGCCTTCATCAGCAGAGAGCGTATGTAACTGAAGGGGTCGCTTGAAATGCCGCCAAACGTCTTCACAGGTTTTTGTACCACTCAGTAGGCGCACAGGTGCATCGCCAGTGCTCGTCAGCAAGAGGCTCACGGGAGCCGTCATTTAGACATCCAAAAAGAAAAAGGGAGCACACTGCCTTGCATTCAAGTGGAAAATAGCCCCAAGGCATCATGGTAAATGCAGTCATTTAAATATAAATAGCGAGAATCTTTCAAAAAATTATTCACCCTAAGTAGGTGCAGCAAGTGCCGTATCGCTGTAGAAAGTTCTTCACCTAAGGTAGGTGCAGCGAGTGCCGTATCTCTGGACACATGTTTCTGGCTTTCGGCCTTCATCAGCAGAGACCGTATGTAACTGAGGGGGTCGCTTGAAATGCTGCCAAACGTCTTCACAGGTTTTTGTACCACTCAGTAGGCGCACAGGTGCATCGCCAGTGCTCGTCAGCAAGAGGCTCACGGGAGCCGTCATTTAGACATCCAAAAAGAAAAAGGGAGCACACTGCCTTGCATTCAAGCGGAAAATAGCCCCAAGGCATCATGGTAAATGCAGTCATTTAAATATAAATAGCGAGAATCTTTCAAAAAATTATTCACCCTAAGTAGGTGCAGCAAGTGCCGTATCGCTGTAGAAAGTTCTTCACCTAAGGTAGGTGCAGCGAGTGCCGTATCTCTGGACACGTTTTTCTGGCTTTCGGCCTTCATCAGCAGAGAGCGTATGTAACTGAAGGGGTCGCTTGAAATGCCGCCAAACGTCTTCACAGGTTTTTGTACCACTCAGTAGGCGCACAGGTGCATCGCCAGTGCTCGTCAGCAAGAGGCTCACGGGAGCCGTCATTTAGACATCCAAAAAGAAAAAGGGAGCACACTGCCTTGCATTCAAGTGGAAAATAGCCCCAAGGCATCATGGTAAATGCAGTCATTTAAATATAAATAGCGAGAATCTTTCAAAAAATTATTCACCCTAAGTGGGTGCAGCAAGTGCCGTATCGCTGTAGAAAGTTCTTCACCTAAGATAGGTGCAGCGAGTGCCGTATCTCTGGACGTGTGTTTCTGGCTTTCGGCCTTCATCAGCAGAGAGCGTATGTAACTGAAGGGGTCGCTTGAAATGCCGCCAAACGTCTTCACAGGTTTTTGTACCACTCAGTAGGCGCACAGGTGCATTGCCAGTGCTCGTCAGCAAGAGCCTCACGGGCGCCGTCATTTAGACATCCAAAAAGAAAAAGGGAGCACACTGCCTTGCATTCAAGCGGAAAATAGCCCCAAGGCATCATGGTAAATGCAGTCATTTAAATATAAATAGCGAGAATCTTTCAAAAAATTATTCACCCTAAGTAGGTGCAGCAAGTGCCGTATCGCTGTAGAAAGTTCTTCACCTAAGGTAGGTGCAGCGAGTGCCGTATCTGGACACGTGTTTCTGGCTTTCGGCCTTCATCAGCAGAGAGCGTATGTAACTGAAGGGGTCGCTTGAAATGCCGCCAAACGTCTTCACAGGTTTTTGTACCACTCAGTAGGCGCACAGGTGCATCGCTAGTGCTCGTCAGCAAGAGGCTCACGGGAGCCGTCATTTAGACATCCAAAAAGAAAAAAGGAGCACACTGCCTTGCATTCAAGCGGAAAATAGCCCCAAGGCATCATGGTAAATGCAGTCATTTAAATATAAATAGCGAGAATCTTTCAAAAAATTATTCACCCTAAGTAGGTGCAGCAAGTGCCGTATCGCTGTAGAAAGTTCTTCACCTAAGGTAGGTGCAGCGAGTGCCGTATCTCTGGACACGTGTTTCTGGCTTTCGGCCTTCATCAGCAGAGAGCGTATGTATCTGAAGGGGTCGCTTGAAATGCCGCCAAACGTCTTCACAGGTTTTTGTACCACTCAGTAGGCGCACAGGTGCATCGCCAGTGCTCGTCAGCAAGAGGCTCACGGGAGCCGTCATTTAGACATCGAAAAAGAAAAAGGGAGCACACAGCCTTGCATTCAAGCGGAAAATAGCCCCAAGGCATCATGGTAAATGCAGTCATTTAAATATAAATAGCGAGAATCTTTCAAAAAATTATTCACCCTAAGTAGGTGCAGCAAGTGCCGTATCGGTGTAGAAAGTTCTTCACCTAAGGTAGGTGCAGCGAGTGCCGTATCTCTGGACACGTGTTTCTGGCTTTCGGCCTTCATCAGCAGAGACCGTATGTAACTGAAGGGGTCGCTTGAAATGCTGCCAAACGTCTTCACAGGTTTTTGTACCACTCAGTAGGCGCACAGGTGCATCGCCAGTGCTCGTCAGCAAGAGGCTCACGGGAGCCGTCATTTAGACATCCAAAAAGAAAAAGGGAGCACACTGCCTTGCATTCAAGCGAAAAATAGCCCCAAGGCATCATGGTAAATGCAGTCATTTAAATATAAATAGCGAGAATCTTTCAAAAAATTATTCACCCTAAGTAGGTGCAGCAAGTGCCGTATCGCTGTAGAAAGTTCTTCACCTAAGGTAGGTGCAGCGAGTGCCGTATCTCTGGACACGTTTTTCTGGCTTTCGGCCTTCATCAGCAGAGAGCGTATGTAACTGAAGGGGTCGCTTGAAATGCCGCCAAACGTCTTCACAGGTTTTTGTACCACTCAGTAGGCGCACAGGTGCATCGCCAGTGCTCGTCAGCAAGAGGCTCACGGGAGCCGTCATTTAGACATCCAAAAAGAAAAAGGGAGCACACTGCCTTGCATTCAAGCGGAAAATAGCCCGAAGGCATCATGGTAAATGCAGTCATTTAAATATAAATAGCGAGAATCTTTCAAAAAATTATTCACCCTAAGTAGGTGCAGCAAGTGCTGTATCGCTGTAGAAAGTTCTTCACCTAAGGTAGGTGCAGCGAGTGCCGTATCTCTGGACACGTGTTTCTGGCTTTCGGCCTTCATCAGCAGAGAGCGTATGTAACTGAAGGGGTCGCTTGAAATGCCGCCAAACGTCTTCACAGGTTTTTGTACCACTCAGTAGGCGCACAGGTGCATCGCCAGTGCTCGTCAGCAAGAGGCTCACGGGAGCCGTCATTTAGGCATCCAAAAAGAAAAAGGGAGCACACTGCCTTGCATTCAAGCAGAAAATAGCCCCAAGGCATCATGGTAAATGCAGTCATTTAAATATAAATAGCGAGAATCTTTCAAAAAATTATTCACCCTAAGTAGGTGCAGCAAGTGCCGTATCGCTGTAGAAAGTTCTTCACCTAAGGTAGGTGCAGCGAGTGCCGTATCTCTGGACACGTGTTTCTGGCTTTCGGCTTTCATCAGCAGAGAGCGTATGTAACTAAAGGGGTCGCTTGAAATGCTGCCAAACGTCTTCACAGGTTTTTGTACCACTCAGTAGGCGCACAGGTGCATCGCCAGTGCTCGTCAGCAAGAAGCTCACTGGAGCCGTCATTTAGACATCCAAAAAGAAAAAGGGAGCACACTGCCTTGCATTCAAGCGGAAAATAGCCCCAAGGCATCATGGTAAATGCAGTCATTTCAATATAAATAGCGAGAATCTTTCAAAAAATTATTCACCCTAAGTAGGTGCAGCAAGTGCCGTATCGCTGTAGAAAGTTCTTCACCTAAGGTAGGTGCAGCGAGTGCCGTATCTCTGGACACGTGTTTCTGGCTTTCGGCCTTCATCAGCAGAGATCGTATGTAACTGAAGAGGTCGCTTGAAATGCCCCCAAACGTCTTCACAGGTTTTTGTACCACTGAGTAGGCGCACAGGTGCATCGCCAGTGCTCGTCAGTAAGAGGCTCACGGGAGCCGTCATTTAGACATCCAAAAAGAAAAAGGGAGCACACTGCCTTGCATTCAAGCGGAAAATAGCCCCAAGGCATCATGGTAAATGCAGTCATTTAAATATAAATAGCGAGAATCTTTCAAAAAATTATTCACCCTAAGTAGGTGCAGCAAGTGCCGTATCGCTGTAGAAAGTTCTTCACCTAAGGTAGGTGCAGCGAGTGCCGTATCTCTGGACACGTGTTTCTGGCTTTCGGCCTTCATCAGCAGAGAGCGTATGTAACTGAAAGGGTCGCTTGAAATCCCGCCAAACGTCTTCACAGGTTTTTGTACCACTCAGTAGGCGCACAGGTGCATCGCCAGTGCTCGTCAGCAAGAGCCTCACGGGAGCCGTCATTTAGACATCCAAAAAGAAAAAGGGAGCACACTGCCTTGCATTCAAGCGGAAAATAGCCCCAAGGCATCATGGTAAATGCAGTCATTTAAATATAAATAGCGAGAATCTTTCAAAAAATTACTCACCCTAAGTAGGTGCAGCAAGTGCCGTATCGCTGTAGAAAGTTCTTCACCTAAGGTAGGTGCAGCGAGTGCCGTATCTGGACACGTGTTTCTGGCTTTCGGCCTTCATCAGCAGAGAGCGTATGTAACTGAAGGGGTCGCTTGAAATGCCGCCAAACGTCTTCACAGGTTTTTGTACCACTCAGTAGGCGCACAGGTGCATCGCCAGTGCTCGTCAGGAAGAGGCTCACGGGAGCCGTCATTTAGACATCCAAAAAGAAAAAGGGAGCACACTGCCTTGCATTCAAGCGGAAAATAGCCCCAAGGCATCATGGTAAATGCAGTCATTTAAATATAAATAGCGAGAATCTTTCAAAAAATTATTCACCCTAAGTAGGTGCAGCAGGTGCCGTATCGCTGTAGAAAGTTCTTCACCTAAGGTAGGTGCAGCGAGTGCCGTATCTCTGGACACGTGTTTCTGGCTTTCGGCCTTCATCAGCAGAGAGCGTATGTAACTGAAGGGGTCGCTTGAAATGCCGCCAAACTTCTTCACAGGTTTTTGTACCACTCAGTAGGTGCACAGGTGCATCGCCAGTGCTCGTCAGCAAGAGGCTCACGGGAGCCGTCATTTAGACATCCAAAAAGAAAAAGGGAGCACACTGCCTTGCATTCAGCGGAAAATAGCCCCAAGGCATCATGGTAAATGCAGTCATTTAAATATAAATAGCGAGAATCTTTCAAAAAATTATTCACCCTAAGTAGGTGCAGCAAGTGCCGTATCGCTGTAGAAAGTTCTTCACCTAAGGTAGGTGCAGCGAGTGCCGTATCTCTGGACACGTGTTTCTGGCTTTCGGCCTTCATCAGCAGAGAGCGTATGTAACTGAAAGGGTCGCTTGAAATCCCGCCAAACGTCTTCACAGGTTTTTGTACCACTCAGTAGGCGCACAGGTGCATCGCCAGTGCTCGTCAGCAAGAGGCTCACGGGAGCCGTCATTTAGACATCCAAAAAGAAAAAGGGAGCACACTGCCTTGCATTCAAGCGGAAAATAGCCCCAAGGCATCATGGTAAATGCAGTCATTTAAATATAAATAGCGAGAATCTTTCAAAAAATTATTCACCCTAAGTAGGTGCAGCAAGTGCCGTATCGCTGTAGAAAGTTCTTCACCTAAGGTAGGTGCAGCGAGTGCCGTATCTGGACACGTGTTTCTGGCTTTCGGCCTTCATCAGCAGAGAGCGTATGTAACTGAAGGGGTCGCTTGAAATGCCGCCAAACGTCTTCACAGGTTTTTGTACCACTCAGTAGGCGCACAGGTGCATCGCCAGTGCTCGTCAGCAAGAGGCTCACGGGAGCCGTCATTTAGACATCCAAAAAGAAAAAAGGAGCACACTGCCTTGCATTCAAGCGGAAAATAGCCCCAAGGCATCATGGTAAATGCAGTCATTTAAATATAAATAGCGAGAATCTTTCAAAAAATTATTCACCCTAAGTAGGTGCAGCAAGTGCCGTATCGCTGTAGAAAGTTCTTCACCTAAGGTAGGTGCAGCGAGTGCCGTATCTCTGGACACGTGTTTCTGGCTTTCAGCCTTCATCAGCAGAGAGCGTATGTAACTGAAGGGGTCGCTTGAAATGCCGCCAAACGTCTTCACAGGTTTTTGTACCACTCAGTAGGCGCACAGGTGCATCGCCAGTGCTCGTCAGCAAGAGGCTCACGGGAGCCGTCATTTAGACATCCAAAAAGAAAAAGGGAGCACACTGCCTTGCATTCAAGTGGAAAATAGCCCCAAGGCATCATGGTAAATGCAGTCATTTAAATATAAATAGCGAGAATCTTTCAAAAAATTATTCACCCTAAGTAGGTGCAGCAAGTGCCGTATCGCTGTACAAAGTTCTTCACCTAAGGTAGGTGCAGCGAGTGCCGTATCTCTGGACACATGTTTCTGGCTTTCGGCCTTCATCAGCAGAGACCGTATGTAACTGAGGGGGTCGCTTGAAATGCTGCCAAACGTCTTCACAGGTTTTTGTACCACTCAGTAGGCGCACAGGTGCATCGCCAGTGCTCGTCAGCAAGAGGCTCACGGGAGCCGTCATTTAGACATCCAAAAAGAAAAAGGGAGCACACTGCCTTGCATTCAAGCGGAAAATAGCCCCAAGGCATCATGGTAAATGCAGTCATTTAAATATAAATAGCGAGAATCTTTCAAAAAATTATTCACCCTAAGTAGGTGCAGCAAGTGCCGTATCGCTGTAGAAAGTTCTTCACCTAAGGTAGGTGCAGCGAGTGCCGTATCTCTGGACACGTTTTTCTGGCTTTCGGCCTTCATCAGCAGAGAGCGTATGTAACTGAAGGGGTCGCTTGAAATGCCGCCAAACGTCTTCACAGGTTTTTGTACCACTCAGTAGGCGCACAGGTGCATTGCCAGTGCTCGTCAGCAAGAGCCTCACGGGCGCCGTCATTTAGACATCCAAAAAGAAAAAGGGAGCACACTGCCTTGCATTCAAGCGGAAAATAGCCCCAAGGCATCATGGTAAATGCAGTCATTTAAATATAAATAGCGAGAATCTTTCAAAAAATTATTCACCCTAAGTAGGTGCAGCAAGTGCCGTATCGCTGTAGAAAGTTCTTCACCTAAGGTAGGTGCAGCGAGTGCCGTATCTGGACACGTGTTTCTGGCTTTCGGCCTTCATCAGCAGAGAGCGTATGTAACTGAAGGGGTCGCTTGAAATGCCGCCAAACGTCTTCACAGGTTTTTGTACCACTCAGTAGGCGCACAGGTGCATCGCTAGTGCTCGTCAGCAAGAGGCTCACGGGAGCCGTCATTTAGACATCCAAAAAGAAAAAAGGAGCACACTGCCTTGCATTCAAGCGGAAAATAGCCCCAAGGCATCATGGTAAATGCAGTCATTTAAATATAAATAGCGAGAATCTTTCAAAAAATTATTCACCCTAAGTAGGTGCAGCAAGTGCCGTATCGCTGTAGAAAGTTCTTCACCTAAGGTAGGTGCAGCGAGTGCCGTATCTCTGGACACGTGTTTCTGGCTTTCGGCCTTCATCAGCAGAGAGCGTATGTATCTGAAGGGGTCGCTTGAAATGCCGCCAAACGTCTTCACAGGTTTTTGTACCACTCAGTAGGCGCACAGGTGCATCGCCAGTGCTCGTCAGCAAGAGGCTCACGGGAGCCGTCATTTAGACATCGAAAAAGAAAAAGGGAGCACACAGCCTTGCATTCAAGCGGAAAATAGCCCCAAGGCATCATGGTAAATGCAGTCATTTAAATATAAATAGCGAGAATCTTTCAAAAAATTATTCACCCTAAGTAGGTGCAGCAAGTGCCGTATCGGTGTAGAAAGTTCTTCACCTAAGGTAGGTGCAGCGAGTGCCGTATCTCTGGACACGTGTTTCTGGCTTTCGGCCTTCATCAGCAGAGACCGTATGTAATTGAAGGGGTCGCTTGAAATGCTGCCAAACGTCTTCACAGGTTTTTGTACCACTCAGTAGGCGCACAGGTGCATCGCCAGTGCTCGTCAGCAAGAGGCTCACGGGAGCCGTCATTTAGACATCCAAAAAGAAAAAGGGAGCACACTGCCTTGCATTCAAGCGAAAAATAGCCCCAAGGCATCATGGTAAATGCAGTCATTTAAATATAAATAGCGAGAATCTTTCAAAAAATTATTCACCCTAAGTAGGTGCAGCAAGTGCCGTATCGCTGTAGAAAGTTCTTCACCTAAGGTAGGTGCAGCGAGTGCCGTATCTCTGGACACGTTTTTCTGGCTTTCGGCCTTCATCAGCAGAGAGCGTATGTAACTGAAGGGGTCGCTTGAAATGCCGCCAAACGTCTTCACAGGTTTTTGTACCACTCAGTAGGCGCACAGGTGCATCGCCAGTGCTCGTCAGCAAGAGGCTCACGGGAGCCGTCATTTAGACATCCAAAAAGAAAAAGGGAGCACACTGCCTTGCATTCAAGCGGAAAATAGCCCGAAGGCATCATGGTAAATGCAGTCATTTAAATATAAATAGCGAGAATCTTTCAAAAAATTATTCACCCTAAGTAGGTGCAGCAAGTGCTGTATCGCTGTAGAAAGTTCTTCACCTAAGGTAGGTGCAGCGAGTGCCGTATCTCTGGACACGTGTTTCTGGCTTTCGGCCTTCATCAGCAGAGAGCGTATGTAACTGAAGGGGTCGCTTGAAATGCCGCCAAACGTCTTCACAGGTTTTTGTACCACTCAGTAGGCGCACAGGTGCATCGCCAGTGCTCGTCAGCAAGAGGCTCACGGGAGCCATCATTTAGACATCCAAAAAGAATAAGGGAGCACACTGCCTTGCATTCAAGCGGAAAATAGCCCCAAGGCATCATGGTAAATGCAGTCATTTAAATATAAATAGCGAGAATCTTTCAAAAAATTATTCACCCTAAGTAGGTGCAGCAAGTGCCGTATCGCTGTAGAAAGTTCTTCACCTAAGGTAGGTGCAGCGAGTGCCGTATCTCTGGACACGTGTTTCTGGCTTTCGGCTTTCATCAGCAGAGAGCGTATGTAACTAAAGGGGTCGCTTGAAATGCTGCCAAACGTCTTCACAGGTTTTTGTACCACTCAGTAGGCGCACAGGTGCATCGCCAGTGCTCGTCAGCAAGAAGCTCACTGGAGCCGTCATTTAGACATCCAAAAAGAAAAAGGGAGCACACTGCCTTGCATTCAAGCGGAAAATAGCCCCAAGGCATCATGGTAAATGCAGTCATTTCAATATAAATAGCGAGAATCTTTCAAAAAATTATTCACCCTAAGTAGGTGCAGCAAGTGCCGTATCGCTGTAGAAAGTTCTTCACCTAAGGTAGGTGCAGCGAGTGCCGTATCTCTGGACACGTGTTTCTGGCTTTCGGCCTTCATCAGCAGAGATCGTATGTAACTGAAGAGGTCGCTTGAAATGCCCCCAAACGTCTTCACAGGTTTTTGTACCACTGAGTAGGCGCACAGGTGCATCGCCAGTGCTCGTCAGTAAGAGGCTCACGGGAGCCGTCATTTAGACATCCAAAAAGAAAAAGGGAGCACACTGCCTTGCATTCAAGCGGAAAATAGCCCCAAGGCATCATGGTAAATGCAGTCATTTAAATATAAATAGCGAGAATCTTTCAAAAAATTATTCACCCTAAGTAGGTGCAGCAAGTGCCGTATCGCTGTAGAAAGTTCTTCACCTAAGGTAGGTGCAGCGAGTGCCGTATCTCTGGACACGTGTTTCTGGCTTTCGGCCTTCATCAGCAGAGAGCGTATGTAACTGAAGGGGTCGCTTGAAATGCCGCCAAACGTCTTCACAGGATTTTGTACCACTCAGTAGGCGCACAGGTGCATCGCCAGTGCTCGTCAGCAAGAGGCTCACGGGAGCCGTCATTTAGACATCCAAAAAGAAAAAGGGAGCACACTGCCTTGCAATCAAGCAGAAAATAGCCCCAAGGCATCATGGTAAATGCAGTCATTTAAATATAAATAGCGAGAATCTTTCAAAAAATTATTCACCCTAAGTAGGTGCAGCAAGTGCCGTATCGCTGTAGAAAGTTCTTCACCTAAGGTAGGTGCAGCGAGTGCCGTATCTCTGGACACGTGTTTCTGGCTTTCGGCCTTCATCAGCAGAGAGCGTATGTAACTGAAGGGGTCGCTTGAAATGCCGCCAAACGTCTTCACAGGTTTTTGTACCACTCAGTAGGCGCACAGGTGCATCGCCAGTGCTCGTCAGCAAGAGGCTCACGGGAACCGTCATTTAGACATCCAAAAAGAAAAAGGGAGCACACTGCCTTGCATTCAAGCGGAAAATAGCCCCAAGGCATCATGGTAAATGCAGTCATTTAAATATAAATAGCGAGAATCTTTCAAAAAATGATTCACCCTAAGTAGGTGCAGCAAGTGCCGTATCGCTGTAGAAAGTTCTTCACCTAAGGTAGGTGCAGCGAGTGCCGTATCTCTGGACACGTGTTTCTGGCTTTCGGCCTTCATCAGCAGAGAGCGTATGTAACTGAAGGGGTCGCTTGAAATGCCGCCAAACGTCTTCACAGGTTTTTGTACCACTCAGTAGGCACACAGGTGCATCGCCAGTGCTCGTCAGCAAGAGGCTCACAGGAGCCGTCATTTAGACATCCAAAAAGAAAAAGGGAGCACACTGCCTTGCATTCAAGCAGAAAATAGCCCCAAGGCATCATGGTAAATGCAGCCATTTAAATATAAATAGCGAGAATCTTTCAAAAAATTATTCACCCTAAGTAGGTGCAGCAAGTGCCGTATCGCTGTAGAAAGTTCTTCACCTAAGGTAGGTGCAGCGAGTGCCGTATCTCTGGACACGTGTTTCTGGCTTTCGGCCTTCATCAGCAGAGAGCGTATGTAACTGAAGGGGTCGCTTGAAATGCCGCCAAACGTCTTCACAGGTTTTTGTACAACTCAGTAGGCGCACAGGTGCATCGCCAGTGCTCGTCAGCAAGAGGCTCACGGGAGCCGTCATTTAGACATCCAAAAAGAAAAAGGGAGCACACTGCCTTGCAATCAAGCGGAAAATAGCCCCAAGGCATCATGGTAAATGCAGTCATTTAAATATAAATAGCGAGAATCTTTCAAAAAATTATTCACCCTAAGTAGGTGCAGCAAGTGCCGTATCGCTGTAGAAAGTTCTTCACCTAAGGTAGGTGCAGCGAGTGCCGTATCTCTGGACACGTGTTTCTGGCTTTCGGCCTTCATCAGCAGAGAGCGTATGTAACTGAAGGGGTCGCTTGAAATGCCGTCAAACGTCTTCACAGGTTTTTGTACCACTCAGTAGGCGCACAGGTGCATCGCCAGTGCTCGTCAGCAATAGGCTCACGGGAGCCGTCATTAAGACATCCAAAACGAAAAAGTGAGCACACTGCCTTGCATTCAAGCGGAAAATAGCCCCAAGGCATCATGGTAAAGGCAGTCATTTAAATATAAATAGCGAGAATCTTTCAAAAAATTATTCACCCTAAGTAGGTGCAGCAAGTGCCGTATCGCTGTAGAAAGTTCTTCACCTAAGGTAGGTGCAGCGAGTGCCGTATCTCTGGACACGTGTTTCTGGCTTTCGGCCTTCATCAGCAGAGAGCGTATGTAACTGAAGGGGTCACTTGAAATGCCGCCAAACGTATTCACAGGTTTTTGTACCACTCAGTAGGCACACAGGTGCATCGCCAGTGCTCGTCAGCAAGAGGCTCACGGGAGCCGTCATTTAGACATCCAAAAAGAAAAAGGGAGGACACTGCCTTGCATTCAAGCGGAAAATAGCCCCAAGGCATCATGGTAAATGCAGTCATTTAAATATAAATAGCGAGAATCTTTCAAAAAATTATTCACCCTAAGTAGGTGCAGCAAGTGCCGTATCGCTGTAGAAAGTTCTTCACCTAAGGTAGGTGCAGCGAGTGCCGTATCTCTGGACACGTGTTTCTGGCTTTCGGCCTTCATCAGCAGAGAGCGTATGTAACTGAAGGGGTCGCTTGAAATGCCGCCAAACGTCTTCACAGGTTTTTGTACCACTCAGTAGGCGCACAGGTGCATCGCCAGTGCTCGTCAGCAAGAGGCTCACGGGAGCCGTCATTTAGACATTCAAAAAGAAAAAGGGAGCACACTGCCTTGCATTCAAGCGGAAAATAGCCCCAAGGCATCATGGTAAATGCAGCCATTTAAATATAAATAGCGAGAATCTTTCAAAAAATTATTCACCCTAAGTAGGTGCAGCAAGTGCCGTATCGCTGTAGAAAGTTCTTCACCTAAGGTAGGTGCAGCGAGTGCCGTATCTCTGGACACGTGTTTCTGGCTTTCGGCCTTCATCAGCAGAGAGCGTATGTAACTGAAGGGGTCGCTTGAAATGCCGCCAAACGTCTTCACAGGTTTTTGTACAACTCAGTAGGCGCACAGGTGCATCGCCAGTGCTCGTCAGCAAGAGGCTCACGGGAGCCGTCATTTAGAAATCCAAAAAGAAAAAGGGAGCACACTGCCTTGCAATCAAGCGGAAAATAGCCCCAAGGCATCATGGTAAATGCAGTCATTTAAATATAAATAGCGAGAATCTTTCAAAAAATTATTCACCCTAAGTAGGTGCAGCAAGTGCCGTATCGCTGTAGAAAGTTCTTCACCTAAGGTAGGTGCAGCGAGTGCCATATCTCTGGACACGTGTTTCTGGCTTTCGGCCTTCATCAGCAGAGAGCGTATGTAACTGAAGGGGTCGCTTGAAATGCCGTCAAACGTCTTCACAGGTTTTTGTACCACTCAGTAGGCGCACAGGTGCATCGCCAGTGCTCGTCAGCAATAGGCTCACGGGAGCCGTCATTAAGACATCCAAAACGAAAAAGTGAGCACACTGCCTTGCATTCAAGCGGAAAATAGCCCCAAGGCATCATGGTAAATGCAGTCATTTAAATATAAATAGCGAGAATCTTTCAAAAAATTATTCACCCTAAGTAGGTGCAGCAAGTGCCGTATCGCTGTAGAAAGTTCTTCACCTAAGGTAGGTGCAGCGAGTGCCGTATCTCTGGACACGTGTTTCTGGCTTTCGGCCTTCATCAGCAGAGAGCGTATGTAACTGAAGGGGTCACTTGAAATGCCGCCAAACGTATTCACAGGTTTTTGTACCACTCAGTAGGCACACAGGTGCATCGCCAGTGCTCGTCAGCAAGAGGCTCACGGGAGCCGTCATTTAGACATCCAAAAAGAAAAAGGGAGCACACTGCCTTGCAGTCAAGCGGAAAATAGCCCCAAGGCATCATGGTAAATGCAGTCATTTAAATATAAATAGCGAGAATCTTTCAAAAAATTATTCACCCTAAGTAGGTGCAGCAAGTGCTGTATCGCTGTAGAAAGTTCTTCACCTAAGGTAGGTGCAGCGAGTGCCGTATCTCTGGACACGTGTTTCTGGCTTTCGGCCTTCATCAGCAGAGAGCGTATGTAACTGAAGGGGTCGCTTGAAATGCCGCCAAACGTCTTCACAGGTTTTTGTACCACTCAGTAGGCACACAGGTGCATCGCCAGTGCTCGTCAGCAAGAGGCTCACAGGAGCCGTCATTTAGACATCCAAAAAGAAAAAGGGAGCACACTGCCTTGCATTCAAGCAGAAAATAGCCCCAAGGCATCATGGTAAATGCAGCCATTTAAATATAAATAGTGAGAATCTTTCAAAAAATTATTCACCCTAAGTAGGTGCAGCAAGTGCCGTATCGCTGTAGAAAGTTCTTCACCTAAGGTAGGTGCAGCGAGTGCCGTATCTCTGGACACGTGTTTCTGGCTTTCGGCCTTCATCAGCAGAGAGCGTATGTAACTGAAGGGGTCGCTTGAAATGCCGCCAAACGTCTTCACAGGTTTTTGTACAACTCAGTAGGCGCACAGGTGCATCGCCAGTGCTCGTCAGCAAGAGGCTCACGGGAGCCGTCATTTAGACATCCAAAAAGAAAAAGGGAGCACACTGCCTTGCAATCAAGCGGAAAATAGCCCCAAGGCATCATGGTAAATGCAGTCATTTAAATATAAATAGCGAGAATCTTTCAAAAAATTATTCACCCTAAGTAGGTGCAGCAAGTGCCGTATCGCTGTAGAAAGTTCTTCACCTAAGGTAGGTGCAGCGAGTGCGGTATCTCTGGACACGTGTTTCTGGCTTTCGGCCTTCATCAGCAGAGAGCGTATGTAACTGAAGGGGTCGCTTGAAATGCCGTCAAACGTCTTCACAGGTTTTTGTACCACTCAGTAGGCGCACAGGTGCATCGCCAGTGCTCGTCAGCAATAGGCTCACGGGAGCCGTCATTAAGACATCCAAAACGAAAAAGTGAGCACACTGCCTTGCATTCAAGCGGAAAATAGCCCCAAGTCATCATGGTAAATGCAGTCATTTAAATATAAATAGCGAGAATCTTTCAAAAAATTATTCACCCTAAGTAGGTGCAGCAAGTGCCGTATCGCTGTAGAAAGTTCTTCACCTAAGGTAGGTGCAGCGAGTGCCGTATCTCTGGACACGTGTTTCTGGCTTTCGGCCTTCATCAGCAGAGAGCGTATGTAACTGAAGGGGTCGCTTGAAATGCCGTCAAACGTCTTCACAGGTTTTTGTACCACTCAGTAGGCGCACAGGTGCATCGCCAGTGCTCGTCAGCAATAGGCTCACGGGAGCCGTCATTAAGACATCCAAAACGAAAAAGTGAGCACACTGCCTTGCATTCAAGCGGAAAATAGCCCCAAGGCATCATGGTAAATGCAGTCATTTAAATATAAATAGCGAGAATCTTTCAAAAAATTATTCACCCTAAGTAGGTGCAGCAAGTGCCGTATCGATGTAGAAAGTTCTTCACCTAAGGTAGGTGCAGCGAGTGCCGTATCTCTGGACACGTGTTTCTGGCTTTCGGCCTTCATCAGCAGAGAGCGTATGTAACTGAAGGGGTCACTTGAAATGCCGCCAAACGTATTCACAGGTTTGTGTACCACTCAGTAGGCACACAGGTGCATCGCCAGTGCTCGTCAGCAAGAGGCTCACGGGAGCCGTCATTTAGACATCCAAAAAGAAAAAGGGAGCACACTGCCTTGCATTCAAGCGGAAAATAGCCCCAAGGCATCATGGTAAATGCAGTCATTTAAATATAAATAGCGAGAATCTTTAAAAAAATTATTCACCCTAAGTAGGTGCAGCAAGTGCCGTATCGCTGTAGAAAGTTCTTCACCTAAGGTAGGTGCAGCGAGTGCCGTATCTCTGGACACGTGTTTCTGGCTTTCGGCCTTCATCAGCAGAGAGCGTATGTAACTGAAGGGGTCGCTTGAAATGCCGCCAAACGTCTTCACAGGTTTTTGTACCACTCAGTAGGCGCACAGGTGCATCGCCAGTGCTCGTCAGCAAGAGGCTCACGGGAGCCGTCATTTAGACATTCAAAAAGAAAAAGGGAGCACACTGCCTTGCATTCAAGCGGAAAATAGCCCCAAGGCATCATGGTGAATGCAGCCATTTAAATATAAATAGCGAGAATCTTTCAAAAAATTATTCACCCTAAGTAGGTGCAGCAAGTGCTGTATCGCTGTAGAAAGTTCTTCACCTAAGGTAGGTGCAGCGAGTGCCGTATCTCTGGACACGTGTTTCTGGCTTTCGGCCTTCATCAGCAGAGAGCGTATGTAACTGAAGGGGTCGCTTGAAATGCCGCCAAACGTCTTCACAGGTTTTTGTACAACTCAGTAGGCGCACAGGTGCATCGCCAGTGCTCGTCAGCAAGAGGCTCACGGGAGCCGTCATTTAGACATCCAAAAAGAAAAAGGGAGCACACTGCCTTGCAATCAAGCGGAAAATAGCCCCAAGGCATCATGGTAAATGCAGTCATTTAAATATAAATAGCGAGAATCTTTCAAAAAATTATTCACCCTAAGTAGGTGCAGCAAGTGCCGTATCGCTGTAGAAAGTTCTTCACCTAAGGTAGGTGCAGCGAGTGCCGTATCTCTGGACACGTGTTTCTGGCTTTTGGCCTTCATCAGCAGAGAGCGTATGTAACTGAAGGGGTCGCTTGAAATGCCGTCAAACGTCTTCACAGGTTTTTGTACCACTCAGTAGGCGCACAGGTGCATCGCCAGTGCTCGTCAGCAATAGGCTCACGGGAGCCGTCATTAAGACATCCAAAACGAAAAAGTGAGCACACTGCCTTGCTTTCAAGCGGAAAATAGCCCCAAGGCATCATGGTAAATGCAGTCATTTAAATATAAATAGCGAGAATCTTTCAAAAAATTATTCACCCTAAGTAGGTGCAGCAAGTGCTGTATCGCTGTAGAAAGTTCTTCACCTAAGGTAGGTGCAGCGAGTGCCGTATCTCTGGACACGTGTTTCTGGCTTTCGGCCTTCATCAGCAGAGAGCGTATGTAACTGAAGGGGTCACTTGAAATGCCGCCAAACGTATTCACAGGTTTTTGTACCACTCAGTAGGCACACAAGTGCATCGCCAGTGCTCGTCAGCAAGAGGCTCACGGGAGCCGTCATTTAGACATCCAAAAAGAAAAAGGGAGCACACTGCCTTGCAATCAAGCGGAAAATAGCCCCAAGGCATCATGGTTGATGCAGTCATTTAAATATAAATAGCGAGAATCTTTCAAAAAATTATTCACCCTAAGTAGGTGCAGCAAGTGCTGTATCGCTGTAGAAAGTTCTTCACCTAAGGTAGGTGCAGCGAGTGCCGTATCTCTGGACACGTGTTTCTGGCTTTCGGCCTTCATCAGCAGAGAGCGTATGTAACTGAAGGGGTCGCTTGAAATGCCGCCAAACGTCTTCACAGGTTTTTGTACCACTCAGTAGGCGCACAGGTGCATCGCTAGTGCTCGTCAGCAAGAGGCTCACGGGAGCCGTCATTTAGACATCCAAAAAGAAAAAAGGAGCACACTGCCTTGCATTCAAGCGTAAAATAGCCCCAAGGCATCATGGTAAATGCAGTCATTTAAATATAAATAGCGAGAATCTTTCAAAAAATTATTCACCCTAAGTAGGTGCAGCAAGTGCCGTATCGCTGTAGAAAGTTCTTCACCTAAGGTAGGTGCAGCGAGTGCCGTATCTCTGGACACGTGTTTCTGGCTTTCGGCCTTCATCAGCAGAGAGCGTATGTATCTGAAGGGGTCGCTTGAAATGCCGCCAAACGTCTTCACAGGTTTTTGTACCACTCAGTAGGCGCACAGGTGCATCGCCAGTGCTCGTCAGCAAGAGGCTCACGGGAGCCGTCATTTAGACATCGAAAAAGAAAAAGGGAGCACACAGCCTTGCATTCAAGCGGAAAATAGCCCCAAGGCATCATGGTAAATGCAGTCATTTAAATATAAATAGCGAGAATCTTTCAAAAAATTATTCACCCTAAGTAGGTGCAGCAAGTGCCGTATCGGTGTAGAAAGTTCTTCACCTAAGGTAGGTGCAGCGAGTGCCGTATCTCTGGACACGTGTTTCTGGCTTTCGGCCTTCATCAGCAGAGACCGTATGTAACTGAAGGGGTCGCTTGAAATGCTGCCAAACGTCTTCACAGGTTTTTGTACCACTCAGTAGGCGCACAGGTGCATCGCCAGTGCTCGTCAGCAAGAGGCTCACGGGAGCCGTCATTTAGACATCCAAAAAGAAAAAGGGAGCACACTGCCTTGCATTCAAGCGAAAAATAGCCCCAAGGCATCATGGTAAATGCAGTCATTTAAATATAAATAGCGAGAATCTTTCAAAAAATTATTCACCCTAAGTAGGTGCAGCAAGTGCCGTATCGCTGTAGAAAGTTCTTCACCTAAGGTAGGTGCAGCGAGTGCCGTATCTCTGGACACGTTTTTCTGGCTTTCGGCCTTCATCAGCAGAGAGCGTATGTAACTGAAGGGGTCGCTTGAAATGCCGCCAAACGTCTTCACAGGTTTTTGTACCACTCAGTAGGCGCACAGGTGCATCGCCAGTGCTCGTCAGCAAGAGGCTCACGGGAGCCGTCATTTAGACATCCAAAAAGAAAAAGGGAGCACACTGCCTTGCATTCAAGCGGAAAATAGCCCGAAGGCATCATGGTAAATGCAGTCATTTAAATATAAATAGCGAGAATCTTTCAAAAAATTATTCACCCTAAGTAGGTGCAGCAAGTGCTGTATCGCTGTAGAAAGTTCTTCACCTAAGGTAGGTGCAGCGAGTGCCGTATCTCTGGACACGTGTTTCTGGCTTTCGGCCTTCATCAGCAGAGAGCGTATGTAACTGAAGGGGTCGCTTGAAATGCCGCCAAACGTCTTCACAGGTTTTTGTACCACTCAGTAGGCGCACAGGTGCATCGCCAGTGCTCGTCAGCAAGAGGCTCACGGGAGCCGTCATTTAGGCATCCAAAAAGAAAAAGGGAGCACACTGCCTTGCATTCAAGCAGAAAATAGCCCCAAGGCATCATGGTAAATGCAGTCATTTAAATATAAATAGCGAGAATCTTTCAAAAAATTATTCACCCTAAGTAGGTGCAGCAAGTGCCGTATCGCTGTAGAAAGTTCTTCACCTAAGGTAGGTGCAGCGAGTGCCGTATCTCTGGACACGTGTTTCTGGCTTTCGGCTTTCATCAGCAGAGAGCGTATGTAACTAAAGGGGTCGCTTGAAATGCTGCCAAACGTCTTCACAGGTTTTTGTACCACTCAGTAGGCGCACAGGTGCATCGCCAGTGCTCGTCAGCAAGAAGCTCACTGGAGCCGTCATTTAGACATCCAAAAAGAAAAAGGGAGCACACTGCCTTGCATTCAAGCGGAAAATAGCCCCAAGGCATCATGGTAAATGCAGTCATTTCAATATAAATAGCGAGAATCTTTCAAAAAATTATTCACCCTAAGTAGGTGCAGCAAGTGCCGTATCGCTGTAGAAAGTTCTTCACCTAAGGTAGGTGCAGCGAGTGCCGTATCTCTGGACACGTGTTTCTGGCTTTCGGCCTTCATCAGCAGAGATCGTATGTAACTGAAGAGGTCGCTTGAAATGCCCCCAAACGTCTTCACAGGTTTTTGTACCACTGAGTAGGCGCACAGGTGCATCGCCAGTGCTCGTCAGTAAGAGGCTCACGGGAGCCGTCATTTAGACATCCAAAAAGAAAAAGGGAGCACACTGCCTTGCATTCAAGCGGAAAATAGCCCCAAGGCATCATGGTAAATGCAGTCATTTAAATATAAATAGCGAGAATCTTTCAAAAAATTATTCACCCTAAGTAGGTGCAGCAAGTGCCGTATCGCTGTAGAAAGTTCTTCACCTAAGGTAGGTGCAGCGAGTGCCGTATCTCTGGACACGTGTTTCTGGCTTTCGGCCTTCATCAGCAGAGAGCGTATGTAACTGAAGGGGTCGCTTGAAATGCCGCCAAACGTCTTCACAGGATTTTGTACCACTCAGTAGGCGCACAGGTGCATCGCCAGTGCTCGTCAGCAAGAGGCTCACGGGAGCCGTCATTTAGACATCCAAAAAGAAAAAGGGAGCACACTGCCTTGCAATCAAGCAGAAAATAGCCCCAAGGCATCATGGTAAATGCAGTCATTTAAATATAAATAGCGAGAATCTTTCAAAAAATTATTCACCCTAAGTAGGTGCTGCAAGTGCCGTATCGCTGTAGAAAGTTCTTCACCTAAGGTAGGTGCAGCGAGTGCCGTATCTCTGGACACGTGTTTCTGGCTTTCGGCCTTCATCAGCAGAGAGCGTATGTAACTGAAGGGGTCGCTTGAAATGCCGCCAAACGTCTTCACAGGTTTTTGTACCACTCAGTAGGCGCACAGGTGCATCGCCAGTGCTCGTCAGCAAGAGGCTCACGGGAACCGTCATTTAGACATCCAAAAAGAAAAAGGGAGCACACTGCCTTGCATTCAAGCGGAAAATAGCCCCAAGGCATCATGGTAAATGCAGTCATTTAAATATAAATAGCGAGAATCTTTCAAAAAATGATTCACCCTAAGTAGGTGCAGCAAGTGCCGTATCGCTGTAGAAAGTTCTTCACCTAAGGTAGGTGCAGCGAGTGCCGTATCTCTGGACACGTGTTTCTGGCTTTCGGCCTTCATCAGCAGAGAGCGTATGTAACTGAAGGGGTCGCTTGAAATGCCGCCAAACGTCTTCACAGGTTTTTGTACCACTCAGTAGGCACACAGGTGCATCGCCAGTGCTCGTCAGCAAGAGGCTCACAGGAGCCGTCATTTAGACATCCAAAAAGAAAAAGGGAGCACACTGCCTTGCATTCAAGCAGAAAATAGCCCCAAGGCATCATGGTAAATGCAGCCATTTAAATATAAATAGCGAGAATCTTTCAAAAAATTATTCACCCTAAGTAGGTGCAGCAAGTGCCGTATCGCTGTAGAAAGTTCTTCACCTAAGGTAGGTGCAGCGAGTGCCGTATCTCTGGACACGTGTTTCTGGCTTTCGGCCTTCATCAGCAGAGAGCGTATGTAACTGAAGGGGTCGCTTGAAATGCCGCCAAACGTCTTCACAGGTTTTTGTACAACTCAGTAGGCGCACAGGTGCATCGCCAGTGCTCGTCAGCAAGAGGCTCACGGGAGCCGTCATTTAGACATCCAAAAAGAAAAAGGGAGCACACTGCCTTGCAATCAAGCGGAAAATAGCCCCAAGGCATCATGGTAAATGCAGTCATTTAAATATAAATAGCGAGAATCTTTCAAAAAATTATTCACCCTAAGTAGGTGCAGCAAGTGCCGTATCGCTGTAGAAAGTTCTTCACCTAAGGTAGGTGCAGCGAGTGCCGTATCTCTGGACACGTGTTTCTGGCTTTCGGCCTTCATCAGCAGAGAGCGTATGTAACTGAAGGGGTCGCTTGAAATGCCGTCAAACGTCTTCACAGGTTTTTGTACCACTCAGTAGGCGCACAGGTGCATCGCCAGTGCTCGTCAGCAATAGGCTCACGGGAGCCGTCATTAAGACATCCAAAACGAAAAAGTGAGCACACTGCCTTGCATTCAAGCGGAAAATAGCCCCAAGG